>NC_052048.2:111958676-112585760 GCF_903992535.2 Arvicola amphibius | reverse complement strand
AGCATAGGGTAAAACCGGACTCCCTGAACATGGCGGACAATGAGGGCTGCTGAGAAGCCAAGGACAATGGCACTGGGTTGTGATCCTACTGCATGTAATGGCTTTGGCGGGGGGCTAGCCTGTTTGGATGCTCACCTTCCTAGACCTGGATGGAGGGGGGAGGACCTTGGACTTCACACAGGGCAGGGAACCCTTACTGCTCTTTGGACTGGAGAGGGAGGGGGAGGGAAGTGAAGGAAGGTGGACGGAAATGGGAGGCAGGGAAGAGGAGAAATTTTTAATAAAAATAATAATAAAAAGAAAAAAAAAGTATATTTTAGAGTCCTGTAATGAATAGCAAAATGCCCCCCAAATTGGCTTTTAAACTGACCTCAGATTTAGTCAAAGGAGTTAATCAAAAATTATACATTATCAGAAGGATTATTACTGTGACCTTTATTATCCATGAAATATGAGGTCCTAATATTATTCAATATTGATTTCTTTATTTTTTTTTTCTTTTTAAGTCAACATTTGCCGTCTAGCCAAGGCTGGCTTCAAGTCTGTAATCTTCTGGCTCAACTCTTGTCAAATATTAAATCTTAATAAAGCACTCAGGAGTTGGAAACAGGAGGATGGAGAATTTGAGGCCAGCCTGAGCTCTGAACAAGAGTCTATCTCTAAAATGTGCTGAGACCAATAACACAGATCTTAATAAAGATGCTGGTTTGGGGCTTTCATTCGTTTTTATTCATCACCTTCCTGTTATTACCATCTGAACAACAACAGAATCTTTAACTTCTTCACATGCAACCCAAATGAATAAGTTCATTGGTGAGAAAAGCATGAACTGGAAACCTGTGACGTCATCACCGATTTGGGACAAGGAGATTCTGTGGAATCCAATTGTTTGTCTCTTCCCAGAGGACAGTAAGCCTCACTTTTACAGAGCAAGTCAGTGTTGATACATGGAAACTGTTCATGGATCTACAGACAATCCTTCGGTTAAACGGAGTGTTGAGAAGCAGTAGTTTGTGTGTGTGGGTGCAGCATGAACATATAGAATAGCGGTTTATGCTTATGGTCCAGTGAAAAAGGGCTGTGTGAATTTGAGGATGATACCAGCATTTAAATTTAACAGTGGAGAATCACTGAAAGAGCAGCTCTTGCCTCCTGGATGCTGGGACACGTGCTTCATGTGCCTCAAATGGGAAACAAAATTTCAAGTCCAACTATTTCATAACGGATTAAAAAATATGTGTTATGAGTGGTGATATGTTTCTAGGCATGCCATGAGTCATGTTAAAGATTGCTGTTCTCAGGAGCTGCAAACAACTGTGAGGTGGATGTTTAACTCCTGGTTTAGCTTAGGCAGGACGGGAGAACCTGAACACTGGAGTTGCAGGAACACGCTGCCTTGCCTGGCTATATTTTGTGTTTGGTCGTTGTGACGAATTGGACACCAAATACCTTGAAGAAGGTGCTTTAATGAAAATATCCCAGGAAGAAATGTGGTAGGGGAGTTGAGCCAACAGCAGCCCTTCACTCGTGTACCGTGGCAGTTCTTCATTCTAAGCACAGCAGACATCAGACTGCACACTTAAGAATTTCTGAACTTGCCGGGCGGTGGTGGCGCACGCCTTTAATCCCAGCACTCGGGAGGCAGAGGCAGGCGGATCTCTGAGTTCGAGGCCAGCCTGGTCTACAAGAGCTAGTTCCAGGACAGGCTCTAGAAACTACAGGGAAACCCTGTCTCGAAAAACAAAAAAAAAAAAAAAAAAAAAAAAAAAGAACTTCTGAACTCTACACATCATCTTCAGGTCTCACCTTTCAGAGAATGGCACCAGGCATAGACAGATACATGAAGTGAGGTGGGTTTCTGGCAGTCAGCATTAATTTAGTGAACATTGCAACAGTAGTGTGATGAGAGTCTTCTTTCCATGTAAGACACCATCACAGAGTAATTACCCAACACTTAATAAAAGTTAACACTTGAAGACTGTTTGTTAGCAGTGTTTGGAAAAATTTGGTCTATTTACGTTAAGTTGACAAGCAAAACCTTGGAATAATTAATAGCATACGTAAGCTCACAGGCATTGTCTGAAGCCCAAATACACACAAAATTATTCAGTAAAGGCCGGGCAGCGGTGGCGCACGCCTTTAATCCCAGCACTCGGGAGGCAGAGGCAGGCGGATCTCTGTGAGTTCGAGGCCAGCCTGGTCTACAAGAGCTAGCTCCAGGATAGGCTCTAAAAAAGCTGCAGAGAAACCCTGTCTCGAAAAACCAAAAAAAAAAAAAAAATTATTCAGTAAAGAATCTGACGTGAGCTCATATTTCTCCTCTAAAACCAACAGTGACAATCTAAGTTCAGTAGAATAACATTCCTCAACACAGTGAATTGATGTTTTAATTTGAATTATATTGTTCTTATACCTTAGTTATTAAGTGTTTTTAATATACATTTGGCTTTGGCTTAATGACTCTTGTTAGGAGTTTAGAGCCAGAGTTAGGAAATATTGGAGACTACAAGTTCTTTTTATTTCTTTCTAAAAAGATCCTATAGATAATTCAAATTTGCGAGGCGCTGATGGAGAGACATCAAGAAATCAGAGTTCAACATTTCACCAGAGTACAAAGTGAATTTTTACACTTAAAATTGCATAAACTTGAAAGCATCGTTTAGCTGAACTGTGTAAATTTTCCTGGTGCTAAAATAGCATCACCATCATCACCATTGTCACCATCATTATAGTCATCATCAGAATCACCACATAGTCATCACCACTATTCCAAACATAATTATAATGTCTACATCCTTCCTGGGGTTATTGTGGATGGATAGTTTTAAGTATAAGGATATTTCTGTATAGTAAATTACTAGTACAAATAAATCATCATCACTTTTTCCATTTTCTTTTACTTTTGAGATTATTATAATATTATAATATATAATCTCCATTCTCTCTTCCTCTTTTTCCTCTTAAACCAACTTCTCAGAACTAGTGAGGTCATGGACCCTGGAATCTCCTAGAAACTGAGAGTGTCCATTTCCTGACATCTCATTGCCTGGAGGTCTTGACCCTTTCTTGTAGCATGGACCTCCTCAGAGTAGAAAAGTGGTCATTTAGTCTTTACAATCTGTTTGAGTTCTATTTATAGAACTTTCTTGACATGCTCACCATGAATGTCACATAATTCTCTTTCAATCATCCTTTGTATTTGGCCTTTCATATCATTTTTCTGGTCTTGGCTCTCAATTTTTTTTAGACTCTCCTGCCAGCTCGGCTCTTCAAAGGACACCCCAGCTTCCCTTACTGTGTCTGCACCTATGGATTTATCCTGTGCCCCAAAAGGGAAATCAGAAGCATTCTGAGGAAGAAGATGGCTAGTGGGTGGACTTCAAAGAATTAATTGTATTCTATTGTCACTATTCTTTTCTAAAGCCTAGAGGTTTATTGAAATATTTCACGGAAATATTCTGATTTGATGCTCCATTGTGGTTCCTGTGACCTTCGAGCCGACCCCTCCCACTCCATGCTTTTCAAGTTATGTTATAACATCTCAGAGCTGCTGCCCAGAGGGTCAAGGAGGCAGAGCGGACTGGGTAGCAAGAACATGAATGAACACAGGTGCTCTGGAGGGAAAGAGACAGAAGCCTACAAAGGTAATACATATAATAGGAGAAGAAGAAAAAGGATAGGCAGTTTCAGCCTGCGTCCACACAGAAATTCTCTGTGTGATGAGTTTGTTCTTTTTAAAATACTATTTGGAAAGCTTCTTGAACTCCCATTAAAAGCCAGTCTGGTCCCTTATCACGTAGTCCATGGTGAGATTTGCTGATCCAGATACCTGGTTGCATTAACGTGTAGTAAAAACCCACAAATCCCTCTGGAGAGATTTCTATCCCTTCTTCTTTTTTCCAAGCATCTCAAAGCCTTTCTGTGATTCCAAGGAACATGAATTATTCACTATACACATGACTGAATTTCAAAGTATACATTTGAAAAGCAAAACTGCTTAAATCACCCAATACTCTGATTCTGCCTTCATTTTCATTAGCTGGTCAAGCATCTTATGGAATGATGACATGCCTTTCTTCCTCCCTGTCCTTTTGTCCAACTAGTTCTATTGCCCATTTCACCTTCTCTCCCATCAACACTGTAGCACGGATCCTCCTGTCTTGCCTCAGGCATGCACAGCCCAAGGGTTTGCTTTGCACTGTGCTACACTTATCCTTTCCCATTTCCATCCCCACATAGGGATACATTTGATAGGTCACTCAGTGTCTACTCATCTTCAAACTCTAGTGACAGAAGCATTCACTATACACCTGCATTTCCATAGCTGTTCTGTTTGTTTTGTAGTGCTAGCAGTGGATGGCCCCTTGAGCATGATATACAAACCCTCCACCATTGAGCTGCAAAATCAGTACCTTTCATTTGTAGCATTTGGTAAGATTATAGATTCTCATCTAAACCCTGTGTTGGCCACTGTCTAAATGCATAGCCTTGGGCTAACAATGGTCCTTTCTGAGTCTCAGTCTTCTCATGTACAAAAGGAGACAATGACAATCTTGCAACATGGTGAAACTTTGGGGCATCCTTGAAACCTAGCACACACAGAGAGAGAGCATGTTAGCAATGATGTAAATCGCTTGCTTGATCAATAGTGGTTGCTTATTTAATATCCATACTCCAGGTTAAGGGCACCTGATAACTTCTGCTTCAAAGAAGTGGGAGAACTCTCATATCACAAGCTTTGGTCTTGTTCTTTTGAGTTTGCCAGAGCACTTAGTTTATAAAGTGAATTATGTAAACAAAGACCGAGGGATGCTAGAGATGTGCTTTGGTGCATGCGCTTAGCATGCACAAGACCCTGGTTTCAATCCTCAGTGCCAAACTAAAAAAACAAAAAGAAAAAGCAAGCAAGAGAAGCAGTAACATGAAAATGAATGAAGACACCATTATCAATCAGTTCTGGGGAATTAGACTTTGCCTCCCATCAGATTTTCTTTTAAATCCTGTATTGGCCACTTGCTGAACAATGTGAATTTGGATAATTTATTTTATGAGTGATCTATTTTGTCTAAGTTATTTTCCCATGTGAAATAAAAGGAACAATTAAAGAGCTTACTACAGTGCTTATGATGAGTTAAATAAGATATTGAATATGTCTTATCTATTTGCATATCATATCTGATGTTTACACTCATCATTTAGCCACCCATGCTTTCTCTGTAGCTTTAGACAAATGTTAAAACATGTGGAAAAGGGAAGAAAGAACGAGCCACAGGTAAGGTAATATGATGTTTCCACAGCAACTTTTTAATTTTTCCCTCATTTTATTATGGATAATTTAACACATAATAAACAGTGAGTTATGACTAAGAATACTAAAATGATTACCTATAAAAGTGACATTATGAGCTGTTAGAAAATCTACTAACAAATGCTTGTATAGATGTTGTGTGTATGGTAGGGGAGGAATCCTGATGCACTGCTTGTGGAAAGGTGTACTGGTATAGCCACCATGGAAATCAGTATTGAAGTTTCTCACAAAACCAACAAGACTAGAAACATCATGAAATCCAGCTATATAATTTCTGGACATACGACAACACTCTAAAAGTGCCACACCATAGAGATACTTGCTCATACATGTTGATCACAACACTATTATAATAACTAAGATGTAGGACAAATCTAGATGCCCATCAAGAGATGAACAAATAATGAAATGTGACAAATATGCACAATGGCCAGTAAGAATGTAATTATATATTGCGTGGAAAAAATATGCGAAATTGGAGATAAGTATGTTAAGTGAAATAAACCAGACCTAGAAAGACAAATAATTTGTATTTTCTCTTGTCTGCTGAATACACACACACACACACACACACACACACACACACACACATAATTGTGTGCAACTAACTTGAACGTAGCAGGAACATTCTGTACAGGAAGAAAAAGGTCATAGGGAAGGGCAGGCAAGGGCACAAGAGGGTAATGTGTGGGAGAAAGACTAAATGTCAGGTATTTTCTCTTATATGTGGACTTTAGCTTTAACTGTATACACAACCACAAACATGCATATGATACTTAAAAACAGAGAGAGATTACGTGATGGAAGGAAAGGTGCCAGAGAGGGGAGAGGAAGGGTAGTATGTGCGGAGAAAAATTATCAACATACCATATCACACACACACACACACACACACACACACACACACACACACACACGCATGTACGCACAAACACACATGTACGCACAAACACACACACATACATGAAGGGTGAGGTAAGGTTAAATAAATCCTTTCCTTTGTTTTGTGATTAAATTAAAAATTTTAATTAAAAATAAAAATATTTTAAAAATACCTTTAATAATGAAAGCTTATTAAAATACTTGGAAATTCTGTAAGTTTGATTTAGTTTTCCTTAATTTCCCTGTGTTCCTTCAGAGATGACCACTATCTCTGATATTTTATTTTTATCGCCTTGCTTTTCTTCACAGTACCACAACTGTCTGTATTCCTAAATAGGGCTAACTAGTTCTCTTCCCTTTGAGCATGGTGAAAATGATACTGCCTTGTTTATTCTGTTCCGTATTAATTCTGAGATTCATCCTTGTGATCCATCTTCCATCCTAGCTGCTGTACAGAGTTCCATCATGTGAACAATTTTTAATCGCATTTTGATTTTTTCTAGATTTTCTTGTTAAGAAAAGCACCATTGTGAATATAAGCATTGCTGTACTTATTTCCCATGAGTCCTAAGCTGAACCACAGGGTAACTGCAAGTTAGACATATTTGGCTGTTGAGAGCTTGAACTGTCACTAGTCTGAATTAATATGTTCTGCGTCAAATACCAGCTTAGTCCAGAAATATAAAATATCTAGCTATCATCTTCCATAATGATTACATATTAAAATGATACTTTTGTTATATTGGGTTAAATAAAACAGGAACTAGCAAGGGCGGTTTTTATTTGCATACTATTTTGCATGTGGCTATTAGAAAATTATAAATGATATATTCATCTTGCATTAAATATTATTGACTTCCTTGGGTGTCACAAGCATATAGGACTTTGGTGCATAGAAATTCACTTATCAGCATTATAAGGTGATGGTAACAGTGCTTCAAACAGATTGTCTTAATTTTAATTAGTATCACCAGTGTATAATACTTATTAATCCATCCGTCAGTCATATACAGCATTGTCTTATTTTTAATTTTGTCATATTGGTGATCATGACTTGTAGCTCATTATCTTAACTTGTATCTTCTGCTTACTAGTGGAGTAAATGGTTATTGTTTATTTTTCTTCTTTGAGATGGTCCTTAATATTTTAAATGTTTTAATGTAGATTTGTTTCCTTCTCACTTGCTGGTTTCTTGAGGCCATTTAAAACTATAGTCCTTGCTTTCATCCAACAGAGTCCCTTCTCTTTCATCTTCTTCCTGAAATATTTTGATGAGCAGAACTCCTCAGTATCAACACAGTCATTCATGACTTTCAATCTAGTAAAATCTTTTCCTTTCGTGGTTATCACTGGCCTCTTTATACTAAAGTCAAACACATGTATTTCAAGGTTCCCCTTTTCTATTTAAGTTTGCAATATATAGAAATTGCTTTGTATGGGTGATTTGACCATAGAGATATAATTTTAGTTTTTCTATATGGACAAGCAATTTTTCAGCCTTATTTATTATACAGTCCTTCATTTCTCCCATGCATGATAAATCTTTTCCTCTAATAGAGCAGGGTGTTATGTCTTAAAAGCGATTGACTCTGGAACCAACCAAAAGACTGTCTCTGCGTGTGAAGGTGCTTGCCTCCAAGTATGGCTATCCGAGTTCAAGCCCTGCAACTCACATGTGAAAGAAAAGAATCAGCTCCCACAATTTTCAGTCAGCTAGCAGCCTACTGGAGTCTCTTTCAATGGATTGTGTAGCGTTCAGAACATCTTGTGTACATGTCTACCCACACATGTTGAAATCATACAAACATGGATTGTGTAACCTTCAGAATTTCTAGTGTGCATGTGCACCCACACATGTTGAAATCATACCAGCACTGATTAATTTGGCCTTGCTTTATCACATAGCTGTGCAAATCAACTTGTTGAAAATTTTAAAGAAAACTCAAAGTACTGTCTAATTTAAGGTCATTTTATATACTTCTATTATGTTTAGTCTCATCCAAGATCACTGTTTATTGGTGAACTCAAAGATCAACTATTTGTTTATTTTCAAATGTTTCCAAAAACCAAATTTTGTAATTTTTCATGAGATGAATTGCTCATTTTTTTATATTCATATATGAAATATATGTTACAATATTTTTGTAAACACAAGACTGCCTTTAAGATTGCTTTTAAGAATCAGTTTGGGTATGTAGAACTCTAATCAGCTACATATTAATCCTTCGCTTAGTTGCATTTCAAAACTGTTTCTAAAGCTGACATTTTGTCTATAGAATCCTTCTGATGCTTATTTTATAGAGTGATGAAATTATTTAATGGTATTTTCTGTCTTCCATGCCAATTCTGGTAAAACTTTACATTTTATACTTACCGTGATACCTAAAGTATCAATAAAGAACCAGTTACAACAATCAATAATGAGTCTTCTTGAATTTTTTAAAGGGATATCTCATCTATTTGAGTATTTAATGGTGATAGATTTTGGATGTTACACAATTAGTTGAAGGCATCCCTAGTCTATTGCTAGTTGGTTACAATTCTTTTAATGAGTTGATACTGAATTCTGTTGAATTCCTTCCCTCATCCTTTGTGATCATTTGATTTTCCATTTCCAGTATCAGTATGGTAAATGTCATAAAAGATTTTTAATGCCATATTATTTATGAATTCCTATAATAAGTCCAATCTGACCACTCTATGATTTTTATTTTAAACATGACCTAGTTTAGTTTGTTCTTCGTTTTTTGCACCTGTGTCCTGTGTTTCAGTCCTTGTCCTCCCAGTGACCTTCGCAGATGCCATTAATGTATTCAGTTTCCTTCACGTCTGCACCATTTTTTTTTCCTTAGCTTCAGTATTAACTGCCTGTTGCTATCATCACCAGCTACCTGACCAGAAGCAACGTAGTGGAGGAAGGGTTTATTTGGATTTACAGTTCTAATCTATCATGGCTGGAAAGGCATGGGGTGGGCAGGAGTGTGAGTGGCAGCTCACCCCATGCTTCTGCAGTCAAGAAGCAGAGAGTAGACAGACCATAAGGCCAGGCTATAAAGTTTCAAGTTCTACTTCTGGATTCCCAGCAAGGTTCCTTCATGTTATAAAGTTACTCTACCCTTTAAAAACAGTATTGAAAGCTGGAGACTAAGTGTTCAAACTGTAATCTATAAGGTTGTCTTACATTCAAACCAAAGCTGCTTCCTAACTAATTTAAGGTTGGCCTCAAATTTGACTTTTGAATTCTTTCTCCTTTCTATTGATACTTCATTAACGAACTCATTCAGTTTCATGCTTTTAAGAACTACTCATGTATGGATGACTGTCTAGTGCGTATCTCTAGTCCCTTCCTCTGCTCTGAAGGCAAGTTTCACATATCCAGAGCCTGCATGGTCCCTCTGCTGGGTATATCCTTAAAATCCCTAAAATCTCCTATGTGTAGCGCATACCTTCTGATTCTACTGCTTCCCCATTTTTGGACTTAACAATGCCATTTTCCCAGGTATTTAGAGAAGAAGACCTTGAAGTCTTATGTAACTTTTTTGTCATGAATCCAAGCTGTCAGCAAACCTCTTCAGGCCTATTTCACAAGAAATTCAATGTGGATATCTTGCATGACTGGCTGTTATCACCAAATTCTAATCCTCAGTGATCTGGGTTTTATTATCATCCCTGACTTGTTTCCTTGAGTCTGTTTTACTCCTTTACACAAAAGTCAAAGTGGGATTGCTAAAACACAAACTGGATAAATCATTTGAATCCAGAATTAATCTGTACACCCCAGTCCCAGGACCTTCTTTGCCACTCTCTTCAAACAGGCTTGTTTGGGTTCAGGCTTCAACCCTTTTGTTTCTCTTGCCTGGAATCATCAGGCTATACATTAACTTTAACCTCTTTTCATTCTTTGTTCTACTTGTTTAGATTATTTTCTCTCCAAACACCATGCCCCTTCTTTTATCACCTCTTCTTTTTATTTATATTTATTTATTTATTGCAAAGGTTTCTTTCTCTCAATTTTAGCCTGACCTAACTGCAGTGTTTTGCTTTCCTTGTCACTGTGGTCAGATAACTGAAACAAAACAAAATAAAAACCCACAGGGAGAAAAATGGCGTAGTCATACGTGTCATGATAGGGAAGATGCGGTGGGGTTCCGGGCAGTGGGAGCGTACAGCGTACGGCTGGGATTCCTCATGACTTGACTGACCAGGGAACTGAAAAGCCAGTACTGGTGTCCACTGACTTTCCTCAACCCTTTAAAAAATTCAGCCTGGGACCCCATAGCACCACTCACACTTAAGATTTGTTTACCCAGCTCAGTCAAGCCTCTTGAGTGCCTTCCTCCAGGTCATACTAGGTTCACTCCAAATCCAGTGAAACTGAAACTGATGGTTAACTATCACATACCTGTTTAGAATGGATAGTTTTTGTTGGCTGGCTAGAAGTTTTGTTATATACAAACAATGAATTTTATCAAATTCATTTTTTTTCTTTCTAAAGTGCTGGGGATCAAATACAGGGCTTTGTATATGTTCTGTAAGCAAGCACTATTGAGCTGCAGCAGACTTGGTTTTCTTATATTTTTCTTTCCTTTTATTTTTTATTTTTTTTGGGGGGAAGAAAAGTTTTATTTTAGCTTGGGAGGTTTTCATTCCATGGTTGGCCTGTTAATAACTTTGGGCCTAAGATATAAAGAGTAGAGCAAACATGCCCACTTGACATGCATATCAGGAAACAGAAGACGGGAGTTCCAATATTTCCTCAAATGGTCTATCCATCTCCTAAAACTTTCCAAAAGCACCACAGACTAGAGAGCAAACATTTAATACATAGACTTTGGGAGACACTCTAGACACAAACCAGAATAATCACTAACCAATTTCAAAACCAAAAACTTAGCTACACGTGGTGACTCATATCTAAATTCCAACAATAGTGAGGTCAAGGCAGGAAGTTCATTGTAAGTCTGAGGCCAGCTCAGGCTACATATTCTGGGCTTCAACAACAATGAATGCCTGGAGCTGCATTGTGGACCACTCTGTGTGGATACTGGGAACTAACCTCTGGTCTTCTGAAAGAGCAGAATGTTTATTCCAGGCTCCCCCTCCCTAGACCTTTATCCACTTTGTTTCTCAGCAGAACCTATCCTTAGGGGAGGTGTCATGTGTATTTTATAGCCTGGTGACCTCTACACTATCTTGGTCAGAGACCACACCAGATTATTTGAAGATTCAAAGCCAAGCCCCCTAAAACACAGCTCTTCAAAGTCCATACCTCCTCATCCTTCCCAAACAGTTCCACCAAGTAGGGAGTAACTATTCAGACATAAGTTTATGGGGATCATGCTCATTTTGATTACCCCAGTGGGATGGGCAGGTGACTCAAGGATTAAGAGCACTTCCTTTTATTTTTTTTTATTTGTAGAGAGGATCTTATTTTGCAGTTTATGTCAAACTTCGTAGGAAGCTGAAGCTACCAGGCGGAGAGGAGCCAACCTGGAGTCTTCCTGGTGCTGTCAGAGGTCCTGATCATTCCTACTCAAGGAGGGGTGACCATGCGATACCGACTGATGGCCTAAAAGCAGGGACTGTCAGTGGTTCTGATTGTGCCTATCCGATCATTGTTACAAGGAGAGCTGGTCCTTTGTTTGTCCTGGCTGCCCGGCTAGCTTACACTCGAAATAACCACACAAAAACTGTATTAATTAAATTACTGCTTGGCCCATTAGCTCTAGCCTCTTATTGGCTAACTCTCACATCTTGATTTAACCCATTTCTATTAATCTGTATGTCACCATGAGTTGGCTTACTGGGAAAGATTTAGCATGTCTGACCTGGCAGCTCCATGGTGGCTCTCTCTCTCTCTGCTTTCTTTCTCTTAGAATTCAGTTCTGTCTTCTCCACCTACCTAAGTTTTACTCTATCACAGCAAGCAGTTTCTTTATTAATTAACCAATAAAAGCAATACATAAACAGAAGGACCTCCTATACCATTTCCCCTTTTCTGTTTAAAAAGGAAAGGAAGGCTTTAACTTTAACATAGTAAAATTACATATAACGAAACAGTTATCAAGCAATAATTACAGTTATATTATTTATATCTATTTCATCTTTTAGCAAATCAAAGGAAAACTATAACTATCTATTTTTCAACTCCATCAAAGACTCCATAAAGATATAATATTACCTAAGTAAACAGGAAGTGCATTGTAAGCAAGTTCCAAAATTTTAGAATTGACAGAGCCATCTTGCTGCCTGGACAGTCACCCAAAGTTCTTTTGTACCATTGGGGCATCCATCTTCAGCCCACAGGCCCATACTATCCAATAGACTTTTCCATGAAGCAGGAAAATTCAAAAACAGTTCAGTCACGTTCTTCTGTATCCTGCAGCATGTCTCTCAGACTCTTTTATGAATCAGGAACCCAATTTCAGCAGTCATCTCTCTGCGGGTTCTTCATGTCCAGTTTGTGCCTCAGTTCAGGCAAGAGCACTTTCTTGTCCAAATGGCTAACCAACTCCATAAGGAGCCTCTTCGATGCCCATCTTCCTCTTGAAGTAGATTGGTGCTGCCAGGAGCAGACACGTCTCATTGTCATGAAAAGCCTTAAGTTATTAAAACATTTTAAATGCCATATTCTGTAGTCTTTGAAAGATATGAAGAATGCCTATCTGAAATATATTTATGCAAATCTAGAAAATTTAACTAACATGACTACAAGCTTGACTATTATAGAGATTATCTATTAACCTATATTTCTTAATTATATATTACATTTTTAAATGAGCTACACAATCACAAAACCTTAATCAAGAGCAGAAATATACATATAACGAGATTGACCTTAAATTTATATCAATAAAGTAAAATCTATACAATGCAAATTATTTATATCTATATCATATCCCCCTTTAAATGTAAACAAACAGTTATAAACAATATTTGGAAATATGGACGTAGTTATTTTTTTCCAAACTTCTTTTTGCTCTATAGGGGTGCTGTTAATCAGGTCCTTTATGGTAATCCTGTGTTCTAGGTTCATTTCAGTCAGCAGTTGAGTGAAGTAATTTCTAAGGGTGTTTACGGCAACCTTTTAGGAGGGCATGGTCTATCATACCATCTTGGTCTAGAAGCAATTTACAGGGTCTCATCCTCTGTGAAAATAAAAGGAGAACCTCTTTTTCAACATACCATATCCTTAGACCCAAATTTTGAAGTCATAATACTTTTATAATATACATGGTAGATTATCTTATCAGCACATACAATGAAAAGTCTGTCTGTACTTAGCTCCTTTTCAGTCAAAAAATTTAACGAAAACACAATAATGTACAGAATCTAACCCAGAGTCTCTGTGAATTTTTCATTTTTACGTGACTTATTTTTTTTTTACTTCTTTTAATCTATGACTATCTGTATTCTGTCTCTTTAAAGACTTTACCCTTTTTTTAACTTTATTTTATGACTCTTTATAGTCTTTCATTTAAGACTACGTACATTTATCCAACAATGTGACCCATTTATAGGTCTTTTATGTTTGAATCTGTCCTCATTGTATTGTCTGTAATTTTTTACTGTCTTGAAGAGCTTTTAAAATGATAAGCAGCTTGGTTGCAGCTGCTCTGAATGCTGGCTCCACCTCTTTCCAATTTCAAAATGGTGGACATAACATTTCTGCTAGCTCTGGGGCTACCAGGTAGGAACCACAGGCAGCACTTTAACTCTGAGAATAAGCATGCAGCACATAAACTCTTTTTTATCTGAATTATAGCCAAATCTGCCATGCAGAGAACTGTGCACCTGGAAACATCTCTGTGTATGGTGGCCAGAATCTGCCATGCTCTCCTGTCTGCCCAAGCATGATCCTGCCTTCTGCCCAGGCAGGGAGAGCTGAGCCATGGGCATGATCTCAGATACTTTCCTTCTGACCCCAAGTGGGCACAGAAACACCAGAGCCCATAAATGCTCCATAGAAATGCTCATTAGCCAGAGTTCACACTGGTGGCACAGCCCAGGAAGCCACATTTTAAAACTGTGTAGCTTTTTTTTAATGGTACAACTGCTGAGTCAGGAAAATTTCTCTGTGGCACCCTGCTAGCAAACAGCAAAAAGTTGTGTTAAACTATATATTTGTGTCTAGAATTACTTTTAAAGCCCTCTCAGGTTTTACGTGGAGTCAGTTTACCATGTTGGAGCGCCAATTGTTATAAGGAGAGTGGGTTCTTTTTCCTGGCCACCCGGCTAGCTTACACTCAAAATAACCACACAGAAACTATACTAATTAAATTACTGCTTGGCCCATTAGCTCTAGCCTCTTATTGGCTAACTCTCACATCTTGATTTAACCCATTTCTATTAATCTGTATGTCACCACAAGGTGAAGGCTTACCAGGAAAGATTTAGCATGTCTGACCTGGCAGCTCCATGGTGGCGCTCTCTCTCTCTCTCTCTCTCTCTCTCTCTCTCTCTCTCTCTCTCTCTCTGCTTTCTTTCTCCCAGAATTCAGTTCTGTCTTCTCCACCTACCTAAGTTTTGCCCTATCAGACCAAGCAGTTTCTTTATTAATTAACCAATGAAAGAAATACATAAATAGAAGGACCTCCTACACCAAATGATGTGATGTTAGTGGATCAGAATACCTGAACACTTGGAGGGTATGTAAATATTTCACTTTTGTTAAATAAACAAGTCTGCCCCATCCCTATCACTGGACTCCCAGAATCTGTGTTTGTTGATGTTGAACCTTCTCAAACCCCCCCCCCCCCCACACACACACACACATGGAAGATATTAAAGCTCAGCCACAGAACTTAAACTTGATGGTATAAATCAAGATGGCCTAAAATTCCTTATTTTCCCATGTTATCCTCCTAAGAGCTTGGGATTATTTATGCATTCAATTACACCTGTCTTAAAATTCTCTCTGATAAGCATATTTAGCTATAGGTAAATGTTGACTTTTATGAGACATATTTCTGTAGTTTCACACTTCTAGACATCTTGATTTTAATTATCTGAATACAAAATCCACTATGGGGCTGGGGATGTAGCTCCATTACTAGAACGCTTGTGTAATACATACAAAGCCCCTTGTTCCACCTGCAGCACCATATAAACTGGACATGGTCTCACATACTTATATATCCAGCAGAGAGGCTGAAGTGGTTAAAGGATCAAGGGTTCAAGGGCTTTCTCAGTTAACTAGCCAGCTGAAGGTGATAGTGGAATACAGAGGCCCTATCTCACAGAAAACAAAGCAAAAGTCCAATCAAATAAAACACTACCACTGCTATCAATAAGCAAAAAGCAAAAACAAGACAAAAAGCAAAACACGCAATAACAACAACAAAAATGAAAACCAGAGCACAAAACACACTATGAAATTTGTTGTTATCTGTTCTCTGCCTTCTTCCAGGAGAACACGAGGTCTTTGGAGTAGTGGCCTCTTAACTTTAGTGAATAACACACATTTTAAACACAGCATTATTTGCGCTTATATTTTTTCATCCTTCATGTTTATTAATTAAGGTTGTTAATATTTAAATACCCACTTGCTTACTAATCATCTTGGTCTACTTGATCTACAGATGACTTGAACAAGCTACTAACACACAGATAGATACATTATCCATTTCTCATTATTCATTCTTTCTTTATGCTGTACATATTTTAGGAGATTGAATGGTAATGTAATATCTCTCTTGGGAAAGTAAAACCTTTCATTAATTATGTTGTAGTTTTCTTCAGCTATATCTTCAAATGTAGACTTGTGACAAAAACCACTTTGAGTGGTGTGGTAGAGAAACAGGCAATGTCTTTGGCTAATATGTTCCATGTATTTATTTCATTTCAACTTGTTTCGTTTGAGTTGTGCTCACTCTTTTTAACCACTCTGGCATTTTATGTCATTTATTCAGAAATTTCAGCAGATTATCATTAACTGTGATTCTTGAAATTTCTTGATTTATTTTTATTCTTAATATTGATTTTGTGTTTTTGTTCAGATATTTCTCATTTTGTTGGTTCTTGAATTAAATTAATTTATTACTGCTCCATCATGCATCTTCTAGTATGTTTTGAAAATATATACTGTTTCTTTCAGCTTTGAACTTTAGCACAGATATTTCAGATGCTTAATTATAACTTTTTTATTCTTCTTCAAAACTTAAGCATTTCTAGGATAATTTCCTATGTGTCACATTTTTTTTTTCCGAGACAGAGTTTCTCTGTGGCTTTGGAGCCTGTCCTGGAACTAGCTCTTGTAGACCAGGCTGGTCTCGAACTCACAGAGATCCATCTGCCTCTGCCTCCCGAGTGCTGGGATTAAAGGCGTGTGCCACCACCGCCCGGCCTGTCACAAAGTTTTTTAAAAAGAATGCATGAACATGTAAGAGACATATAAAGGACAGGATCTCTTCCTGTTTTTCTCCATAGAATTTGGATTTGAATTTGTTCATTTATTTATTGCTGCCTTCCTTTTCCTACTAAAATGAAAATTTAATAAGAACAATAATTTATAATTGTTGATTCTGATATACCCTATGCATCAGTTTCTATTACAGTAAATGAAGTTAGACAAATCCTTTTTTTCTTATTTTTAAATAAGAACATCTACATGCCATTGTTTCTTAGACTTTTTATTTCAATTACTTTATTTTCCTGTAGTAAAATTTTATTTGTATTTTAATAAATAAAACTTACTTCTGGATCTGAGAGTAAAACAACCTCACTGGTCAGCCTTAAAAACCAGACAGTTGGTGACATGTACCTTTAATTCAAGTAGCCACACTAGTTTGCCATAGAAGCAAGGCAGTAGTAGTGCATGCCTTTAATCCCAGTCCTAGAGAAAAATATAAGATGAGAGGAAACAACTCTTACACACAGTCTCATTCTGAGATCCCTGGAGGCAGGATTGACATTTCTGACTGAGGTAGAGGTAAGAGCCAATGACTGGCTGTTTTGCTTTTCTGATCCAAGGCTTGCTGCCACTTCATGGCACTCCACCCATACAGCATCTTGTTCCTCCCCAAACAGCTTACTGTGGCTCATGTGGTCTCCTAGACTGTCAACCCCACATGTGGTTCCAATGTGACTCTCATGGCTTCCCTTGGCTCCTGCAGCCTGTGTGAACCTACTACAGGGCTGCCCTGTCTCTTTAACAAACATCCATTAAATTTGGTTTTGAGTTCTGCTTAGAAAATCTGCAGGTTAGCGACATTAGAACAGATAAGTTCAGAGCTCCAGCATCTCTGGACTGCTTTAGTGGTATAACTGAGGCAGCTACTGTCCCACATTGTTATTACACCTTAAAATTCTCTTCTGAACCAGGATTTTAATGGAGGTAGGTCATCTGATAATGGCAGATAATATCACCATCTAGGAATTTAATAACCTTTTCATTTCTACTATGGAAAAAATTCTAAAAAAGATACATGACCTATCTGGGACATATAAATTTTTAGCCATAGCTTCTATTAGTTTGATAATTCATATTATATTCTTAAAGAAATGGTTTGATAGCAGAGTCAAGAATGAGAAACTTTTAGAAATAATATAAACTTTACAGACTAGTAATGAGAAGTTGGCTCAAAGGATTCATGTCATTGAAGATGACAACCATAATTTGACAGGCAAAATTCACTCCGTGACAATGGGTTATGAAACCTTACAGAATGTTACTGGGAGATTATCTGAAAGGAGTCATACTGTTGAAATTAACAATCAAAATCTGCTAAAAATTTCTGACAAGCTAGAAGATAGAACCTCCCTCCTGGAAGACAATCTACATATCATCCAAATAATCACTTAGGATGAGAAGATATCATTAATGAAAAACTTAAAACTTGGAATCATATGTATATGATGAGAACCAGAAATTAATTGATTTGATGAAGTGATTAGAAATATACATGAGTCAATAAATTCATACTCTATAAAACAGAGTGATACATAGATTTGAAACCATTGAAAAACTGATCAAAACTGATGAGCAAAGAGATGCAGTATAAACAAAAGACAATAATAAAGACTTAACATCACCAGTGCCTCTCAGGGGTCAGAGATGACTTACTAAGCATTTTATCTACTTATCCTGCTACTATTTCTGAAAATCCAGCAAATAGTAAATACCCAAAAGGATATTCAGAATGTAAATCAGAGTCTATATGTATAAAAGATCTAAAAGATATTAAGGGGTAATAGTATCTTATGACATGCATTCCCCTTATGTGAGGCAGTTGGTAAAGACATAGGTTCAAGAAATAAGGTTACTCCACATGATTGACTTCAGTTAGTTCCACATGCATTCCCCTTATGTGAGGCAGTTGGTAAAGACATAGGTTCAAGAAATAAGGTTACTCCACATGATTGACTTCAGTTAGTCTCAACTGTATTGGAAGATGTTTCACACAGTGGAAGAGTTATTGAGAGAGGAAGCTAAGGCCCTTGAACATCAAGATAGAGTCAGAAGTTATGAAGCCTCCAAAAATCAAGTTATAGGTGAGGGTTATTATGCTGATCTAGATATCCAAGCTATATAAAATGAACACATCTTGTCCTTATGCCATACAGCAGCCTTGAATGCTTGGAACAAGATTCAAGAACTAGGAGAAAGCATTTAATCATACAGTAAGGTTATACAAGGCCCAGGAGAACCATTTAGTGACTTTTTGCAAAGATTAACTAAAAATGTATCTATAGGGGTAGCAGATTCAAAAGTTAAATAAGTACTCATTGAACATCTGGCTTTTAAGAATGCTAGTTTAGAATGCAGAAAGATACTTGGGCCCTTAAGGTTCAAACCAGCACCAATACATGAATGGATTTTACACACAGCCAATGTTGAATCCTTTGACTATAACACTGAGGCTTGTGTAAGAGAAGCAAAGGTATAATGAGACATCAAAATATCAATTTTTTAATTGTGGTAGAATTGGCCATTTGAGAAGGGATTGCATGCAGGTCATTCTTGAAATAATGTTTCTTCTGGGAATAACCCAAATAGAAGGCTCCAAACTTCTAGATTATGCAGAAGATGTAGTAAAGGCTGTCATTGACCATTGAATGTAGATTTTTTTAAAAAAAAGACAAAAAATGGGACTAATCTAATGGGAGCTCACCAAGGCCAACTGGACTGGGACTGGTGGAGTATGTGATCAAACCTGTCTCTCTGAATGTGACTGACTGACAAGGAGGGCTGACTGAGAAGCCAAGGACAATGGCACTGGGGTTTGATTCTTCTGCATGTACTGGCTTTGTGGGAACCTAGTCTGTTTGGATCCTCACCTTCCTAGACCTGGATGGAGGTGGGAGGACCTTGAACTTCCCACAGGGCAGGGAACCCTGACTGCTCCTGGACTGGAGAGGGAGGGGGAGAGGAAGTGGGGGGAGGGAAAGGGAAATGGGAGGAGGGGAGGTGAAAATTTGTAAAAATTATATAATTAAAACATATTTCAATGTTGTAAAAAAGAAACAAAAATAAAAACAAAACTCTTAAATAGAAAAAAAAGATAAACAAGCCAATCTGTTACCTTGAGGAAACTCCTTCAGGGGGCCTTTTGCAGACACCCAGGTCAAAAATGGTCCAGTCATTCCCAGTCACTATGGAGGACACACCTCCTCAAGAAAATTAGAAATTCCAATGCCTGTTGTAGAAAAAGTCATACTGCTATTGATACTAGAATAACCATGGAGGATGAATCAAAACTTCCAATAGAAAATAGAAAACATACGTTTTGGTAGATGTCTATAAATGGTCAAAGACCAAAGTTGAGAGTATGAATAAATAACATTATAATTGAAGGATTATTAGACACAGGTGCATATGAGACTATTATTTCTCCAGAATCTTGGCATCTGAATTGGCCTCTTCAGTACTCAGTAGTAATTTTTTTGGGAGGGATTAACAATAGTTTTCCCAAAAGCATGAGAATTCAATTTATAAAGCAAACTAATCACATTGTATGGAACAACCAATAATTGGAGCTTCTATATTCTATACTAATTCAATGAATCAGGAAAGGTAGAGTATAAATCAGAAAATTTAAATAAAGTAGAACAAAACCCTTATGATTCTGTCAAAAACTCAGAATTATATGCTATTCTCATGGTACTAAACAACTTAAAAATACCTCTCAACATAGTTACTGATTCACAATATGCATATTGAAATTGATGAATTTATACCAGATGATACAGAATTGTCTTTATTATTTAAAAGATATGATCAGGACTAGGCAGCATCCCATATATATAGCATACATCTGGTTCCATACAGGTCTGCCAGGTCCTCTAACACAAAGTAGTACAGAAATTGATCAATTATTGATTGGAAATATGTTGAAGGCTTCAGAATTTCTTTAAAAACATCATATCATTAATAAAGTTTTAAAAAACAGACTTTTCTATCATATGACAAAAAGCCAAGGAAATTATAAAGAGTTGGACTCTGGATCTGTCCTTCTTTAAATCTAAACATGTTGTTAAAAGAAAAATTCAGTTTCTGTCACCTAGTGTGGGACAGAAGGAAGATAAAAGTCTAGGGACTAAGGTTATCAAAATTGCTTTCAAAGTTCTCTTTCTCCCCATACCTATTTTTGTCTCTATGGTATCTATTTCTGGATCTGGTCACTGACTCAGTCCTGATCCTTCAGTGATCTGGGACTGGTTGGCTCACAGGATTGGACTTGCTCCTGGATTCTGTTCCTGGTGGAGCTTGTTTTCTCAGGCCCTCTTTGTCCTAGGTGGCTTGTTCAGTCCCACTCCTGTGGAATTTGTTACCCAAAGTGGAGTTCCTTGCCTCAGGGTAACTTTGGCCTAGGTTACTGTCTTTGACCTGTATCTGTAAATCCTGGTCTGGATTCCCTCCTGCAGAAGTCCCTGGGTTGGAGTTGGACCTGGAAAGGTTTCTGGTTCCAGTCTACTGCCTTGGAGGTCCCAGGCTTGGGTGTGCCCAACCCACAGAGGACCTGCTTACTTCCTCAGAGGTCCCAGATTCAGTTTGGACCCGTAGAGGTTCCAGGTTCCTGCCTATTCCCTTTGATGTCGCAGACCAGTGTACGAACCCACAGAGGTCCTGGCTCAGGCCTAATCTCTCTGAGGTCCCCTACTCATGCCTGGCCCGCCGAGATCTCTGGTTCCTGCCTATTCCCTCAGAGGATTCAGGTTCACTCACGCCCATACTGGCAGAGGTCTTGGCTCCGGCCTAGTTCCTGGCAGGTCATAGACTCATGCCCATACCCACCAGTGTGTTGGCTTAGATCTACTCCCTTGAAGGTCACAGATTCATGTCTGGACCCTCAGCAGTACTGTCTCTGGTTCACTCCCTCAGTGATTACTCCCTTGTACCTGTTCCTGTGGAGATCGTTGACTGTGGATCTGGTAGCTGGCTCAATTCTGATCTGCTGGTGTCCTGGGACTGGATTTGCTCCTGGCTGTTGCTCCTGGCAGAGCTTGTTCTCTCTTTATCATAGGTAGCTGATTCAGTCTTAACTCCAGTTCTAGTGGAAGTCACAGATTCTGAGTCAGGTGTTTGGCTCAGTCCTGGTCTGCCAGTGTCCTAGGGCTGGTTTGGCTCCTGGGACTGAATTTGCTCCTGGCTTTTGCTCCTGGTGGTGCTTGTTTCCTCAGGCCCATTTCTCACATTTTTGGAAGTTACTTGCTCACACTTTCTGCTTATTCAGTTAATATTATTTTCTCCTTCGGTCTCTGAGGGAGTTGAAGACTAGATAGCTATAGTTTTCCTTATTTATCAGATTAAGAAAGTGAGTTATGATATAAAGTAAATTAGGTACAAAACTTTGGACTCACCAAGATAGGATAGATGTGGAATATTTTCTCTGAATTTGTTAAATGAAAATGGACTAGACATTGTTGATGTACTTACTGCTGGTATACATTTTACATAGTCATTTTTCTTATTGTATATCATAGCCTTTTTATTTTAGACAAAAAGGGAGATGTAGAGATATTTCATTTGGATTTTAATAAATAAAGCTTGTCTGAAGATCAGAGAGTAAAACAGCCTCACTGGTCAGCCTTACCAACCAGACAGTGGTGACATACACCTTTAATTCCTGTAGCCACACTAGTTTGTCATAGAAACCAGGCGGTAGAGGTGCACACCTTTAATCCCAGTACTAGAGCAGAATATAAGATGGAAGGAGACAGCTCTCACACACAGTCTCATTCTGAGATCCCTGCTGGCAGGATTGCCATTTCAGACTAAGGTAGAGTTAAGAGTTGGTAACTGGATGTTTTGCTTTTCTGACTTTCAGGTCGAACCCCAATTTCTGTCTCTGGATTTTTTTTTATTTAAAAAGTTTCCATCTCCTCCCCTCTTCCTCCCCCTTCCCTCCCCTCCCCTCCCCCCATACCCTCCCGCCCTCCTTTTTCAGGCCAAGGAGCCATCGGGGTTCCCTACTCTATGTTAAGACCAAGGTCCTCCCAACTCCCCCCAGGTCCAGGAAGGTGATCAACCAAGCTGAGAAGGCTCCCACAGAGCCTGTCCATGCAGAAGAGTCAAAGATCAGCGCCTTTGTCCTTGGCTTCTCTGTCAGCCTCCACCGTCGGCCACATTCAGTTCTAGCCATAATTAAAGGACATCGAGCCTATAATTTGGGATCCTTGAGAAGATAATAAGAAGGTGAACCCCCCCAAAAAGATATAGTAATCCTCCTGGATATTGGAAGTAGACACGATCGCCAGGCAAAAATTGGGAACTTGAGGGTGGGGTGAGACACGGCCAAGGGAAGATGGGGAGAGAAAAGCATGAAGGGGAGAATGTGGGGAGCTCGGAGGAATGGGATGCTTGGGATACAGGAAGGGTGGATATGGGAGCAGGGAAGCATATATCTTAATTTAGGGAGCCACCTGAGGGTTGTCAAGAGACTTGACCCTAGAGGGGTTCCCAGGTTTCCAGGGAGATGCCCCCAGTTAGTTCCTTGGGCAGCTGAGGAGAGGGAGCCTGAAAAGGCCAGTTCCTATAGCCATACTGATGAATTTCTTGCATATCACCATAGAACCTCCACCTGGCGATAAATGAAGAAAATGACTGAGCCCCACATTGGAGCACCGGACTGAGCTCCCAAGGTCCTGATGAGGAGCAGAAGGAGAGAGAACATGAGAAAGAAAATCAGGACCGTGAGGGGTGCGTTCACCCATGGAGACGGTGGGACAGAACTAACGGGAGATCACCAACTCCAGTTGGAATGGGACTGATGGAACATGAGACCAAACCAGACTGTCTCTGGATTTTTATTAATTTTCCCTTAACATTTCCCTATATTTTCCCTTAACAATTTATTTTTATTATTTTCTGCAAGAAATATCTGTCTTGTTTAATCATATGTTTAGTATTTCTTTTCTCATTATTACACCATTAAGATATTATTTTGTCTTGAACAGCATTTTAAAAGGCTTAGAGGTTCTTGATGACTAATTTTTTTGAGAATATGAATGTATTTTTACTTTATTCTTGTTCCTTTTTATTTTGATATTTTTGATTTTTTTCTAGCAAGTTCTAGCAAGTTCCCTGTAGCCAAAGCTAGCCTAGAACTCTCCAGATAACCTAGGCTATCCTTAAATTTACCATTACCCTGTCATTTCTGTTCTTAATGATTTCTTTTTAACAGAATACACATGCAGATACATATTTCTCTCCTAATCTAGAAATACCCGAAGGTGCTATTGATCAGCAGTCTGGTTCCTCATCCATCTAAACATCAGGTGTCCATCTCATTGTTGCCCTGTGGATCCACCATTTCTTTTCTTTAATACTTTCTCTTTACTATTGCTTCAATTTGAATCTGTGTTGTAGGATAAAACAGGGATTTAAGATTTTTGTACTTTTGAGAAGATGGGTTTTACCAGGTCTTTTCTTTTGGGCCACCAACTAGCTCCCAAGTCATGACATAGAGCCTTTTTAGGTTTGAATGCTAGGTCTAGATTAGGCACATTTCTGATTAGTTCCTAGTTCTTTTACTTTAAATTAACCTGTTTGTCTTTATCTGCCTTTGCCTTAGGATTTATTACCTTTCTTCTGTGTATCTTACTTTCACTGCTTCTCTATGCCCGATTTGCAGACATCTGCCTGGATTCCTGCCCCAGGCATGACCCTCATTCTCTCTTTCTCTCATTCTTTTTTCTCTCTAAGAGTTCTCTTTCTATTTATTCTTTTTGTGCACCAGTCACATCTATCCTTTCTTTGCCCAGCTACTGGACATTCAGCTTTTAGTTAGACTAATCAGGTGTGTTAGGCAGGCAAGGTAAACAAATGCAAAACATCTTTTCATAATTAAACAATTGCAGCATAAACAAAGGCAGTATGTCTTTGCCAGTTAAAGTGATATTCTGCAGTATAAACAAGTATAGTAAATCGCTGCCTAGTTAAAATAATATTCTACAACAGTGGGTGACTTTCTGTTTAATATCTTCTTGGGTAGAAGATGCTTTGCTGACCTTCCATTTTAAGTTCTCTTTTCTGTTTTTATCTCTCAATTCTTGATGTACATTTTAAATCATATTGACATTTTAATTTCTTATTTTCTCTATAAATATGCCTGTTCTAATGTTTAACCCTTTGAAGCGGCGAAGATTGGAAATAACCAAAAATAGTCCTTTTATAATTACTCAATTTTAATACAAGGGGAGACAAGGGAACTTACAGAACCAAGGGTCCAGCGAAGCCGAAGGTGAGCGCGCGCAGGGCAGCGCAAACGAACGGGCCACCTTCCGGCTCCCCAATCCTATTTAAGGGGAATGCTACCCCGCTGGAGCAGCCACGCCCCTGAACGCAGGGATTGGGCCAGCTGCCCCAACAACCCTTTGGATATTTTTATTAGTAATATTTTTCAATTTTAGAAGCTCTACTTTTATCTTTCTCAAACCAGTTTGTTAATTTTGATTTTCATTCTTCTTGACAGTTTCTTTTACTTCTCAAATATGAATGCTTTGTGTGATTTCTTTTATTTGTATCTCTCTAGTCCTTTCTTCTCTGTAGTAGTGTAAGAGGCTTATTCTGGGTGCTATTGTGCTTGAGACTTTGATTCTGCAGATCTTCAAGGGCACTACTATTGAACTATGTAGTTTCAATTAAAAATAGTAGGTTTTATTCTCCCTTTTATCCTTCTCTTCCCTCCTTAAACAGTACTTACCTTTGTGAACCTTTGCGTATTTCTTCAGTGTGGTTCAAGGTCTGCTGCTCTGTTGTCCACACATATACAAGGTTTATTTATTTCTCCCTTACCTGATGACACTCTGCCTGAATGGATGCTTAGGTATGCCTCCCGTATGACACAGTTACAATGGTGGCTTTCCTCCAAATCTTAAATTCCCATGCCTTCTGACCTCAAGGAACATGAAATTTATGTATGTTATTGTAGGTTATGCATAAAGTTGCAAAGTCTCTGTAAAAGTATTTGGAACCCTTCAGTTTTTATAAACAGTATGGTGTAGGGTTTCTGACCTATTGTAGCATAGTCTTTCAGCGTATTCTTTTCTGAAAACCCACTTTTCTACCATATCCAAAAAGAAAAAAAGAAGACAAAATAAATAGCCTTGCCTGTGTCTCTGCGGTTCTGGTCTCCTGGGACCAAAAAAGACACTTAGGGTGTTCTGTGTCTGTCACAGATGTGTCCACCACCAAGATCGCAGTCACCTCCTGCCACTGTTCAATGTTTCCTCTGGTTCATCTGCCATGGCCCTTATAATTCTTATCGATTTCAAGATTGCTCTATTGTACTGCTATAGCCACCATCACTGTGGGAGGCCATCAGGGATGCTAGCTTTTGCTCCTCCACTCAGGAGCTGTGGCAGTCTTCTTCACTGTAACTCACCTGCGTGTGGTTGAATCCCCACTTTATCCATCTAAATAAATATAGTCTAACATGAAAATAAACAATGAACTTTTCTGAGATTGTGTTAGAAAGATCAGAAAAGTGACCAGTAGACAAAAAGTAGTCAGAGATCTCTGGATCATTCCATGTCCATACATGGGGAAGAATAAGAGTGTGCTCTTATTCTAAGGTATCTGAGACATCTCTTCATGTATAAAGGGAAATTCTTTAGAAATCTTTGAAATCACATGGGAAGCAAGGCCAACAGAGAAGTATTAGTTAGTTCATTCAATATCTTTACAAACACACCATCAGAAAGTGGATGTTTCATTCACCAAACTCCTCAGAAGAACATTTACATTGTTCCTGATCAAAGAGTGTAGGCAGAAGCCTCTTGTTCATTATCCAGATCCCCAGACCGAAAATAATCACACACAAACCATATTAATTGCAATACTGTTTGGCTAGTAGCTTAAGCATATTTCTAGCTAGTTCTTACATCTTAAATTAACCCATTTCTATTATTTTATATTTTACCTTGAGGCTCATGGTTTACCAGTACCAGTGCACAGGTATTTTTCTTCTCTGTCTCTACACGGCATCTCTCTGACTCATATTCTTTCCTCCTCTATCTGCTTAAAATTCCTGCCTTAATATATTCTGCTAATCCACTGGCTGAAATAGCTTTACTCATTAACAAATAAAAGCAACACATATACAGTAGTACTTTCCATACCAAAAGGGGGTTAAAAAGTTGCAACTAGAAGCATTACTGAGTTACAACTCGAATCATGCATTAACTACTCAGTTTCAGGGAACACAAGAAGCTGTAAAGGTTTGCTATTCGGAGTATGGCTCAGTGGAGATGGCTTACCTAACATTCAGGAGACCTTGAGTTTGATCCCTAGAACCACATAAATGTTATACTAAATCAAAGAAAGTTAAAAAGAACACAGGACACATTCAGACATTCTTCTGCCAGGCCTGGTAGGTCATGACTGTGGTCTTTGCTCCTAAAAAGGCTGAGGCATTAAAATCATAAATTTAAGGTCAATTTGGACTGAGATCTCAGTGTCAGATCATTTTTCAATGTTCCTCTTCAATTCTGCCTTATTTATTCTTTTATCATGCTTCTGGTAGCTCCATTTATTTCTATAATTATTTGGAAATACTCAGTGTATATTTGGTGTCTTAATTATTTATAGTTTTTGGCCAATTATTTTCATCCACACTTTCTGTGTTTTGGGAAATCACTGTCAATGGAAGAAAAGAATAAAATCAGATAGAAGTTGATTTGATTGATAGATGCACAGGGGTATTATCCTGTCAGTGACAAGTCTTTGTCTAGTTCTTGGTGTCCTCAGAACTATCTTGTTATCTCTCTGTATATTTGATTCTGTGACCCTGTCTAGTTAAATGGGGCAATGAGTTCTTTTATTTTTTTTTTATTTTTTTTCCAGTTTATTTATTTTTTATTAAAAATTGCCATCTCCTCCCCTCCTCCTCCCCTTTCCCTCCCCTCCCCTCCACCCCCACCCCCACTCCCTCCCTCTTGAGGCCAAACAGCCATCAGGGTTCTCTACACTATGTTGAGTCCAAGGTCCTCCCAACTCCCCCCAGGTCCAGGAAGGTGAGCAACCAAACTGACAAGGCTCACACAGAGCCCGTCCATGTCATAGAGACCAAGCCCATCGCCATTGTCCTTGGCTCCTCGGTCAGCCTCCACCATCAGCCACCCTCAGAGAGTCCGATTTGGTCGCATGTTCCATCAGTCCCATTCCAAGTGGACTTGGTGGTCTCCCATTAGTTCTGTCCTGCCGTCTCAGTGGGTGAACGCATCCCTCATGGTTCTGACTTTCTTTCTCATGATCTCTCTCCATCCGCTCCTCATCAGAACTTTGGGAGCTCAGTCCGGTGCTCCTATGTGGGGCTCTGTCATTTTCTCCATCCAATGCCAGGTGAAGGTTCTATTGTAAGTATTTCGTTATATATATTTACATTATCGATTTCAAGATTGCTCTATTGTACTGCTATAGCCACCATCACTGTGGGAGGCCATCAGGGATGCTAGCTTTTGCTCCTCCACTCAGGAGCTGTGGCAGTCTTCTTCATTGTAACTCACCTGCGTGATATATATATATATATATATATATATATATATATATATATATATATATATATTTCTAGTTGCAGATATATCTTGAAAAAACCCTGCAACTAGAATGAGGTACCATGCTTTAGAGTTCAAAACTGGTTCATTTTAGGTTAATAAAGTCAGGATCAATTGTATTGTGAATGTGGAATTTGAGTTAAGCAACCCCTGTGTGAGTGCTGCCTTGATTTTATGGACCAATTTTACACATCAAGCAGTTCCTTGGATGACTTGTCCTGTGGGACAATGGTCTGTACCCTGTCAACTGTATTTTAATAAAATGATGATTGGCCAGTAGCCAGGCAGAAAGTATAGTCGGAGCAACTAGGCAGGAAGTAGAGGCAGGGCAATGAGAACAGGAGAATTCTGGGAAGAGGAAAGATGCAATCTGCTGTCATCCCTCAGATGTAGAGGACACAAGATGTGACTGCCTCATTGACAAAGGTACCAAGCCACATGACTAATACAGACAAGAATAATGGGTTATTGTAAGATGTAAGAATTAATTAATAAGAAGCCTGAGCTACTGGGACAACCTGTTTATAATTAATGTAGACCTCTGTGTGTTTATTTGGGACTAAACAGCTGTGGGACATGGTGGGACAAAAACATCAGTCAACAAATGGTGCCAAAGATGTAGACAACTGAATTCACAGAAAACCTGAGAAAGCTTGGGAAGTAATTCTAGACACAAAATAACGGCATTAAGCAATGGCTTTTTGGTAGCAGCAATTTCTCAGGTTTGCTCTCTTTGCTAGAGGCAAGCACATTTCATTTAAGAGAGGCTTCCTGACTCAGCTTTAGCTGCAAAACTTTGCAGCTCTTTTAAGAGGCCCTGCCACCAAACACTTAAATGGTGTTTATGAATTGCCAACAGTGTGCATTTTGGTGGTGTCAGGGACCTTGAAACTCTGTAGAGCTGTAGCAATAAATATGGTTCCAGCCAGTACTTCCACCATGAACCTAGGCTCTCAGAAAGCTATATGAATGGGTTGGAGGCAGAGGCAGGCAGATCTCTGTGAGCTCCAGGACAGCCAAAGATACACAGAGATATCCTGTCTCAAAAAGCCAAAAGTTAAAAATAAAAATAAAATATAGAGTGTAAAATAAAGTCATGTAAAAATGGAAAACACACAGAGAATCTGGATACTGTATGTTATTATGTTCTCTTCGAGTTGTTTGATTGCTGAAGGAGTAATAGCTACTAAAAGATATTTGATCATAAATGCTGCTGGATTAATCCAACATACATATTTTAAAAATGCCTTGACTTCAAAATTTAAGTCAAAAGATATGTTACTTTGGAGAAGAGATTTTGCTTTTGTTTCCATAGGAAATGAGAGGCCGTGGATTCATTCTGGGTTACAAAAAAACAGGTTTGATCAAGGAAGACCTTCTGAAGAACCTCTGATTAGAGCAGATAGCCCAGATGATCCAACATTTCTGGGGAGCTCTGTTGGAGTCTCCTCTGAGTTCTACATCCAGAAGAGTTTTAAGCCTGCTGGCTGAGATGATCAAGCCTCACAGAATATTCTAGTCAGGACTTGATCATAATTCAAATTCTCTTTAGGTCCCAGTAAGATTATCAGGCCCCTAATCAGCAGGCAGTAGCCTGGAAAACTACGTTCGCATTTCCCCAAAATGAATTTATGGATGATTTTCTTTGTTTAGATTATTGGTTACAGGTTGTTATGGATAATGGTCAGGAAGAAAGCTAAACAAGGGAGATTTGATTCTGAGTTCTTGTTTTGAAAAGAAAAGATTGGAGGAGTGGCTGTGGGACAATGATTTTACCCTGCAAAGGTTTGTTTCTTGTACCTGTTTAATAAAATGCTGATTGGCCAGTAGCCAGGCAGGAAATATAGGTGGGGCAAAGAGAACAGGAGAATTCTGGGAAGAGGAAAGATGCAGTCTTCTGTCGTCACCCAGACTCAGAGGGTGCAAGATGTGACTGCCTCGCTGAAAAAGTTACCATGCCATGTGGCTAACACAGATAAGAATAAGAACTAATTAACAGCTACTAGGCCAACAAATTTATGATTAATGTAGACCTCTGTGTGTTTATTTGGGACTAAATGGCTGTGGGACCTAGTAGAATAGAAACATCAGTCAACAGACTTGGAAGATAATTGTAGGGACATTAGAAGGTGTTTGTTTTATATGTTTACCAGGGGTTCTGATAAAAGGAAATTATTATTATCAAACAGTATTACCTAAAACTGTTGAAGTAACAGTATTCATTTTTGGTGGGAAAACTGCCTGTATCCAGCATAATTCTTAGTACTGTTTGAGCCCGATCTCCTTCACTCATTACTTCATGGGCTCAATCTGCAAAGATTGGCTTAGTGTTTCCTGTGTACTAGCCTGACACAGTTCAGTGTCTAGAATACGATCTGTTGAAAGCTCAGCTTCTTTGCTGCTGTTGACCTTTAATCATTTAGAATACCAAATGCACGGCAGTTAAGGGAAGGGCCCTCGCTATGTGAGAGTCCCACAGAAGGAGCCACAAAAACCAGGAGACATGCCGAGCAACATGAACTGAATGTCTACAGTGCACCTTTGACACAGCATGACATGCCCCCTCTCCATCTGGGAGTTCGTAGCCTCCCAGAAGCACCGATAAATCATCTATTTTGGGTCACAGCAAATTATCAGGAAGCCAGCTGCTGGGCTTGGCTACACAGGGTTCACAGTTGAGTTCTCTCTTAGATACAAATCAGGCCAAAGAAAATGATATATTTTGAATATTCAGACAATGTCAAGGCTACAGAAATCTCTTTCAATAGACTGGGAAGCATATTTCTTGCTGAACAAAATTTGTTTGTGGGATTGTTACTGAAACTCTTTCTATGCATGTACTATTTCTCTGTGCTCTCAGAATAAAATTGCTTATACCAATTAAATTTTCTAAGCAAATTTGCAAATTTACTACTTTATTCATTAGTTTGATCATTTGTTTTGTGTTTATTCCTCATGGTATGTAGTAATGTGTATACTCAACAAAGAAAGACAGAGATGAAAGCTGAAAGGGAAATGAGGTATGTCATACAAAGGGTCTCAATCCCATTTTCTTTTCTTGTAGAATGGGGATTAAAATTTGTACCTCACAATTACCAGAGGAACCTGGAACACAGGAGTGAAATAAAGACCCGTGAACCCAAGGTGGCATAAATAAATTATCAAATAAACAAAGAGTGGAAGGAATAGAGTGGAGGAAGTCTAAATAACAGATGGAGAATGAATTAAATGAATGGAATCACCATTAGAAAGTCACCAGTCTAGCTTGTTACTGAGATCTGAGGTGCATTTTGCTCACTGCTCTACAGAAAATATGAGAGATGGGAGACAGAGGAAAAAACTGATGAAGTCAAGGCTGACCTGGAGGAGGCCTGGAGTCTCAATCTGCAAGAGTCAGAGAGTGTTAAGGGTTTTTGTATTGCACACAGGGTTTTATAGTGAGGCAGTAGGTGGGAATCCCTGGGCTGGCTGAGACCTTGCTCTTCAAATAACCTCCTCCTCTTGGAAGTGGAGTCAGATCTCCTTCATGGTTCAGCATTTGTAGTTTCATGTTAGGCAAGTCAATTCACATGAACATGATCAGATAAGAAAGGATTATGGATGGATCCTTAAAAGATAAAGGCAAGGGGAAAGAAAGCAGAAATGAAGCCCCTAATTAGTTACCCATCTCATTTCTCCTCTGTCAAAACAAACAACTTATCACTGAGCTCTCTGTTTCTCGACATTTCTGTCTGTTCACTTACACATTGGTTTCTGCATACACTGTGACATTCCCCACTGACAGTCCTTCAGTCCATTTCAGTGGGATTGAGGACAGCCTTTTTTTCTGTCTTCTTTCTGCTGAGTGAGTTGAGGCTGTGGATTTGGGGAATGGGAGGTCTTGATGATAGGTGCATGTTCAGGGAGGGCCTGAAGAGGGCCTAAGAGCATTTCCTGGAGGTCATATTACAACAGGTGTAACCACCCTGAGGAAATAAACTGAAACTTAAGGAAAGACTTTTCTTTAGACAACAGGATAAGATGGGAAGAGGAAGTATGAGAGAAAAGTGAACCCTGTATAAAGACCCTTAAGTGGATGCTAAAACTCTTTAAGTAGTATCTCTCCAAAAATGGTTATTAGATTTATAATTTTAATGTGTTTATAAACTATTCAATGTTTTCATTTCTTCCAGGTGCAGCTTCCTTTCTGTCCCCTTGAAAGCTGGCTGGACTGAAAGTCTTTATAAAAAAATCACAGGGAAAGAAAGTCTGCATCACTTTGCAGTGGGGACAGAGATAATCAAGTGCTCAGGCCAGGCTGATGGCTACTGAGTCAAATGGATTAAGCATGTGCACCTGAGCTGATGCACTGAAGAGAGCACATCTGTGCTATTTCTTTCCAGTGTATAATCTTCATCAAACCATAGGACATCTCCTAAGACAGCAGACAGACAATGGGACATTCTGCAAATATCTGACCAGCAGTCTTCAATGCCCAGGAAACAGAAAAACAAGATGAAAATAAAAAGATTAGAGATTAAGGAACATACATGTCACATGGGGTCCCATGCTGAATCTTAGAACTGAAGACAGATAAGTAGACACTAGAAAGTTTTGTGAAATCTGAATATAGTCTAAACTTTAGTTAGTGACATTATACCAGTAATAATCACTTCTTCTCATGAAGTGTACACTACTTATGTAAGATGTTGGCACTGAGGAGTTATTCTGAATTCTCTGCATTATGTTGTTAGCTTTTTGTAAATAGAAATCACATCAAAATAAGTTCAGAAAGCTTTTTCAATAATACTTGAAAATACTTAGAGAGTATCAGGTATCACTTTAAGATGAAAACAGCAGAAATTTGTTTTTCCTGTGGGGAAACAGAAGCAGAAGAGAGTAGGATGACTGCTGGGGAATGTAGGAATGCAGGAGATATTTTCAGCGACATTCTGAAAAAGTCAAAGTTATTCCTTCTGCTTCTTAGAGATTTGTCTAGCTCAATGCAGTGTTTTTAGTTGGCATAGCACCATCACATGTTGCCGAAGGAACAATACTGTTCACGTGGTTCAGGTTGTGAGGCCACTAGGATGTCCAACCAAAGGGAGAGGAGATTAGAGCTCTCCAGCCCAAATCATGCTCAAAATGGGTAGGACAGCCTCAATTGTACTCTGGCACGGGTGTGGGCCAAAGTCAAGGTTGGTCGGGGGATGGGCGAGGGGAAGTCTTGAGGGGCCCAGAATTAGAATCCATCCGGAGGAGATAGGAACAGCTCAAATGAAGGATTTGACATTTGGAGCATCTCTCAGTGGTTTTATGAGTTTCCCCCAAAGTCTAGGAGCGCTCCTTGCCCAGGTCTTAGTTCCTATGAATAAGCTTGGGGCACCCACATCTTTCTCGGGAGTATCCTCCCTGTCTCGAAGAGCCAGCAGATTGGAACCAAGACAAGCTTGAGCTTTTTTTCCAGCAGAGAAACAGGGAGTTTCCGTTCCTTTTCAATTTTCTTAGGTGTTCTGAGACAGGTTTTTTTTTTTTTTTTTTTTTTTTTTTTTTTTTTTTTTTTTTTTTTTTTTTTTTTTTTGCAGGCTATAATAACTTGCAATCCTCCTGCCTCCTGCCTTGTCTGAGGGTTTGAACTGGAGGTAATAACCAAGCCCTCGTGTTAGAATCTGGCGGTACTAAGGACATAAACATTCCTCATCCAGAAGTCTTGACTTCTGGCTTAGGCCATCTGGGGACCAGTTAGAGTACACTCCACCTGCCTTCCTGTGTGTTATCTAAATTGTACCGTTGTGCTGAAGGCGGGGTACAGGTCAGGTGCTGTAGTGCTTGTGGGTAACCCCAGGCTTGGGAGGCAGAAGCAGGAGGGCTATGAGTTTGAGGCCAGGCTGGGATTCACAACAAAACTCCTTTTCCAAAACGGAAAACCAGACAGGTTTGGGATGTGCAGGAAGAAGGAAAGATCAACTGGGGTCCTAGACAACTAGTTAATAGCGGGAACCTTCAAACTGTTTTCAGGGTTAGTCCCCCACAGAGTCCTTCACAAAGCAAGATGCTTTAAGGCACCAGGGCCCCACAGAGCGTAAGATCAGCGGGATCTTTTTCTCCACTTATGTACCTTAGAGGAATTAAGCCCTTCCCTGGCTTCTTCAGACTGATCTAGTTGTCCCTAGCTCTAGTTGATTCCAGGGTAAGCTTTGAGGCCGACTTCCTGGCCGTGATAGTTTCCAGCAGAAAATCAGCTTTTCCCAAAGTTGGTAGGTCAGCTGCTTCATTTCATAATGGGCTGGGAAAGTGGCAGCCTGTCAAACCTGATGCAAATGATATTTTATAAAAAGTAGTTTAAATTGGCTGAAGCTGTTTTTAGAGTGATTAGTTTTTTTCTTTTTTCTTTTTAAAAGAAAAAATATATATGTGGGGCATGTTTCTTGCTTGAAGGAACACAGCTCCGGAGAAAGCAGATTATGCACAGATGCTTTGGGAGAGCTGCGTAGACAGGCAGGTTCAGTATAAAAAGCAGATGATGACTGAGTAATGTGGGAATATGTAAATGAGATTCAGGCTGCTCTTGGTTAATAGGAAGAGACTGGTGAGCTTCTTGGGGAGGAAGTCGAAGCCATATTGAAGTCAATCTACTTGCACACCTTGGAGAAGTCAGCTTTGTTCTTTAGTCTCCCCAGGCAATGCAGGAGTTGCAGGAATTCTGCCCCAAGACACAAGAGACAGGGTTCATGTAGAATATTTGGAATTACAATTTCTCTCACTTTTAGCAGGTACCTAAAAGATAAATGATATTTTGACTCAATGATAAAGGGATTTCAGGAGTAGGGACTGCAACAAGAGGCACGATCCTTCTGAATTATGTGAGGACTAGTTCCCCTGAGATTAGATACACCAGAAACTCAGAATTCCACCAAGGAACTTGGCAGAGTGATTGTATTAATATCTAGACTGCCCCAAAGCCTCCTGTGTCCTCCATTCTAAGCAGATCCTGCACTCTCCTGCTCTTGGCCCCTCTACATGCACTGACCTAGCAGGTTACAACCCCTTTGGGTGGGGTGAAATGACCCTTTCACAGGGGTCACCTAAACCATCAGATAACACAGATATACAGATATTTACATGACAATTCATAACACTAACAAACTTACAGTTATGTAGTAGCAATGAAAATAATTTCGTGGTTGGGGCCGTCAGAATATGAGGAAGCGTTGGGAAGGTTGAGAACCGCTGCTCTAGAGAGTTTTGTGGAAGTAGAAACTCTGACAACCCAGAAGATGCACCACTAAGTAGAGTAACAGCCTAGCTCTAGCATAGCTTAGGTGAGACACAGAATATTGGACATACATGCTACAATTTGGATGTGAAATGGTCAGCAGAGGCTCATGCACTAAAGGCTTAGTCTCCAACATGGTTGGAAAGTGGTTGCCACCTATGAGAGATAGGGCCTCCTGCGCAGTTTCCAGTCACTGAGGAGGCTCCACTCTTTCCTCTGTTTTTTTTTTTTTTTTTCCTTCCAGGCCTTGAGATGAGCAGCATTGCTCCACAGTGTGCTCCTGATAAGACTGCTACTTCACTAACATCTGAAAATACTCGGGATAGATTATGAACTGAAACCTATAAAATAGATGAATTTATTTCTAGTGTCTGTTATGGTAAAGGACAGCTGATGAACATGTTCTTATTCCACTTGCTTAGCATAAAATAGATGGTAAAAGTTTGTATGAAATCCTTAACACATAAATGCCAACAAAATCTCCTAACTTCTTATCTCAAGAATTTCCTGTTGATTTGTTCTGATCTCTTGACTTCCCAGGATTTTCTTCTCTCAGTCTCTCTCTCTCTCTCTCTCTCTCTCTCTCTCTCTCTCTCTCTCTCTCTCTCTCTCTCTCTCTCTCTCTCTCTCTCTCTGTCTTTCTGTCTCTCTCTGTGTGTGTCTTTCTGTCTCTCTCTGTGTGTGTCTTTCTGTCTCTCTCTCTCTCTTTCTATCTCTCCCCTTTTGATATGGTGGATTAAAAATTTAGAAGAACTGGGGGCACATAGCTCAGTGGCAGAGTACTTGACTAATGCATGAAATTGTGGGGAAGGATCTAAGTAAGGTTTTCCAAAGGGCTGGAGTACATGATGCTATTCCAAAGGACCTTAGTTAGGCTCCCAAGACCCATATGGCATGACTAATAAACTTCTGTAACTCTAGCTCTGATCCCCTCTTCTGGCCTCTATAGGTACCCACTCATAAGTAGCATATGAGAGAGAGAGAGAGAGAGAGAGAGAGAGAGAGAGAGAGAGAGAGAGAGAGAGAGAAAGTAAATGTTCAGAATAAAAAAGAATTTAGAGGGTGGAGGAAGAGGAACACAGAGAAAAAGCAAAGTTATCAGGCCTGGCCCTCGGGAAGTTTTGAAGAAAGTCCTGGGAGCAGTTATAATTGTGTAATTTACTCAATTAGGGAGGGAATTTTCACCTTAAAATTTTTGAGAAATGTTTGAGATCATTGACGTCTTTCCTATGTTATGTGCTAGAACAAAACTGTGTTGGAGTTTGCTTAGTTTTATATAATTTTGGTTGTGAGGGCCATCTATAATTTGAACTGCATTGAATGTAGATTGCAGACTAGAAACACTTCACTTGGTTTAAGTATTCAGCCAGCTCACGTGTATCCTTGGGTGTCTATTTTCTGCCTACTAACAAGAAGGGATGTAGTTGTACTTTGAATATTGGACAAATATGTGTATGAAAATAAAAGACAGAAAAAATTATGGAAATGTTGGCTGATCCTATGGAAGAATTACATCATGAAAGTCCTTCAGTGCCTGCCATGTCCTCAAGCACCTAATGTCTCCTCAGTTTTGTGGTACATCTAAATGCCAGCCTCTGCTTCTTGGGCCATTCTTTTTGCTGTATTCCCAGGCTCTCATCTGCTCTGTTTGGGTTATTCTCACTTGTCTTGCATGTCTTCCTGTGCTCTGATTCCTTGCCTTTGCCAGGCTGTTGGCATCAGGTAGAAGCAAATGTCCTATCTGTGTTTTCTGTGGAGCTTTGCCCACCCAGGCTTCAGAAACAGTGCTTTCATCAAGCAGAAGGTCTTTCAGATGCCAGAATCTTCCTTTGTCCTTTGCATGTCTTCCTCCAACTCCTTGCTTTATATGGTTCTGTAGTCATAGCTGGCTATCTCCCTTTGGTTTGTCAGATGAAGTGACTCCGCATCAGTGACATACTTTGAACACTTTAGATCACTGATGTGGAATTTGTATTAACTGGAGTTTAGTGTTATACTTAGTAGTCATTCTTAGAATATACCTAGAATCTTAGTCCCCTGGCTCCACTGTATCCATTATAGTACATGATTCCTCTTTCACTAATATGCTATTGTGCCCTGTAAACTCTAAATTTTGGCTTGAATATGAAATGCTGCCCACTGGCTCCTGTGTTGAATGTTTGGCCCTCAGTTGGTGGCACTGTTTGCGGAACTTTTGATAACACAAGAGGCAGGAACTAGCTGGAGGAAAGATCCCTGGAGAATAACTCTGTAGAGCTTACCTGGTCCTTGTTCCTTTTGTCTCTCTCTGCATCCTGTCTTCCTTGAGCATTAGTAATAATACATTAATAATTTGTAAGCTTGACAGACTTTTGTTGTCATGTCATCCTCATACACATGGGGCCAAACAGCCACAGACTGAAACCACCAGTCCAGTTAATTGTTTATCTTTTGAGTTCCTTCATTCAGATATTTTGTCCCAATAATAAGGAAACTGATATAACTCATTTCTCTGGCTTGAGGAAGGAGAGCAAGGTTTGGAAAAAAAACATCATGCAGCCTACTGTGAAAGAGCAACATTTGTTAGCATAGACCATGAGGTAAGGTATCATTCTTGTTTATTATTTTTAATTAATTAATCGAGTTTTTGAGTGTGGATGTCTGGTGTGATATATATGTATGTGTATATGGGTGCATACGCATATGGTGGTCAGGGATCAACTTTGCTATCTTCTGCTATTTCTGCCCACCTTATTTTTTTTGTTGTTGAGGCAGGATCTCTCACTGGACCTACTGTTTGTTGTTTGGGTTGGAATGATTGAATAAAGATAGGGTTATACCTGTCTCTAACCCTGACCCTCTATACCAGGATTAGAAGTATGCACCACCATGATGATAAGTTTTGTAGTTGCTGGGGATCCAAACTCAGCTCCTTGTGCTTGCACAGGTACTCAGTAAGTCTACTAAGACTTGGAAAGGTTCTAATATGTTCCCAGAAATTTGTAGAGGCAATAATAAAATACAGACGTCACTGCTTTTCTTTCTCTGTCCCTCCTGCCCCACATTTACTACACTCCTCAAAGCAAGGAGGGCTTCTTATCTTAATTTTTTCCCTCAATATTTATCCCATCACAGGCTACATTTTAAAATCAGTCATAATGTTCTGTGTAATTGACAGCTGAGTCCTCCTTGGGAAGTCCCTGTAAATCCTTCTTTATTCAGTGCACAATTTCTAAGGATAACCCATCTCACAAACTATTTTCTAGTGGTTTCCAATCATTTTATAAAGCAAATAAAAAGCACAATCAAGTTAAAAAGAATTTCACATGCCGTGGCTCTCTCAGAAAAGATGTGAGAATTTGGCTAGTGTTTCAAACTATTCACTTGAAAGATCTTCTTGGAATACGAAAGACAGCTCATCTCATGTTCTAAATAGGCAAATTTTGAAAGATGACGAGCATGAGGTCATGTTGGGGTTTCTTTAGCAACAACAGATGGAAAGGTGAGCTGTTCTTCAATTCACTACAGATTGTAAAGGTTGCCAGCTTCTAATCTGTGTATGGCATTGGTGACAGGGATTTGGATCTTGTGGGATAGGGTTATCCCAAAGTGTTCCCTATATCACAATTTCATTTCTAGATCTTTCAGACCATGTTTTTTGTTTTTGTTTTTTTCCAAATCAAATCTGTTCTTTTATCTCTGGACTGGCTTAGTTTGCTTCACCAGGTGAGACACCCCAAATTAAATGAAGTAATACCTTGTGTTGTGTTGATATTTTGTTTGAGCTCTAACAAATAAAGCTTACCTGAAGATCAGAGGGAGGAGCTAGCCATTAGTTAACCATAGAAGTCTGGAGGTCTGTACAGTCAGACAGGAAGTGATATGGTTGGGTAGAGAGAGGAAGTAATAAGATGGGGTGGACACAGGAGCTTGGCCTCTTTTCAGTCTGAGAGTTACAGAGGCAAGAGCTCTAACAATCGGCCGCTCTGCTTCTCTGGTCTTTCAGCTTTCACCCCTTAATATTTGACTCCAGGCTTTTATTATTAAGATCAATTAGAATTCATGCTACAGTACCTCTCCAGTAATATTTTCAAGAAGGCATCTACACGTTAAGAAGAGTATAAGACAAATACACCTTTGATCCTAGTAAGTGAACATAATCTGAAATTTTTTTGTTGCATGTGACTGATAAGAAGGTTGTCTTTGGCTAAGTACCTGTAGATATTAAGTTGGGAAAAGGAAATATTATTCTTTTGTCTCCACATTGTATCCACTGCATATTGGGTATTGACAGTACACCTTAATTTATAATGATATAATGGCTTCGAGCTGAAGAGATAAGGGGAAAAGGTTTAAATCACAGATGTTTCTCATGACCTCTTCGGTCTCCTTGAAGATGGTACTCTTTATTTCTGGCCTCATTTGATTCATTAACTTCATCACTGATTAGCATCAGCCACATATCTACCTGTTACTCCTTTTTCCCTTGTATTATTTCTCTGGCAACTCACCGTGCTTTAACCTCACATGGCAATCTACACATTGAGAAATGACCCCTAGAATTCTGTATATATAACAGGTAGGCTTATTCAATTTTACCTGTCACCCCCTATCATTTCACCTAATAGTGTGAGAGTCTATTTGCCAGACAATTGCAGTTTGGACTACAGTTTTGAATAATGTCACCATAGATAGGTTTATTCAGCCTCTGGGGATGGCATCTCTTAATGGCTCTCCGAATACTCTACTGTTTATTTTTTCTTCACTGCCAAAGTGCTTGCTCATTCATCTGAACCATCAACTTCCCCAACAATTTATCTTTCAAAATAGCAACTATTGTCCCTTTGAGTCCCCTGAGGACAGGAAGGTAAAAAACAAATTTCCTTTTCTATAGCAGTTCAGTGTTAGGAGAGGTTTTCCTGACCACATCTCGATGTAAAGTGATATTCCATAACTTGGTTCAAAGTTATGAAATCCACACACCCAAAATTCATGATACTTCCATAACTCTGACTAACTAAAAAAGCAAAATGATGACCAATAAATTCTTTTCTGGTAGGTAGGAAGATCCATCCCATTGACATTTGTCACAAACCATTATCCATACCTGCAGTGATCTTTGCTCTGACTTGAATGCTAAGTGCTCTGTACCAACTTAAAATGCACTTCATCCTTAAGAAGTTCACAACCTAATTCAAACATGAAACAAGTCTGTCGTCTACCTATTAATCCAATCTTCTGTGTCAGAATATTAAATGACTAAGAGGCAGGTTATATTCTTGAGGGATTACAGTATAGTAAGGGCATGTGGTCATATGCAAAAAATGACTTGAGTGTCTTGGGGCAAGATTTACATTGTACATTCTCTAGTCTGAATATTATTCAATTTCAAATCCATTTTGCTCTTATTTTCCTACTCTTATCTCAACTTATTTCTCCTTATGTCTTCTTTAAATAATGTTATTTAGATCAAATATCAACTTTACTTATGTCTCTAGGAACAAATTATGAAAGATTGTAATGTGAATTTGAGTGTTAAATTAAATAAAGGGGTGTAAATTAGGGCATCATAAACACCCCAGAGGAGGGGTGTGCTTCTCATGAGAGTTTTTGCACTATAAGTGTTTTCCTAACTGTATTAAGGATTTTAGTGGCTTCTGAAGTCAAACCATTTGAAGGATTTAAAAGATCATGAGAAAAGACATTTATATGCTTTTTTCATAAGGAATTCTTCTTCTTCTTCTTCTTCTTCTTCTTCTTCTTCTTCTTCTCTTCTTCTTCTTCTTCTTCTTCTTCTTCTTCTTCTTCTTCTTCTTCTTCTTCTTCTCCTTCTCCTTCTCCTTCTCCTTCTCCTTCTCCTTCTCCTTCTTCTTTTTCTTCTTCTTCTTTTGATTTTTTTAAGATAGGGTTTCTCAATGTAGCCCTGTCTGTCCTGGAACTCACTCTACAGACCAGGCTGGCCTTTAACTCAAGAGATCCTCCACCTCTGTCTCCCAAGTACTGGGGTTAAAGACATGCACCACCACACACCAGGGTTAAAGACATGCACCACCACACACAGCTATGGAATTTTTTAAAAATGAAAACATCATTTCTAACTAGATCTTGTTAATTCAGTAGACAAACTAACATATCCTTTCCTCTTCTCCAAGCACACTCCTTTTGTACCTCTAATTTGCATTCTTGTGTTAAAACTCTAAGTGTATCCAGATGCCTCTTCATCTAACCCATCCTTTACACCACTAAGAGAGTTACACTAGAGTTTTATTGGGCCATTTGGAGCATTTCCACCAGTGGTTAGTGTTTTATCTTCTATAGAAAGTGAGTTAGGAGAAGCCTTCATGTATCTCTCTCTCACACATACACTTCCAAAATTCCTGATAGATGAGCTAGAGAACACCCACAGATAACTTATTCTGAAGAATGGAGTGATATGATGTCAGATACTGCCAAATGCTAGCAAACAAGTTTAAACTATGGTAGTAGTTGAGAGCTACATCTTGATCCAATGGCAGAGGTAGGGGAGGGAGAGAGGACGAGGGCGAGAGAGAGAGAGAGAGAGAGAGAGAGAGAGAGAGAGAGAGAGAGAGAGAGAGAGAGAGAGAGAGAGAGAGAGAGAAACTGGGTGAGCCTGGCATGGGCTTTGAAACTTCAAAACCCACCACTAGTGATATACACCTCTGAATCCTATTAAACAGTTCTACTCCCTGGTAGCCTTCATATCTTCATATATAAGAGTCTATGGGGACCATTTTTATTCAAGCCAACAAAAGAAATGATTATTTTGAGGCTTAGACAAGTTGTTTCCTGAATTCAGTTTGCTGCAATTGAACACCTGGCCTCCTTGTTTCTTGTTAGCCATTGGCCAGCCTGCCATTTGCTCCTGGACATTGCCTTCCTAATTCCCAGGTGATTATTGATGTGTGAGGTCAGTCCCGATTCCCTGATTCCCCTGATCCACTTCTTTCTTGCTGAGAAAAATTTCTGCCTCTAGTTCCTGTGATTAGCTTTGGCCCCTAAGATAATCTAGAAAGATATCCTTGTTTTGTTTTATGATTAGTAACCTAAGTAATATCTGCAAATATTTTTGTGCCCAGTCAGGCAAGGTTAAGAGTCTAAGGACAGGATATGGGCATCTTTAGAGTACCATTCTGCCAAACAACAACAAGTTAGTATCTTTCTTTCTCTTAAATATCAATACCCTGAAACTTATTAGAGTAAAAAGTCCTCTTAAAAGATAAAGTTTTGTTTGTTAAAAAATCAAGATACCCAGATGGCCTTCTTCTCTAGGGGTGTGTCTCAGATACAAAGGAGGTGTTGAACCTACTAGTTGGTCACTATTTTTTAAAATGTAAAGTCCAAGAGCACCAAGAAATGTAGTTTTCTTACAAAACCCTTTAAATCTTTGTTATCTTAAAGATAGAAGGAAGGAATCTCCTTTTAAATGACCAATAAGCATATTCCCACTTAATGTAGGGACTGAAAGTGACAGCCAGTGCTGTCCTTGGTTGCCTCTTAGAAGCTCTATTGCTATACACTTTGGACACAGGATTAGGAAGAATGGTGCTGGATTTGATCTGAAAGACTTTTCCTGAGGAAGGGATTATGTAAATTGTCAGTGGAAGAACACAATAGTGTTACCCAGCTATGACGTCTATGGACCTCACCCGTGATCATCAGCACAGAGGGATATCACTAACTGTGGAACAGTGGGAGTTGTATCTTGGTGACAACCAATAGCTGTCTAATGAGGATTAAGGCCCACTCAATAGGAGGGAAAGAATACCTGGTATAAAAACCTGACCGACCACCTATGGCTAGCAAAGTCATAGATCTCAGAAGAGAACCTACCACTGCCACATTCCCGAACCAGTATAATTCCTAACTACATTCAAAACACTTGATCTTATACCCACAGATACTTGTAGCTCATCAAAGAAATTTCCTTTTTTGCAGTAGAAAGAGAACTTTACAGAAAACCACAACTAGTCAAACTACAGGGAATAACTGACTTAGCCTGAGTTGATTCATTTACAATTCAACCCTTACACCCAAGACTCAGGAAAACTCACAGAAGGGGTGGGAAGTTAATAAGCGACAGAGAACTAGGACTTCCCCTGCAAGACTGTGTCTTCTAGATATAGCATGAAAGCTACACTTATGAAATCTCAACGGTATGTCTGCTTAAATAAGATCTGAACAGTGGCACCACCAGTGGATGTAACGACGTGAATGGGGGACGTCTCATGGGGCTCGACCCTTAGATGAAGAGCTGCAAGCAAGTGAATATAGTCAAGAGAGTGAAAAACTAGTATTCCCTAGAAATGAGTCCCCCAAATCGTGATCAGCTTTTAAAAACATACAACACCAAACAGACTCAGCAGGTAACACTTATATATTTATTTGCTCATATGTGTATCATTAATAATAAATAGGTCATCAATTTGAAAGGGAGCTGGAGAACATGAAGAAGGGTAAAAGGGAGGAGGAGGTAATATTATTATGTTTTAATTAAGTAAAAAAGAGAAAAGTAGCAGCTAACATGTTTTGTGCCTTTATAATTCATACTAGATAGTTTGATTAATGCTTCACACACGTTATATCTGACATTCACAAAAAAAATTGGTGCAATATTTCCTCCCGTATGAGATAAGAAACACCTAGAGAGTTCAATAATATGCTCAAAATGTATGAGACTTAGCTAAGATTTTAAAAGGCAGGTCTACTGTACTATTTAGAAAAAACACAATGTTTATTTTTATTAAGTTCTATACAAAAACTGTTTTCAGGAGCCTTTCAAAGTTTGTTATGAAAACTAGCTATCTCTGCTACATGATCTTGATTTCATTTTTCAAGGCAACTTCTGCCAACAGAATTTGGTTCTATCTATACCCTGTATTACTATCACAACTGAAGTTGATTCTATCTTTACCCTGTATTACTATCATGACTGAAGTTGATTCTATCTGTACCTATATTGCTACCACAACTGAAGTTGGTTCTGTCTATACCCTGAATTGCTATCACTACGCATTTGTTGCTTACTGTTACTGTCCCTCACCCTCCAACCTTAGCACTTCCCTCTTCTCCCTTTCCCAACAACAAATGAGAAGTTACTCTTTCATCCACTATACCACACTTTAAACACAACTTCCATTGGTCCTGGCATGGTAGTGCACACCTTTACCCCCAGCTCTCTAGAAGCAGAGACAGGTAGGTCTCTGTGAGTTCGAGGCCATCCTGCTCTACACGGTGAGTTCCAGGACAGTCAGAAATGAGCCCTTGACTCAGAAAGAAACAAAACACAGTAACTACATATTGTACAATTCGGGGAGAAATTTCCTCAGGCTTAACTTTTTATTCTTCCTATTAAATTTTAAATGCAGACTGCCACAACTGTGCTGTCCAGGAGTTATTTTCCCTCTCTTAGTGTTCCCTTTGCATGACAATTTCCTAATTTTCTAAGCCTGACAGTCAGTGAGTACTTTCATCTGTTTTCATTTTACCCATGTTATTTTCTCTATTTTAGTTTCTGCCATTCAAGAAGAGTTGCCTATTTACTTATATTATTGGTTCTATATTTTGTGCTTTTTAGTTTTCTGTATTTCCTTGATTCTTTGGTATATTTAAGACCCTGAAACTCCATTTGTATGAACTGCTCACTCATTACCTTTGTTGACTAGTACTATGCTGAGGACCCATCAATATTATAGCTGAGATGTTGTCTTTGGGACTGATTAGATCCCCAAAGGTAGAAATTTTCAGTTTTCTCTTGGAAAGGTTAAAACTTTCTAATATGACTGTAAAGCTTTGACAGGACAGTGGCTGGGACAGGAATGAAGACAGGACGACAGGACTAGCCAATATATATGCTTTCCCATTTCTTCTATTTTGGTATCATGTTTCTTCCGTTAAATGTGCTTGCTGTGTCCAGACCAGAGATAGCCTCTTTTCCTTGCTAGAGATCAGATCTCTAGTCTTCTGATTGCGCGAGGCATTCAGAGTTAGAAGGCATAAGGCTCCAAAATACCTTATAAATGAACTCCAGTATATAGCCCCTTGAAAATTTCCTGTCTTCTCAGTGAGTGCTATAAGGAAGCAGAGATGACAATGTTCAGGTCTTCTCTGCCACCTCCCATCTTTCACTTCACTTGGTCCAGCTGCATTACTGATTCTGGCCTGTTTACCCTCAAGTCCTACTCAGTAAATATCAGCAATGAGTTCTTCATCCAGATGAACACATAGGATCATGGGTTGGGGTGATAAGAATGGCTTTCCCTTACTTCAGTGCTTCACAGAATATTATGGGGTTCAGTCCAGATTTTCTGATGCAAATGGCAAAGTCTACATTTAAAGCAGAAGCCTCAATCAGCTATAAAATAGACTAAAGTGTAGATCTTTAGGACCTATTTATGACCCAGACAGGGTATCAGGGCTTAGGAAAGGCTTCTCTGACGAATGGGGAATTATGCCTCTAAGTTCCTTAAGACAAAGGGACAGTGATGTGATTTTCTATTTCTATCTCAAGAAGAAAGAAATTTAATGACCTATATCAATCCACACAGAAAAACAAGATGGGCTTTCCCCTCCTCTGTAATAGCCATGCCAACGGTATAAGTAAGCGGGCATTCCGAGGGTGGATTGGAAATAAAGCCATTCCAGTGACAGGTAGAGGACTGGTTCAATATGAAACCCTCAGCTTCTTTGAGTCTGTGTTTCTATTGATCTGGTCAGTTGTTTGATAACTGTCCACCTGTAAATAACGCTAGGTCAGACAGAGTCTATCTCAGATCGCAAAATCTCAAAAGAGGTAATGTAATGCATACTATGATGCCTGGAAAACCTTGGATTTTAATAAATATTTATTAAGTTGAAAATGTGGGTTCATTATTTAGAAAATAAGGTATATGGAACTTTTTAGTGTAACCATGAAGCAGCAAAGATTAAGATAAAAATAAGACTTGTAGTCAGATAAAAATTAATTAGTAATATGATTGCTTTGCAATGCATGGGGGCGAAACTTGTCCAGAGGGAAGGGAGGAGATCAAGCACTCGAGGGCATGGAACACTGTCTAGTGTATTTGAAAATGACAAGGCTGCATGTTTGGAAACCCAAACAGTTTCATAAATGAGCAAAGGCAAGGAAAATATTTGGATCTGAAAGCAATCAAATTGAACATATGTACTTTTGCTTCTGTGTCTCAGTGAAGTGGGGATATAAATCTGGGCAAATCAAGCTAGTAAGCAATTACATACAACATATTTCTGAATAAACTGTCGATACTAAATTTACTAAATTGTTCAGTCAAAATTTCTTTCCTATTAACAGTTTGAGTGACAGTTTAAAATCCAGATTTTCTAGGTTTTATATATTATGGGGCAAACAATATATTGATTGTATTCAACCAGTTATACTGTCTTCATATAAATTCAGTGGTGATTTTGTGCTTAATTTGTAAAACTTGTGTTAAGCACTAGAAGACTCGTGAGATGAGCCCGTGTGGGGTACCTTTGAAGAGTGTATGCCGTCACTGAAAGGGAAATATTGAAATTGGTTCCATATGCAGGCCTTTGTCATTTGCCACGCACCCAGTGTTCGGCTGATTGTGTGAGCCTCAATGTCCTTTTAGTTGGATGCAAGGAAGGTTTGCTAACAGGGTCTGCTTGTGTTGCGTATCAGGTAAGAAGAAACCATGGAGGCGGTAAGAGAAGGGTTCCTACTGAGACCCTTAGCTGCGTTTTTGATCTCTGGGCGATGCCACCCTCCATCTGCCAGTCGCTCAGAACTCTCAACACTCTCCTTACAAATATATCACTGTCACTAATCTTGTGGCACGTATGCATGTTCACAAGTGTGAATGTGATGTGTCTCTGTCACAGGGCACACGAGGAGGTCAGAGGACAACACTGCACGTGGGTTCTTGCTTTCTCTCGTTTGTTACTTGGTGTTTTGTTGCTTGTCACTGCATACGCCAGGGTATATAGGCCCAAGCTTCCAGGAGTCCTGTGTCCATCTTCTGTCTCACCATAGAGCACTGAGATTACAACCCCCTATTACCCTGTCTGGACCTTATGTAGGTCCTCGGAATCTACACTCAGTCCTCACTCTTGCTCAGGAAGCACTTCGCCAGGCCATATCCTCAGACATACTTTTTATTATTGTTTTAGGTCTCTCTCTACATAAGCTTGTAGAATAATTCCCATTTGCCTCCCTGAATACTCACTTGTAGACAGAGGCCGCTCGTTTGTTTCTGGCTGCCCAGACTCCAAATAATCATACAGAAACTATATTATTTAAATCACTGCTTGGCCAATCACTTAACTATATAGCTAGCTAGCTTTTATATCTTTGGTTAACCCTTTTTTTAATCTGTGTATTGCCACGTGGCTGTGGCTTACCAGCAAGGGTCCTCCGGCAGTGGCTGCATGGCTTCTCGTGACTTGACCTTCTTTCTCCCAGCATTCAGTAGTTTTCCCCACCTAGCTCTACTCGGCTCTATCACAGGACAATGCAGTTTCTTTATTCATTAACCAATAAAAGCAACACATATACACAAGGACTTCCCATACCACTCATTGACAAAAAAGAATAGAATACTTGATTAAGACCAAAAATTGTCTATGGCTTTCGGAAAAGCATCCTATATGTTTTATATTTTCTATATGCTCTATGTCTTTTGTATTGTGATTTTCTAAACAAATTGATTTACTCTTATTTGGAAGTCATACATGTGATTAGATAGATATTTCCAAGCAATAAAATAGCCTTCAACATTAGTCTATTTTATAGCTTGTACAAAAAAATCACCGTTTTTAATGTTTCCACTCTTGTAATAAGAGAATGTGCTTTATTTTTTAAGTATTCTTGAAAGACTTATAGGTGAGAGCATAACAAGACACCCCAAACTTAGTGACTTAACACTGCAGCTCCTGTTCAAGGATCTCGTGTGGCCTAGAGGTGTCTTTTGTTTCAGGGCCTTTGTCATATCCTTAACCACAAAATAGCAACTGGAAGGTAGGATTGTATCTCAATGTTTTACTACCAGGTATTAGAGGTGACAATTTACATATTTTTATATGTTTAAAAATAGAATCAAGTCACTACATGTATCCTATACTCAAGCAGGGAAGGATTACACAAGTGTGTGAGTATCAGGAAGTAAAATCATTTGAAGTTCCTTCATAAGATGTCAGCTATATTGTTTCCTTCAAGAGATACTAATAACAGACAGACAAATTAAACTACCTCCCCTTTCACTCTGCAATAAAAACTTACTCTCTGAGGTCACAGTTATAACATTATTCATTTTAATCCTATATGTTTTGTAAAATTCAGCACCCATACAAAGCATCATAGCTGCTAAAAGTTTATTTTAAAAAGACTCTACTTTCAGGGACCTTAGAATTCCCAACTCAGCTTCTGTTCAGGGAACCATCCTCCAATGGTCACAGAAGTGGAAAACATGTCCCCTGCAGACTCTCAGATAAACCAATACCTCCTTGCACTGGGTACAGAAATACCTGCTTTCAAAGGGACCTTTCAAAATTACACCATGCTTGCACTTCAGGCTCCTTCTTAAATCCTGGTAAATGGCAGCGTGCTCTCTTTGGATGGGGGCAAACTTCCGCTGTTAAAAGACATTCATGTGGCAGCCCCCGTGCTGTCTGTTATGAGTCCTGCCAATGCTTTGATCATTTTAAATCTAAAAAGGGCTTAAAGTGGCTTTGTTAAAACCCTCTCTATGAAAAGCCGAAATCCTTCAATAAGTCAGAATGAGATGCTGCTATATAAAGACACAGCAGTTACATGATTCTCCTTGTACAAAATGCATCAGCTAAACTCTACCATATTTCATTTGAGGGACGTTTTTTATGTATACGTCTGAAATATCAGAGGTATGAGAACATAAGTTTTAATTATACACATTGAGAAATGGGGTACAAGTCTTTGCCTTGCATGGAGGCAGAGCCAGCACTCCCTCGATGATTCAGTTGAAATAGCAATGAACAAACCAACACCCTCAGCAAACTGTACCCACATTTTCCTATGGTACTTGAAATTCTATTATTAAAGAATTGCTCATGGGTATATGAATTATCATCCCCTTTACAGATACAAATACATCTAGAAAAAACCCACAGAGGTTAGTAATTTTAGGATTTCATAACTTTGAATCAATTAATAAATTCTTTCTATGGGGTTGTTTATACCACAGGACAGAAGAAACTGAGGAAGCAGAAGGCTTCTGCCAGACAAGGGAGGGGCAGAAATCACGTGAGAAGGAATGAAAAAACCCGTGAGTCAGGCATGTTCTTACCATGGGAAGTTGTGCAAGCATGATACATGATCTGAGCAAATGCTCACCCAACCTCTGGTAGCGGCCAACCTCGAAAGCAGATGTAGCCTCCCCATCTTCCCACACAGCGCACTTGTCAGTGTACCTTCTCAGAATCCTTTTCAGAGTGACAGTGGGAAGCCACAAGCAGAGAGAGTAGCTTACTTTTTTTAAATTGTAAGTTTAAGTAAGGATGAGAAGGCCATCCCGTTCTAGAAATTCAATGGCTTTGTTGCTGTCTTCAGAGCGAAACTAAAAGCTGCACTCACATTTTATCTCTTTGTTTTTCTCAAAGAAAGCTGTCTGTTTGATCGTCTTCAAATTTCCATTTTGCATGCTCCGGGTTACTTTGGAGAGATGACTTGGGGGGCACTTTGATCGGCACACTTGTTTATGGGCTTTCTTTCCTTCCTTAGAGACAAAAGAAAACAATAAATGATGTTCACATCAATAATCCTGAGATGTCAAGAAAACACCAAATCGTACTCATTGGCCTATACATGTGATGGAAAAAATATGTGTTTGTATTTCAGGAGGATTTTTAATATATTTACATTTCTAAGAATTGGTGACTAGATTCATGAAGGTCAATCCATGCTTTGACATGCTACTTCATTACTTAAAATACCCATGAGATATTTGGCATGGTTCTTACTATCAAAGTTTGTTTAATGAAATAGAAATATGTTAAGCAACTTCTAAATGTTGGGCATGGTTCCATGAACTAGAGTTGAAGCAGTGAAAAAAATCATGTGAAACAGACAGACAAAAAAAATGGGTCAAGGGTTAGTACCGAGACTTCCAGGACTTGCAGATAGATGGGTAAGCAAGCGCAAACACAGGTATTGGAGGAGTTTTAACTGGTTCAGTAAAGGTGCTTTTAATTTCCTGAAGAGTTTAAACTTCAATTTTAAAAGTTCTAATGTATTTTCTTGAAATTGCTATTTATTCACGTCTTTTTCAATAGCCTTCTACCAACTGTCCATCCATCCCCCATCCATCCACCCACCCACGCACACATCCACCTACTCATCAACTCAACTGTCTACCTTCTCATCCATCTCTATATCCATTTGGTGATTAAAAAATACTCTAGTGCTAACCATATATAAGATACCAGATTGGATTCTGTTAGTTTAATGGCAAAAACAAAAACAAAAACGAAAATGACAACAAAAAACGAAACAAAGAGTATATCCTTCCTGGAAATAAATTTGTTTCAAAGTCCTCCAGAAGAGAAAGGACAAAAGTCACATGGCAGGCTGACCATTGCCAATCTTCTCTGTGGAAGTTGTACTCAGGTTTGAAACCTGATACAGCAAAAGAGGCAACAAGAAATGACCAGAGAGGAGATCTCAGCTGGGCAGGCTCAGCATGGGCTAATGTAAGGACACCAGGAAGTTCAAAGATGTAAGGGTCCCAGAATACCAGGTCAATAGTGTGGTAATCATACAGGACCAGGGACTTGGGCAGATGTTAGTCATGGTTAAAGGACTGGATCTGATCATAAGAAAACTACTGGAATGTTTTTACGTGATGTGATTTCTGTTTATACACATATGATTTACATGTGCAGCTATTATTCAACATACCTTGTGGAGAATGAACTGGAAAGGAAGAACAGTGACAAGAGACTCTTTAGAAACTTTAGCAACAGGTCAGGTGGAGACATCATAAGGTTTTCACTTGGCGAAGCCGTTAGGACACAGAGTCTGTAGCAATACCTTGATTTCTAACTGACATGCCCTCTTCTTTGGGTTTAGAGACTTGAATCAACTGAGCAGTGGCAATTGACTTTTCTCTCGGATCACTTTAACTCAGTAAACTCAGGGCTAGTGTCAAGTTCAACCCACACTGAGATTTTCTTTCTTAGATGTTCAACAGCTTCTCCCTCTTTTCTCCTCCTTTTAAAAATCTTTTTTTTTTTTGATTTGTTTTCCGTTTATAAATTTTCTACAAGAAATATTTGCTATCTCATCCCACACCAGCTTGGCCAATTCTTGCTCAAAGAAGGAGTTTCCCATGCTCAGCTCGTTAACACTGGCCACAGTGTGCACAAGGTGCACAGGAGGAATATTCTTATAGGACCAAATTACATCTAGCATCTAAATGCATGCCTGAAAATAGATAGATGGTAAGAATGATACTTGCATGTCAAGGGAAGATGAAGTTAGGGGGTAAACTTTGACATTGGAGAGGCAATTCCTGCAGGTGGGAGGAGAGTTGGCCCTGAACTGGATATCATCATATAGGAGTCAAGTCTGGAGATTAGGAGAGAACCAAATCTTATTTTCCCTTCAGAGATAAAAAAAAAGGAGTAGATATCAAGGATGCAAACTTCTGACAGTATGTGTTAGTCAACACAGGAAGCCATAGCAAAATACCATGAATTGGGTGTTTAATACCAGATACTTATTTTCTCATAGCTTGAGAGGCTGGCAGTCCAAGGTAACAATATAGATGGTGGGCTTCTGGTGAGGACTCACATCCTATCTATAGACTTTTACCCTTTTCTGTTTCAAGGGGCAGGGGAGGGAGCCCCAGAACCTCACCTGAATAACTCTCATGATCCCAGGTAATATATTATATTGGGGCTGTTAGGGGATCAGTAAATCAGTCTGAGGAAGACATAATTCAGTCTGTAGCAGATTGTATCAGTCTTCCATTTCTTATCATGTTTATAGTTTATTTTCATAAAATGTTTAAAACATGAAATGTATATGTGTTACTTCATATAATATACAATCATACTTTTTTGATCTATCTTATCCATGAAATCAGGTTCCATAAGCATATTGTCTGAGTCCTTTCTTCATTGTTATGTTGGTAGATTTTTTTTAATGGTTGATCTTCAGTACATTGCTTCCTGGTATAAATATATGCTAATTTTTTTCTTATTCATATTTTGGGATAATAGATCGAAATTTTATCCTTTAAAATGTATTCTAAAACATCAACCCCCTTGCCTAAAAATATTAAATGTATTTGACCTATAAAATAATATAAGAGGGTGTCTAGTGTCTAAAGCCTCCCTTGTCACCTACATTATGAGCAAACTTGCAAATATGCATATAGTTACATAAAACTCTCCTAAGATTGTTGTTAATGTATTCAACTCTAAGAGTTGCTTGTAGTCGTTTAAGTAAGGCCACTTTAGCCAGGGATGTAGGAGTCCCTGCAGTCTGATCCAACTGACTCTCTAATTTTTCCACCCATCTTTCTTGAACATCTGGGTCTACTAAAAACCGATGGTTTATTCATTCCAAAACATGCCCTACAGTGCTAATCTTGCTGCCTTCCTCACCCTGCTGATTGCATTCTTTGCTAAGCCCTTCCAAGTTTCTCACACAACAACGTATTTAATTCTCAACATGATCCTAAGAGATGAATGGTAACCTAAAAATTTTACTGAAGATACCATGCTAAAACAACATATTCCAGATGGTTTTGTAACTCATAAACCCGTCTCCACCCATAAGCCTATATTCCCCCATCCTCATGTCTGTCCCTATCTTTATGACTCCTTTTGGTCACATTTCTTTCACAATGCCTTTGCTAAACTTTCTAATTAAGGAAGTCTTCTATCCTAATGACAATTAGTGTTCTAGACTGAAGATGTAACTGGAAGAATGTAACTAGAGAGTCTCAGTTGGTATAGAAACTTTGATTTCAGTGATATCTTGCTCAGCCTAGATAGAGTGGAGAGGACCTTTGTTCTGCTTCAAAGCAATGTGCTAGACTTTGTTGACTCCCCATAGGAAGCCTTACCCTCTCTGAGGAGTGGATGGGAGGGTGTGGGAGGAGACTAGGTGGAGGGAGCAGGAGTGGGGGAGTGGGAAATGGATTTGGCTTGTAAAATGAGAAAAGATAGTTTTATTTAAAAAATAAATTAAAATAAAAAAGAAACTTTGATTTCTACGTAGTCAAGTTAGAACCAAAGTAACTAACCTATTAGTTCAAGGCAGTAAGTTGAATGTTGGAGCTGAATTCACAGTTTGGCTGAGACAGTCCATCCCTTTTCCATTTTTACTCAGTGAGACTGAGAGGTGTTTGAGAGGAATGCAGGGAGAACAGTTGTCAGTGAAGAGACAGGGTGGGGAAGATTTGAGAAGTTTATGAAGTTTCAGGCTCCTTTCTTCCCTTTTATTTTGCCATCTCCTCTTCCTGCTCCTTACTTCCAATTCAAGACAATGTTGTAGTCTAGGAGTTTAGGGTAGTGTCCTATGATGTGAGAAGTTGGAACAGGAAAGGCAAGAGCTGGTGGCCAACAGTTTTGGTCCAACTGCCAGCAGCATTTCTGTTCTTCACATCACTAAGTGGAATGTTTCAAATGGGGGATGGGAGAGCTCTGCCCACAATGGTGCTGGTTTAACTGCACAGAAGGCACATCATGGCATCTATGCTCCACGTGAAGAATGCTTTGGAAGTCAAACTCTAAATTGGAGGTTTGCCCTCCTTCACTAATTCTGTAGCACAGGTGATGAGAACAATACTGATTTTTTTTTAGGTAGTTCATCAAGCTCCCCAAAGAAAGACATAAATGCAATTCTAGTATCCTGAAGAGAGTATGATAAAAGGATGGAAGGTATTTTCAGAGTAATAAAGAGGAAATAAATTCCTTCTAGCAATTTTTTCAGTTAATCTTTTCAATTATAGAAGGTATTGTGTGAGGTGGGTATATGATGTTTATATTTTAAAATTTGGTATACATATTTAGCAACTGAGAGGACCATACCACTTTTAAAAGAAAGTCAGTCATTCTCCTGTAAATAACCACAATAATCTCAGTGGCTCACCATGCTACACTTGTGTAGATTGACTTCTTTAGCCTGCCATCAGGGCCAGACTAAAAGAATAAACATTTCTTCCCAACTCCCAACAAAGGAGTCACACAACACTCTCCTTGAGTGCTGAGACTAGGCGTATACACCACCACACCCCATCAAAACCAGGCCTTATGGGTAATGTTGGCTTAACAAGTTGTATTTACTCCTCAAGTTGCAAGAATGTTGCTTGTCCCAATCTAAAAGCAAGTCTACAGTGTAGAGAACCTCTTCCCTGTATAGTTACCTCATCTAGAACTCAGACTGTCTTGCTCAGCACACTGGCAGGCTTGGGGGGATTTGCTCTCATCTAAGAGAATTTGCTCTGAAAAAGAGTCTTAATATAGAATTGCAGGAAACAGTAGAGAAGATACTTGAGAGACAGAGGATTTCTTCATACAAGTAAGTATTACATTTTAAATCCTGGTGTTCTAGCCTCTTTGCTGACCAAAAGGATTTAAATATGCATTTCTCTCCATATAATATCTAAATATTATTTTCAATGCCCCAGCCTCTGGGATGCATACAAATATATTAGCAATTGACCCAGTATTGAACTCTCAGGACTTGATCAGTCATCATTCCCAGTTCCAGAGGCAATTGGTATCAACAGTGGGATGACCTGCAAGCAAGTGGGACATCTGGAGCAGCAACAAAGGTGTAAAGGAAATGATTTCTGTAGAAGTTGATAAATCTTTATATTTTTATTTATTATAAGGGAAAAAACTCACAAAACAGGAATGTGAAGTCCAAGCTCAGCCATGCCATGAGGGAACCATAGAGAGAGCTCCTGGGCCATGCACCCATTTTCCTCTGGGTCCCAGAAAGCCACACCCTAACTTGGTCCCACCTCTTGAAGATAATTGGTTAACAAAGCTTCCTCATCACCTCCCCCTTTTGTCTAAGCAAGAACTATCCAAACCCAATACAAAACTATATACAATAGGAACAAATATTAAGTATAAAATTACAAACAACATAAAAATATTAAGCAAGGAACACATGATAAATGTTTTAATAAACATTCTATTTCAAAGATTCTAAGTCTTGCATCAGAAATGGGCTTGGCTAAATCATAAGAGAAATGTAACTATGACTATCTAATCTTCAATCCCATCGAAGGCCTGAGAAGGGAGAAAATATTACTTGAGTCAAGCAGTATATAACAGAGACAATTGGTTACCTGAGTTACCTAAAGTCTCATTTGCAATGTTGAAGCAACCAACTTTGGCTAAGGCCTAGTGTAACTGACAGACCATTTTTAGAGTCAGGGAATTCTTCAGAACTGTCTTACCCTGTCTTGGCAAGATTTGGTAGTCCTTTTCCTTGTGTCCTGCTTATCCAGTATGAATACCATGTACTTTGTTAGTGACTGAGGCATGGGCAGTTCCTTGCCCAAAGGTCAATTGTACCAAGAAGTAAACAAACTCTGAGTGGAGTGTCTTTGATGCTTAACATTCTCTTGGGAATAAATTGGTGCTGTCAGGAGTAATCATGTCTTATGTCAACAGAACACTAAGTTATTTGAATGCCATGTTCTATAGATCCTTGAATTGGCTGAAGATAACATTCTTTCTAAAGTATCTGTATTTGAATCAGATAACAAAATTTCATCCATGTAATGATAGATTGTAGATTTAGGAAATTGCTCATGTATTATTTCTAATGGTTGACTGACAAAGTATTGGCACAGGATGGGGCTATTGAGCATTTCCTGTGGGAGGATGGTCCATTGATATCTCCTAGTAGGCTGAGAATTATTATAAGTAGGCTTTGAGAAGGACAATTTTTCTCTATTCTTTTCTTGTAAAGGTATAATGAAGAAACAATCCAATCAATAACCATGAGAAACCATCCCTTTGGTAACAGAGAAGGTGGAGGAATTCCAGGTTACAGAGGGCCCATAGGTTGAATAACCTTATTGATAATTCTTAGATCTGTCACCATTCTCCCATTTTCCAGATTTCTTTTTAACAACAAATATAGGAGAATTCCAAGGACTGGTAGATTTTTCAATATGGTGAGCATCTAGTTGCTCTTATACCAGCTGTTCTAAAGCCTGCAGCTTTTTCTTCTGTTAGAGGCCACTATTTAACCCATATTGGTTTTCTCAGTTAACCACTTTAAAGGCAGGGCTGTTAGTACCTCTGAAGGTTTGTCAATTGCTTTGTGTTCTTGTACAGCCTGAAGGGCTGGTGACCTTTGTCTATAATATCTTCTAATATCTTCCCCAGAAACATAAGTTTTGGGGACTGCAGGAATGTTAATTTGGGTATTTCATTGATGCAATAGATCATAACCTCACAAATTTACTGCATACTAGCTACATATGGCCTCAGCCTCCCTCTGTGTCCTTCTGGTCCAATGCATTTGACCCATTTCGTGCTTTTTTCACTTGAGATAGGAACTGAAAATCTTGAAGAGGCAAATTCAGATGCCAAGATTCTGGGGTAATGATACTTTTTTTTTTGAGCTACTATGCCAAATTTAAATTTTATTTTTTATTGTTACATTTTATTTTATGTGCATGTGTGTGGGTTTGTATGTCATAATGAGCATGCGGAAGTCAGAGGACAACTTGTGGGGGTTTGTGGTAATGATACTTTATAATTATAAATCTTACCTGTCATTGAGTTTGAGCTGGAGTAGGCACAATAACTGTTACCTGCCAGTAGGTGTTGTGGCACACTTGTAGCCACATGGTCAGTTTGAATCTGATTTTAGCGTTAAAGCTGAAAGATACGCTCAGATTAAAAACAGTTATTTAATGTAAATCACAGACTATGTACTCTGTGGAAGTTCCTGACTGTTCCACGCCTGCATGCGCACAGAGAAAGCAAGAGAGCAGGGAAGTTCACTTCCCATACTGGACCCAGAAGCCAGCTGTGCAGTCGCAGATGACCAAGGCTCTCTGAAACATCTAATGAGAAAATATGAAGGACTGTGGCATGAGAATTCTATACCCAAATGTATGATGTGGAGCCTGACGGCAGCTGGCTAGAGCCGCTGGAGACCTGAGCTCCATCTTTGGAGCCAACTGTAGAAGTTAGCTCAATTTGGGAAATAACTAGGCTAGCTAAAAGATAAACAGTTATATTTTTATTCATTATAAGGAAAAAAAAATCTCATGAAACAGGAAGGAGAAGTCCAGGCTCAGCTGTACCACAAGGGAACCACAGACAGAGCTCCTAGGCCTTTTGCCCATTTTTCTCCAGGTCCCAGAAAGCTACACCCTAGCTTGGTCCAACCTCTTGACGATAATTGGTTAACAAAGCTTCCGCATCAGATTTCCTATAGCTAGGTTTTAGACAGATTCAAATATAAACACATTCAAACTGATAAAAATTCATGTGGTGCCTGCTCTTTTGTCATTGAGTTTTTGCCAGGATGCCAAGGATGACTGAAGGGAGAAAACTAAAGTAGCAGTTAGATGACACTAATGTGGCTCCAATGCAGTCCCCAACTCTATGTCCGTGTCTGTCTACTCTTTGCTTGCCAGGGCTCTTGGATACCATCCTAGGACTTTATTGTATTTTTTAAGGAGCCAGAGCATCCTTGCCACTTTATTTCCCCAACTAATTTCAAACACAAGCCTCATATACAAGCAGTAAAATAGGACACAAGTACTTCTGTCAAAAACCTGACATGGCTATATAATTTAAGGTTTGGTTCAATCTCAATATTACCTGCTAGTGAGTAAATAGAAAAACCATACCCTAAATTTCAGAAGTCTTTAATCACTCACAGTACTGGATTAGTTTGTGATTGGGTTTGAGACACTGCTATTGTTTCGTGTGTATCTCATTCTCAAGTGGAAGGTATGTTAAGTGTAGTCTTACAATAGCTGAGGATCTGTGGAGCTTATGGAAAAAGTATTGGTCATTCTGAAGACTGCCTGTTCTGGGATAGACCAATTGTGCTGATCTCATTTTTGCTAGTTAGTAAATATTTGGATTTGAAAATATTTCTCGAAAATTTCAGACCTCCATTTGTGGGCTGGCTATTAAGAAAATGCCTCCATAAGACTGAGATGTGACCATGCCTGTAGAGAATTTTCTTAACTAGTGATTGATGTGGGAGGGCCAAGCCCATGGCAGGTGGTACCATTCCTGGGCTTGTGGTACTGGATTCTATAAGCAAGCAGGCTGAGCAAACCATGAAGAGCAAGCCAGTAAGCAGCACCCCTCCAAGGCCTCTGCATCAGCTTCTGCCTCCAGGTTTCTATCCTGTTTAAGATCCTGTCCTGGCTTCTTTCACTGATATGGAAGTGTAAGCCAAATAAACCCTTTCCTCCCCAAGTTGCTTTTGGTCATGTTGTTTCATCACGGCAATAATAACCCTAACTAGGACAATTTGTTCATCAATATATCATGGTTCATCTAATTTTCCCTTCTCAACTTTTTCTTCTTAAAATAATATATTTTATGTGTTAATAATATTTCATTAATTCTTTGAAAATTCCATACAATTTATTTTGATCAAACCCACTTCCTGGTCCCCTCAAACTCTTTCCAAATTTATCCATTCTTCCTTACCCTTTCTTGTCTTCACTTTTTCACCTCACAGCTGAAATTTTGGTCTTCTTGCTCTTTCAGTCTTTCTGCACTCTCTTCTATGATGCTTCTGAGATTTTAGTTGTAGGGTTGCCTTGTAAATTTATCAGTTGGGGATAGGTGCTTCATAGTCAGTTGTTCTCTGCATTTTGGTCAGGTGTGACTTTCTGTAATTGTTCCTGTCTCCTATAAAATAAGCTTATTTGATAAGGGATGATGCTTCACTTCTCTGTGAATGTGAAGATAAGCACTTATAATGCAATTAGAAAATATACTGGCTTAAGAATGTAGCCACAGTAGGTTCTCTTCTAGGGTCTGTGAACTCATCAGCCGTGGGCAGGCAGTTGACTAAATGGACAGTAGCAGAGGTCAATTACTTCTGAGTGAGTGGGCTCTATGTCCAATCAGGCAACTGTTTTTCTGAGATACAAGTGTTATTATTTCTGCTTTGTGACAATCTTCCTGTGACGGTCACTGTTGTGGTTTGTAACTGGGTACAACTATTGCTTGCTTTGGCAGCTTGCACAGCTCCTTCTGATACCATGAGAGCCAACCCTCAGGAAGGAAGCATTGAGGTTAGCTCCAGATTGAGTCTTTTCAGTGCCATGTCTAATGTATGTGGTGTTTTCAACAATAGTTTAAGGACTGATGGCTAAAACTTATTGAAAAATAATGAAACAGTTCTAAGGCCTGAAGATTTAAGTATAATCTGACTAGTGAAATAAGTATGATTTTAGCTATAGTCGCCAGGGAGGTTGGGAGAAGGTATGAAATGTAAGGGATATGATAGGCTTTACAGAGAAAAATGGCATGGACAGAGAGAGCATACTGGGAATCTTACCTCCAAAATTAGTTATAATTACAAGAAGCAAATCCTTCTTCCACGAGGCTGCCATGCTGGAGACAGGAGCTTCTAGAAACCAGTGGACAATTTCTATTGAGCATTGGACACCATGTTGGGTACTGTGAGATTTACAGAAACTGTGTGAGCTTCCCTCATGGAGATTATAACCTAACTAAAGAAACAGGATTCATACATTTTGTTTCTGTACAAGGAAGATGAACTTATAAATTGTTAAAGATGTATTTTAAGGAGACTAGAATTTGGCATCCTAAAATGAAGGAAATTATGGGGGAGAAAGGAGAAAGAGCAAAGGAAGGAATGACAAAAATAGATAAGAAAAGGAAGAAATCAAGAAAGACAGAAAGGAAGGATTAATAATGAAAGGGAGACTTGAAGGAAATGAGGGGGGAGGAAAGAAAGTTTGAATATGATTCATGGAGAAGAAAAATTTAATAGTGCACAAATGTCATAATTTAGAAACAGAAAACATGGAAAAGACTTTCAGGATATTTAAACATCATGAGTAAGACATAGCTGAGGAAATAAAAGTACTAAGCAGAAAACTGTGAAATACAGTGTGATATATGAACCATGCTTACATAAGCTGACGTGGTATTGTCACCAGCCATTCACTACTCCTTGCAGCCAGCAACTCCTGTAACTCAACATCTCCCTTCCAGGAAACAGGATCACTGGATGCACAAACTACCTTGTCAGTGATGAGCATTCTTCTAATCCACAAGAACATATCTAGATTAACAAAATCAATAAAGGCTGGTATCAATCATCTAAATCAAGTTTGGATCTAGAATTAATATCAAATAGGTGAGTTTAGGTAAGAACAAGACCTTCAGAGAGAAAAGGTTAACAATAAGGAATCGGTTGTCAGCAGTAGTAAACTAACAGAAAATGTTCAAATGTCTGGCTCTAAGGCTGAGGGACGAGTCCATTTAATGAATAATATCTGCTCTCAGTGATCAAATATCCCAGTGCAACAAGGTCCCTCAAAGCATAGAACTGGGAGAAGAATTTGTGATTGCCAAGTCCAAAATTATAGAACCCGGAAGAAACCCAAAATAGTCTTTAAGATAAATTACTACTGCTATGATGTTTGGAGAAATCTTTGGAAAGAATGGAAGGAAAGAAACAAGAACTAAAATAAATTGTTAAAAAGCAAGCAAACAAATAAATAAATTGTGTTTTAAAACATTGAACTTTGTCTTCAAGTAGTTATGTTTGAATATTCTTTCTGTATCTCTTAAGATAATAGAACCGACTTAGGGAAAAAAAAATCAGTATTTTCGTAGCAGAGATGTCTATTAGGGTAGTCTTGCACACACTTAGGAATTCTTTGTGCAATTTCTCCACAACGGCTGAATTTCTGGGTGGATTCTACAGATGCTTCTATGGTAAAAAAGACTTAAAGGGGTTTTGGAATTCTTCCGGCAACATCAGCTTGAAGACCAAGTTTTGCTGAAGCGAACAGGGGCACAATCAGAGCAACCGTGGGACATAGCAGCTCATATGTTTTATTACTGAGTTTATAAATGTCAGAACAAGACCTATATATTAGACTGCCCAGTACAATAATGATCTTGACTTAATTAAGCAGGCTGACTTTTTATTCCTGAGGCCTTTGGTTCTTTCTTAGTATATCCGTAAAACAAAGCAAAGACTAGAAGTTAGGAACAGATAGCACAATCAGCTGAACTGGCATGTGAAAAAAATTTCAGATCCTCACTGCATAGTTCCAAAATAAATTCCAGATGGTCTGAAGTTTTAAATATAAATAACATAAGCTTGAGTGCATTAGAATAAATAATTAAATAATTATCTTACCCTTGCTAAAAGAGAACTGCCTAGACACATTCCCAGCAGCACAGCCCATAAGGGGAAGTATTGATCAAGTTGCTAACATAAAAATTTCAAGTTTATGAGGCAAATAAATCCACAGACACAATTAAAAGGCAAGTCACGGTCTAGAAGGAACTTTTAAGAGCTTCACTTTCATAATATTAACATGTATTCCTCAATATCTACAAGGCAGTGATAAAGGATTAATTTCCTTAATAATTAAAAAAATCATATGAGCCAGTAAGACATGATAACCTAATTGAAAAAATAAAATTATAACCATTAGAAATAATATTCATTGCCATAAGTGATCAAATAAACACTAATTAAGGTGATTAAAAATTATAGTTTCCACTTTGAGATTATATAAAAAATATCTAGTATTGAGAAAAGTATGGGGAAAAGATAATGTCATATATTGAAAAAAAAATGGCTAAATTTTATTTAGTGTGTGCTGTGTCAGATCTGGTTTTACACTTTAATTATATTTTCATGCTAAAACTTCAGAATGGCTCTATGACTACTTGTATTATCTTACTTGCTTTCAAATGTGGAAACTAAGACAGGATTCGATAACTGGCCCAGAAGCTTCAAGAAAAGGTAGATGAACAAAGGTTTGCAGAGTTCATGCTAGAAGCCATGGTCTCAGAACTCTCAGGCCTCTCCATTTTAGAGGAACGGAAATGTTTTCTTCCTTTCTTGGAGACAATTTGGTTAAATCCAGTTTGCTCAAGTTGTTAGAGTGTTCTCATAGTCTTACATAGGAAAAATGTGAGAATACAAGTTTGTGTGTGCAGATCATTTATTACAGATAAATGAAACTAGAACAAGAATCTGAAATGGGGAAGACCATTGCACACATATGAGATGTCAGTGACCAGCCCTGACAAAAATCATTTCTCATACCAGAGTGGAGGTGTGGGAATGAAAACACAACTCATCCAACTATATCAGGAGGGAGTTTTCAGGGATCATTCATGAAATCTTGAATTCACTTCGTGAAAATCACATGCGTTTATTCTCCAAACAGCTTTTATATCAAACATAAACTGAGGGGATGTTCATTATCATTCTGTTTTCTAGGTAGTGGGGAGAATGATGTAGGTCACGTCCATACTTATGCCTGTTCTGTCATGTAGACTGAAAAACATCTCTTCCCTAGGTGACCTCCTAAATTACCACAAAAGGAGAAGAACAACATTAGCATATCCTGATCACTTGCTTTGGATGGTGTCAGGTTGTCTCACTATCAAAAGGCTAGGCAACCACCTTCTGTGTGGTAGGTGCAAATTGTACTTTGCCAGGTCTCTCGGAATTCTGACTGTCATACAATGTAGAAATATGTCCTGTATAACCTGGCTTCTACAGTGAGACAGCTACCCTGGAATACAACTCAGATATCTGATGTGCTGTTACAGAAATGCAGCAATGGTCAGGGAAATGTATATTCTTGTCAAATAGTCTTGCAGATGCTGCTTATGTATCCAATTTGTTGCTAGTCCAATTACAAAGCCTCATTTAGCAATATTATTCTTACAATTGTTTACATTTGAAGAATGAACTCTGTGCACTGAACATTTATGAATAAACATGTATCTCCTTTGTCATGGAACTTACCTTTCAGTAGAACAGACAGAATAAAATGGACAATACATGCCACAGCGTGTGTCAGGAGAAAAGCGCACATGTCAGAAGTGGTATCAGTGAAGACCATGCATTTGGTGTAATGAAATTGAATATAGAATCTTGAAATAGTTTTCTTGAATTTGAATACGTAAAGAAAAAGACAGAACAAAGATGCTCCTATTCTACTATGCAATAAATAAAAACTTCAAAGAATGTTACCTAATAATCACTAGCTGTTATTATTCATTACTATTAACTATTATTTGCAGTCCTGGAAGTTGAACTTAAGGTATCATGCATGCTAGGCAAGCACTTTTACACTGAGCTATAACTTCAGCCATAGCAGTAACTATTGACAAATGCTAAGATGCCTTTGAAAACCACTGTGTTTGCTGCTGTTTCAGGAGCATGATGTCTTTGCAGTGATGAGGTGTGCAGTGCTCATGTAGAAGTACTAGAGTGCCCTGATAGAAATGGGACATAATTTTTGAATGGATTTCAAGGCAAATACCACGAAACTCACTTTCTTGGCTTTCTCTGTGCTTACTATGTCACAGCTCAACACGGATTCCTACAACATTAACTAACCTCCTAGTGATGAGGTGTCCTCTGGACTACCTGTACAGTGACATCCTGATGGTCAGTCACTGGATAAATGCTTTCCAAATTCTCTCTCTTTCAGGTTCCTCTGTCAGTTTATATTCATAATCTCCTCACAACCTCTTCCTCTTCTTATCATGGCTGTGGTACCAATGCAGGCTTAAATCACCCCTCTTCTCTGAAAAAGGAATAAGGGTAACCTCTTTGCCCTTAGAACACATCTAAGGAACATCTTCCATTCTGGTTAACAGCTGGATTTTAAGCAAACTCCATCAGGTTGGTACCCTAGCTTTCAACGTCATCCCTATTTCTTTTAAGGTAATCACAAATTATTCATCTAGATATGGCTGAGAAAAAGCTCACACATCCCTTTACATACTTGTTGTACATACTTTTCAGTTCATCCAGGAAAAAGACTGCAGTGTTCACCCAATCTTGTGCTTTCGCCTTATAACTCAGCCCCTTACAGTTGGCCAGGCCATATGGCTGTTCTGGGTAATTAGCTCCTAGCAGAAAAGACACGTGTTGTTGCTACACCTCAGCGTAGATGAACAGGGTGAGTTCCTCATGGTTTTTTATTCTTCTCCTGAAGCAATGGGAGAAGTTTCACAGTTCATATTATATAGTACGAAGTGGCCTTGAGTTCACGGTGCTCTGTGATGGAGATGCAGTATGAGCAAGAGTTACACCTTGGTGGCCTTTGTGTGTCTGAAGTGAGTTCATTGCTGTGGATAACGAGTCTCTAACACAGTAAATAAAGCTGGTGAATGTCTCAATGCCAGCACGAAACTGAGCTCTTTCTCTTCCTTCCTCCATTCTCTTTTTTTGTTTGGTTAATTCCTTGCAGCAGGGTCTCATTGTAGTCCAAGCTGGCCTTGAACTCTTAATTCTCCTGTCTCCACCTTCCAAGGCCTAGGATCACAGCATGGTGCCACATGCTTGGCTGTGTGCTTTTCTATATTTTCATCTTTACTTTTTTATTTATCTGCCTTGGGAACTGAACAATCAGTTAATTTACTTTGTATCATATCACTCTTTTTGCTGACATTTTTACTCATTCTTCTCTGTAGTTTTAGAGCCTGTGCTGGAAATAGCTCTTGTAGACCAGACTGGCCTCAAACTCACAGAGATCTGATTGCCTCCGCCTCCTGAGTGCTGGGATTAAAGGCTTGTGCTACCACCGTCTGGCTAGAATTTCTTTTTTCCTTTATAAACTCTGTCTCATTCTCATCTTCTTTTATGGCCCTTGTGCCTTTCCCCTGTCTATTGCAAAGCTGGGCCTTGGGAAGACCTGAAGTCTACCTATGTGACCAACCCACACAGTCCTTTAGCCTAAGAGTTTTCTGAAAAATGCTTATCTAACTAGTATTTTTAACGGAGTTGCAGGCTCAGAGTGTGCAATGTAATTTAAAATTTTTCTATCAGAATGGGTAAAGGAAACCCCCTTTTAGGTGTTTGGGAGACTATTATCTATATGATAAGTTTTTACACAGATTCTCTTCAGTTCCTTTTTCTTCTCTGTTTCTGTTTCTAGCATGAAAGGGCAAAGCATTTCTTCACTGATCTCTTCACAGAGCCTAGCTCACTACTTGGAACAAAATTAACTGCTAGATAACATGACAGTGAATTAGGAAAGATTCAGTACATAAAATATTACCATATTAAAAATTAAGTTAGCTAAGATTTAATTGCTGTGAGACCTCTAGAACTGGAAAAAAGCCCTTGGAATTGAAAATGAGAGAAGTTGGAAGTTAGTGTAATATCTTCAGAATAAGAGAAATGAAAACTAAATTTGGAAGAAGTTGTATCAGGGTCAAATATGTATTTTATCAGCTGAAGGTTAGCTGGGTATCATCCCGCTTTAGAAATGAAGAGCTACATTCCAGGGAGGGCAAGCACTCTACACAAGGTCAAACAGCTGAGTCAAAGCTCAGTTCTAAGATCTCCTAGCTTCTGACCTCAGCTTTGGATTCTGCGTTATTGCCTTTCCTTTATTTAAGTTCAGGTCAAGCAACATCTTTGGTGCCATCATTATGCATAATGAGTTATTTTGGTGCTAGCAACCAGGTGAGTAGCCAAGGAAGGCTCACATGTGCACACACATACATACGTATACACCTCTTTCAGTCTGGGCTAAAATTGAATTAATCTTGTATTCACTGCCAGTGAAAGCTGAATCCTTCCCTATCAGTGTTTGTGTTTAAGAATAAGTCAGTATACATACTCTGTAATTGAATGTCAAGAAATATGAAAATATATTGTTTTATTGCTACTGTTCATTGATTTATTGAAGTGATTTATTGGTGATGGACATGCAATACAACAAATCACCTTGCTGACACCATCAGCTGCCTTAACTAGGTTGTCAGTTCACGACATTAAAAGTAATGGATGGTGATTATTTTACAGTAATGGGTTTAATCAGCGCTTTGAATGACTTAGCAGTCATGTCAGAGCAGAGCTTGCTCATCGTTCATCAAAGCAGCATTTTGTTTACAAACATCATCTATAATTCATTTGATTGTTGACAATCATCAGCAAGGACCTCTCAGGCGAGTTTTATCAGAGATGGAAATGTGCACAGCTGCAGCATACTAAGGCACCCTTTGGGCGGCCTGAGTAGACACAGGTGGGGAAGGATGCCCTTGCCCTAGGATCCCTACAGACACTTCTCCAGTGCCTGGGCTTCTGGTCTTCCTGCTTCCTAGGAATAGAGTTATTTCCACTTTCATCTCCTCAGTTCCTGCAACCCCAGCCACACATACATACACATACTCCATGGTGTCTTTAGTAATCCAAGGAGACTGAAGCTCCAAAGTAAGTTATCAACAAGGAAAGCAGGAGACACATGACCTCGTCAGTTGAATTTGTGAATCTGGACTTAATGCCTGGTCTTATCTTTTCCTCAAGCTGCACTGGGAGCCTGAACTGCTCTGTTAGCCAAGTTTGGGTATGTTCAGATGGGGATGTGGACCTCCAGGTTTCATAGCAGATTCTAGAGCTTCCTATTGGAAAGATTACGTAATTCCAAGGTTGTCTGAAGCCATTTGCATGTGTGAAATGTCTCCCTGTAAAGAAAAGAATTCATTTCGAAAGTGTTTTATATATAGTCCTAATGAGTTTAGAAGCTGTGTGAAACCTAAGCTGTAAAGAGGCAGGGATCTTGCATTTTGGAGGCAGCATACTCCGCATCCTAGTTTGCTTCTCTGTTGCTGAAATGCTCTCTGGACAGGAGAGGGAGCGGGAGAGGGGTAAATGGGAGTTGGGGAGGAGGTGGAAATTTAAAAAAAAAAAAAACCCACTGACCAAACTAACTTGGGAAGGAAAGCATTTATTCTTCTTACAGGTTATACTTTCTTATACTTCATTATCAAGAGAAGTCAGTCCGGGACTCCAGGCAGGATCCTTGAAGTTAGGTACTGAAGCAGTGATCATGGAGGGACATTGCTTATTGGCATGCTTCCCCGGCTTGCTCAATTCTCTTTCTTATAAAACCATGCTGACCTGCACATGGGTGCTACCACCCACAGTGAGCTAGGCCTTCCAACACCAATCAGCAATCAAGAAAATGCCCCATCAGGCATACCCACAGAGCAGTCTTGGGAAATAATTGAGCTTCCCTCTTCCCAGGTGACTCTTGTTTGTGTCAGGGTGACAGAAGCTAATCAGCATTCATGATTGAAAAATAAGCTCTGCCTGATACTAGGTGTTGGCTCTTAGGCACACCATGAAACACTCCATAGTTCCATCAAAAGATTGGAATAATAATATGTATATTCCATGGAGAGCATAAATACCAAATGAATTATCATGGTAAAGTGATCAGCAGCATGCCCTGGACAAATTGTACATTAAGAAAGCATTGAATAATGATAATGATCATTTTATTTGTTACTATATATGATATTATTATATTTTATTATTTATATATTATATTATTATGTTATATCCATTATATAATTGTATATTATATTATTATTATCACTCATAAATTTAGTTTCAGAACTCCCTTCTTACAGAAAAAGGAAGCCAGGGTGCATGAATAAAGTGGAAGCAAGGCTTTAATAGAAGCAGAGTTCCTGTGCTAAAACGAAGTGGCAGGCTACAACATGCATGTACTGATTGTTTGGTATTCTATGCAGCACAAACCTCTGGTATTTTTAAGTTCTCAGAGCCTCAGTGGGCTCCAGTGTCCAGTAGGAGGCAGTGGTGCCACCTGAAAATGACCACACCAATAGGTACCCAACATATGCACTCTATCTAGAAAGAGGAGTGGGAACTGAGAGGTGCTACAGGGCAACTGGAAGAGACATGGCCCAGTAGTGTCAAGAACATGAGTCCAGTAATTCAGGGTTGGCCAAAACAGAGAAGACATACCAGGAAGCCTTTAATGGCTAATGAGGTTGTTTCCACTCTCAGTATATGTAAGCTACCTCTCAAAGATTTCAAGATTATATTTATATATGACATTCACTAAAGGCTGGAAATCTGTTGCATGATAAGACTTTCCCTGGGGGGGATGCTACACACACATCTATTCAACCAAAACAGAGAGCCCATGACAGACCAAAGTACAGATACCATCAAAGCCCAAGTTAGTGAACCAATGAGTTTTAGTGGGATTTCTTACAAGAGCAGAAAGAATTCAAAGACAATGGCATCGCCAAAACTCACCCCAGATGGATGACAAATGGCAAAAGCTGGGAACTTAGAGCACCCTACACATCCTCCAGGTAGCTCAACAAGTCAGAGGGTGTCCTTTACAAGTGAATCAGTTGTCCTGAATCTCTTCCTGGCAGCTGGTCTGGCCTTAAGAGTCTTCTTTGCAACTTGGGTTGTCTGAGCATCATCTTTGTAGCTTGTATTGTTTACTGGGAGAGGGTACTAGTGAATATGATAAGTTTCAGGGATTCCCTGAAGCTACGCTGAATTGTTTGCCATCCCCCTTAGGAATCTTTCATCCAGGGTAGAGTTTCAATATCAGAGGAAACCATTATACAACAAAACCCTAAATCGCAAGAAAGGCAGTGAGAAGCAGAGAAACTTTGGTTCTTACAGTGACACAGCCTTGGCAGAGTCATTTTTATCTCTCAGCCTCATTTTCCCCACCTTCCTAGAGTTCCTACCCTGATGTCCTTTGTGGTAGATGCCAATGGACACTGGATAGATTGAGACATCAAAGTTAGCTGATAGTGGTTTCCAGAATAAACAGTGCAACCTTTAAAGAATCTTTACATCAGAACCTTGGTGCAAGACAAGTAAGCGTTAAGATAGATGTAAAAAAAAATAAAGTATCATGCAATAGATGAATATGTATTTAAATTCTCCAAGATAAATTGATGATCATAGATTAAAAAGATTTCTCAATTATAACTTCTGCAATTCTACCAAAACTTGCTGCATGAATTAAATTTATATAACATGGAGTTTCCTTTTATATGTTAGCTTTTTTTTGTATGTCCCTCCCAACCATGCATACTCTCACAGGGACAGGACCTCTACGTTAGATACTCTAGGAGAGGTGTTAGTTAAGGGACGACTCTCAGGTGCATGAAGAAATTCACATAAATATTATAATATTTATATTATTTATTAATTAATTATTGATTTCTAACATTGTGAACAATACTCTTTTTCCTAAAGTGTATTGCATTTTTAAATTTAATATATTTTAGCTCCCTTTTCCCCTTTCTTTTCCCTAACCCCTGATCTTTAAAATGATTCTGGTGTTTGTATATTTTTCTGTTTTGGTTAGACTTGGTTTCATTATCTGGAAGAAGATTTTACTCTGTGTCCAGGCTAGCCCCAGTCTCATCATCTTCCTGCCACAGCCTCCTTAGTGTTTGGAGCAGAGTCATGCAACCTTCCTCCCAATATAAAAGATTTTCACATATGAATCAATATAATCATTATAACAAGCTTGAGCTAGATTTTTGTTTTCTCTACTACTTTACATATTTTCAACACTTTACACAATTCTCTCTTGTTCCTCTGTGACTTAATCATGATCGTACAGCTGAAGGAGAGATTCTCACTCTTCCTCCCCTTGGAAATAGCTTTCAGGACCTGGGTTTCACACACAGCATTCCATATGTGAATGAACTATTTCTCAGTGGTGTTGAAGGGAAAGAGAACGCCAATAAACAGGCTGGCCTGGAAATCACAAAAGGATAGTTCCAAACATTAGAGCCTGCTCTACTGAAGGCAAGCTGGCTGACCATACCCCTGAACCTGGCTGACTCCTGAGTATGCATAATTTGAGATGTTTGAGAGTAACCACAATGCCTTGGAAGAATCAGAAAGTAGGCGTGGAGGCACAATCCTGAGGAGTGGCAGAGCTTTGAAGAGAGAGAGCTTAAGAAAACCCTTAAAGAGAGCAAGGAAGACCCTAAATCATTTTTGATGCCACTGGAGGAAAGTGTTGACACAGCATAGTCAACAACACAAACTTTATTAGTTAACCATTTTTTCCACCTAGTTTATCATCTGTAAAAAGCTAGGAAATCCTCAGATGTAAGCACCCAGTGTGAAGAAAAGAGGGGACTTTAAAAGGGAGGTTTGCTGTGTCGGAAACAGCCCTATTTTCTCACCTCTCCATAATGCAACAAGAACTGCTTGCCTCACCCTGGTTCCAGAAAATATTAACACATAAATCTTTCCTCTGCCCAAACCATCCTTCTTAAGCCCCAGAGACTGGGCAGGGCCTCAGGAAGGAAACAAGAAAGGGGAGGGAGTCTGTACTATACGTTGGTCCAATTTGTCACAGGTTCGACGTCTACCACTGCAGAGATTAGCTTCACTTGCTAGGCTGTGTACCGTTCACAGTGTCCAAGAGCACATCTGCTCCACACAACGAAGCCCCACTTTGAAGGAGTGTCTTTCCTTACCAAAATCTATCATCATCACTTGGGAGAAAAGATCTGCACATCAACAACCAGAAAATAAATATACATGGCTTTCTCAAAGCCAGTAATAGAATCCGGGATTGTTCTTTGCCTACAAACACACACATGCTTGAGTAACAGTTCTTCAAAGCACTTAAGTAATTAGTTTTTTTTTTTTTTTGAAGTCTGATGTTCAAGGCTCAGAGCTGTCTGTGACATTACAGCCAAATAAACAGCATTCTGTGAGGGCCTCCACGTAGGTAAGATAGGCTTCTGAATGATGGCGCAAACAGCACAGGACTGGGTGAGCAAGCAAACTGCAAGAAAAAGCCTGAACTTGCCAAATAGTGTTTTTCACTAAGGTGGACTTTGAGAAAACAATAGCACAGAAGGCTGAGGACAGCTATGGAAACTCAAAAACTCCACTAGCAAGGCTGGACAGCGAGGAAACCCCCACCCCGAGTATAATTTGATTTTGCTACAAGGGTGTATATTTAATTACTATCTGAAAGCATGCTAATATTATTGTAATTTTTGATGAATAGCATATGATTTATGCCTAATTTTCACCCCTGTAAAACTAAATGGATGGGTAAAGATTGATGGGGTGATAGAAAAAAAATAGCAGTTTGCTGCACTGTGGATTTCCTTCCATAAAGATGAGGGGTAGCAAAGTCTGCAGAAGCGTTTACTCTGAAATGTGCCATGTGGTAGATGCAAAGGCTGAACCGATACTGCAGTTTTAAACCATATATTGTATTGTACATTTGCCTATGTATCCCTGTGTGTGTGTGTGTGTGTGTGTGTGTGTGTGTGTGCAGACATAGATTTATTGTGTGGAATTCAGAGGATAACTAGTGGAAATTGGTCTTCTCCTCACACTATGTGGGTCCTGAGGTCAAACTCTGATGTCTTTACATGCTAAAGTAGTGTTTCTCAACCTGTGGGTCACAGCCCCTTCAGTGAGTTAAGCAACCCTTTCAAAGAGGTTGTGTAAGACCACCAAAAACATAGAGATTTACATTGCAATTCATAACAGTAGCAAAACTACAGTTATGAAATAGTAAAAAAATAATTTTATGGTTTAAGGTCACCACAACACAAAGAACTGTATTAAAAGATCGCAGCATTTGAAAGTTTAAGAAGCACTACACTAAGCCATTTTGCCACCCTAATTCTGTAGTTGTAGGTGGTGTATAGCCACAGCTTATTTGAACTAATTTTGTATCTTTAATAGAAACAGCATATGAAACAAAAAAAAATTGGAAGGCCGGGCAATGGTGGCACACGCCTATAATCCCAGCACTTGGGAGGCAGAGGCAAGCGGATCTCTGTGAGTTCGAGACCAGCCTGGTCTATAGAGCTAGTTCCAGGACAGGCTCCAAAGCCACAGAGAAACCCTGTCTCGAAAAACCAAAAAAAAGAAAAAAAAAAGAAAAAAAAAAAAGGAAAAAGGAAAAAGAAACAGCATATGACACATTTTCCTTGTAAATCTTTAAGTTCAAATGAAAGAACAGAGATATTTGTAATGTTACTTGTTCCCTTTCCGGGATGAATTAAGCTTTTGGTTTACTGCTGTTAAACTGTTTATATTAAAATATTTGCATCCAGGAGGCATACAACCTGTAGCTGAGTTTGTGTATTATGTCTTTTATTGCATAATCTGCCCAGCTATGCATAACTCCTGGTGAAGTCCTTTGTCACATTGACTGTGCGATTAGCCACATGACTTGCTTTGGCGAATGGGAACATGCAATTGGGAGCCTTGATTATACCCTGGTTTAGCTTCTTTCAGGATAATAGACCACATTTATGAAGAAATATAGTCATACCATTCATATGAGATAGACCCTTGTTGACCTGGGTGCCACATGGCATAGCATTGAGGTATAAATGGTTCCCAGGATAACCCAGAAGGATTCCTTAACCAACCAAAAATTTATGACGTAAATTGTTATTTTAAGGCAATAAGATAAGTTCAAGTGTAATTTATAGAGTTTTATAAACCTAATTTTTCATTTAATTTACTGAGAACAATTTTATATGTTCTTAATTAGAATCCAGTAACCAAATTCAATCACCATACTGATTATATTGCATTTGAACATATGTGATATCTTTTGACTAATATCTTAGTGTGTGGCATGCTTACAATTTATTTTTTCTCACTCAACATGACTCTATTGATACATCTACATGTAATTTGAGGAATATGAACAAATATTTAAGCATGTTTATGTATTGCTATATTGCCAGTGGAGAAAAATAGATATATAACAAACTCTTATACTATGCTTGCAAATAGTTGATAATTTAAAGTATTTATTGAACAGAATTGTAAAATAAGAGATTTTTATGATAGAAAGTAGCCCTTAAGCTACAGATGCAGTGTCCAGCGCAGCCAGAAAATATTGAAAAAGACTGGTGCTAGTATTCTCTGTCCTCTGCCTCATACATTGCTGCTTGTCTTGAAACATGAAGAAATGGGTATTTCCTTTGAATTCAGTGTTGCTACATCCAACATGATGTCCATATCAATGCTTCTGATTTCCTAATTACAGGCCAAATTCGAGGCACCAACTAGCTAGACTGATGCATCTATATTGCATTGGTGGTTCATCGTGTTTCCTAACCACTTAGATGCGTATGTTCAGGAAGAAAGTCTGTCTCAGTTACTATATCTAACCACATTCTGATCTTTATGATAAGAAATAATTGTGGACATTCTACTACTTTAAGGTTTTTCCCTTTGTTTCATCATGTAAATAAGAATCATTCAGAGAGGACCACAGTACACTTTGCAATGTATTACCATTCTTCATTAGAGCTAATCCAATATTCCATTTAGGTTTGAATTGAAATGTTTTAAAAAAGGTAAAGGAATCAAGATAACAATTTCTTTTCCCATTAACCTCTAGGGCAACTTCTTTTGTGTTTAGTTTTCTTTGAATAAGGGCTGTACATTGTAATCTTCATTTTTAATTAGGGTTTAAAGCATATTTTATCTCCCAGTTAAAGCACATTATTCATGTTTAATAGAGTAAATGAACAACCTTAGGGATATCAGGTTCAGACTGAAGCCATGGATCTAAGCTATTAGGATTACACCACCTAAGATCTACCAAAGCTGCAAAAGATACTTAGTAGTTTCAAAATTTCATCTTCACTGCTTTTCGTGGCTAGCTGATTTGAATGCTTCTCATGTGACTTTAATTTTCCCCACAATGTCATCCTGTCAGTTTCGGGAGAATTCAAGAATAAAGAGGTCTCAAATTATTTGAGCGCTATCTACAGCCCTACAAAAGGATACTTTTCTCCCCCTTTTACAGGTAACACAAGACTTTAGAGGAAAGCATGAAGAGGAAAATGCTTATAGAGCCAACATTCAATTCTCTTGGAAGTGAAACATACTACCTTTAAAACGAAATAGTCAGAATTCTTGAATTCTGTTATAGTCCTTCTGATCCTTGGGAGGTTTTGAGCAAATAAATACCTGAGCCAAAATGGTTAAAACACTGTTCTTACTTTCATTGAAGTAACTTTGCTTTTCCTACTGATTGCATGGGACTGATAGGAAAAGCAATTAGAAAATACTTCTAAAGCTGAAACATCTTATAGACACATACTGTCCTAAACCACAGATTCTGAAAGAGTCATGGAAGTGTCTTGGTCTTCCCATGAGTGAGGAAGAACAGGGCTCCTGAGAAGGCCCTTAAAACTTAGCCTATGTTTTTACATTTTGCTTTGTTTATATTTTTTGTTTGCTTGTTTTGATTTTTGAGACAGGGTGTCTCTCTAAATAGGGGGCCTCTCTATAGCTTCACTCCCGAAGGACAGTGTTTGAGTGCTGATGACTTAGGAATGCATATTCTCAATTAGTCAGGGAAGAACTGAGGTGAATTAGAGGATTTCTAAATTTACAGAGGGGCATGTCTTTCAGTCTGTGACTGGAACCAGTGATTTCTATGAATGAGCTCTATAAACCAAAGCCCCTCTTCTACTGTCCACAAACTCTCAGGTCCCTTCCCTTCCCACCACCAAACCTTTTATATCTCTGCAACAGCTTCATCCCTGTTCATTATCCTTCCTGCCAAGAACTGGATGCAAAATGATACAGAGCATTTTCATGATTGGTTTTCACTATGTATGTATGACTTTGTTTCAGAGGTTCCTCAGGCTCCCCATGTAGTGATGAGATGAGCAGGCCTGCTTTTCATCCCGCCTGGATCCCACATGGCTAGCTTTACACCTGAAATGACAACACACAAATTGTATTCATTTAAACTCTGCCTGGCCCATTAGCTCTAGCCTCTTACTGGCTAACTCTCACATCTTGCTTAACCCATTTCTAATAATCTGTGTAGCACCACAAGGTGGTGGCTTACGGGGAAAGATTCAGCATGTCTGACCTAGTGGCTCGCTTCATGGCGACTGACCCAGAGAGGAGAGGCATAGCGATTGTCTCACTTCCCACTTCCTCCCAGCATTCTGTTCTGTCTACTCCACCCACCTAAGGGCTGGCCTATCAAATGGCCAAGGCAGTTTCTTTATTAACCGATAAAATCAACACAAAACAGAAGACCCTCCCACATCATCCCCATCTGATGATATCTGATGGAGAGATAGCATTTGCTCAGGCGCCTGTCTGACCACTGACAAGGGCATCTGTTTGTTTCCTATAGTGCTTTGTGGTGACTGGAGATGCTAGTTCACTGTCAGAGCCCTTAGAGACTTTTCTCCTCCAGAGCCAGTATTTACTTAGTTGAATAATGTAAAACGTTTTATTAAAGTCAGCAGTATACTATTGCTGTGTTTGTAGCACAAAAATGACCACTACCATGCTTTAACTCATTCTCTTTCTGTATATACGTTTATCTTTTAAAATGTGAATCAAACCTTGTATACCCACTCTCCCTAAGCTCTCTAAAGAGATATACTGTGTGTGTTTGGTATTATGAACTTCTCCTTTTCTCCTGAGACCTTGAGTGAACTTTATACTGGGTGAAATGAAACGGTGATCTAGCCAAACCTTTACTCTTTCTCTGGAAAATTTAAACAGTGGCATTAGAACTTGAGTACCAATTTCACTCCACTGGCCTCATACGTCTTCTCTCACATTGCTTTTGTTCACCTTGGAGATAGAATTGGAAAGCAAGTTAAATAATTCCATAACCTAGGTTCCTATGGTGATCTGTGATGGAGAGTTTGAGATTTTCTCCCTTCATATCTCAGTCCTGAGAAGTTGCTTTATTTGTCCCTGTCTTTAAAGAAGCTTGGGGTGTGGTGGAAGGAACATGTGTAGGATGTGAGTTTCTGGGGACAGGAAGCTCTGAAGCTTGTATCTGCCTGTGCGAGGCCCAAGCACAGATAATTGTGATACTTATGTTCAAAGGCTAATGAAGCATTGGGAAGTTTGAGTTCTGGCCACCAAGTCAGAGCCACTTATTTATGGATATTCAAGTATCCCTAGCGGATCTCAGTCAGTTTCAGTCTTTACATATGAAGGTGCCACATCCATGAATATTGACTTCAGGTTCCCCTCAAATAATACAAAGATATACACTAGCACATAATTTTTAATTTTAAAAAGATAATATTTGTACTAATATAAGAAGCTTCAAAGAATCATTTATTTTATATTTACCTAAAATTATATACAATATTCACATATTTTAATATATAATAGCCTTAGTTATGATTTCTGTCTTAGTTAGGGTTTACTATTAAGAGACACAGCAACCACAGCAACTCTTATAAAAAAATATTTAATTGGGATGGCTTGCTTACAGTTTCAAAGGTTCAGTCCATTACCATCATTGTTGGAAACATGGTGGTATGCAGGCAGACATGGTAATATATCTGAGAGTGTTCCATTTTGCAGGTAATAAGAAACTATCTGTCACAATGAGAGAAGCCTGAGAAAGAGACCCCAAAGCTTGCCCCAACAGTGACACACTTCACCCAACAAGGCCACACCTTCTAATAATGCCACTCCCTTTGGGGGCTATTTTTGTCAAACCACCACAACAATATATTACATGTGTATGTAATATATGTACTGTACAACTTGTGATAATACAAGAAACACGAGCTTGCAGAAACCTCAGTACCAGCCAAGAAATCATCTTTTGAAGGCTTGGTCAGGGTGATCCTAGTGACTCCCCAAACAATTGATTATTGGTGTAGCCCTTGATACCCCTCAGGGGTTGAAGGTGGGCTCCTATTGCAGAAGATACCACACAGTTAGTATACATGAGTTGGGTGACTTGAGCTGGATCTGATTTGAAACTCTCTTTTCTATGATTTACCTTTCATGATTCCAGAAAATACTATGCAATTTGCCATCAGGAAGGGGAACAATTAAATAATCTTACTCAGCTTTTACACCTGTGAAGTGTCATAATTATAACATGCAAGGTATACGTAAAGATGAAATATATGACACTTGTATGTCAGTGGCAATCAATACCTGTGTAGCTGGACTTAAGGCCGGCTCAAGAGAAGAAAAACATTCCTGGTACTGGAAATCTAGCTAGTATCTGAGGATGAGGTCATAGACCTTAGAAAAGAATACATTACTGCCACTTTGCTAGAGCAATTCAATCTTCACAGTGTTCTAAATTTTATCCTTGTACCTACAGATAAGTGTAGCCACCACCCATCATCAAGGAAGCTTCTTTTTACATAACTGGACACCATTTATGTGGTCATAGAAAACCATAACTGGATACAATGCAGGGACCAGTGGATTATGAGGAGTCCAGCCTCAGTGGCTACATCTGCATCACAGATCCTGCATTTATGGTTCAGAGAACATTGTAGAAGAAGGGACAGAGTGATAGTAACAGGCAGAATACCAGGAAATTTCCTGTGAAAGTCTCCCCTAGAAATGGCTACTCGAAGTCAGGAACAGTGCAATGTCATTGTACATGTTAACATGGAAAGGTGAAAATTTTTAAGTGGTCCCACTCCAGGATGAAGGACTACAGACAGTTACTGAGTTCTGTGAAAAGGAGAATTTAGTCATCCAGGGCAGAGTGGTCAGCTTTGAAATCATGCACACACAAACAACAAAAACAGACTCAGTAGGTATATATATATATATATATATATATATATATATATATATATATATATATATACATTAATATGCATGTACATACATATATATGTGTGTAACCATTATAATCACAGAAAAGGGTTATAAATTTGCAAGTGGGAGTTTCGTAGAAGGGATCTGAAAGAGAGTAATGAGAGGGTACTTTAAAGTATTATTAATGGATACATGTATACAGTTCGTAGTCAATATTATCAGGGTGATTAACATTTCTTCCTTAAATATTCTCCCTCTTAAATTTTGTAACCTTCAAACTCTCTACTAACATTTTGAATCTTGTATATTATGCTGATTTAATCTGACAATATATGGTTTTGAGCCTACTTTGTTTAAAATATGATCACTTCTATGACATGTATAGATCCCCCTGGGACCAAGTCACCACTGTCATATGCTGGACAAGAAGCAACCATCTTGCATTTGTTTTTATAGTTCCTTTTCCACACTGATATCATTCTGATTCTTTTCAAATTTAAGTGAGAGTGACTGGAGAGATTGTTCAGCAGTCATAGAACTGGCTGCTTTTCTAGAGAATGTGGGTTTGATTTCCAGCACCCACATAGTGCCTCATAACCATCTGTAAATTCAGTCCCAGGGGAATCCAAAGCCCTCTTCTGGCAGATAAGCATGTGTAGACAGACATACATACAAACAAGATAAACAGAAAATAATTAACAATTAAAGAGTCTAAGTCAACACATTTCCAAAGTTCTAGTTTTAATCCAGCTGAGAGAAATCAGCAAGTGAAGCATGGTGACCCAAGTTCAAAACATTTAACCCTAATGGAAGGAGAGTCCCAACTCCTAAAAGCTGTCTTCTGATCTCTACACAGAGAGAAAGAGAGAGGGAGAGAGAGAGAGGCATGCAGTCACATACACACACATACAAACACACACACACACACGGAGGCATGTACACACATGTACAAACACACACAGAGGCATGCACACATATGTATACACACATACATACAAACAGAGAGAGGGATGCACACACACAAGCATACACAGAGGCATGCACACGCACATGCATGCACACATGGACACACATAAACACATATGCACAAATGCACATATGCACACACATTAATAAATAAATATGTTCTGGTTTTGATTAAAAGCCCAAGTCTTCAGAGCTCTAAGGCCCTAACTGTTGTGCACCAGGCGGGACCCTTACCTTCCTTATGGTCCATCATTGTGCTTACTTACCCTGGGCCCCTCTGGCCTGCTCTCTGTTGAGCAGACACACAGTAGTCTTTGCTTTTGTATTATTCATTGCCTGTAGTTTTCTTTCTTCTGTGTATGTATAGCTTATTCCTTTACTGATATCCTTTTGTCTTTCCTGTGACACCATAGCCTGTCTGCTCTACCTCAACACTCATTATTCTACTTACAATGGATTTTTATGCTTCTCTATAGCCCTTTTCACAATCTGATACACATTTACTCAGTGTTCTTCTGGCCAGCCCCTCAGAATGTAAGACCAGTGCGCATGAGGGATTCTGTTGTTTTATAGCCCCAGATTGTAGTCATGGTCCCAAGTTGATCTACATGCAAATTCGTTGAAGATAAGAGTATAATAAAAATGACTTGTTCTCTCCAGGCGCAGAAAAATCCTACATGGAGAATACATGGTTAGATTCAGAATCATCTAAATTGCAGTATGTGCATTTGTGTCTACCATGCATATGCCAGTGTCTCATCTCATTTCAGTGTGCTTAGCAACAAGGATACTGTAAAACCTACCTTCATTCCCCTGTGGTTGAATCTGGTGCCACTGCCAGAATCTCTTCCTGTCTCTGTCTGATGTTTTGTATTGCTCTAATCAGTATTTGTTGGTTATATTTTATTTTCTTCCTTTGAAGAGGCAAGATTATGGAGCTTTTTCCTTAGCACTTCGAGTAATATTCTCTGAATTATATCTTAGCAGTGACAACAGTTTATCTGAGCTGTCCTACGCCTTTTTCCCATGACATCTGCGCGAGTTCTTTCAATCACGTTCTCATTCCTCCCTAATTATGTAAAATTATGTTATATTAAATATAATTTCTTCTGCTAGCCACAGGGTGGCATTCATGTTCTTTGCTATCCTTTTAATGACTGATGGATTACAAGGTCACTTTGAGTGGATAAATAGCCTGTGGATTCTTTCCAGTGAGGCTATCACTCTGATTTTCATATTAACAATTGTAAATTGCAGAACTTATTATGCTACCCCACCTGTACCTCATTTTGCTTCCAGCACCTCCAGTCTCTTTCCACAGGAATCCAAGATGACTCTATCAGGTGGCCTTGTTTTAATAGTCAACTCAGTCAAAGAGGCTGTAATGAAAGCCAACAGCTGACACTGCCTTGCTATTTATTTCAACTCAGCCATCACTGGAAGCTTTGCCAGCAGCCTTCCGCACAGGGCTCTGAATGCTTGCTGGCAAATGCTAAACTGAATAGCAAGTAGGGCCATTCACCCCAATAGGTTTGTGCCAGGGGAGGTGGATTCTCCAGACTGGCCGTTGAGGTAGTCAAAACATCTATTTAATATTTAAACACCACTTTGATTATTGAAAACACACATGAGCAGAAGATATACTTTTTGAGAAAGTTCAGCTCTGCTGAAGTACTGTATGAGGCAGCATTTTCTCCTTCAGTGCTTGAGGTGGTACACATTTCATCCATTCATTCAGGCAATAGAATGAATACTTGTTTCATTTATGACAGGTTCATACATAACTATACCTTTTATAACAGTTTTTCAGACATTATCTTTTTACTGTATCCACAAGGAAAGTGAATTAATAGTTAATGATGCTATCAATTAATTGAAAGCAACACTGAGAGTAAACTCTTCAGGCAGAACAAACATGGGGGACTTTAAGCTACTTTGATTTCCCTTTTACCATCTCTTAGCTGTGTACTGGGTGACACTAACGTGACCTATTTTCAGGTGACCCATAGTCAAAAAGAGTCTATTTTCTTACCTGTCTCTGTGGGATAAGTGCAGCAGGTACATTGCTGGCCTTGCTAGATGCACCTCTTTCTCCTTTAACCTACTCAACCCTGCCTGTAATCATCTTAACAAAACTTTCCTGTCATTTTTTCTCTGAAAGATAGAATATCATGAAAAAACATTTCACTGAATTCTTATCTGTCACCGACCCTTTATAATTAATTTACGAAAACTTATTTTTCCCCTCTAGGTAAAATGCCTTAGGGACTGTGAAGTTTCTGGTTACTTATAAATAATGAATATCTCAGTTCTTCTTAACTGATAAATATAAACTCAATATGAAAGCTCAGATGTCTATCCCAATATCAAGTTTTTAATTTTATTTAGTGGAGATACTCCACTGCAATGGTACTTCCTGCATTGGAGGTTTAATTAGATGATCCTTCCTTACATGCATTCCTATTGTTCTGCTACTTCCCAGATGCAGCTGCTGGCCTTTTCAGGGTTGTGGTGCATGGTAAGGGAGGGGCAGTGGAGCACAAGCATTCTCATCGCGTTAGCATCTGAAGGCAGCTTTGTTTTCCTTCAGTCTGAGAGATGGAGAAGTCCCTCAAGGTGCCTGTGGGTTATTAAGGCTCCATAGCTGAGCAGTTCGTCATAATGCTTTTATAAATCCCACACATGGTCCCTCCAATCTCTTTCCGGGGTTGATTTTATTTTTGACAGTGTATTCCATATAGATTCTCTGTGGGGCTGACGTTGCCCTTGGAAGCAAATCTTGACCTAGGAAAATTTAACTATTTGATATTTGTGCATCTTGGATCATCAGTGCCAGGGGAGAAATGTAGTCATCCTGGATACCATGAGGTACTTTAGGTTACTGCTCATTTTAGCTGTTGTAGATCTAGTCAGCTTGGTTTTTCCCTAACCACACATGTTCCTTGATTTCACAAACTAGCGTCAGAAGTCATGTCTCTAAAGAAGAGGTTGCATCTTTGGGATGTCTTTGGGATGTCTTTGGGATGTCTTTGGGACATCCTCTTTGGGAGTCTGCTGTGTTCACTGTTGATGCTTTATTTCTGCAGCACACTTGGTCCTTCTGGGTCCAGCTGTCAACATGTGCCTTTGACACTCATGCAGAAAATCTGCTTCTTTGCCGTTGATCTTTTGTATTTGATAGTTATTGATTGATCCTCAGATGTAAGTTCTATCGCACACAGCTTTAAAAGATTAGTAATATTTCAGTTTCGGAACATACTTGATGAAAACAGTTCCGATTATCTAGTTATTCCACTGAGACTAAAATATTCACTGAGGCTTTTGTTTAATCTGCTGGAGTGTAGTGGAGCCACAAGTCAGTGAAGACTTTTCTGACAGCATCCTGAGGAGCTCAGGGTTTGGCTCTGCTTTTGTCCAGGAGGGATTTTATTGATTGGTAGGACCATGTGGGAGATGAGAAGGCCCTCTGACAGGAAGGCTGGTGGAATGTATCTGGTGACTTTCCTATCAACTGCCTGCAGAACTTCACTGAAGGACAAAGAATAGTTTCAGGTAAAGCACCTGTTATGTGACCCACAATAGTTTTTTGTCCTCTCAGGGGGAAAAATGCCCTACCATCGCATAAGGATGATCTGTAGTCCAATTCCTATGCTCACGTAGGGATAACATTTTAAAAAATGGATAAAAGCAAACCAACACCTAGACAAACCACAGTGAAATACAGATATTGTCTTTAAAATAATCGATGTGGGATGGATGTGGTGGTTCACACCTTTAATCCCAGTGCTCTGGACACAGAGTCAGGCATACCTCTATGAGTTCAAGGCTAGCCGTGTCTACCTAGTGAGCTTGAAGACAGCCTGATCTACAAGAGATCTTGTATCACATGCAAATTTTGGGCATAGGTTGTGGCTTAGGTTAGTGAGTGAGCATTTTTCGTGCATTGATAAGAACCTGTGTTCAGTCTCTAATATTTCAGTGAAAAAAAAGTATAGAAACCATCCCAGACAGAATACTTTAGATTTGCTCATAAGATGACTCATTAGATGATGTGCACATATAAAAGCTTACACCATGCTGTATTAATTAATTAATTGTTTTTATTTATGCTAAAGTTTGATTAGAAATAAAATGCAATACATTTGAATATGTTTGTTCTCTTAATATGTGTGCAGGAAGGTTTAGAGTTGAAGGATCATGATGTTCATTAAACTAATGAGTGATGATAGATAATCATAAGTAGTTATAGTGATAAAGAAGCACATAGTATAGTGTTTATGCTCATTGCAATTTGGAAATCTCACTTTAGAAAGTGATTTGGGAGTTTTTTTTTAAATCAGCATTGAGGATAAAAATAACATATAATGAGAATTCTGTTGACCATTTTGTACACAAGAAAAATGTTTGCACTGTTTGCTAGAGACATCTTACAAATGACCAGAGCAGTATTAATTACAATGATACAAAACTAGAGATCCTGAAACTTGCATCAACAATGAGATGGAAAAATTGTGACATAAGCACACAATGGATTAGCACTGAATGCTACACAGCATTGGAAATAGACTGCCTCCCACTGCAAACACCAGTTTCCATGATAGTCATAAATGCAACAGTGATATGAATGAAATCAGAATTAAAGAAAGTATTATTTAGTTTTATTTAATTGGGGTATACATAATTCAGTACTAAAACGTATTAATGAAAACTAGTCACTGTTTTACTGCACGAGCCAAGAACTGGCTATCTGTATGAAAGAGAGTGATGGCTGGGCCTGAGAGGAGTACCTTGAAGATCTGTATGTTCGTAAGAGTCCAAACCTTGATTCTGGAGGCTGATATTGTATTAATTCACCAGGCTGAAGGCGTATGCTTCGGTCACTTTTTACATGTGTGTTTCATTTCAATACTAAAGACAGCTTTAGAAAATAGGACAAACTTGATGCTTCCAGTTGCTATGCGGGAAGAAAAAAAGACTGAACGCATAGATTAAAAACAGAGAGTGACAGCAGGAACTTGCTGCAGTCTAGGTGGTAGCAATGTGGGATGGAATATCGCCAGGGAAATCCAAGCAAGTGATGGAAAGTGTGTACAGATCAAGCCCCAGTCTTTCCAGAAGATGCGGAACAGAGTCTTAGTTTTCTGACTAGGTGGCTATGTAGTCTCATGGATGGAGCTGGAGGACATGGAAAATACAGCTTTGAAGGGAGAAATTGTCCATTCGCTCTTGGAGGGTAGAGGGAGAAGACAATGAGACCAGGACTGTATCTCAAGCCATTCAGAAAAATGTGGGAGGAAAGAAAAAAATTGGGTTTTTTTTTGTTTGTTTTTTCAAGAAGGGGGATTAGTCAAGTAAGATGAAGAAAATAAACAGCATTGTGTAGATCAGTAAGATGAAAATCATAGTAATCGAAAGAAGAGTGAACTGGTTCAAGCAATGGAAGTGGGGAAAGAGTGGGACCAGCAGACTATAAAATAGATAAAGAAGACAAAACTAACGGGTAGGTTGGATTAGATTGATAAAATCTCTGGGGAATTCAGTTTTCTAAATTTCCTACTGGAATCCCACATATATCGCCAGGTTCTCTTTCTCCTGACTTCTGTTAGCATAAAAATCTGATAGTTTCTTTGTCGTTAGAGTTCCAGCATAGGGCCTGTAAATGGAGACTCTTGTTCCAGATATGGAAGGGCAGAGACATTAGGGTTGAAGGCTGGAGGGCTTTACCTATGGCAGAGTTTGCCCATCCCTTTACGATGTTAGAAGGGAAGCAAAGGAGCCTGAGACTCTAGAGTCGTCCATGATTTTAGAGTACAGAAATGGCATCTGAAATGGGAGCAGCCTGCAGTTCTCCTCCGACTTTCTCATATTAGGAGAGCTCACACACATCCCAGAAATTTTCTAAGACTTCAGCTTTCCACATTAAAACCCTTTCAGATTGGAAAGTTAAGAAAGAAATTTCAAAACACAAATAAGAAAATGGGGTCTTTTACTAGCTGATGTGGATACTTGAATAAAAAGGGAATGGCCATGTAGAAGAACTGCTTTCAGGGATGAGAACTTTAAGCAGAAAGGAATATAGGTAATATTGAGCACATTGTCACCCTGGTCAAAGGGCTAGTTGCATAAGGGGGAAGATTTCATATTGAGTGTGTAAGGACAACATGGAGCACAGGGGAGAAATTTAATAACCTAACAATTTTAACATGAAAGTAGGGATACTGGAATACCCTGGCAGCCCAGAACTCAGATGTAGGAAGATGTTCTCAGAGAAGGAATATACAAGCTGAGTCTCTAGGACACATCTGATCTAGCCAGCTGTGGGAGGGAAAGTGAAAATGCTTTCACAAATTCCCGACTGGTGAACTTGGCAGCTTTACTGTTTGTCACAGCGTGTCTGCCTCCAAACACGTGCATGGGAACATCCACATCCCTGTGAATCGCCTCATATGCAATGTTAACTAATATGCACATCCCTTTGTTTTCTGTGAAGTACCTTGTCCTTCTTGCTAAAGTGTATGATGCAAATGTCACTTACTCTGTCCTTTGCCCTATGTATGGGGGAGGGGAGGTGATTTACTTTTGCCATTGGGCTCCTGTGCACATTAAAAGTGCTTCCGTGGTGGGAGGTGATAACATGACTTCTTATGGAAGAAGTTACCAGGGTAGAGTGATCTCCAGTGCTAGGTTCCAAAGATCTCACTCAGAGTCACATCACGAACAAATTCTGTCTCTTTGGGAAAGCTTCTCAACCTCCCCTTGTCCTGGTTTCCTGCTCTCTAAATGGCGGGCAACAGTGAACTAAAAATGAGAAGACACTTGATATAAAGCAAGGTACATCCACACAACAAACATTCCAGACCTAGTGAGTCTATAATCTGGGTCAGTTCTGCTCCTCAAACAGCCTTCTGGACCTCCTGGAAGAGGCATATATAAACTGAGGGGTAGGGGCTACTGCACCTGGTCTCTAGCTTTGGCACCCTAACTGCATTGGATGGTTTGTATGTGATTCTAGAATGAGACGGATTTTATTTCTGATGAAGTCGTCATGGTCTCCTGTAGTCTCACTATTTTTTTAAGTGCACTGTCCATTTTGCCAATTTGTTTCCATAGAAACCACTGAAATTTTACAGCTTGTTTAAGTGGAACAGCAAAGAGGCACAGGTTTTTGTGGATATTAAATGAGTTTATCCCGCTAAGCACTTCGTGTCCAGCGCAGGAAAATATGGTGGTTAAACTCCAGCCATTACTATGATAATTATGTATATTTTTATACTATGGAGATAAAATATCTTTTATGTATTTGTTTTTATTTTTCTATCCCACCATGCTTCTACCACCCACTCAGTTTGCTCATGTACAACATGACGGCACTCAGACAGACTATCTGTGAAGAATAAGTGAATACATTTTCTTCCCTCCATCCAGAGCTCTTTGTCAGCTGTGAACAACAAAGTCATCTTTAATCCAAGGTTTCAGAATAAAAGTTCAACTTTAAACAGTTGAGTCTTCTCAATGATTACAAACAGTAGGGAAGCTCTCTCCTAACATCTGGGACAGATGCTGACTTTATTTCTGCCTCTGGTGTAAGCTGGTTACCTGGAGACTGCTTTGTGGGGAGAGACAGAATAAAGACAGTAGGACTTTCCATACCACTGGACCACCAAGGACAGAGATTGGCTCAAAGGAAGAGGGTTCCTCAGTTCAAATCTCTGAATCGCCTCCTCCACTTCCAAACCCTTGTTCTTCAATACGCATGATGATTAGATGAAACCCCAGACCCCAGACTGAAAGTAGGAGGACTGAGACATGTAAAACATTTAACAGGAAAATCCAGAAGGGTGTTAGGAAAGATGTAAGTGGAGACAGTAGACATAAAGAAAGGCAGCAATTTAAGACTGTGATCCTGGAGGGAAGCAATTCACTAATTCACAACAGTAAATCTTAAAAGCTAAAGGAAAAATTGGTGATCTGTTATTTTTCATCATTACGTTGTTCAAAGTAAGGGGGCAGGAAGAAATAATCAAGCTGTCATTTCTATCCAAATTTATAATGGATTAAAGATTGCTTGAATATCAAAATAAAGCCCATTTTGCCAATAGCATAGGTCTTTTCTGTTGGGAGAGAAACTTACAGCTAAAACAGAAGGGAGAGCAAACAGCTCCATAAGAATACAGTCATGTTTGTTGCTGTGCATCTGAGTAAGATCAGTTTCAATTTCAGATGTCTATTTGCCCTAAAATCAAACAATTTGGAAAACAAAGACTTTAAGAGAAAATTTTTATTTTTAACATGATAATGCATTAACATGATAGCTTTAGCAATGTCTTGTGGTCACCTGACTTAGGCTCAATACTTACTCTCTGATTTAGCTTGGATTTTATCTATTGATATTTAAGAGATAGAATAGTGGGTAGCTAAGAAGAGGTTGCTGTAATGAGCAATCTCACACTGTACTCACAAGGGCTTAGCTCATTTGTTCAGTGAAGAGAGGTAGATTCCCTAGAGGAATCTAATGTGGCTTTTCTGTACCCCATTGGCAAACAGATCATTTATAGGTGGCTATAGAAGGGACAATTTACATATAATTTGATGGAGTGACAGGAAAATATTTTGCTCATGAAATCAAACAGCCCCGAGTTTCACTGCAGTTGTGTGAATTAAGGATCTATGTTAAGTAACAGAATAATGAAAATATAACTTGGGATCTTGTTTTACATCAGTGATCAGAATAATTAGATAGGAATAAAAGTCTAATTGGTCTCTAAGTCACAATATAGAGTGAATGAAAAACTGCCCAAGAATTGCTGGTAAATATAGGTCATTCCTTTAAGTAACCAAGGAAAAAGCCAAGTGGATTAAGAAGATAAATATATAGTGAATGATATATCCCTGTACAAGGTGCTAAGAGACCTGCCTATTGACAATCTTACCAGTTAGAGAGAAGACATGAAAACAGATGACTAGCCAGATAAATATTGCATACAGTAATTATGCACCAGCTATAAATACAGTGAGTTGATGTTTTCTGCCTCCAGGGAAGTGCAGTTAAAATTGGGATGGTGATTTTGATGGGAAGAACATCAGAACTCAGGGAACATGAGTTCAGAATTTTAAATAGCCTGGGGATTGGGTCATCATAATAAAGCATTTTATGCCACCAAGGAGAATTTTATTTTCCCTGTGTCACTCCTGTGGGGTTTGCATGTGATGAGGTTAACATTCTATCCTGCCTCCTTGTTTCCAGCAGCAAGATTCCTTGGGCTGTGATGTCCACTCATGTTAAAGCATTTAGCCATGGGCAATCTCGTGTGGTTGCTTTTTTGTTTTTTTTTTTTTTTTGGTTTGGCTCTTCCATCGAAGCAAAACTAAGATTAACTGCACCAAACCAAAATTTTAACCTTTTTTTCCCCACTGAAACATGCTTTTATTTGTTAGAAAAGTGTAAGTTCTAAAGTTAAAATTTTCTTATAGGAAGAAAAAAAACCTAAGCATCCATCATATATACATTTTTTCTTAGAGATTTATTGTTTTGGTTTTGTGAATTATGATGGAAATAAGAATTTTAGACACAATACTAAAGTATGTTATTCTAGTATTCAATATATATAACACACACATCATCATTATGATCATCCTCATCACCACTATCATCATCATCTCTAGGGTAAAGTTTCAGTTTCTGCAATTTCAGCTGTTTTCTCTTTTGTTTTTGACCACACCTTAGTCTCTTGTTGTATGACACTAGCCAGTCAAGGGCTACAGCATGAAGTATCTGTCCTGCTTCTGTCCTGATGAGCAAAGCAATGCAGGGAAGCTCCCATTGCTGCTATTCAACAATCTGTGCTGATCTAACCGGTCCAGGGTCAGTCTCCAGTGACATGGATCCATGGTTCATTCATGCTCTTATTGTTCTTTCCACTGCTGCATTTCTTTCTAAACATACTTAGGACACATCTCCACTCAAAGGGACCCACAGTACTTTTCAGTCTGCGTCCGTATTTCTTAACATGGCTTCCTGAGATCTTTCAAACAAAGGCCCAGTCATCTTCAAACTTACTGTTGCACTTTATACCATCCCTGGTAAAACACCCAGCCCACAACACCTTTATCTTTTCTTACTTTTGAATACGCTGCCTTCTTTTGGGTACCATTCTTTTCCATCTCTGTATCAGATCTTCCTTGTGAGTCTTCATCTTGTATCCTCATCCTCTATGATCAACTTCACAGTCAACCTCTGTGAAGTGTTCTGTAATAGTTCTTCTAATCTTGATATGAGAAAATGATCCTTTGCTTCTTTTCTCTGGCAAATTGACTTACAGGTCAAAGATTGCATGTTAAATGCTCTTTTCCCCTGTGGCAAGAAGATTACTTGAAACATAGTAAGTACTGAACAGTGCAGGAAAACATGAATTTGGAAATACTAGGTACTAAGAAGACATAAATATTAGTAAACTGGAACCATGACATTATACATAAGTGTCCTTTGAATGTGTAATTTATAACTTGACTAATACAGCTACAGTATTCAGTTCATTTTGTTACTGTAAAATAAATTAGATCCCCAAGTCAATCATGAATTACAATCTCTTTTGTGAGTTCAGGAGCTTCAGATTTATATGACACATACAATTATTTTTAGTTTTTATTTCTCTATAAAAGTCGGTCTTAAAACCTAGGAGCTTATACTAAAATTTTATTGTTTTGTTTAAATTTCTCAATTGGGAATTCAGAAAAGATTTGACTGGCGTGTTTGTTTTTATAGTTGGGACTGTCATATTTACTCCAAGATCTTGGCTTTATTTGGAGGTGATTTTGTCTTCTTACTTCTCTCCCCTGCCCTTCTTCTTTTTGGCATCTCACTCTCCAGGGCCTCTCAACATGACTTGTGCTTGTCCTAAAACGTTCCTTGAATAGATGCTCTGTTTCACATGTGACTAGCCTACCATAATGACTAAAGGTCTGACTATATAGCTGTCACCGGGTGTTTCCTCAGACACTGTTAGTCAAGCCAGAAACAGAATACATCCAGGTTCGAAGGTAAAGTCACATAAAAGCAAAGCATATAGGAAAAATTCATAATATTATAGCCATCTTTGCAAACCAAAATCCATGACAGAATTACTGCGTACTTGACAAATGAGTACCCCAAGATCTTTGTTATAAAAGATCTAGATGTGCTCAGGGTGAATAGGCACAATCCAGCAAAGCTTCTATGTAGACTGTGACCTAGAGATGTGATCTCTGCAGAAGAGAAAGGGGCCCAAGTCTACCGTCATTCACCTAGACACTTTGCTAATATTTATACAGCCTGCAAAGCTACATAATCTTAAGTGAGGGATGATTCCCCTTCATGTTGTGACTACAGTCTTCTATATTTACATTGGCAGAATTGAGTAGATAAAAATATTAAGAAAAATGTGTCTGTGCTGAATATGGACAGTATACATTCAGTAAGTTTGATATTTCCAGTAACCTACAAGTAAAGCAACCAGAAGAACATAGTTTCAATTCAGATACTACACTATTTTATAGAAGGAACTTGAAAACTCATACATTTGAGTATTCTTGGAGAGAAGGGAGTTCCTACAAACAAGTCCTTTGTGGACATAGAGTGATTACAAAGGGTTCTAAATGCGCTTGAAGAATTTGTGTCACCAAGAGATGACTTTTGGCAAATTCACAAATAGGTCTTTCCCTGACTTAAAGCACAGTAGGAGTTCTAGATATTTGTCCTTAGCCTTTAAGACTGACAGCAAATAAAGCAAAAATTTTCAAGTTGTGGGTTGTGATCCTATTAGTGGCTTATGAAATCAGTTTAGTGGATTGGGGTCAGTAGCTTCAAATAAAAGAAATTCAATACAAGGTGTAAGGAAAGTTCATATATACAAGAATGCACAGGTGTGAGAGTGAGTGCAATATTGCAATGCAAGCTCTATGTCTAGCTGGGCCATTGTCAGAAATGTTTTAAAGACCCTAAAATAGAGTCCCACTGTTCTCCCATGAACTTTCTCTTGGTACCACTTTCAAAGGCAAAGCACGGCACTAGAGGAACCATCGGCTTTGTTCAGCATGGCATTCTTGATGTTTATATAAAAAAATATTTGTTTGGCATCTAGGATGACAAATAGCTTTGAGTCCAATAGACACATCATTTTCTAAGAGAGGAGATTGCTTCACAGACAGTGTACAGCAAAATAAAATAGCTCACCTCCACAGCTCATGCCCTCCATTGCCTATAAAGACTTTTTATATGAGATTTTTTTTTCTCCCCCTGGTTTCAAACTTCTATTTAGTTGAATAGATTTCCCAAGAGCTTAATTCTTCACCTATCCAGTGTTTCTGACCCTTGGCAGTCTGCATGAATACTGCAGGCATATTGGGGGGTAAGCCCTGAAGTATTGAGCAACACCTAACAGTACCATCATAGCTGTATCTAATAGGACTGGGAAACTTCCTGCATCACTCTCAGCTCAGGAAGTCTGTGCTCACAGATAATGGGTTGGAAAGGGGCATTGTTTCAGAAAAAGACTTTAATCTTCTACCTGCCATTCCTTCTTTGCTACCAAACATTTTCCTACCTCATCTTGTCCACACCATAAGTGCAAAATGATTTATTTTAGTAGTCACTTTTTAATTCCAAGTCAGACTCCTAAAAGGTGGTGATAGTTATGACTCACAAAGATACTTTACACAGTGCTTTTCAAACACACAGTTTCACTTGATAATCAGAATGAGACGATGTAATGTTTATGGTGAGTTTTTTTTATTTTAAGTTTAGAAAGTTGAGGCTTAGAAAAGCAAAGCTGCTTGTCAAAGATATAAAAGATATTAAACAATAGACTCAAACCTTAATTTGACTCCAAATCTTACATCATATTGCAGTTGGCCAGAGAAAAATGGGCCTGAGTTAACTTTCTGGACATGTGCAATTTCCTTGATTTTATTTTAAGTTTCTTTCCTAAGGAAGCCTTCAGGGCATCTATCCCTTTATTGGTCCAGTTTTCAAAATTAGGCGATAGTTCAATTTTGCCCTACTTCCAGAAGTTAATGTCACGGTAAAAAAAAAAAAAAATGTATAATGATGGGAAGTATTCTGCAGTGGTCAAGGGGAATGTTTGACGTGAATATTTTGTTACCTTGTTGTCAATTGAGTTTCTACATCCACTGGGTTCTTGATTTGGGAGTGTCATGCTTGATTTCCACATGTGACAGGCAAGGAAAAGGGAACCATCACACACTATGAAGGAAGCGTTTAGGAATATATCATAAGTGAATAGAAAGGTTCATCCTTGGCTAATAAATTTTGTGTGTGTTAGTTTTCTAGATGCCTTAAGGGTTTGTCAATTTAATGTAAGCATTAAGAGTTAACAAAAAAGAGATCCTCAACAGGTTCTGCCCCTCGGAGTGAATTATATCTAATTAGCTGAATAACTAAAGCATGATTATAATGTAAAACATGCCACATTAATATATGCCATGTCTCAACATGAACAACTGCACAAAATACTGATATAACCCTTATCTCTGTGTGATGCTATGGAATATCTCTTTTCTACTTTCCCTGTAGCTTCTTTTCAGTCATAGTAAGTATGCATTATATTACTATTCAACGAACATAGTAACAATCTCTTATTAATGGTTATACTTGGGCAAGATTTCACTCTGAAAATCACAGGTTGATGGTTTTCAACACTTGGTCTCCAGATGGTAGATGTCTTTGAAAGTTGTGCAGCCTTTAAGAGGTAGAGTCCAGCTGGCAGAGGTGAGTCATAGGGATTGATGTTTGATGTCCTAGCCCAGCCTCACATCCCGTCCTGCCCTCTGCCTACTGCATACTCCCATTGCCATGAGTTTGGTTGTTCTTGCTATCATGGTTTCCCTGCCATGACAAACTGAAGTCTTTCAGAAACAAGAGCCAAGATTTCTCTTTCCTCCTTTACATTGTTTGTGTAAAGTATCTTGTTTCACCAATGAGAAAAAATACCAGCACATGTGGTGATTACAAGTATAACTCATGCATCCCAGGCCTGAATTGTGGAAGTCTATGAAAGTAGGTGCAATAGTATTGATTTACAAGTCATCCTATGTAGTAGTGCTCACTCCAGGTAAATTCGGGAAGTACAGGTTTTCAAAGTCTACAATCTCAAAAGTCTACTATAGCCATGAACCATTCTGATCTCCCACTAATTGGCCTCATTCCCTACCCTGTTTTATGTATTTATAAATGTAAAGAGTGGAAAGTTCATTTGTGGATCTAGTTCAAGCTCTTTCAGTCCAACGTCACTTTGCTCCATTGCATTTTGCCTAAGTAAGTGGGGGTGCATGGCAGAGAAACTTCTCATTTCATGTTGACTCTGTAGCATAGAGAAAGAGAACAGTGCTCAGGACAAGATGCACTTTTCAAAAACATCTTCCCAGTCATCTATTTCCTCCACAAGCTCTATCTCTGAGTAGCTAGGAGATAAATGGCTTCATATATTAGTAATATAAAACCCTCACATTAAATAGGGTCATCAACTGGGACCCAAGTCTTCATAAGTCTTTAGGGGATACTTCATATTCAAATTGCAAGCTACTGAACTAGAAGGGTTTGTGTCTATCCTGAGGTGTGAAGTGTTAGTCCAGGTCCGAGAGTCCTTGGGTCTCATAAGTCCTAGCATTGTTCTAAAGTTCAAATCCAAATGCAAAGTTTCATTTGAGATCAAAGGCAAATTATAAGCTATGAGGTCTTATTAGAGAATTTAGGTGGGAGAATCAGGCCACAGCTAGACCAAAAATAAGTGAAAGGAGCACTAAATCCTACAGTGACATTTTCTTTTTTTTTTTTTTGATCCAGGACACACATAGACATGAGCTCCAAAGACTAGGTAGCCCTGACCTTGCAGATGCAGCTTGTTTAGCCATTTTCCTCAACTGGCTTTAGTTACTATTTGCAGATTCCCTCAGTAGACCCTCTAGATTTCTGACAATATATGGATGGTTCCAAATTGGGCTACCAGCAAGAACATAGCTACAGTGGCCTCTGAGTGCCTAGATGGTTGAAAAAGGGAAAACAACCAAACCATCAGAAATGTGGAATTAGCCAGAAGCTTCTGAAACTGTGAGACAATGTGAATGCTTCCTCCCTTAAGTCATGTCTTGAATATTTGTCATGGTGATGAGTGAACATATGCCTCTAAGTCCAGTTCCCAACAGAATCACTCACAGGAGAAACAGTCTACATTCTTAACAGGATTCTGGTCTTTTACACTGGGATCATCCACTAAACTCTACTGTCTTAGGATTTCTGTTACTGTGAAGAGACACCATGACTGTGGCAACTCTTATAAAGGAAAGCATTTAGTTGGGGCCAGATTACAGCTTCAGAGGTTTAGTCCATTATCATCATGGCAGGAAGCATGGCAATGTGCAGGCAGACATGGTGCTGGGGAAAGAGTTGAGAGTTTTACTCCTTGATACACAGGTATCATAAGAAGACTGTTTACCACACTGGGCATAGCTTGAACATGGGAGACCTCAAAGCCTGCTGCCACAGTGACACACTTCCTCCAATAAGGCCACCACTCTGTAGACGGAGAATATGCTTTCGTTTCCTGGCCATGTAGATCCGAATAATTCCACAGAAACTATATTAATTATAACACTGTTTCTCTAATGGTTCAAGAATATTTATAGCTTAAATTAACACATTTCTATTATCTATGCATGGCCATAAGGCTGGGACTTACCGGTAATGTTCTGGTATCTTTTTCTTTCGGCAGCTACATGGTGTCTCTTTGACCTCACCTACTCTTTGTATATATCTCAGTTCGGATTTCTCGTCTGGTTTCACTCTGCTAAGCCATTGGCCAAAACAGCTTTATTCATTAACCAATAAAAGCAACATCCTACATCAATAGTCCCACTCCCTATGGACCAAGCATTCAAGCATGAGTCTACGGGTCCATACCTAGTCAAACCATTACATCTACTTAAATAACCTAGGGCTTCCCTGGACTTTGAATTCACCTTTCCAAACATTTCTACGAATCAGTTTCAAAGGCTTCTTAAGGATGAGGACATTCAGTCACAACCATGATCTACTCCTTATGACAGCTTTTCTGCATGAATCAACTTTTCACTGCTGACTGACGAAACAACTTAGAAAAATTATTTTAAAGATGAGAAGGCTTATTTTGCCTTATGGTTTCAGGAATTTCAGTGTAATTTGGGGAGGTTTCATTGCTATGCTCCTGAGGAAAAGTAAATACCATAGTGACTGGAACATGTGAATTTCTCACTACACAGACACCAAGAAACAATAAGAGAAAAATATTTAGATGCTCTATATAAGGTACACCCTTCAAAGGTGGGCACCTGGGGGCTTCTTTCCCCATATAGGCTCCAACTCCTAATGAACATTAAGCTATGAACTCATCCATTCATCAGTGGTTTAATTTATTTATGGGATTAGAGCCCCATGATCTCATATTGGTATTACCACCTTAGGTATAAGTTTTCAACATCTGTGCATTGTTTGATGTTATAGTGTTCAAATTCAGGTAATGACAGCCCAGCTTTGGCTTCTGGATGCCATTTGAGTTTATGCCTATTCATTCTTGTTTCCAAGTCAGAATTTCTTTAGTTTTACCTGTTACTTCTACAACACAGTCTTTAGGCCACCAGTGTTTTGCAGATCACTGTTTGCCAATAGACATTGCCAGTGTCTCTATTGTATTCTCCAGAGAGGACATTGTTTTTTGCTGAGCTAGTTCTAAAATATAGACTAGCCCTTCAACTGCCACAAATACCTGTAATTTCAAGAGACTGTGCATTATGTTCAGACTTCAGACCCCTTGGAGACTAAGGTAAGGCTCCTTATAAAACTGTCTGCTATTCACCATATGAAAAGGACCAACTTTCATTTTACCTGCATCTCTAGGTCTCCCAATATTTTAAAATTGAGACCCAGCATAAAGCCCCTTATCTAAAAGGAAGAACATTGCTATTCCTAGAAACAAAGACTAAGTTTACTTATATGTGTGTAATCAAATGGAATGTACACAGTACTCTTGCCCAGAACACAGACTTCTTGCTCGAAATGCAAACCCAGGGAGAAGAAAAAACTTACATATTTTAAGATTTTTTTCTCTCTGTAAAAAAAAAAATAAATAAAAATTGTTTTTGTTCAGTGTTGGATACCTGGCTATATAAAGAATTATAAATCTTGTTATTTGCTATTGTCCAGAATTACTAAATCTTCACAACCATGTAAACAACTCTTTCTAAGCTGTGATACCTGCAAGTTGAGCATGAAGGAATTAGTATAAATTTTCCTAAAATTTAGTAAATAGAGAAAGCATATGTGTTTTTGTGAGCCAACAAATACTAATTTTTAACTCCTTACATTTCTGAAAATTACTCATAAATTTTCTTCTCTTTTTTCTTTTTCTTATTTTTTCTACACTGCCTATAAATGTTAATCTCCATTGTCAATGTGACTGAATTTAGGATTATGTAGGAGATACTTCTGGGCATTTTCAGTGTTGGTGACATTTTTTAATAGGCTGGATGCCCAGACTAAATAGAAGGGGAAAAGGAGAAAATTGAGATGAGGATCTGGAATCATCTCATTCTACTTCCTGCTCTAGGAGCTGCGAGGAAGCAGGTTCTTGTTCCTGTTCCCACAGTAAGAGCCACCATGCCTTCCTTATCTTCTAACCAGAACTAACAACAACAATAACAGCAACAACAGCAGCAGTGAACCTTCCCCCTTAAGCTGTTATTCTCAGATATTTAGTTAAAGGCATGAGCAAAATAATCAGTAAATTGCTCATCCCACCCTAGTTTTGCTATGGAATCCTGTAATGAAATGCAGCACTTGTTGCTTTTCTAAAACACATGGTTAGAATTCTATTTTCTCTTTCTCTAAAATTTTGCTGGCACTTGTTGCACCTTAGGTTGGAAGTTTATAAGTAGACCCTGAATCTTATGAGGTATACATACTGATCAGATTGTACAAACAAAACCTGAATTTGCAGCTCATGTCTATCATCCATGTTTCTTGTTTAGGGCATACCTGCTTATCTTTATTTTTATTTATTTTTTTCAGGGCATACCTCTTGAAGAGAGGGTTACCTTTGCATTTGTTAGGAAGGACAGCTGTCCTTGCATCTTTCACAATGTCTTCTCACTAGCTGAGCTGGTCTCATATGCACTCACTTGAGCTCTTGTCAGCTTGATGTTGGGCGACACTCTTCCCTACAAATCACTCATAGCAAACTTACTTGCCTAAGACATAACAAGGGCTAGGGAATGAAGACCAATAGAGCTGGGAGAGGGAGGAAAACTGTGATTCTGGAAACTGGCCACCTAAGAATTGTTGTTCTGCTTCAGTACTCAGTTCCTGTTTAATCCACATCCCCCCCCAACACCATAAATAATTTAAAGCTCCTGTCATTATACAAAGCCACTAAACTTACCTTTATAGTTTGCAAAACAAAGCAGTATCACCTCAACCTTTTTCTTTCCTTATCTCTCCGTGAACATCCTGATTCTCATTAGCATTTTAGCCTTTAGTGAGACTTTCTAATAGAATAATGGGTGGATTAGTAGGTGATAGGTAGAGTAGTCCTTCCATTCCTACCCCTTTTCTTCTCCTCCTTCTTTCTCTATACTTATTGAATAGTTTCTAAATATATTGTATTGTCCAAGTTTTTGAATAATTTTAGAAATCATAGATGAAGATGTTTTTGCCTCAAGGGTAATACAGTCTAAGTCTAGGAAAAAATCAATTGAACTCATAGGAAATGGTGGATGTCAAATAGTAATGGTCATAATAGTAACAGGCATACCATGAATTAGATTCAGAGATGTTAAATACTCAGAGGGTAACACAAGCTAGGAACAAAGAGATAGTAGGTGCAGGAAATGCTCAGAGGAAGTGCTGGGCTGTGACAGTGTTGATGAAATTGTGGGCCAGAGGGAAATGCAAAGGAACATGCCAATAGGTAGAAACAGCACTTGCAAATGTTCTTCCTTTGGAGGAAGACACCTGAGTCCTTCAGAGCAGATAAGATGCCATTTGCCGGTGAATGTGCAACCCAGCATGCACTATATTTCAGAATGAATGCAGAGTGCAGGCATGAGACTGCATTTCATGTCAGCAGAGTCCTCACACTTTGTCCCCCTAGGTCTAAGGCTGGGTACATTGAAGGATCCAAAGGTAAAAGCCCTTAACTTGCTTTATTTTGTTTTCCTATTTAAGTCTGCAAAGACAATTGAAAAAGTATCTGTAAGCCACCATCAAGGAAGCAAATACTTTAGGAAATATAATTGCTGAAGACAGGGGTTGACAATGTTACAGCTCCCAATAAAATGACTCCCTCAGTCACTCTGGTGCTTAAGAGTGGATTTTTGGCTGTCTGGTGCATAAGCTGTTCTGTGTGTGAGAACCACCTTTTCTCCTCTTATTTTTTACTTTTTTATTTTTTATTATTAAAAATTTCTGCCTCCTCCCCACCTCCCATTTTCCTTCCCTTCCCCCACCCCCCTCCCTCTCCCTCTCCAGTCCAAAGAGCAGTCAGGGTTCCTTGCTCTGTGGGAAGTCCAAGGTTCCCCTCTCCCCCGCCTCCATCCAAATCTAGGAAGGTGCGCATCTAAACAGACTAGGCTCCCTCAAAGCCAGTACATACAGTAGGATCAAAACCCAGGGCATTGTCCTTGGCTTCTCAGTCAGCCCTCATTGTCCGCCACTTTCAGAGAGTCCGGTTTGATCCCATACTTTTTCAGTCCCTGTGGAGCTGGCCTTGGTGAGCTCCCATTAGATCAGCCCCACCGTCTCAGTGGGTGGGTGCACCCCTCGCAGTCCTGACTTCCTTGCTCATGTTTTCCCTCCTTCTGCTCCTCATTTGGGCCTTGGGAGCTGAGTCCAGTGCTCCAATGTGGGTCTCTGTTTCTATCTCCATCCATCGCCAGATGAAGCTTCTATGGTGATATGCAAGATATTCATCAGTATGGCTATAGGAAAGGGACATTTCAGGCTCCCTCTCCTCAGCTGCCCAAGGAACATGGAATTAGTATTCCTTTTATTGCAGCCAAGGGATCATAAATCAGGAGAAGGTGATTTTTGTAATTCTTGTCCCATAGTACAATCAATGTGATCAGGAAGAAATGGTTTCAAATCCATATCTATCAAAGGTTCCAACCTTAGAGTGAAAAGAAAGTTATGAGACAACACTTTGAAATATTTCGCCAAAGATTATAATAGTTATGAAGGAAACCAAACAATGAAATTCTATCTCTCCTCCTGAGACAGTTTTTTCTTGCTGGCCAACTTGATTCTACCAAGACAGTAGATTGTCTTCCTCCTTGTTGGGGTAGTTATGTGCAGTCAGATTGGCTCAGCTGTCAATAGTTTCCCTATTCTTACCCAACAACACAGCTGTACATGTGCCCCAAAGTTTGAGATCTTATTGCTAATTTTCTAGATTTATTGAGTTATTCTTTTATTACACTCTTCAGGGGCAAAAGTAGAAAAAATCCAATTTTTGATGCAACTTTAATCTAGGGAAGACTGTGGGGAACTAATAGAAATTCAGTCATAAATTCAAAATGCACAAGCCATGCTAGGTGAGAGATGGGGGAGGAAGGAAGATTTGTTCTGTCACTTACACCCAGAAGACTAGCTTTCAGTTTTTCCAGCGAAAGGAACACCATACACAGTTGGGTACAGGAATGCACTCATGCCAAGAGATTTTAGTGCTACTCCATGATTTTTTTTTTGAGCTTTTAACAATGAACTCAATTTTATGCTCCTTAATTATGAAACTTCAGGCTCCAACTGCCCTTCAAGTGAAGCCCATTTTCATAAGAGTTAGAAAAAAATGGCTGTTAACCTCTTCTTAGGCTACAATCTGGAGGCAATACACCTCGAAGATCCTGCTATGTGTGTGGCTATGAACCAAAAAGTATGAATCCTGTCTCAATGCAGTTGTTCTCAACTGTGGGTCATGACCCCTTGAGGGGGGGTCACATATCAGATATTTATATTACAATTCATAACAGTAGCAAAGTCAAAATTATGAAGTAGCAATGAAATAATTTCATGGTTGGGGTTAGTCACAACACGAGAAACAATATTAAGGGGTCACAACACTAGGAAGTTGATAACTGACATGGGAATTCCTTTTGTATATGTGTTGCTTTTATTGATTAATGAGTAAAGAAACTGGCTTGGGCCTATAGCAGGGCAAAACAGAGCTAGGCAGGGAAAACTAAACTGAATGCTTGGAGAAAGAAGGTGGAACCAGGAGACCCCGTGTAGTCACAAGAGAGGAAAGACGAGAGCTGCCAGCCGAAATCTTGCAGGCAATCCACAGCCACATAACAATACACAGATTAATAGAATTAGGTTAAATTAAGATGTAAGAGCTAGCCAATAAGAAGCTAGGGCTAATAGGCCAAGCAGTAATTTAATTAATACAATTTCTGTGTGGTTATTTTGGGGTTGAGCAGCCAGGAACAAACAAGTGGTCTTATACAACAGATAGCCACTGGCTTGGAAGGTTCATGACATATATTCTTTCTTTTTTGTATTTACTAAGTCAAAACGTTTACCTGGCACAAAGGAAGCCTATAGCTCATGTTTGTTGAACTAAAGAAAACTTACTTTCTAATAAGAACTGCTGCTGTGGCTTTAGCTCCATGAGTTTATCCAATATGCACAGATTGAATAATAAAATGTAAGACTGTCATGATAATTTTTATGGATTAACTTGACTGTGTTAAGAAATACCTGGTCTACAAGAGCTAGTTCCAGGACAGGCTCCAAAGCTACAGAGAAACCCTGTCTCGAAACCCCCCCCCCCCCAAAAAAAAGAAATACCCAGGTAGGATTGGTCAAATATTATTTCTGGGTGTGTATGTAAGGTTTATTGAAACAGATTAGCATTTGAATCAGTTGGTAAAGAAAGGGGTTGACAACCAGTATGGGCAATAGATATCATCCAATGTATTAAGTACCACAAAATTTAAAGGTAGAAAAGGGAATGTCTCATTTTTCTCCATTGAGAATGCTGATTTCTCCCACCCTTGGATATCCACAACTCCTGTCTCAGTCCTTTGAATTACAGGATCTTTTACCTATGATCACTACTGTACTCTCATGCTTTAAGTAGAGAAGGGAGTTGCAGTCACAGCTGTCTTTTGTACTGGAGCCAAATCATGCACTTACTCTGAAGTTTGCAAATACTCTGGGATTTCTTCCCCTCCATGACTGTGTGAGTCAGTTCTCACATACATGCGGCTTCACATCAGACTGTCTCACTGGAAACCCTTACTCACTCAAACATTGTATTATTTCTAATCTTCTCTAACCAGTTTAAAAGAAGTATAAAACAGAAAGAGTTGTTTCTGTGTGCGTGAATCTGATATGTTGCATAGTTCCCTGCACTGCTTGTCATTTAACAGCTACTTCTTGGGGTGGGGCCTGTCCTGGAGGGTAACCTATGCAGTCAGTGATTTTCAATGCAGAGCGCCAACCCTCACCCCTCCCAGGAGGTATCTATTGCAAACAACTTTTTAGTGGCGTAGAGCTTTTTGTTCATGTCCCCTTCTCTGCAAGATTTTGTCTGGTTTCAACCTGTGCGGATTTTAAAAATGCTGTCACACATTCCATGCTTTTTTCTGTGTGTGTATGTGCAATTTTTGTTTTATATATGTGTGTGTGTCTCACTAGCTTCTTTTTTTATTTATTCTGCTTTATTCATTTTTAAAATTTTTTGAGAGAGAGCAAGAGAACACAAATTTGGGGTAGTGAGGAGGTAGGAAGGATCTTGGTGGAGCTGGGAAAAGGAAAGAATAAGATGATCAAATTATTGTTTAAAAGTTTGATAAAATTTTAAAATAAATAAATGTATTTTCTCCTTAAAAGAAAAACTGCATTGGTTTTATTTATTATTTATGAGTTTACCTCAGTGGTGTCTCTCAAGCCTTAATCGGTAACTCACTCTCCGAAATCCTGCCCAAGATCATCTTAAAAATTGGTAAATCAACCTCAGAAAGCTCAGTGGGTGATGCTCTTGTCTGAACACTCACATGCAAGTGGGGCAGTGGTGAAAAAAGCAACCATTCTGACAGAAGCTGTGCCCAGGGTGTCCCACGCTTCCTCACTCCTGTGCTGTGGGATGAACTCTGTCTGTAGCCTGAGATCGCACTGGTTGCAGATAATTCCTTTGCCCTGGATTGTGTCCTATGATGACCTCATAGTGGGCTCAATGTTAGAAAATGTGCAACCTCCTAAATCCACTAAAACTCTTGTGTTATCAACTCTATTTCTTACTTTTCTATCTTAAGCTGCTGACTTCAGTTACACATATAACACTTCCTACAAACTCAAATGCACACACAAATGATGACCGTCTTAAAAGCTGGGCCATGAATTTTATTCATCTGTGCTGTTTATTTTAATTTTTATGCATGTCTAAGTGTATGTCCCTGGCTGGACTGTGAGTTTTCTAATTGCAGAAACCAAATCATTCAAATTTCCTTTACTGTATCTATCACATGGTAGGTTTCCAATTCCTATTTAACTCACATCAATTTTTAAGGAGTTCGAATTGTCTTGACACATCGGCAAAGGGAAGAACAAGCTGACAGTGAGTGAGAAAGCAGCTTCTTTTGCCACGAGCCAGCCATAGGATTTGTCACCAGCCTAGAGCAAACTGTGCCAGTTCCTTGCTTAGATTTCTGCCTCTTTTAAAACAAAAGCATAATTCATGAGGCTAAAGAAGGACTCTCTGCAGCACCTCTTTTCTGGTTATCGCTATTTCAGGCTTCCTTCTGTTGGGCCTGTAGCTCCACTGTGTGCATGCGTGTGTGCGTGTGTGCCTGTGTGTGTGTGCTTACGCGCATGTATGTGTGTGTGTATCTTCATCAGGCATATTTTCTGTCCTGGATTTGTCTGTCCTGGATTTGGTCAGCTGCTAAATATAGTCTTTTATGCAGGTCAGTAAAAATATGGGACTGTACATTGTAGAAGGAAGCGGCGGGGCTGCGTCCCGCCACCTGGCCGCCGGCTAGCTTTACACCTGAAATAATTACACGGAAACTGTATTCATTTAAAACACTGCCTGGCCCATTATCTGTAGCCTCTTATTGGTTAATTCTCACATCTTTCTTTAACCCATATTTAGTAATCCATGTAGCACCACGAGGTGTGGCTTACCAGGAGAGATCTTAACCTGCGTCCATCTCAGAGAGGAGAATCATGGCGACTCACTATGGTGACTGCCTGAATTGTCTCCCCAACTCTCCCAGAATTCTGTTCTGTCTATTCCGCCTACCTAATTTTCTGTTCTCTTAAAGGGCCAATGCAGTATCTTTATTAATAATGAAAGTAACACATAGACACTCCTCCATCATTTCCCCTTTTTCTGTTTAAACAAAAAGAAAGGCTTTAACTTTAACATAGTAAAATTACATGTAACAAAAGAGTTATCAAGCAAGAATTACAGTTACAATATTTAAATCTATTTTATCTTTTATCATAACTAAGGAAAGCTATAACTATCTATTTATTCTTCAACTCCATCAAAGACTCCAGAAGGATACAATATTACCTAAGTAAGCAAGTCATATGTAACTTTCAAACTCTAGAAATGACAGAGACAACTCACTGCCTGGACAGTCACCCAAAGTTCCTCTGTACCGTTGGGGCATCCATCTTCAGCCTACAGGCCCATAAGTATCCAGCAGACATTTCCATGAAGCAGGAAATTCCAAAGACAGTTCAGTCACTTTTTGCTGTGTCCTGCAGAACGTCTCGCAGACTCTTTCACGAATCAGGAACCCCAAAAGACCATCTCACCTTTAGGCAAGTTCAGCAGTCCTCTTTTTGTGGGTTCCTTGTGTCCAGTTTATGCAGCAGTCCAGGCAGGAGCAGTTTCTTGCCCAAATGGCTAACAAACTCCATAAGTAGCCTCTTCGATGCCCATCTTCCTCTTGAAGTAGATAAAAAGGGGAAATGATGGAGGAGTGTCTATGTGTTACTTTCATTATTAATAAAGATACTGTATTGGCCCTTTAAGAGAACAGAAAATTAGGTAGGCGGAATAGACAGAACAGAATTCTGGGAGAGTTGGGGAGACAATTCAGGCAGTCGCCATAGTGAGTCGCCATGATTCTCCTCTCTGAGATGGACGCAGGTTAAGATCTCTCCTGGTAAGCCACACCTCGTGGTGCTACACGGATTACTAAATATGGGTTAAAGAAAGATGTGAGAATTAACCAATAAGAGGCTACAGATAATGGGCCAGGCAGTGTTTTAAAAGAATACAGTTTCTGTGTAATTATTTTGGGTAAAGCTAGCCGGGTGGCGGGACACGGCCCCACCCGCGTCCTTCTACAGTACATCCTCTCCTTTTACTTACTAGGTAAATTACCTCTCCATTCACCCATGAGGACATTGAGAAAAGAGAGAGAGTCAGCTGAGTCAAAGCAACACTGCACCTGAAGGCCCAACTATCATTTAGAAGAGATCTTTTCTACATAGGCAAAATGCTTTGACTAATTTCTCTCATCCCTCTGACATCTGAACCTAGGTTGCTTTAGGAGACCACAAGAAGTTCACCAAGTTCTACTTTGTAACAAAAATTCTCTACAAAACCGGGCGGTAGTGGCGCATGCCTTTAATCCCAGCACTTGGGAGGCAGAGGCAGGCGGATCTCTGAGTTCGAGGCCAGCCTGGTCTACAAGAGCTAGTTCCGGGACAGGCTCTAGAAACTACAGGGAAACCCTGTCTCGAAAAACCAAAAAAAAAAAAAAAAAAAAAAAAAAAAAAAAAAAAAAAAAAAAAAAAAAAAAAATTCTCTACAGATTCCTTTTATCCGCTGAATTCCTCAGAAGTCCCAAATCTTTCCTCTTCCTTCCTATACATTCCTGAAATACGTTTCCTAATCCAACTTTCAGTCTTTCAAGATTGGTGAGGAATGGCTGGCATATGTTCAGGAAATATGTGATCCTGCTCCTGCTTCTGGTCCCTGTCAAACTATTTGGTTCTGCCATTTGCTTATGGCTGTCCAATTGGCACTTGAATTTGTTTCTCCTGCCCTTGGGCTATTTGAGTTCTGGCCTATCTTTTTCAGGGTTTTGGCCAAGGGTTTCAGTATCATCTTCCAGAATCTGGTCCTCATTGATTCATTGCTTTGTGTCTACAGTTGCTACATCTTGTCTTCATCCTGTCCGTTCTGCCCACGGCTCTCAGCATCTTCTTCAGATTGTTTCCTTTGAACCCAGGTGGATACCACCTGGTGATGTGTCCTTGAAACATGTGAACAAACATTTACTTGGATCCTGAAGCAATGATAAACAAAGAAGACAATCTAAGTACAGCATAGAGAACCAAATATTGGGCTTCCTTAGAGGAATAGAGGTGGCTTAAAGGAGGTGAATGACCATAGAACAGTAGTGTCACAAAATGTTCCATCACAGTTGAAACATGCTTAGTTGAAGTTTCCCCCTTCTTTTGTTCTTCCAGTTCCTTCTTTTGCTGTAATACCTCTGGGGACAGCATACAGCTGGGGCAGAATTGCCTCAGCTGCGAGAGTGGAGCAGGGCAAGAGAGAGTAGCTGGGATCTCAGGTGAAAGCCTGTGGCTTTTCCCATCAGTTTCTGCGAGGGAGTGTCAACTGTCCTGATCTTGTAAGAGTCTTGCTCTGATGATCACGGCTGCTCTGAGTAAGATGGCGAGGGATGCCTGCTGGAGAACAGCATTTCGTGATGGTTTGAAACTCACAGGTCACAAGATTGCCAAGAAAATTCTCAGTCATTCTCTTCCTCTCAGGGACTTAAATTCTCAGTAGAACTGATGTAAATGGCATGGATCTAAGTCTATATCCCTTTGTTCTCTAGTGACATCACGCCCACTGCTTCGCCTCTTATCTCAGTGTTCCTTGCCAACTCCTCTGCTTCTTGATTGCTGAACCCTGTGCAACCCAGAGCTCTGCTCTGTGCTCATGTCCACTGGGACTCCTCTCTCCATGTGATCATGGAGTTCAGACTTAGAATTTTAAAATTCTACCATTTCATTAGCCTCAAGATCTAGGTAGATCTAGATAGGTATTTCAGAAGAATAAATATGGGTGTCACCAAGACTATGGAATTAGGAAACCAAGAGGTAAAAGCTTTATGCTATATAAGACCTTGAAACTTATATAAGACCCTCAGAAACTTGACAGGTGTTCTCTCTCTCTTTCTTTCTGTGTGTGTGTGTCTGTGTGTGTGTGCATGTGTACATACATGTGTGTGTGTCTAACAGTTGTGAACCAGATTTAACATCACTTGCTGAACATATATATGAAGCTGTGGTGTATATGAGAGAGATATGGAGTCCAGAGAGTAGTCTCAGGGACTTGAGGGGTGGAGTCGTTTGGTCACTCAATTTTTGGCACTATGAGGCACTGCTGACACAGTGTCAGCACAGCCGTGTCTGGAACACTCACAGTGACTTACTGAGCACTTAATTTCATTTACTTTTGAACAATTTTATCAATGGGTATTACTTTGTATTATTTTTATTTTGACCTTACTGTTATCTTTGTACAACAGCATAGAAGAAAGTAGGTCATGAATTTCTTAGTTTTTCTCACACACAGAACCTCACATGCTGAATATACTAGCACCTAGCACAAGTCTGGCAGGAGGTTCAGTGTCTGGCAATGATGCTAACTTCTCTCAAGAGTTTTAGATGATAAGACTCACAGTGTTTTCTTTCCCCATAGTGTGGTGTGTGTGTGTGTGTGTTTGTGTGTGTGTGTGTGTGTGTGTGTGTGTGTAAGAGAGAAGGGGAAGAGACAGGAGAGAAAGAATAATTACAGGTATCATAACACATGTCATGAATATGGTGTGTGCTTTTTCAATGTCCAGTTTATTCAGTGTATGTTAGGTAGGTGAATAGTTGGCTCCAGCATTAGCAGTGGGTTTTGTTAACCCTCCCCACAGCTATGTCTCCAATGGATTCTTGTTGGTTCCATAAAATGCATGTGGAGTTCAGAGGACAACTTGACAGAACTTGTTCTTTCTTTATACCATGTTGGTCTTGGAGATTGAATTCAAGTTATTAAGCTTGATAACAAGCACTTTGCCAGAGGAACCATCTTGACTGACTTTCCCATGTATGTTCCTTCTAGCCAAGCTAGATTTGCATTCCAACTGTCTCATACCCATTGCCATCACCACTCAGTTACAATAAGAATAGCCCTTGCTGAATTCTCTTTATACACAAAGCAACCTCCACGAGTAAGGTAAACCATGCTTCCTCAATTCTGGTTGTGTTGAGGTCAGCTGTGACAAACTCTATGGTTAGGCCAGATGATTGAGTTCAGAATGTGTGTTCCAAGTCTAGAAACTTGAACTTCTCTCTGTTCCCTGCTAGAGGTCCCTTGCTTCCAGAAGTTCATCTTTGCCTCATAAGCACAGGACTTGTTTTTGCTAAGCAACCTTGAACTGCTCCCAGGAAATTAGCTTTCTAAAGGCATTACAAACCTGCACAACAAACAAGGAAACACTGCTGAGGGCTTCTTTGGAGGCTTCTGGGAAATTATATACTGTTTCTTCTCTATTCAACACCCAGTTATTAATATTCCTGCCAAAACTCGCAATGCCTTCCTGCTTTTCTCCCATGGGTGAGATTTTTTATCTCCTTCTTCTTTTCACTTTTTTTCCTTTTGTTGGATACCTTGATCTATTTATTCCCTTTACTTCACTCAATGTCTGTTTTCCTTCAGGCAATTGTCCTGAATTATTTAATAGCTGTTCCATATTTTTCTTTCTGTTTATTCCATTCTATGCTTTCTTTTCCAGCTGTTTTGTTGCAGTTCCTTTCTGCTTGTATGCACAACCCACTCAGCAATTCTGATGTCTCTAAGTCATAGAGAAGGCTGTGTTTGGACACCAGGTAGGAGCTACACAGTTCCAGGTGGTAGTCTGGGGAGGAGCATGCCTCAGTGGCTTGCTTTGGGAAGTAATAGATTCCGTTATTTCCCCAGAAACGCAGCAGGCAGTTAGTAACTGCTAATGAAGATTCATTGCTCTGTCATTCTGCAAGACTGAACAGAATGTGGGTTCATTGTGAGTGCAGCTTTCAACCTCCACCTTGCTTTGCTTGACATAGCTCTAGGTCAAGATAAAAGTGGAACATTTTTGTTATTAAGAATAAGTGTATTCTAACTTTTTGAGATTTTCATGCTAACAGCTGCAAAAGGACACTTCAAATGGAGAAAATCCTCTTACACACAGCTTCATACCTTTTATACACTCACACACATACATCTAGAAAATGGTGACATTAAAGTCCCCTTTTCCTTCTAGAACCTGCTCTACGGAAAGCACTCGCTGTTTCCTGTAGCCCTCCGTGTAACCTTTAATAAAGAACAATAAAATAACATGGTTATATAGAAGGTAATAGCCTCTTACAAAAACAAAACAGCAAGTAGAAGGCCCAGGGATAAAGTCTAAACCCAAGAGAAAGTAGAGATAGGCGCATGAGCATTTTAGACCAAGGACAGTCCAGTGCAGGGGAGATTCGTGGTCAGTGACAGGGCATCTTGATAATTCCCCAAGTTTTTCTTTCCTTTTCTCCTACTTCAGGAATATGTTGAGTAAGAATTGGCAAAATGCTTTCTTATGGCTCATTGCCTAAGGCTGAGATGTTACCCAAATGATATGGGATTCCCCTCTGTATGCTGTGAATGTGTTTAATAACAATTGGTTAATAAAGAAGATGCTTTGGCATATGGCAGGGCAGAATATCGCTAGGAAAACTAAACCGAATGCAGGGAGAAAGAAGGCGGAGTCATGCAGACACCATGTAGCTGCCCAAGAAGCAAGAGATAACAAACCACGAGCCTTGTGGTAAGTTTAACAATGTTCCTTCATTATAAGACCTTCATTAAATCTCTTCTATAGTAAGCTAAGCTAATGGTGCTAGAGGTAGAAGGATCACTGAGTGGAGTTCTTAGAAAGACTGTGGTGTGGTCACTGAGGAAGCACTACACAGGAGATGCAAATAAAGTCAGTGAAGGATTGCTTTTAAACAGGAAAAACCAAGACCTCCAGAAAGAATGTTGCATTTGAACTGAGCCCTAAATGGAAGACAGGATTTTGGATTGGATTTCCCAAAAAAGAGGAACAAATTCTTCAAAATAAAATCAAAAAGCAGGAAATTGGAACTTCATATGTGAGAGATTAAATATGTTAGGAATAATCACATAATAAATTCCTGAAAAGTCACTATATTGGTAGTCCTGGTAATGTTCATGCTTTGTTTTAGAGGTATGAGCTTATTTTTGTTGTGTGCTTTATAAAACAAAAATAAAAACTGATGTAGGAGTGTTTCTATCTATCTGTTGTTTCATTGGTTAAGTAATAAAGAAACTGCTTGGCCTGATAGGTCAGAACATAGGTGGGTGGAGTAGACAGAACAGAATGCTGGGAAGAAGTGAAGTTAGTCAGATGCCATGCCTCTCCTCTCAGAGACAGATGCCATGGAGCCAGCTGCCAGGTCATATATGCTGAATCTTTTCCAGTAAGCCACCACTTTGTGGTGCTACACACATTACTAAATATAGGTTAAAGCAAGATGTGAGAATTAGCTAATAAGAGGCTGAAACTAATGGGTCAGGCAGTGTTTAAATGAATACAATTTGTGTGTTGTTATTTCGGGTGTAAAGCTAGCCGTGCAGGAGCTGGGTGGCGGGACACAGCCCACCGCTCCATATCACTACAAAAAATTTTTTTGTAATTTAAAAATACTCTCTTTAGGAACATTGACAAGCATAATTAAAATATTGGGTAATAAAGAGATTTAGTAGCTTGTATCTTTGATAAAATTCTTACGTCACACTGATCTTTTAGTTTCTATATAAAATAAGTTGGAGATGGATATAATAATGACTGGATTATTATGTCATCAAATACATGTTACACTCAATATGTTTAGCATAGCATTTAACATATGGATATGTGTCTATAAACACATAAATAATAGTTGCTGTGTTCCTACTTCTTTGCGAAGAACAAAAAATATGAATAAAAGCTATGGGTGCTCTCAGACAACACAAACAAGGGGCAATTCTGGCTGCTTCTGTTACTGTGTGTTAATACTTCTATAATGATGAGAGCATAAAACAGAAAAATGAATCTGAGAAGGTCTTTGCTGGAGACAGGATGCCAGATGAGCTAAGCTCCTGTTTCTTTGTTACTTCCTAAGTGAGCACCCTTGCCTAACGGCTGCATGTGACTCTATAGCAGACACTCAGGAAAGGCACCCAGACAACAGGACTGACAAGCTCATCTTTCTTCTTGCACTTTACCCTAGTTTCTGCTATAAGTCCTTTCAAAGCCTTATAATATCTGCTGGATGATACTGTTTCCTGGGACTTCTCTCATGATGCTGTTTCTCTCTTAAGCTCCCCACTTACGAGTGCACAAGATAAACTTCTCTCTAAACTCCACCTCTTTGATTGATTAATTTATTTCTTTGAATTCTTGGGATCCTAAGGCAAGAAAAGGCTTGATCACTTTCAAAGACATTCCTGTATTGTACATTTAAATATGCAAATTTAATGAAATGTCTTTGGGAAATTTATTTTTGCCAGTATCTACTCATCTTTAATGAGTTTATCATAATTTGGTCATTGTTCAATAACTATGCTCCCATAACACACACACACACACACACACACACACACACACATTATAAGTCTAACTCTGATATAAAGGATAAGTCATTATGGTCCATGTTTGGTATGAGGAGTGTCTAGAACTCACGGATGAATCATAGATAAACAGGAGGCACTAGTCACCTGTCATCCCTAGCTAGCAACTAGACTTGTCTTACCTGGGATGGTTTTAGTTTGTCTTAAGGTTAAAACGTTACAATCTACTATCTGACTAAGCTAAGTATCAGTCAAGTTGAGAATATCTCCAAGCCCACAAGAATGGGGAATTTGGGACAGGAGCTATGCTAGACAAGCAGGGGCAATTGAATCTCCCTAACATGCTGGGCCAAGGAGGAGTTCAGGAGGCAGGGAAATGAGCGAAGGAATATAAAAACCACGGTTTGCTCCACCGTCATTTTCGCTTTTTGTCTAGGCTAATGACTGACTTCTGCTGAACCCAAAAGAAGTCTCTCTCTTTGCTACTCTGAATGCCCAACACGTTTATTATCAAGTGAGGATATTAAGGTCACATGATACACAATTTGCAAATAGTAATAATAACCTGTCTATAAATTCTAAAATGATAATTGATTGTCATGAGATGTTGTCATTGAATGCTGTTGAATTACTTTATCTGCATCTGATGAAGAAAAGTAATTCCAATATGAATAAATATTTAGTTGAAATTTTTCTTTAAAGGGAAAGATGGAAGTTAATACCAGAAAATTGAACATTGGAACACATTTATCATGTAAGAGACTTGTTTTTATGCAATAAGGATTTTGAGCATTAGAAAATGTTTCCTGAATTTAGTAATGTCATGTCACGTGGCAGCTATCGCATGAGCTCACAAGTTAAATATGCAATAATACTACTGTCTCCACCACTTTAGAAAGTCTCGATTACAGCAGGACTGTATACCAAACCCTGATTATAGTGTTCACTGATTTGTGTAATTCAGGTACTCTTTCGATCACCCATTTCAATAATAGTAAATTATAAACTAGAAAGTATTATGTTTTGAGGGTTTGGTTTTCCTGTAACTTATGTAGTTGTGAATTTATATAAATTTTAAAGGATGACTGTGTTTATCTGATTTAATTAATTTGAACAAATCATCAAAATTGCACAGTGAGGTATGGAATCTGATCAGATAATGCTGATGCTGAGTGTAGAGGGTTCATGTTATACTGGTCCAATGGAATCCTTAGTAAAATGGAATTTTACAAGGAAGCAGTCAGGCATAGATGGGTGAGGAACCTATTTCCTTGAGCAAAGACTCTTTGTCACACAGGTGTAGTTGTTTCCTGAAGGTAGTGGTGCAAAAGTCTCCTTGTGGAGATGCTGGAACAGCCATTTCTCCTGCGTCCCTTGTGCCTCCTTGCGTTGTGATGGAAGGATGTTCTGCTTGAGTGTTCCAGCAGAAGCCTACCTCCACTGGTGCCATTTTCATTCGATGCTAGAATAGTCTTCCTTCCCACCTGCTTTAATTTAACCACAGCATGTCACAATAACATTTCTTGGCTGATGCTTTTGCTATTTGGCATCCACAAATATAAAATAAATGAATACTGTATTTTCACAGACAGGCACATTAATAGGTAAATGCAATAACTCTGGTCATTATGTCAGGGGATACTTTGACAGGCTTTAAGTTTCTAGAACCATTTCATGTGTGGAAAATTTAGTCAGTTCACCAACATTACAGTTTTGCTTAATGACTAATTTGTTGCTTTAATTTATTTTACTAAAATAATTGTCTCTAGAAAATATCAATGATAGCCTGCCACATTTCATTTGTAAGACTGTCTCCAGAATCCTGTATGTAAATGAGGAGCATCTGATTTGAGGGTATCCTTTCTCCAATTTGATTCTTCTAGTAGAGCTATGACTAATTTTCTTTCTGTAACTCCTAGGGAACTCTGACCAACATAAAATAATTTTTCAAACCAATTTTAAGGCATAGAAATAAAATTGTGTACACATCAATCATATCATCAGCAGAGGTTAGAGTTAATTCTAATTACTGAGAATGGCACTAAGGACAGCAATCACACAGGTTATGGCTGTGCATAGACATTAAAGTTGTATAAAGATGATCTTCAGGCTCAAACACTCCTGTTCCTCTGAGAATGCGCTTCAAAACGAGGCAGGCTGGACAGGCAGACCAGCACCCATCTGTTGGCTGTCTCTTACAGAAGATATCCACCGTAATTGGCTGAACTGATTTCTACTTTTGTTTCTTCAAATGTACTTGTGCTTCCAATTTAAGACTTATTTTCTTTCATTCCATTGTTATAAAGGTGCTTCAACAATCGCATTCCAGAGCAAAGCAGTCATTAAGATGCTATCAGGCACAGCATGTTTGTGCCCCTTATTTCACTGGAGGGTCTTATGTTTTTCCTTTTTATACATTATACATATATAGAGATGTGAATAGCATCTCTCCTTTTAGACATTAATGTGGATGATAAAATCCCATGATCTCAAAGGCGGTTTTAAGATTTTCATGAGTGATAATGTGTGTGTCGTTTATAGAATGCAGTAGAGATGGGTTTGCTCATCACCTCACAGAGGTGGAGAAAATTAGGACAAGTGCATGACTAATCATTTTCCAGGGGCATAGAAATGCTACCTTTCTCAAACAATCCTCTAAGAACGATATGCCAAATGGCCTTAAAAATACAACTTTCAGATTGCCAAATTAAAATCGAGTGATGTGGTCTCTTCAGTCTTAAAGCATTTCATATGGTGGGATTTTGCTCTCCTTCCTTTTCTCTATTCTTCCCCTCTTCCTCCCTCTGTTCCTTCCTCTTTCTCCGTTCTCCTTCCCTCTATCCTTTCCTCCTTCTCTGTCTTTCCATCTATTTTACTCCTCCCTTCCTCCCTTCTTCTCTTCCTTTCTGCTTTCCTCTCTTCCTTTTCTTCATATTTTCCCTATCAAGTTAGTGGATCTCCTATTGCCAGTTCAGTAAGTTTTGGATGATTGAATATTTGTTAGAAACAAATATGCCTACTGTTCCCTTTGTAACTCATAAGGTAGGACAGAGGGAAAATAAAATGCAGGAAGACATCTGAATGTTGTAGTCAAGTATTAACTCATCTCTCCAAAGGATTTTTCTCTGTTCTCTTACGTGTAACCTCTTGCAAGAATCAAGCACTGGCCAATATAGAAGTGAAAAGTATGGAAGACTTAAATGAGCTCATGAGCATCCATCTCCTTGACTGCAGCACAGTGATTTCTCATGCAGTTTTATGATAACTTACTAATTCCTTTACACACTTCCATTGCTAACTGCTATAATTTACCACAGCAGCTCATTGTAGACTCATTGAGCATTTATTAACACAAACTGGGTCATGTCACCAACAGGTTTATCTGAATGAAATGCTAACACCTTTACTTGTCTTCCAAAGCCCTCCATGACCTGCTGCCCACTGGCATTTCCCACCCCCCATCTCCCATCCATCTCACTTTACATCTCAGTGACCATGTTCCAGCTACCATTCAATGTACTCATTTCTTTTTGTAGTCTACTTGGCTACATGTAAGCACACGACATCTTCCTACTTCTTCCCAGGACACTTTATTCTCTTTGCTATATACATGGTCAAGTCATGCTTGTCACTAAAATCTCAGTATACATGTCACTTTACCACAGAAGCTCTCCTTGGCACCTTGAACATAAAAGCTGACCAAATCTTCTTTCTCATATCATTTTAAATTATATTTATATATTCTCTCTTTCTGTCTCTCTCTCTTTCTGTCTCTCTCTATGTATATATATGTGAGAGAGATGAATGACCATACACATGTATATTATGACTCAAATGTGGAGGACAGGAGAAGACTTATGTATCCCAAGGAATAAATATGACAAGCGCTTTTGCCAGTTGACCCACCACACTGGCCCACTTCACCATAATTCAATTCTCTGCAAAGTTCTGAACATTAAAAGATTTTGTTCTTGTTTATGAGTTTGTTTTTGTTTGTTGTTTATGAATGATGCTTCTCTCTGACAAGAATAAAATCCAAAGTCATGAGTGAATTAAAATGCAGTTCCAGGATGTGAAGGATCATTCCTGTCTTGCCATTCCCACACCCTCGGATCTTAGAATAGTGTGGGGGGACATAGAGAAATAAAACACATTTGACAAATGAATAAATATGTGAACGAAATGCAAGAATGCTATAGAGAGGGAAATCCGTCACTGACATGCCTCATGGCCTTGCTGCCTCCATTGCCTACCTTCCATCCTATTGCAGTGACCCTCTGCTTACAGAGGCCTTTGCTGAGAGTAGATAATAAATGCTGCTTTTGTAATTTTTTTTCTCAACACAGGGTTTCTCTGTGTAGTTTTGGAGCCTGTACTAGAACTTGCTCTGTAGTCCATGCTGGCCTTGAACTCACAGAGATCCACCTTCCTCTGCCTCCCAAATGCTGGGATTAAAGCCATGTTCCACCACTTCCTGGCACTTCTTGTGGTTTTAATTTATATTTTTCCCACTATCTTGTTCCATTTCTAAGGACTAATATATTTTACTATAAATTCTGATTGTATTTTTTCACCATTATTACTTTGTTTCAATTTTCAATATTACAGGTCTAATTCTATGTAATATGTATTATTACAGATGTCTTCTCCAGTTTATAACTCGCTTCTGCATTATGTTGTTGGAGAAGTTCACCCATGTACCTATTCTTATTATGCTGGGAGCCAAACATGAGTAGGGAGAAGCAGACAATCAATCAGGCCAGCAGCTTCTGCTTCAACCTAATGGTTAGAGACAGATGTTTCCTTGGTGCATCCTTGTAATCTGCTACCACACTTAACCCTTCCTAAGACTCACCATTTTCTACTTTTCAACATCTTTGAAAGAAAAACGAAAGTTTCAATATGTGGAAATGTCATTAAAACATGAGTTGTGACATTAAGACTTGTCCCTGTTCCTGGGTCTCAGCTCCACAATTAGGCAATTCTTCCTCTGCTCAGTCAAGATACCCTGGGAAAATCATTTGAAGAAAGATACTTGGTCCTGCTTCTGGCTTGAAAACCTTTTATTAACACTTTCTGAAAGAAAAACACCAGCATTAACATTGCAGAAAGGGTGTCTGTGTTCACACTCTCTAATCCTCATCTTATGCTCTAATTGTTTCCATGGAAATCGTAACAAAATAGTTTGAATAAGTAACATATTCACATAGCTAAAAAATAAAAAGTAAAAACAGCTCTAAAGTCTGCAGTTAGTCTCCCTTGTATCTCTGTCCTGCTGTGTACATTTCCTTGTACAGATGCATCATGGTTTATGTAACTGGCCCTTATATGCAAAGACATTGAGTGATTTAAATAAATTGTTGTTACTGAAAGCATGAAGTAACTATGTGTGTGTGTGTGTGTGTGTGTGTGTGTGTGTGCAAGAAAAAAAATCCTTACAAACGAAGACCCTGATCAAAAGAAATATTAGATGTGAGTGAAGCTATGTCCTCTTTAAAACCAGCTTAACAAGAGATCTTCAGAATTGGCCTGTTGTAAGTTACATCTTTGAAAACATAATGAAGGTAAGGCCATATGACCTTAAGTTGGTCCTCATTCAGTGACTGGTGTCCTCATCAAAAGGGAAATTTGGGCGGCAGCATACAGGGAAGAATGCCATGTGAAACCAAAGGCAGAAGGTGGAATGCCATGGATTCCTAGCTACTGGGAGACGCTATCAACAAAGGCAGATTTCTTCCACAGAGCCTGTGCAATGTCTCTGAGGATTCTTTGATTTGGAGCCTGCCGTCTCTATGACGTAAGGAAAGAATTTTGGTTGTTTTAAGCTAATACACTGCGATGCTTTCTTAGGACAGTGCATTTGTGATTTGATTGCTCTCCCCACATTCCTGGGTGGGCTTTGTGGTGCGCTACCATCGCATCAGCAAAGCGTGGCCATGAGTGCCATCTTACTCTCCTTGGTAGAGGCTATGGTTATGCTTTTGTGTTGCTGCCCATCTGAAAATGAAGAATAAATGGTGCCTCATGTAGTTTGAAATGTTATTTTCCTTCCACAAGTAAGTGCCTTGACTTATTTAGGGCTGCTAACATTCCACACCCATGATTTCTGTTTATGTCTTTTGTTATTTTTGTTCAAGTATTGTCATTAATATCACTTTATAATATTATTAGAGAATTGTTTCTATATAGTATGACTTACTGCAACTGTCTTCTTTAGGTCATGGTTTGTCTTTTGAAACACTCATTTGCTAAACTGTTTTTTAGATTAATTCATCACTCTTTTGTGGGATGTCAGAAATTTGAATAACAGAAAAGTTGCCAGGGAGTTGAGAAAGCAATGCCTCTTCTCTCCTTTCTTCATCAAGAAGTTCATTGGAAATCTTGAAAGATTAAAGTTAGATCCAACTTTATCTGTTTCCAGATGGTACAAAGTTGATTTCGACACCATTTATTCTTGAAATGTTACCTTTATGATATACTGAGTTCTCGTATATATTTGGTTCTATTTCTGGAAATTCTATTCTATTACATTGGCCTGCCTTTCTATCCATGTGCCAATAAAAGCTGGCCTCGATTTTCATAGTTCTATAAGATGTTTCAGTATATGGGTAGGTGAGTCAGTTTTATCCCACTTCCTCTGATAAAATCATTTCACTTAAGGGCACCACCATCACTCCAGCCCTAGCTTAACATTTTATCTCATGTGTTATGTGTGTCATGCACACTGGTAAATGACAGTGTGACACAGCAGTGGAGCTTTATGTGGGTTTTGTTTGTGAGTTTTCACACTGCCTCAGTAGGTAGAAGGTAGTATCTCCCTATTTATGAGAGATAGAGGTGTTGTTTAATTGACCAACACCCAACATGTCAAAGATACACCATTATAAGGAGCATAAGAAGAAAATACTATGGTTTCAGCCTATGCTGAAGACGAGCCCAGTTTACAGTATGTGCACCCTGCACCCTGCCTCCGGCAGAATCTCAGGAAGGCTGCAGACCTAATCATTCCATCCTCTGATGTGAAGCCCTTGGAGGTTTAATATGCACACATCACAGGTTCCAAATTTTGCTATTGAAATTCTATTTTCTACAAAAAAAGCCTAGCTGCCTCTCCAACTTGAAATGTGTTCTAGGATGTGAGAAAAAAACCCCTCTATTGAAACCCGTAAAGCATCTCTGAAAATGCCGGCTTAACCCACACAGTCAATTCTCTTCATGAATTCAATTTGTATTATTTGGTTGAAGAGACTGCTCCCTGAGCTCTGACACAAGAAAGTGCTGGGGCCTAACACATGGTCCTCAGTTTCAGAGGAAATATATGCAGAAAAAAAATCATGTCATTGATGTCATTTGTTAGGTTTCTTGGGCTTTGCCTGACTCACAATCTCTGTGTGCCTTTTTCCAGAGCAGAGCCCCTGACCACCAGAGCCCTGGCCCTTGGTCCCTCTCCAGAATTAGATTAAAAAGCTCCCTCCTCCAACCAAAGGAATGAGCGCAGTTGGTGGGGGCAAGTGCTCCGTTCTGGCTGAGTATGTGCCTGGGAAGTGTGCCCCAGTTCTCATGAACACACCTGTGCAGTTTTTTTTTTTTCTGAGCCCAACTCCCCATACTGTGTGATCTGATCCTGCATGGAAACAGAGTTCTTGATGCCTGAGTCCCAGGCTGCCTTTTTTGTTTAGTTTGCTGATCTAGCCCACTCCAAACCCAGACTTTCTCAACATGGGCCTTACTAAAATGTGGGTTATGGAAACTCTGTCGTGAGGCTTTCCCTCGCATTGCAGGATTTATAGCAGCACCCCCTCTTTTTCTCACTGAGCAGCACTGGCACCTCTATTTCAATCATTACAAACCACAGCGCCCCCAGAGAGTACCAGCATTAGTTGGGGAGATGACAAAATGCTACTGGTTCATAAACTCTATTTTAATTCACTCCAAAGGTCCAACATACTGTTCTTGCTTTCCAGTGTAGTTGCCAGTACTGCCATGAAGCTTTACTAATCTCAGTGATGTCCAATAGAAATGCAAGGTGAATTTCAAATGGGAGGCAGAACATTTAATTAAAATTTTTCTAGTAAATGCATAAGCAAAGTAAAATGCCATAGGTGGATTCAGTCTTAAGGCTATATTTTAGATAACATGTCTTACTTTATCTACATTTGTTGCGTATTTGACAGCTAGTGTATATATGTGTATATATATGTATATGTATATATATATATACAGCATGCCTCAGTTTGAAGTAGCTACTTTTTAAATGCTCAGTATCCACAGGTGGTCAATGTCTATGATATTGTATTGATCTAGAGTTCTAAAATACTCCTGTTTTGTCTTTGAGAATCAGAATGCTATTGTAATAGAGGATAAACTATTTCTATAACTCTGATGTCGTGAGCCTGAAGTAATTATTTACTCTCTTAGGTGCCTAGTTCTCATTTTTCTACTTGGGAAATAATAGATACTCTTTAATGTATTGTGTGAAACATACGAAACAGTATATGCAGTACAACACATACAGCAGGTGCTTCATAAAGGAGGTGGTTTTGTCTTCTGTGTCTCTCCTATCATCAGAGAGAACTTCACTATTTAGTCCCCTTAGGACTAGCTTGAAAAATCGCACATGCCCCATCCATTATCACCATGCCCTGTGTCTAATTGAATACTCCACAGGACTGCAAAAGACTGTATCATCCCAGGGAATTCAAGTTCATCTCCACTTGGTCCTGTCTAGATGCTGTTAATTAAGTCCTGATTAGTTGTGTCTGGGGAAACGACAATTAGAAAAACAAACACTGAGCCCTCTCAGGGTCTTTTTCTTAATCTCAACTGAACTCATCCTACCTTATCTGCAAGTCAAATAACAGAAGGTAGAAGATCACATTCTGAATGCCTTCTGCCCATCAAGAAGGCGCACTCACCTGCCTAGTTCATTAATCTGGGGTAACATGTTACCTGCAGATGTTTGCTAAGACACATTTGAAATTTTGGCTAATGTTAAGTAGAAAACAAATGGCTATTAAAGCTCCATTTTTTTATACCAATAGGTAGTATACATAAAAGAAATAAAGACATTGTCAAGAGGAAGACAGTAGATAACATATGTGCTTCATTTCCCTAAGTGCATGTTTAGCTCAGAACTCATACTCGAGGATATTGTGGTTAACTGGGCATGTATGAGGTCTGATTCTTCATAGTTCTTCTACTCTAAAAGACTCCCTTCTCCTTGTCCACCCCATTTTAACTAATGTGAAAATGTACAGTGTAATAAAAGGTGCTAATGAAAACTCTAGTATTGGGCCTGAGTTGACTTCACGCTTTCTAGATAGTAAGTAAGTCTTTTCTGGATAACCATAAGGTTATTAAAAGAAAGCCATCAGGATTAGCTGAATCACATATTCAAAGTGTCTCTAGTATACCAGGCACTGGAGATAGTGAGAGGATTAAAGGACAGTTTCTGCTCTCAAGGACTTCACGCTTAAGAAGGAACTAGCATGCAGGTTAACGATCACAAGATGGAAAATTCTGAGGGAAAATGTTGGAATATTCAGTACTCCTGGAGCTCAAAGTATCAATTTTCATCCCATCCATTTATTGAACAACAACTACGGACTACACAGGCATGGTACGGTGAGGAAAAGTGACATTAAAAATACATTCAAAGATCAAAGGGAAGAGAGCTATATATTCTGGATTTCTTTCCTTGTAAAATTGTTTCTCTTCCAGGGAAGCAAACTAGTGAGACATCTTTTGATCTTTGTTATATCATAGAAGAGTTTATGAGATTATATTTTTCTCACGGCTAGTTGCCTACTTGCCTTGATTCTGACTGTAAGCGTACCTCACTAAAGCAGACAAATTCAACAGAAGATACAACAGCTTTCAAGATTATTTTCAACTATTATAGATATTGACTTCCTTGACCAAATTAATGAAGGGCTTTTAGCTGAGATTATATATATATATATATATATATATATATATATGACTCATTTTCAGTTAGTGTGTAGTACACTAAAGTTAAGTCTGTGTCTGGTCTAAAATTGTTGTTTTTTTTTTCTTTTTGACAAAATAAAATGTTTCCTCTTGTAGGATCTTAGAATCGCCACCATATATATCAACTATGATGATTACACAGTAGAAGCATCAAGTTCTGTTTGCATATTTTTAGAAAAGAATTACATTCCAGATAAAGTCTTTCCACATCCAGCATTTTCTCTTTAAATTTCTTTTAATTTAATTTCTTAGTTCCATAAAGCTGAAGCATTTTTATACTAAGATTTTCCTCATTATATGGACTGGTCAGCAGAACACGAACGACTTAGTGGTTTAACAGGGGTCATGCCGAATAGTGTGTCTTCAAAGCCCGGACTATATCTCCAGTTTCCTTAGTCCGTAAACCAAAATACAAAATTTCTACTTGGTTTTCCTAAAATATGTTCAATTTTACTGTCCTTCTTTCTGTAACTTTCTAGCCTTCAAATACATCAACTTTATTCCAATTCACGTCTCAGCAGTAAAACTTCACAGCTGTGGCTAATCAGCCATTACTGGACATTTATTAGGTGTAGAGTGACGGCAAACTTAACTTGCTTTCCTCAGAAACTGCAAATAGAAGTATTGATGCTTAAGATCATTGTGATGTTGAATGAAATGGCTATAATAGTATAAAACCTACTCTTTCCCAACCAATGTAAGGACTATTAGTCAGAATGAACTGTGAAGGAATTCCATCTTTGACCCTACAGTTAGTGTGATTTTACTTGAGGACAGAGAAGAATATCAAGATATCAGAGTAGCAATTCCACAAGTATGCTTACATATGTATAATTTTCTGATACTAACAGAAGTGCCACCTTATTATGTGAAGAAAAGGATTTTTTTTTAAAAAAAGAAATGGTTCTTAGCTATATAATTGTTCATATGGGAAACAAATATCCTTGACCCTTATGTTGCACCACCCATAAGGAGATTTGTTGGGAACCTTGGTCCTCAATGGAAAAGGCAAAGCTGCAAAGCTCCTAGCTGGCCCAGGAGAATGTGTTCATTTCATTGTTATGGGCAGCAAGTTTAAAGCTAGAATATTATAAAGTGTTAAGTACAAAATGATCGTTAAAATGATTTTTACTGAAGTCAAGAACTTTTCTCCTTCAGAAACGGTTATGAATAAATAGAAGAAGTAGACTATCAGAAACAGCAAATATGCTGCATCAGAACCGTCTGACAAAACCTCTCTGAAATATGCAAATCAGTTTTAATGAATGAGGGAAACAAACTAAAAATAAAATGGACAGAAGACTGAAAGACAGTGCACATAGCCGGTAAGAATAGGAAAATGTGCTTGAAATAATGGGTGTGGTGGTGCATGATTTTACTCCCAGCATTCAAGAGACTGAGGCAGCCTGGGCTACATAACAACAGGCTATGTCAAAAAAATCAAACAGCATGCAAAATTTGCTGAGTAGTACTACTTATCAAGAAAATGCAAGTCAAAGCAAAATGGGGTTTCAAACCCGCAGTTGTGATAACATTACACCTTGATGAGAAAATAGGGCAACTGTAACACTGTGTTGGGTGGTAGAGTAAATTAGTCTAGTTGCAGTAGAGAACCCTCACAGTATCCACCTGTTGACATATGTGTACACATGTGTCAACAGACATGGAAAAATACATTCATCATAGCTATACTCACAATAGCCCAAGCTGTAAACATTCTAAAAATGGGTACTGAATAAATGAAATAGAATATTCACGGGATGAAATTGCCCAAAGTAACAAAAAATGATAGTGCTCCTGTAGAAGAACAATGGTACTTAGAAATGCACTATAAAGAAAAATGATTCCAAACAGAAGTAATGCAATTTGTTTTATTCCATTTCCATAAATTTTTAAAAATAGAGAAAAACTGATCAATATTAATAGAAGGCCCATGTGGTCTTCTTTGGATAATTTCAGGGACAGTGAGAAATGAGAGGGAGTTGCAGAGAATGGGAGTATTGGGAGTGTTCTCCATTTTTCTCTCAGTGGTTACTCTAGGCATGTGTTTTATATATGCATATAAAACTCACCAAATTACCTCCTTCAGATCAGTGGGTTAAGTTTTGTGTTGTACAGTAGAGAGAGCGATGGGCCCTCAGAGATGTTCACATTCTCACTTGGAATGTGGGAAGGGAAGTTTGCAGAGATAACTAAGTTCAAAGATATTTAGATGGGGAAATTATCCTGGACTCACCCCAATAATCAAACCACACTAGTCCTCACAAGAGGAAAAAAAATAAGAGGTGATGTAAGAGAATTTAATCTAGCACTGAGGACTCTGAGGATGGAAAAAGGAGGCCATAAGCTAAGGAATGTGGGCAGCTTACAAAGTGAGAAAGCCAAGGAAATAGACTCTCTCGTGGAACTTGGAAATTGTGGGCAGTAGTGTACTCTGGAGACACCTTTGTGTCCGGTCACTGAGACTCATGACCCTCAGAACTAGAAAACAAGATATTTCTGCATCTGGAAGGCAGTAAACTTGAATAATCTGTGGTAGCAACAATAGAAAATTAATACATTACCCCAAATTAGAAAAAAACAAAACTTATACCTGGAGTGCCCATAAAACTCCATTTCTACAACTCATTATAACTTACAGCCCTGTAAGATCACATAGGGATGTCTCTATCCTCTTCGTACAGTACAGATGCCTGGCATCAAGCACATGTGCATTTTATATACTAGATGATCTACACATGTTTAGTAAAATTGAGCCATTTGTGTGTGTGAGAGGTAGCGACTAGGACAGACACAATTGCACTAATGTGCTCTCTCAGCCCACTTAGCAGGCTTTCCCCTGCAAAGATGCATTAATGTGAGTGGCTCTGAATAATGAGACTGAGGTTGTTTAAAGCAGCAGGCTGGCATCAGATGAAACATTTCCATATCATTTTAGATTAAATAAAACATTTACTGTTTCATGCTTTCTTTCCTGGTAATTTCGGCTTGTCCTTCACGTTGGTGATTTGTTCCACATGGCCACTCATTTGGGATAATAGCAGGCCAAGAGGCGTGACAAATAAGACAGGGCCGTACCTGATCACCAATATTCCATTATGCTCCCTGGAGCTGTGGGCTTGGTAAAACTGTCACTGTCTTAAAACAAAGGTATTGTGTTTGAGCTTACATATTAGGGATTCGGTGGCTGTGGCAGCAGTGATCAAATTATTAACAAGTAGGGAGACATGGGTACAAAGAGAGGCTACGTTAGAAATGAACTGCTTTTTTTATGTGCGTCCAGTCAAACTGCAAAAACTTTTCATCACATACGTGCACAGTACCATAATACAAACTGTGGGGTGTCGTAAGAAAGAGAAGATGGATCCCAAGATTTAAAAGGTGTTGCAGGAAGGCCGCTTGTTTGTTTCCCAGCTGCCTGGCAGCTCAGACCTGAAATAGCCACACAGAAACTATATTAATTAAATCACTGCTTGGCCCATTAGTTCTAGCTTCTGAATGGATAACTCTTACATATTAATTTAACCCATTTTTATTAATCTGTGTATCTCTACGTGGCAATGGCTTACTGGGTAAAGTTTCAGCATCTGTCTCTGGCATGGCTTCTCTCTCTTCTGCCTCCTTTCTCCCAGCATTCAGTTTAGTTTTCCCCACCTATCTAAGTTCTGCACTATCAATAGGCTAAGGAAGTTTCTTTATTCACCAATGGTATTCACAGCATACAGAGGGAATTCCACATCAAAAGGGGGCTCATGCAATGGATAAAATAAAACATTTAAGATAAACAACCCATGAATGAGACCCAAACGTAGTCTAAAATTTCAGAGGAGAGCAGCAGGATTTCACCAAGAAGGCTTCGGGAAACTGGTAGGAATAAGAGTGGGGTGAAGTCTAAGCATCAAAGACGGCATGTTGATTATCCTGGCACATCTAGAAACAATTCCCAGCTTTGCTTATATATAGCAATGTTTTCAGCTTCCAGCATTATTGACATTCTGCACTTTGTTTTTATGGGACCATCTAGGGAGTTGTGGGATAGCTCTCAGTACCTTTAACTTCCACGAATTATTCTGCTCACAATCATATTTAAGGCAGCCATGTGTACTCTTAGTGACAAACTCTCTCCAGTTGAGACCTACTGTTTGAGAGGAAAAGTTCATAAGCAGGGAGACATGGAAGTTACCTGCTGTGTCAACAAATTCAGAATTTTACTTCACACATGATGGGGAGCTGGTAAAATATTTGTCCTGCAAATGAAAGGCTGGAAATGTTTGAAAGAAGTTCATCTGACTGAAATATCAGAGAAACATGGAGAGGGGATTCTGAAGAGGGTGTGGGGGGACTATTCTAAAGGCATCACTTTAGTCCGAGCATGCAAGGATGGGGTTTGTTGCCACAGGACTAGCAAGCCCCTAGAACTGTGCATATTCTAACAATGTGTGAATGCAGAGTATTTTACATGTAGGTCAGCATTTCCACGCCACACCGTATTTTTCTTCATGAATATTCAGTTCTCAGAGGTACCTATTTGGCTTTGGAAAATGAAGCATCAGCATTTTTTTGCACCCTCCCATGGGCTGCCTTGTAGATACAGCAGCCACCAGTAATGCTCTAAAGCCTTCTGTAGCTTGGGGACTTTGTCTGGGCACATTCCCCAACCTGACAGTGAAAAAAAGCAGTGTGGAAGCCCAGGCCAAGCATGTGGTGCAAACCCCAGGGGCCACCCTCAGCTCCACAGAGAAATCCATCAACAATTTCTAAGGCTCTAAAGCTACCAGCCAAGGCAGCAAATACATAGTTTTTTACTCTCATTCCATACGCTCTATAATTTTCAAATCTTTATCTTATGAAAAATAGTTTGAAGGTTTTGTAGTTTTTTTTCCACCTAGGATGAGGAAAGCAGGAAATGAAACAGATTGTGTGTTTCTAGTGGCAATTTTGAGGCCTCAGCAATCTGGGAAAGAATGTTAGAAAACTTGCCATTGTGGTTGAACTCCATTGAATGCCACCGACTTAGTGACTTAAAGCTGCTAATCGACCTGAGCAAGGAGGTGTCCACATTAGGACACTGTACAAAGTTAGCAATGTGCTGTAAGGTGTAGGGCTGCTGTGACTGGCAGACCCAACAGCTGACACTTACCATCAGCTTATATTTGGGCTCCCTATTTCAGAGGGCTCAGGCCATCTCAGTCAGCTCTATGGTTTCTGGAGTTTGGGGGAAGCAGAGCAGCATGGAGGCAGGGGCACATGGCAAAGGCTACTTCATGGCAGAGAGAAAGCAGAAGAAGACTACAGAGGGGCTAAAGACAAGGGGTACTCAAAGAACTGTCCACCATGACACGCTTCCTAAACTTGCCAGAATCTCCTAAAATGTTGCCATCACTGGGTTCAAGCCCCAATCATGAACCTTTCCAGAGGATAATTTATACGTAATTCATGATGATCAGCATCTGAACAAAACAAAGCAACAATAAACAAACAAATCCTCCAAACCTATAATACTTAAATATGCATGTATAGTTTCAATAAATGTTTTTCACCTGGGCTGACAATGAAACCCCAATACCAGGCTTGAACAGCCCTTTTTTGATTTATCAGTCAGGGTTGTTGAAAGGACTCCCCAAACATACAGCCTATTGCTTTGCTTTTGGTTGTCACCTCCTCAAGGTGGAAAGTACTTCAGAACATGGCCCAGTGACCCCTAAGATGGGACTGGTCTGAACACCTCAGGCCTGAGGTGATTAGCTTTCACAGAACTAGGACAATACCTATGAACGACAAGAATGATTGAATCATTTTTGCTATCATTCATAGTTTGGAGAATGGGATCAGAAACTGGTAACTGAGTTTAAATCCTGCCTTGATTACTTTCTGGTGCATTTCTTCTCTGTGCCTTGGTTTCACTGCTTACAAAATGGCTCTTAAACAGTACCAACCTGATTAATAATGCTTCACATAAAATACATAAATGCTAGCTAGCTGGAGCTTATGTTAGATGCAAATTTATTATTAAACTAGCATTTTAATGTTTATCTTTAAAATTTTAATTGTTCAAAGTCTGACTACTAAAAAAGATCCTCTAGAAAAATTGTTGTACTGAGAAATCAATATTTAGCAATTGTGGGTCTTATGATACTGATTGACAAAAAAAAAATAGAAAATTTCCTAGTCATCTATCATCTGGGTAGCAGCAAAGAGATGAAACAGTGAGAATGTGGGCTGAACCTCATCAGAGACATGGATCCATCCTTGCCTGACCTCATGGTCTACCTGGCATAACCGAGAACTAATGAGAAGAGTCTGCATCCTGCATCCTCCAGGGCAGCGTCTGGACCACAGAGAAGTCTCGTGTCCCATTTACTTTTTTCAAAAAAAGACACTTTGGCCCATGCCACTACATGAATCTTCCCTTATCCTAGAAAACCTCAAAAACATGAGAAGTTTTGATGGAAAAGTTCTCATTCTCATATGAGTGTAAAAATATTTCCATTTCAATGACAATCCCAACCAAATGCATGTCTCTCAATCAGTTTCACTTTTTCATTATGTACATCAAGTAAATGGGCTTGATTCAAGTGGTCTGCAGAGCTTGATGGGGTGAAGAACAGACAAAACAGCAGAGAATGAAGTTCTGAGTTATACATCTTGGGGAAGAGTCATATCTGCCTTATAGTGATCACACCTATGGCCCACAAAACTCATCTTTAATTGTCGATAGAGTGTAGACATACTGTCAGAATTTTTAAATCAATTTTATACAATCATGGTTTGGAGCTATCATTATTCCAATGAGATTCTTATCTGCAGCTGATGTGGAAGGAATTGTGACTAAAAATATCAGCTGTAGCACTTATTGAAAAATTTCTGCCTGCAGATTGTTATTTTTCTGATGCTTAAAAGCATGATGCCAGAAAGAAATGAATCCCATCTTACATCTGCCTCTTCAAATGTGGGCTTTTAACTATTATAATTCCCATGCCTAGGTTCACACATACCACCTTGCTCCAAACAGAACATTGGGATTAATGGCATGATATTAAAAGCAGAAACCAGAGGCAATTGCTTTGGGAGACACTTAAGTACAGCAGTACATAGCAGAAGAAAAGAGTTGATGCATAGTCTACCTTTGCATTAGTTACCAATATAATAATGTTGGAAAGTAATGGATCATTCTTCCATTTACTGGTACTCTGAAACTGTGAATATCATTATGTGTTTAACCCTTGATACAGTGGGCTCATCTACTGAAACATTGAAAATCAATAGAAAATACAAGTCCAAGTATCTCTCTTTTATCACCTACTAACTAGTAGGCTGCATTAAAATTGTGATTTCATTTCATCAATCTTCCTAGGAACTGCAACACTCAACCTATACCATGTCTTCAGTATACTCTTCTATGCTGTTCAGGCCCAAGGAAGATGATTTTTTCTCTGGATGTGCTTTCAGCAGTTGGAATGAGGCCAAAGATCAGGAAAACAGAATAGGAAATAAACTGCAATATGAGGAGACATAGGGGCTATACAGGAACCAATGTTCTAACCATGCCCTTTCCTTTCTATTCTGTTTAAATGGATCATCATCTGCCCAATAGTTACCATGGAAAAGTGGGAGATCCCAGCTAGTGCCAGCCATGGGCAATAAGTTCTATCAGAATAAAAACTGGAACAACAGGCATTTGCACCACCCCGGGACATACTTATCTTCCTTCCAAGTTCTTCCATTTATAAACAGTAAAGTCAATTAAATATAAAGGATGGTGAGGGCCCCAGAGAAAAGTATATCTTAGGGCTGAGATACATTGAAATTCTCTGGAGTCAGGAGATGTTCATAGGAAATGTGGAAGGGTATAAAAAATGTTAAATTACTATCTTAACTAATTTGCTTTAAAATGTACTGAAAGTACAGTGTCTCAGATGACATCAGATGATAAGCCAGAAATTCTACTCTAAGAATGGGGGTTCTTAGAAGGTGTTTTTTAAGGGAAAAGCTCCATAACTTATACACTCTGTTGTATGTCTGTATTTGTGTGTCTGTTTGTATAGACATATGTCTATCTATAGTTATCTTCTAATCACCATCACCATATAGAGATCCAGTTAGAATCTATAGAAATTGCCCTAAGTCCATTCAGAAAGTGAAATATTAATTCAAGCTTGTCAACATGTTATTCCTTTTTAAGCTGCATTCTCCTAACTGAGCCCGATAGCAGCTCTATTCAACACGTTTTTTTTTTTTTCTTACATCATCTTCCAATCAAAGCATCTTCCACTCAAGAGTGTCAGGGCACCATCATTTTTCATCACCCCTAGCACAAAGTTGTAGAAACTAATAGCACTTGATCCACAGTTCAGGGTCTCCTTCTGCCATCTAGCTTCAACTTGTAACATAAAGGTTTATCAGCATGATAGGTAGAGAACACTCAAGCTTGGCTACCCTCGTACCAATTTGTTTGTTTGACCTACTTGCTCTGCTAGGAGAGATAAACAGTAGCAATCAGCTGCTTCAGACACCACCATCCTGCTGGTAAAGGAGGGGTGCCACTCATGAGAAGCTAGTGAGACTCCAGGATATTTTCCAAGTGGGATAAATATAAAGAGACTCCCACCTAAATATAATAAATAGTAAAGCTTTGTCCTAAGTGTCCAGAACAAAGAGAACATCTTAAACAGTGAGTGAAAAACAAGTTTATACCAACATGAAAACCTTAAGTTCAACAGCTGACTTCTCATCAGAAACAATGGAGCCCAAAATATGGAAGGCAGCTTAAGCCGTTCAAATTCTTTTTTTAATTGATTTTATTGAGTTGTACATTTTTCTCTGCTCCCCTCCCTTCCTATTCCCTCCCCTTCAACCTTCTCCCATGGTCTCCATGTCCCAATTTACTCAGGAGTCTTGTTTTTTTTCTACTTCCCATGTAGATTAGATCTATGTAAGTCTCTCTTAGTGTTCTCATTGTTGTCTAAGTTCTCTGGGATTGTGGTTTGTAGGCTGGTTTTCTTTGCTTTATGTTTAAAAACCACTTATGAGTGCGTACATGTGACAATTGTCTTTCTGGATCTGGGTTACCTCACTCAATATGATGTTTTCTAGCTCTATCCATTTGCCTGCAAATTTCAAGGTGTCATTATTTTTTTCTGCTATGTAGTATTCCATTTTGTAACTGTACCAGATTTTCCTTATCCATTCTTTGGTCAAGGGGCATTTATGTTGTTTTCAGGTTCTGGCTATGACAAATTCTTAAATCAAATAACTGACAACCTATTATCTTAATACTAGAAAATGTATCTTTTAAAATTGAAGACAAAATAAAGGTATATAAAAACTAGAAACACAAAAAGTTAGTTTGTTTCTGCAGACCCACTATACAATAAATACTTTAATATGCTAAAGGAAGATGTCGTATCTAAAGGAAATGAGTCCATATGTATCTTATTCAGTGTTCTAGTGCTGTAAAGAGACACAATGGCCACAGCAACTTTTATAAAAGAAAACATTTAATTGGTGTTTGCTTACAGTTTCAGAGATTAGTCCATTATCATAATGGCAGGAGCATGGCGGTGTTCAGGCAGACATGGTCCTGGAGAATTAGCTTAGAGTTCTACATCTGGATCTGTAGGCATTAGAGAGAGACACTGGACCTTGTTCAGGCTTTTGAAACCTCAAAGCCTGTCCCAGTAACACACTTCCTCCAAAAAGGCCACAACTACTCCATCATGGCCACACCTCTTTCTCAAATAGTGCTACTCTCTAACGACTAAATACTCAAATACATGAGCTTATAGGGGCTATCCTTTCTCAAATCCCCACAGTGTGGAAATTCAAAACCAAATTAAAAAACAGAGCACTGGCAATGATAATTATATAATTCTGAAACACAAATAAGCATATACTTTTTATTTTCTCTAGTGATTTTAAACAATTCTATAAAACACTCTGTATAATCAGCTCTTTTGGACAATGTCAAAGAGAAATTAAGAACATTTGTTACTACTAGCACCAGAGAAAGGAGGATTAGATGTGTTTGGGAAGGCAAATGATATGAAAGATAACTTGAATCCACAGGAACAAAGACTGAGACTCAGACAAGGTCACAGGATTAATAGAACAAAATCTGTAGCTGTGTCCTTGTTTTCCTTCCTCATTGCTGCTTCTTAAATAGCCATAAGATTATATAAAGTAATTATCATAGAATACTTGGGTATTTGTAACTTAGGCAGATGTAATAATTTTTAAAAAATAGCACAAAGAAAATGAACAATCAGAGCAGAGCTGTGCAGGAGTAAGATTTCTGCATCTCATGTGGATCCATGTCACATGTGCAGAGCTGTGCAGGAGTAAGATTTCTGCATCTCATGTGGATTCATGTCATATGTGCAGAGTTGTGCAGGAGTAAGATTTCTGCGTATCATGTGGATTCATGTCTATGTGCTTTCCTCCTGACTGAGTTAAAAAAGTAATGGTTTCCAATATTTCTAAATTGTGGGCTGCAAATCAATGACTTTGGATTATATGATATAATCTTGATAGATCAAAAAATATTGCACTATGTTAAATATAACAGTATGTGTTTAACACTATATTAAATATAACAGTATGGTGACAGGCAGAATAAGGAGAAACGTTTATTTCAAGGGCAGCTTGAGATGTAGATTGGGGCCTTGTATCAAAAAAAAATCAAATAATATAGTAGTTAAGTAAAAGTATGAGATACATGTACAAAGGGTAGATATCAAAGAATGAAAAATATAAGATAAATCCCAACAAAATGATTCTGACAATATTAAGGTGAGGTATGTTGTATACATACAACATGTATCTACTATTACATGCTCAGAAAGAGCAATGGAGTGATAAATCAAAGTCATACTTATGTAGGATGCTGTAGGCTCAAATCAGATAAAATGATAATTGTTAAAAATATCAGAGATAATTCATTAAGAACTACAGCTACAGGCTGTGACACACATCTACAATATACCAGCTAGGCTTAGCAAAAGAAAATACAGTAGAGCAAATAGAACTTGGATAATTAAAATGACAAATACTTAAAATATACAAATAAATACATAATTTCAAATTTAAAATTAATAAATACAGAAAAATCATTCTGATACATTATAAATTTATACACATATATACATATTAATCATGCTGACAGAAACTGCTGATATATTAGGATACTCACTAAAACTCTAAAAGAAATATGAGTTGAATATTAAAATGATCACTTTCTAGATCTTATACTAGACAGAAAGTTCAATTCTGCATAAATCCATGACTACATAAATAAACCAATGAGCAGGCCAGTCAGTGAACTGGGGCTGTGCACAGAACTGATGTAGTATGTCTACAAGCAAGGATTACAGGTAATTGTAATGTCTAGATTCAAGGTACAAATACAACATAAAGTTTAATTTTATTTCTATATGTAAGCCTTGGATATCAAGGAAGATAACAAAAAAGGAAATGCTAAGAATCTACCACCGCAGAAACCCACAGCAAAGTAAAGGGCTGAGCTCCCAAAGTACAGTTGAAGAGTGGGAGGAGTGAGAATATGAGCAAAGAGGTCAGGACCATGATGGATTCACCCACTGAAACAGTTGACCTGAGCTAATGGGAGCTTAGCAACTTTAGTCGGGCAGGAAAGGAACCAGCATAGAACAAAATTAGACCCTCTGAATGTGGGTGGCAGTTGTATAGCTAGGGAAGCCTGCATGGCCAGTGGTAGTGACACCAGGTTTATTCCTACTGCTTGTACTGGCTTTTGGGGAACCCATTCCCTTTGGATGAATAACTTCTCAGCCTAGCTATAGCAGGGAGGGCCTTGAAACTTCCCCAAAGCAATGTGCCTTACCCTCCTTGAGGAGTAGATGGGAGGAGGAGAGGGAGTGGGAACTGGAATTGGTATGTAAAATGAAAAAAAGACAGTTTATTTTCTTTTTTAAAAAATAAAATATAAAGTACAATTTGCATTTTTTGAAAGCACATGCAGCTTCTATAGCTTTTCATTAATTAGTCTAAATATATATTGTTTTAAGTATGAAAGCAAACAATAAATACATTTTGTTGTATTTCAAAAAAAAAAAAAAGAATCTGCATCCCTACCAAGACCAAGACCCCTGCTTTGCTAGAGAACATTTGATATAATCTTCCTTAATCTCGTATTGTTTGAAGGTTTATAGAGTCCAGGATAAAGGCTTGTATTTTCAACCATGGTAAATTTAGATCAATTTCACCTCTTAAGGATTGTGGACACCATCTTATTCTCCAGATCTGTTAGGCAGATATGCTTGCATTCCTTGAACAGTTATTGAACAGTTTGTGGGAACTGGGCAGGGCAGTGAGAACCATACCTTCCAAATATCTAAAGTATCTGATGTAAAATATCTTTGTGTAAAACTTCTACACAAAAGCAATATACTAAATATACAAAATTAAATGTAATCTGTGGAGAAACTATTATTTATGCTCAAACAAAATATGTGCACATCAGTAACAAACTATAAAACTTAATAGAAATATTTAATTATGAATAGTTAAATCTAAATAATTTTATGATTGTGCTGCATAAAATTTTCAAACATATATAATCCCTTTTAAATGCTGAACAAAAAGACAATCTAGACAACTAAAAAAAGTCAATCCAGCAACTAAAATGAAGACAAATTTTATACCTGTGAAAAGAAATTAAATGTAAGCCGGAAGGTGTTGCCTTTTAATCCCAGCACTTGGGAGGCAGAAGCAGGTGGATCTCTTTGAGATCGAGGCAACCTGGTCTACAATAGCTCTTTCCAGGACAGGCTTCAAACCTACAGGGAAACCCTGTATTGAAAATTCATTCAATCAATCAATCAATCAATAAAAACAAATAATCAAACAAATAAATATAATACTGTTTGCACTACTGGTAATCTGTTTTGGACATCACCATCAAGGTAGAGTCAGCACAGATGCAGGAATTGTTTGAGCCAGCAAATGTGCTGACACCATTTTCCCTGTAGGTGATAATAGAACTATGACTGCTTATAAACCTTGAACACATTGTTATTATTCACACGACAAGCTTTTAGAAAACTAGAAATAGAAGGAAGTTTTCTTGTATTGATAAAGGTCATGCAACAAAAGCTTAAAAACACTTAATTTAACAAAGAAACTTTGGACAACTTTCCTTCAAGCTCAGGAATATTACTGTCATGCTTGCTGCAATTGTTAATAATTAATAGAGTTCTCACTACTCTTCTGTGTGTCTGTGTATGCAAACACATGTGTACACATACATACACACACACGCATGTGAAATGAGGCCATGCTTGTTGGAGTTTCTGTCCTGCCTAGTTCCCACAGCCATTAGGTTCCAAAAAAAAAAAAAAAATCACACAGAGGTCTACATAAGTTATAAACTGATTGGTCCATTAGCTCAAGCTTCTATTAACTCTTAAAACTTATATTAAACCATTATTCTTATCTATGTTAGCCACATGGCTCAGTACCTTTTTCAGTGGGGTAAGTCACATCCTGCTTCCTCAGTATCTGGGCAGGACTGGGGAGAGAGCTTCCTTCTTCCCAGAATTCTCCTGTTCTCATTGCCCCACCTCTATTCCTGTCTTGTTCCACCTCTACTTCCTGCCTGACTACTGTCCACTCAACATTTATTTAAAACGTAATTGACAGAATACAGAATTGTCCCGCACCCCCCCCCCCCACACACAAGAGGCCTTCCTCACTCAATGTCACTCTTTTCCTTGATTATCAGTTTTCTGCTTACCGAACAAGGTAGTTTGTGACAATCTGGCTGTTTTGTCCCAAACTGACCAACAAATACATAGTGGTTAATTTTTCAACTTTCTATTGTATGAGTGAGTCTTTGTTGGGTCTGTACTGCAGGGTAACCACCCCCTACTGATCCTTCTTTGTTTTTCTTAGAGTTGATCCTCTAACAGACATTTTAAACTTCCACTTCTATTCTAGAATGTCTTCTTAATGAGCCCAAACTAACATATATTGGAGCAATGACAAGATCCTAGTTACAGGAGACATAATAGAATCAGAAGGAACACTGAAAAGTTGCTGTGTCATAGGCGTTAAAATTAATTTTATGATTATTATAGACTAGCAAATCATATATCCAATTTCTTAGCAATATCTAAGAGAGCTTCATAGCATACAAAAAGCATATATTTGAAAGAATGAAAAATCTGTCAGTAAGCTGCCATTCCCCTGATGCATCAACAAATTTGTTAACAGTGCAAATAATTGAATTAAAAAGCAAAGAAGAAAATAGCTTCTGGAAATTAGAAAATTTTAACATAAATATTATCATCCTCACCTTTAGTAGTAAAAAAGGAGGGAAGTTTTTACAAAAATGGATGAAGTGCTGAGTGTGATGGCATATACCTGTCATCCCAATATTAGGGAGACAGAGGCAGGAATATCAGGAGGATGACCAGGGCTCCACAGGCATTTTTGTCTACACAGTAAGTTCTTGACCAGTCTTAACAAAACAAAACAAAGTGAAAGCTACTTGATACTAGATATAAACACCTATCATAAAGCCACAGTCATAAGAAAATCTATGCTCCAATAGCATAAGAACCCAATGACAGATAATGAAATAAAATAGACATAGAAAGCCTAAGATAGACTGTATGAAGTGAAACTATTTTGTGGTATGGTGGTGTCTCACACTGGTCGAGTAAATAATGAGATGTTTTTGCAGCAATGGTATCAGAAAAATAGGAACATGGTATTGAAAATCATAAAACCCCAATTTTACCTCTATCTCATTTCTGAATTCCAGACGGATTGGAGGCCCGGATGCTTATCTCTAAAGTGAAAAAGCACAAATACAGAAAAACACATGTTAGTTTGAGATGATTGAAAAGTTCTAACTCCCCTCCTGGGAGAAAGAAAAACTTTCTAAAAGAAAAGCTGAGCCTTTGCCCACATCAAATTTCATTAGTCTCTTTACTTAATTGACAAGGTTATCAGTCTTGTGAGAGGTATGAAGATGATATTTGTTCCATTTAACAGGCAGCACTTGGTATCTTGAAAAGCTAAATAAGATTAATAAGTACCTGGCTGGAAGCCCAGTAGAGATCTGGAGAAAGCATCAGAGTGAGAAAATCCTAGGAAGAGACAGATAACTAATAACAAGAAAAGTATTGATAGCAATCATCATAATAAGAAGAGTTAATTCTATTTTCCCAGTAAATTTTTACATATGCTTATTTACAAATTATACATGACAGTCCTCCATAATAGGTATTATTAATAATATATATAAATGCTTGCCTTTATTAATGTTCTCAGCAGCACAAAGGAACCAACCACAAGACACTTGCAACAATCATATTAGAAAGCAATATAAAATTTGGGGAATATAAAAATCTTACTGGAAACAAGCAAAAGTAGGCATGTTCATGTATTTTTATGGTAATGTTGATTGAAGGAGCTATTCTAGAGACAAGTGAATCAGTGATGAACAAACCTGAATACATGTATACCCCTGCATGGGGATGCTACTGCCCTTACATTGATTTGCCAGCTCATCATGAAACATTTGCATAAAACCCACATCTGAACTATTGAAGGTAAAAATACATAGAGTATTATAAAGTAATATAAAATATGGTAAGGTAGTATAATGTGGGCACATGGTACATCACTAAACAACAAAGGAATGAAATGTTTGTACAAAGCCATAGATTAATGCTGGAAATTGAGTGACATAAATATCCAGTACCTTTCATCATAACTATTTAGTACACATAGAACTCACACATGTGTCTGTATCCAAAAAACTGGATCTCATTAATCGAGAGAGAAAGATAGAGAGATGAAAGGCAGTGGAAAGCTGGAAGTGGATATTGTGCAGTTATTTTGAGATTACAAATAATTTTATCTTTATAAATTTCAGGTCCTAAAGGAAAGAGAGTAAAGAAAAATGATTAAAAGGAAGAAAGAAAGTAGGCGAAGGGAAGAAAAGAAATACTACCACATACTACTTAAATAAGAAAGTATTGGATCATATACCTGGAAGGCTGAATCTGGTGGCTCTATCTTGTTTCTCTTGGTATCTCAGAGTCTTGGGGGATGCTGTATAGGAACGGCGGGCTGTGTCCTGCCACCCGGCTAGCTTTACACGCGAAATAATTACACAGAAACTGTATTCATTTAAACACTGCCTGGCCCATTAGTTTCAGCCTCTTATCTAATTCTCACATCTTGCTTTAACCCATATTTAGTAATCTGTGTAGCACCACGAGGGTCGCTTACCAGGAGAGATCTTAACCTGTGTCCATCTCGGAGAGGAAAAGCATGGCGACTGCTTTTGGCGACTGCCTGAAGCGTCTGCCTCACTGCCTTCTACCCAGCATTCTGTTCTGTTTACTCCACCTACCTAATTTTCTGTCCTATTAAAGGGGCCAAGGCAGTTTCTTTATTAACCAATGAAAGTAACACATAGACACTCCTCCATCAGAATGCCCCACTTTCCCACATTTAAGCATGAACTGAGAAATGCAGATGTACCATTTCCAGCCTCAAATTACCAAGAAAAAAAGAGATGAGAGTTTTGATAACTTTGAAGAAGAATTTCCTTTAAAAACATACTACCTATGAACTAAAGCAATGACCACCATGACATGGTTTTCATAGGGGAGTAATATTGGCACACATACCTTGGCTACAACCAACAGCTTTCTAATTGAACTTAAGATTCTCTCAACAAGAGGAAATCATACCTGGTGCTCTATACTTACGTCTAGTACATGGCTGCCTAACAAGACCTGAACAAGGATAATTTCAGTAAACATGGTAACATGGAAGGGGAGGATCCTATGTGATTTCAACATTACACCATGAATTATAGGCCATGAAGGAATGCTAATAGTGTGAAAAATAGTCTGCCCAGGGAAGAGTCCCCATTGGTTATTTATATTATGTAATCCCACTAATGAAGTTGGAAGTAAGGGTGACTGACTTCTCCTAACATAGTAGTTCTCAATCTGATACAGTTTTGACTTCCATGGAACAAAGGCAGTGTCTAGAGACATTTCCCGTTTATTCTCTTATGTCTCAATGAGAGGACAATTTCTGTTGGCATCTAGAAGAAGTTAGGAAACTAAGAATACTTCTGAATATTTTACTATTCACAGAACCTGATCCATCCATTCAACAAATACTACCCATTAAAAAATGTCAACATTTCTTCTCTAAGGCCTTATATGTTATTAGAGAGTATAAGTAGTACATATATACAAGAAGAAGGGATATTAATTCCTTGTATATTAAATAATACAAAATCTTTATTGCAGGAGAAAAAAGACAATATGTCAAAATGGGGTTTCTCTAAGCAGTGGAGGTTGGAGATAGATTAGTGTTTTCTAATCTATAGGAACAGCTATAGAAAGCACTTTGGCTATTCTAAGGCCAGGGTCTGGAATTCTAGTGACTTCAATTTGTTATGTAAATTAGTGAATATTTAATTCTTTGAAAGTATCTTAAATACAGAGTCAGTATCTAGAAATTAGATACATTTTTCCAATAAAATAACTCAAATATTAAATTTAGTAGAAACCTGATTGATAATAGCATTCCAAACACATATCAAATCTAGAAAAATAATATTTCTATCTAGAAAGTTGAGAATATTATTAAGTAGAAAACTTGGGAAAAAAAGCTAACTTTATGGTTTAGAAAAATTCACTAGTGAACAATCAAAATCCCACCCTACTCACTCTTAAGTGGCTTGCAGCTATAAGTTTTCCCTTCTTGAGATACAGAATTGATAAATAGGAGTAACAGCATCTATCTCTTTTATTTATTTATTTATTTATTTATTTATTTATTTATTTAATATATTGAGCTCTACATTTTTCTCTGCTCCCCTCCCTCCTGCCTCTCCCCTCCCCTTCAACCCTCTACCATGGTCCCCATTCTCCCAATTTACTCAGGAGATCTTGTCTTTTTCTACATCCTATGTAGATAAGATCCATGTATGTCTCTCTTAGGGTACTCATTGTTATCTAGGTTCTCTGAGATTGTGATTTGCAGGCTAGTTTTCTGTGCTTTATGTTTAAAAACCACTTATGAGTGAGTACGTATAATAATTGTGTTTCTAGTTTTGGGTTACCTCACTCAAAATGATGCATTCTAGCTCCATCCCTTTGCCTGCAAAATTCAAGATGTCATTATTTTTTTCTGCTATGTAGTATTCCATTGTGTAAATGTATCACATTTTCCTTATCATTTCTTTGGTTCAGGGACATTTAGGTTGTTTCCAGATTCTAGCTATGAGAAACAATGCTGCTATGAAAACATAATTGAGCACATGTCCTTGTGGCACATTGAGCATCTTTTGGGTATATACCCAAAATTAGTATTGCTGGGTCTTGAGGAAGGCTATTTTCCAATTTTCTGAGAAATTGCCACACTGACATCCAAAGGGGTTGTACCAGCTTGCATTCCCACCAACAATGCAGAAGTTTTTCCTTTACCCCACATCCTCTCCAGCATAAGTTATCATCAGTGTTTTTCATCTTGGCCATTCTTACATGTGTAAGATGGAATCTCAGAGTTGTTTTGATTTGCATTTCTTTGATGCCTAAGGATGTTGAGCACTTCCTTAATTGTCTTTCAACCATTTTAGATTTCTCTGTTGAGAGTTCTCTGTTTAATTCTGTACTCCATTTTTATTAGATTATTTGTTCTTTTGATGACCACTTTCTTGAGTTCTTTGTATATTTTGGAGATCAGACCTCTGATGTGGAGTTGGTGAAGATCTTTTCCCACTCTGTAGGCTGTCATTTTGTCTCGTTGACCATGTCCTTTGCTTTACAGAAGCTTCTAGGTTTCAGGAGGTCCCATTTATGAATTGCTTCAGTCAGTGTCTGTGCTGCTGGGGTTATATTTAGGAAGTGGTATCCTGTGCCAATGGGTTCAAGTGTACTTCCCACTTTCTCTTCTATGAGGTTCTGTGTGGCTGGCTTTATGTTGAGGTCTTTGAATGATTTAGACTTGGTTTTGTGTATGGTGATTGATATGGATCTATTTTCATTCGTGTACATGTTGATATCCAGTTATGCCAGCACCATTTGTTAAATATGCTTTCATTTTTCCATTTGAAATTTTTTGTTTCTTTGTCAAAAGCCAGGTGTTTGAAGGTGTGTGGATTAATATCCAGGTCTTCAATTCAGTTCCATTGGTCCTCCTGTCTGTTTTCATGCCAATAACAGGCTGTTTTCAGTACTGTAGCTTTGTAGTAGAATTTGAAGTCAGGGACTGTGATGCCTTCAGAAGTTTATTTATTGTACAGGATTGCTTTGGCTATCCTGAGTTTTTCAGCATCTATCTCTTGATAGCTGTGTTAATTCTAATTAAGAGATGCAAGCCTTACCATGCTCAACAAATTATAACCCCGTCTAGTAACTGTTAGCTTCCTAAGATATTAGTGTTTCATATGAATTTTAAAGAGATCAAAGTTTTTCAGACACCGAGTGGAAAGTTAGACTGATGATCATTCCCCAACAGCAGTTAAGCCTGGGCAAACCTGTGAAGTGTCAGCTAATTCCTCTGAGAGGACTGGTAGGAAAATTGTGTGGTCTGAAACCAAGGTTGTACAGAAGCTGGGAGAGGGAGAGCTTGGCAAAGGCTAGCTCAGCGACCTTCCCACTTTCCTAGCACAAACCACTACTTGATTTATCTTTGCTTTAAACCAATACCTTTTTCTTCTGAGACTAACTCTTCTAAGATATTCTGGATTTCATCCAAGACTGATGGAGAACACATTTGAAAAACAGGCTTAATTTAGGTTTGGTTTTAGGTTATACTGTTAAGGAAAATTGTTGAGTATTCAGTGATGGAGGAAGACATCCCTTGTGTTGTTAAAAGTCCTCTGTCAAGTCAACTCATGGGGCGATTAAAATCTTGGGGTGTTCTGTGACTTCTAGACTCACTGGCCCTTTACCACATAAAAATTCTCCAAGGACTCCACTTGGAGGTGTTATCTGAAAACCCATGGCAGAGAAGAATGAGAAATCTCCCAGGTGACTGAATTAAGCTCAGTGAATTGATGAACTTTAAAAGGACCAAGAAGGATGTTGGCTTTCAAAAGCAGTCCAAGGTCATTTATAAGAATATCCCTTTTTAATATATTTAAAAATAAAGAAGTTACTAAATAAAATACTAAATAAAGATTAATGTTTTAATCTTTCTTTGAAGTTCTATTTTGCAAATATAACAAAAAAGGCAAGTGTAGCAGAATAGTCATTATCTTATATTTTCTTTATTTATACTAAAAAATATAAATTTTAGAACCAAAGGCCAAAACAATCATAGAGCTAGCTCTGGATGGTAGCAGTATAATTTTATTCTAGCTACCAAGCATTGCAATGTTCCTTCTTTTCTTTAAAAAGCTGAGTTCAAATATACGATGGACATTAAGAAAGGTTTGATATCATTTTTTCTTGTTTCTTTACAGTTAAAACATGTAGTGGGGAGCTGTGGGCCAGCTTCCCACTGCCCAGCTCCCAGCCACCGACTAGCTTTATCCGAAATAATTACATGGAAACTGTATTCTTTTAAACACTGCCTGGCCCATTATTTCCAGCCTCTTACTCACATCTTGATTAACCCATATCTAATAATCTGTGTAGCACCACGAAGTGGTGCCTTACCAGGAAGTTTCTAGCGTATGTCCATCTTGGGCTGGAGCTTCATCGCATCTGGCATCTCTCTCTTAGGAGAGGTACGGCAGTCTGTCTAACTTAGGAGAGGTGTAGCATCTGACTGATCCTTCTACCTCACTTCCTCTTCCTGTTCTGTCTACTCCACCCACCTAAGGGGCGGTCTATCAAATGGGCCAGGCAGTTTCTTTGTTAGCCAATGAAATCAACTCAAACAGAAGACTCTCCCACATCAAAAACATATCTGAGTTATTGTTTTCTAAACAATGACTGCCCTAAACTAAGATAGAGGGCATCAAGTGTAATGCCTCCTGGGGGCTTGACAAGAAGGCAGTTGCCATGATGTGTTTTGAAGGTAAATTGAGGTCAGGTAAGGACAGACTACATAATGGACAAAACAAACAGGCTAATTAATACTGGAGTCCACATTACTGCCTATCAGCATAATGGCATGGCATGACATCCCCTGGAGCCCTTACGGTGATGCTCCCATAACTCACAAGGGCATACTTGGCTCTTACTACTGTTTAAATATTGATCTCAAACTCACTAAAAACTAGAAAAAGTGAGGTATTCTGTCTTTATCTTTTTTTTCTGAGTGTAAGTTTGCCAACACAGGGTTTGTCATTCAGGGGCTGTCCTTGGGCATACAACTTGGAGAAAGAGCTCTCACTGTGCATGCCAACTAGGCCCTGCATTGCTGCCAAGAGCAGAGATTAGTATCCGGTCATACATGTGCTTCCTCTCCGTGGTGGGGGCAAGGGTGCATTTGCATGCGTGCCTAATTGCTCAGCCCTTTCTTTCCCTTTTTCTGTTTTCAAAACCTATGGACCACTTTTATCTAAAAAACAGCTTCTTGGCTTCCTTACCTTTTCGTCCCTTTCTCCCTGCTTTTTGTTAGTTCTTCCTCCATTCCCTTTCTTTTTCTGCTTTCCCTTCCTCCTCTTCTCTCCTGCTTCCCTCCTCCATTCTCCCTCCTCTTTCTGTCTTCTTCTTATTCTGTCTTTCTACAAAAGGAAATTTAAGGGAAAAATTTAAACACAACCATGGCACTTAATAAAAATTAAGTAGAATTAATACAAGCAAAATTGTTATTGAATTTCTGCGACCTGCCCAGGATTTAGGCCTAGGCCTAGATTTTTCCTCCTCAATTTCTATCTCTTCCTTCTGTCTTGCTTTTGTCATTTTTCATGGAAATTTTTTCATACAATATTACGATAATTTTCCCTACCCCAACTCTTCTCAGATCCTCCCACCTTCCCATTCATCTTTATTCTCTTTATAACTCTTTCAAACTCCTAAGGATTCATGACTCTCAAAGAAGTCTTGTGTATAAAAAAGAAATAGATTTTATATTTTACAGTGCAATTTAGCACTGGCCAATATCGCATTTATGTAACACTTCAAAGTTCATAATTGTTAGCCCTTGAACAGAAAAACACCAAACTGGATTCTGTTCCTTCAATCATAACTTCAGGGTGAGCTCATCAAAAACCCACTTGTTTATTCCAAGAGTACTGAGTGTGACTCTGCACTAGGGTCCCAGTGGAGGATAGCAAGACCCTTTGTGGAGTGAGGATATGCTGTGACAGATGCTGCGCAACTACGTTGCTAGTCAAACATACAGTAAGGACATTCACTTCATAGAAAATAGGAAAGCAAGACCTAGACATAGAAGGTTGTGGGAGTTTTATAGGGGAGTGGATTCTGATTGCAGTTGGTGAAGAAATCCCTAGGCAACAAAAGAGAAAGCACAGAGTACCTGCTTGTGTGTTGGAGGACCTGGAGGCAGACACCCAAAGAAGCAGAATGCATGAGGAGGCTCATCTAAAAACTGGGACAGAGAGGTGCCTGGAAAGCAGAGGACCTGCTGCACCGGCTGCCTTGCAGCTTACCTGGCTTGCTCTCTGCAGAGTAGAAACCCATGCTGACAAAAGTATGTTTTGACAGTCCACTGTTTCCCAGCATCCCTCTCCTTCCTCCACTGGCACTTCTGACTTCTGATACATTTTGGTGGGCTGCTGTTTTAACATTTGATTTCCCAGTGTCAAGCTGCACTTTGGAATAGATCCAAACAACATACCCACAAGATGAATGTCTACTGAGGGGCATTTCTGTAACATTTCTCTCCTGACTGGGTTTTTACAGGAGTTAGTCAGGTCAACATCCTGCTATAGTTGAAAAAAGAAGTCCGTTGCAATTCTGTTTTGCATATCCACATTTGGGTACATGGGTTAGTTATCTAACCAAGCGAAGAAGGAGGAGACTAAGTAAAAATGTGCAGAAAAGGTACATTAAAATAGCCCCAAATTTATGCAGAAATATAAACTAGGTGAAACTACACAGGATGAGTCAGAGGGACAATAAACTTTGTGATTTCTAGGTTGAGAAGAACGGGATCCATGAAGATTAAAAAAAATTTCCATGGATTTGCAAAGTAAAGGAGCTGGCTGCATGTTATGATGGTTTGAGAGGAGCTGAAAGGCTCCAATGGTTGGTAAATGCATGTTGTATTTATAGTATGGGAAATTTGTATAAGAAAGTTACTTAAAGTGGGCTATCTAGAAGTAATGAGTTAATTGTTTGTTATCAGTAATTGGTCTCATGGTTGGAGTTAATCTGTTTGATTAGTATATGTCTTAGTGGGTGATAGAAAACAACACACATTAGTTTGGGTAGAAATGAAAGGAGAGAAAGTGAGGAAAGAGCCAGAAAATGGTAAATGTGGGTCTTCTTCTGGGAAGCCATGATGAGAGAGAGAGAGAGAGAAAGAGAGAGAGAGAGAGAGAGAGAGAGAGAGAGAGAGAGAGAGGTGAAAACCAATTTTATTTATCTCCACAGCTCTTAAACACACACATGTCAATTTGATAATTAAGCTAATAGTGAACAGATGAGAGCAGAGAGGAAATTAGGATAGAAACATCTCTAAGGTAAAGATTATTTTCACCTAGAGGAAAGCCAGTACCTGAGGACCTTTTTGAACCCAGGCGATGTGGAAGGAAGGAAACATGGTGGTAAATGTGATGAGATAAAGAAAGTAGGTAAAATTCAGGATAGACATCACCTTTGTGATCAACTCCAGATTACAGACACACTGCATATCCCATAGCTCCAAGATCCCAAGGCTAGACCGGACCCCAAATGCTCCCTGCTTCCCCATTGTTTTTGAAATATCTTTGAAGACAGCATTGTTCTCACAAAAGCATTTAGGCAGTTGTTCTCCTATGTGGAAGGATAGAAGGAGAGCTCAGGGCAGAAATGAGAAATCTGCTCTGTAAATAGTTTTACATGGGCTTTAACCTCCCACCCACTCTCAAGCAAGAAATTAGACTCACATTAGGGAGTCACATATGAAATTATGAGATTAGAAGGGTGACTTCTTATGAATAAAGGTTTGGGTGGAAGAGAGGAATAGGGGGTGGAAATGACTAAAATTCATTACATAAATGTATGAAATTTTTAAACAACTTTAAAAAAGAATAGAAAGTGGCAAAGCAGCCACAGTGTCCTAGAAATTCAGTATTATGAAAGGGACCAGCCTCTCCACAAGACAAATCTAAAGTTGTGTGATGTTTGCCATCTGTATACTTGTGAATACATCTATACCACCTGGAGACCTTTTAAAAATATAGTCTCTAGATCCCCACCAAAATAAAAAAGTAGGTCTCCAAGCCCTCTGTGTTTCATGTCTCCTAAACTATAACTTGCTTTTAAAATGAATATTGCTCTAAATATTTCTGAAGACCATGTCCTAGCAACAAAAAGTCACTTTGGGTTGGATTTAGAATTTCTTTGTCAAGTGTCTTGGCCTTGTAAATGTCATCTTCCCACTTTTCAGCATGAAAGTATTTTTTTCTCTTTCTTTCCTGTTTCAGGACAATGGCTTATTTTTGTGTCCTAAGCCTTGAATGGGGCTGAGGTAGGTTAGGTTCACATGGCCATGAAGGTATCTGAGTCCAGGTAAGGGAGATAGACATGAAAGGAAGAAAGAGGAGACAGGTTTCCATCCTGCTCAGGACTGCATCAAGGTTCCACCAAGTAGGCAGAGCTCTTCTCACCAACTGGCTTCTAAGAACCTGTTTTCTTTGAAATTTCACATTGCCATTTAGTTGCTAGGCAATTTGCTTAAGGTCACTGAAGCTGATGACCATGCCAGCATGTGCACACATATACGTGTGCGTGCGTGCGTGTGTGTGTGTGTGTGTGTGTGTGTGCATGAGCTCACGCGTGAACATGTGTTTCTATGGTTCTATTTTCATCTGAAAGTATCTATATTTTTGTGAAAAAGTGAGTTTTTTGTGTGTGCATGACATGACCTTGCTATTATGGAACAGAGAGATGTCTATGGTGAACTAAATGTTTGCCCATCCCCAAGTTCTGGTAATGAACTAAACAGTAGTTGGTAGGTGAATGGTAACAGTGACACTTTCTAGTAGAAGGAGGACAGTCAAAGGACACTCATCTGGGATTCTAAACATTGCCCCTTCTTGTAGTCGTTCCCCAGGTACACATGGTCTTGGTTGGGAGCTAGAGTATTGAGAAGTAGAAGGTTAACAGATGGGGAGACCTCAGCAATACAACTTTCCTGAGACCAGCATCCATGTTGCAGCAGGACTCTTTGATGATGATTTTGCTAGCCAGGATTCTTTTGAAGATCAAGACCTGATTGAATGAATATATGTTACAAAGAAGATTTATTATTTCAACTTACACAAATGAGACTGGGTAGTCTGACAACGGCCACCTGCATATTAAAGTGAGAAAGAACCAGGTTGTTGCCTAGTCTGTGAAGCTGGATGGTCCAGCAAATGTTAACGAGGTACTAAAACATGGACAAATGCCGGTCTTCAGTCTATGTGGGAGGCCAAGGGAGCTGGGTTTCAACTGTAGTGAAGGAAGGCAGCCGCAGTGATGGGATAGATACACTTACAGCAAGTGGTAAACGAGGGCAAGAAGCCCTGCTTTTCCAGGGGACTTCTTTATAGCTGGACCTCTGCTGTCATGCTGCCCATTCTAAGGGAGGGTGTTCTCTCTTCAGTTATTAAACCCTTGAAGATATATCTGAAGACATACCCAGATAGGTTTTTTTGTTGATTTCAGTTTCGATTGAATTTATGTTTAAGATCAGCTTTCATATTGATAAAGCTGTGTGGGGGATCATTAAAGTTGTTCTTTCTGGGGTAAGTAGACATTTCTCCACATCTCCCTAGTGAAAGTGACACAGCATTGTATCACAAGATTAGAAGCATAACCAGGATCCTGTGCAGAATCATTGGCGGGAGATGAGAGTTCTAAGCAGAGTCACCTCTTCCCCTTCTGAAATGTGACTTTCTTTTTTTTTTTTTTTTTTTTTTTTTACATTTGCAAAATCAGTGTGTTTAATGGGAACCTAAAAAAAAAATCCCAGACTGGAAGATGACTTCTGCAGATAAGATACACAAGGCTTGTATTCTCCACCTTTCAAAGAAGCGGAGTTCTCACTGACAGAAGCTTCTAGGTCCCAATGAGTAGGACTTCTGCATTTCTCAGCATCCACGTCTTCTCTATTAGAATTGGGAATCTCTAAGTCCTTGCTTTTATTTGTCTCAAAATCTGCCTCAGAGACAAGCTGGGACCCAGGTCCCTTTCCCTCATGAAAAAAACAGATTAGCCTACATTTATAACTTAATTTTCAATATTCTAGTCTTTATATCAATGTCTTTTTGTAAATTTTAAGATGATCACATGCATGGAGGGGAAGAAATTAAACTTCCTTCTCTATTTCACAACACTTTTAACGAATTCTTTTTCTTTTCTTTTCTTTCTTTTCCTTATTCCCCCTGAGACAGGATTTCTCTGTGTTACAGTCCTACCTGTCCTGGAACTAGTTCTTGTAGACCAGGCTGGCCTCCAACTCATGGAGATCTGCTTGCCTGTGCCTCCTGAGTGCTAGAATTAAAAGCATGTGCCACCATTATCTGGCAATAAATCCTTTTTTATTGACCAACTTATCTTTAATTACTTTTAAATATAAGGAAGCTAAGACAATGGGTTTATGATTTTAAGTGTCTGATAATAATAAAATGATTAAATAGTGCGTTTCCTGAGGAAGAGTGAGAAGTTAAACTCTGTACTCATCTCATTTTATTGGTACTCCCAACCAGAATTCCAGTGAGGAATGCAGTTTCATTTTAGGTATGAAAGGACTTAGTAAAATAATTTAGTAGATAATATGCCTCTTCTGAAAGGACCATTGGTTGCACATGTGGACACAAGTAACTCAAAATCAATAAGACATTCCAGATCTCCTTGGAACACTGGAAATTTGAAGCTTAAAGGAACACAGAAATGAATTTAAACTTTTTTTAGGTAAATAAATGTCTCTAGGTCACAGAGTTAGTGACTTAAGAAGAGCTGAATTGTAGTGTTTTAACAGAGGTACATAGACATAGTAAAAGTGAACTATTACTGAACTTAGCACATTTCTATCTCAAGATTATTACACGGAAACTGTATTCATTTAAACACTGCCTGGACCATTAGTTTCAGCCTCTTATTGGCTAATTTTCATATCTTGCTTTAACCCATATTTAGTAATCTGTGTAGCACCACGAGGTGGTGGCTTACCAGGAAAAATCTTAACCTGCGTCTATCTCGGAGAGAAGAGCTATGGCGTCTGCCTGAGGCGTCTGCCTCACTTCCCTTCTTCCCAGCATTCTGTTCTGTCTATTCCACCTACCTATGTTCTGACCTATTAGGCAAAGCAGTTTCTTTATTAATTAACCAATAAAAGCAACACATAGACAGGTGACCCACCTACATCAATGCTCAGTCAAATACCTTGTCTCAAGATAATACTATGAAGAACAATAGAAGTTTGTGCTCATAATGCGTGCACGTGCACACACACACACATAGACAAACACATGTATCATATTTTCTGAATGATTGTTTCAATGAAATGATATTCAGTGACCACATATCTGTCCATTCTCTTTTGTTCCTTTGTGTCACCATCTCAAATCAAAACAGAGGGCATAGTCTTTGTCCTAGCAGAATCAGTGACTGACCAGTCCTGTTACTAGCTCTCTCCTGTATTCTGACTACTGGGCCAGCTAAAAGATGCTCTAACTCTTACTACCTGGATAGTTCAGTTGGTAGAGCACGGGACTCTTAATCCAGGGGTCGCTCCACATTGGGTTCCAGATATTATGATTTCTTTTTATTGTTTTATTAAAAAATAAAACTTGGGAGTAAATGCTAGGGAGTATATTAGGGATCTCTGGGAAAGATTCGTAGAGTGCTGGAGAAACAATCACCTGCCCTCTACTTCACCTCCACAAATGAAAAGGCCATGCATCCCCTCAGCCCCTCTTTATTTTTCTCTGTATGTCCCTCTATCTCCCTCTGAATCAGTCAGAAAACTCTATAGTCCACTCCAGTCAGCTAAACCTTAATTCTGCCCACCCAAGCGATGTTGGGCTCTGTTGGTGGTCTCAGAGTAATCAACACAAGCAAATCTTTCAAAATAACCCACAGGAGGATGGACTGGAAGCAGTGTGATTGCAGCTAGTTCTGGTACACATTGGAGGGAAAGTGTGGGGTTTCCAGTGGCCATGTGGCACTTACATAAGCACACCTAATTCTTGCATATTGTACAGTCTGTTGGAATAAACTTTTAAAAGACTTTAAGAGGAGAATGACCTCATTTCAGAAATAAATACATTCCTTGGAAGAAAGAGGAAAGATAGAGACTTTATCCAGCAGCATCAAACCTTTTGATACAATTTCTCAAAAATATTACAACTTTTCACAATAAAAACCCAACCATCAGCATTTTAGATTTATGAGTCCGGAGGAAAACATTTACTTCTAAGAATGGAGCAAATCAGGGACAGCTTTCAGGCAAAGACAGTGCAAGGGTGTTAGCTTAAAACAACAACAGTCTATGGCAACAGACAAAGCAATAAAACTATTTTCAGGATGAATTCTTATATTTAATTAGCAAACATATTTTAAAAATTGTCCTTGCTTTATGGATTCAGGGAGCTTGCATTTAATGGGAGGATGATTAAAGGGCTCCTGGGTAAGCGAAAAGCACAATGTAGCAAAGAAAATTGTGTGAGGTAATCTATTAGCAGACATGAATATGCTCCCTGGAGCCTTCACAAAGCTGGTTTGTGTGTATAAAAGCGGAGTTAGCAGACAGAGACTGATCCTGATGCCTATGTCTTTCACGGTTTTGTACACAAGTCATGGTGGTGTTACATTCTGAATCTAGTACCTGCTTCTGGCCGGAACAACCAGACAGTGATTGAACCTCAAATAAACACTTCCCTCAACGCTGACGATCAGAAACTTAGTCAGACCTGGCACACAAGTCGTGTGGATGATAAAAATCAGTGACTTGAATTATAGTTAACTAATTAGGTCATGTGCTTATAGACTTTTAGTGGGAGTTTTTATTTATACTTTTCCCATTAGATTTCCACATTTCCACATTTGTGAGGAAGGCTTCATTTGATAAACATTGTCATAGGAGAGTAGCGGTAGAAGCAGTATGGACAATTAGTCTGTTTGTAGTCTGTTCTAATTTCTTAATTCAAATCTTCCATTCCTAGGATTTAAATTTTCCTTTTATTGCAAATAAAGTATTCAATCACATGAAGAGGGACTTCGGTACAACAGCAAGAAGTGCATACTTGGGCATACTTGGATGTCTAACAAATGCGCTTGGAACTCAGTTTGTTCATTTACTAAATCCAACATTTTGAACAATTAGTTTAATCTGAGGTTTTGTTCTCTACTTAGCAAAGACACTTCATGAGGCTACAATAAAAAATTAAACATGTTGATGTACATGTTGGGCACACTGATCATCCATAAAAGGTGGGGGGGTTGTCCTTACTGTGAAGTCTTAAATGGAGCATATGCATAGAAAGTACCCTTGGTAACTTAGCAATGAGTGCTTACCAGAAGGTGGGAAAGGCAGGCCCAGTCTCAATATTTCAAATGAGTGGAGGGAGCTAAAGATCAGTGTGACTCCTGAGTATCAGAAGCATCTGGTAAATGAACTTAATAGTTATTTGTATTTTCTATGTACTTGAGGCATGAATATTCTAAATTTTCAAGTCATTGAGCTCATCAAACCTCTAAGCCTAACAAATGAGCATGTCTGAGAAGAGAAAAACAATATTATCTGAAGGGGTGGGGACAGTGTCAAACCAAGCCCCGTTGTTATTTATAGCAGTGAATTCTATACAAAAACCTGTCCCACGGAGAATTCTACCCCAGTTACCTGAACGCTTTCTTCATTATAATCTTGACCTCATCTTTCTGGACAAGCCACAAGTTGTGAATAAGTTTCTCTGATTCTTTATATAGCCGTGGAAAAGTCAAAAATCATTTTTCCCTGTTAGAAGAATTGGCCTAAAGTTTGCTTTCTGCTTAGTTAGTACCAACCTGCCTACCACTGGTTTTTTCTGATCATACATCTAAAACTCAGACAAGAACTTTTGATTTGGAAGTTGAGACTGGAGTTAAAAACTGAATTCCAGAAGAGCTTGGCTAATTCTAAATCTAAAAATCTGAATTATTAAAGAACCAAGTTGGAAAAGCACATACAGATGGGTTTTCTTAAGCACACTTTGCATTTCAAAGACACCACTCTGGTTCCTTCTGAGCTGGCCTGTGCAGGGTATGGTAATGGTACAGGCCTCCTAAGTGACGGAGTTTAGATTCTGTTTTCCTTCATCAATTTCATTCAAAGCAGTTTGAATTCTAGATGTACCTTATGAGGCTACTGATGGTTTTTTCACTCTTCAGACTGGCATTATACTGATCCCTGGAAGACAAAAAATAATGTTCTTCTGAGGAGAAAAGGAAGAAAGCATATGTGATAGCCCAGTGGTATGATATTGAATATGCATTTTAGTTCCCAGACGAAGCTTTATCTCCCCAGCATAAAATAGCTCTCCGTTGTGTGAGTCTTTCCTGTACTCTGTAAGTCAGAACACCGGAGCTAGATGGATCATGTTACTTACCCATTTGAACTGTGACTGATGTGCACAACAAAGCAAATGATATCACTGTTTTAAGAGCACAAACAACACTACACTCTCAGTTCCCAAGTATCCTAGACAGCAAATCCTTCCTATTATCACACTATGCAGGTGGAACTCCCAGTTGGACAACTGGACAATATATAGACAGTAAGAGACTCTGGAGCAGTTAGCCCTCAATGGATGTTTTATCGCACCCCTCCTCTCAAGGCTCGGGGCTCTATGAGGAAGAGGAGGTGGAAATATTGTAAAAGCCAGAGTGGTGTGCGACTTCAAGAAAACAATGTCTTCTAATCACAGTGAGCTGATGCACACACGAACCCAAACAGACTGTGACAAAATGGTCTAGATCAACTCACGCCAGACAAAATCTCAGCACAGAGAAGTGAGAGAGGGCAAAAATCCCACCCCATTGCAAATAGCTATTTGTAATTGATTGATGATGGGAAAGCAAAAATCAGTTCTCTTAAATGGAATGACAGTGGGTATGTATGTCAGCCATGCTCCAGGCCTGGAGTGACAGCTGGTATGTCAATCACATCAGGGCAGGTTTCACATGGGTTTAGCTGGCTAACACAAACAGGAATTCATGGTTTTTTGTGTGTGGGGGGTGTGTGTGTCTGTGTGATTTTTGCATTTTGGTCTTTTTTTCTAAGAAAGAGAATGATATTAGGTAGATTAGGAGAATCTGGAAGGAATTATAGGAAGGTAAAGAATATGATCAAAATGTATTATTTGAAATACTAAAAAAAAGCATAAAATGAATTAAAAACCAAACTCTTAGTTGTGTTGTACCCAATGAAGCATTCCTCCTACCATATATTAGGGTCCCATACCACTTGTTCAATGTTCTAAGACCCTCACAGGCGAATACAGATGTGGTGATTGATGTACTGTGTCACACGCCCCTGAATTTCTGTGTTTTTAATAAGTTCCACTGTTTCAGTTGCATGGTGCCTGGCACCACACTTCCTGATCATAATAAATGACAGGAATAGGGGGTTAAAATCGGCAGTGCTGGGTGTTCGGGCATCTACAGACTTAGAAGTAGCCCTGTCAAATATATCAGTTCTGTGAACCTTTGTCTGACAACTTCCAGAAAGCCACAAATCTAATCTATTTTGTCTAATCCCCCAAGCTGTAATGTTTTCTGCTTATTCATTGCCCAGAACCAACTGATTTTTAACTTTACGGAATAAAAGCTACAATTTGATTTGTAGTGTCGGTCAGTTTTTGGTGCTGATACTCCCCACATAGCTAAGTTGGCAATGTGAAACAGAACACAGGCACTGTGGCAGTAAATCCTCCCACCCCAGCACAGGCCATCTCTGTCACAGCACTAGTCTGTGACCTGCATACCAGATATGCTGAATAAGGCCACATAGTAATCTATGACAGATTAAAGCAGAAAACTGTCCTTCTGGAATTAGGAGGTACAAACCACCAGCTGGTTGTACACCACTGTAAACTCTATTTTTAAAATAGTTAACAGAAGATAACCATAGAGATGCTGGCTCCAGGCTATTGTTTGAAAGATTTAAAATGTGAAGATGAGAGCTCAGTCCATTCCCCAAATTCTATCCTTCACTCTTTCTTTGCTTTGTTTTCCCAAGAGTTAGATTTGTCCAGAACAATTTTCACCACTTCCTTTATTGTTACATAGCAAAATTTATCAATTCTTATTATTATTTTAGATTTTCTATAAACTTTATTCTTTTTAGAAATTCATACATGTAAACTATATTTACATCATTCTTCCTCTTCCCTCTTTCTCCTCCAATATCTCCCATTTCTGCCTCTACTCTTGCTCAAATTCATGACCTCTTTTTCCATAATTAATATTGTCACACACACACACACACACACACACACACACACAAACACACATCCTGATGAGTATCTTTAGGGTTATTCATATGTATGTATAGATATTTGGGGTTGACCACAAGGGATCTGATAACCTATCCAGGGACTTGTCCCTAATGAAAACTGATTCTCTCTTCCACAGCAGCCATTGATTGCTTGTAGCTCTTTATCTGGAATAGATAGAGCAAGTGAGAATTTCCTTTCCACACTGGCCTGTCTACTGTGTGGTTGATCATTATGTAGGTATCATCTCTTTTTAAAATTTATCTATTTTGCATTCTGGTCACAGTTTCTCCTTCCACCTCTCTTCCCAGTCATCTCCTTTTCTTTTCCCAACCACTCCTCCTCCATTTCTGTTTAGGAAAGGGCAGGTCTCTTATGAGTGTCAACAAAACATGGTATTAAGTTGCAATAAGATTAAGCACTTCTCCATATATTAAGGCTGGGTAAGGTGACCCAGTATGAGGAGCAGGGTCCCAAGAGTCAGTAAAGGAGTCGGAGACAGGCTTTGTTCCCACTGAGTAGCAAAAGAGGATCAAGCCACACAACTGTCACATATAGTCAGAGCCTAGGTCTGTCCCTTGCAGCCACCCTGGTTGTTGTGAGCTCTTACGAGCCCAGGCTGGTTAATTCTGTTGGCTTTCTTGTAGTAAGACCTCTGGCTCCTACAATCCTTTCTCCCCAACTTCTGCAGGATTTCCTAAGCTCCACCTAATAGGAATCCATACTAATGAGGTTTCATGATTGCATTTTTCTTGTCATGTAATATCTTGCAGCAGATATGCTGACCCTCTGAATCATATCATCTCTGACATTTCCCAAGGCTTAGATGTAGGATTGCTTTGTAGATGTATAAACAGAGTCTGGGTACCCCACGGTCAGTTGTTGTTCATAGTTTGGTCAGTTGTTGGTGTCCCTTAAAGTCTCTATCTGCTGCAAAAAGGCGTTTCTCAACAACAAGTGACCTATGAGTATAAGGACAAATATTTAGAAATATTTAGAAAATAAGGACAAATATTTAGAAAACAGTTAAAAATTACATTGTTTTAGAAAAATGGCAGTAGTGGGTTATCATCTATGACCTCTCCAGTCATGGGTAGTTGGATAGGTTTACATTACCAGACATGAATTCCTTCCCATTGACCAAACCTTAAGTCAATTAAACACCTGTTGGTTACTTCTAAAACATAATTGTTGGTCTGGTCATTATTGTGGTTCACAGGGAATGGAGCTGAGAAAGGCTTTTGATTGTTTTTCTATTTAGGTAGTTTTTAAAGAACCTTTAGTTATTCTGAGCACTAGTTCTCTATTAGAAGTTAGGATGCCTTTGGGTCAGTCTCAGCTCTATTTCTTCAGCTTTTATGTCCAAAATATGTGGTGTCAGAGGCAACCAAAGGGAATGGAAATTGTCTATATTGTTTTTTGAGTCAGATAGGTTTAGGATTAGGATTAGAGATAGACAAGGTTAAGGTTAGGGTTTAGGCTTTTGACTGTGGTTAGAGGTTTAGGGTTAGAGCTCTGAGTACTGCGAGATGAGTGTGACAAGGTTAGGGTTAGGGTTGTGACTGCGGTTAGGGGTTTAGAGTGAGAAATCCATTTATTGCGACATGAGTTGGGATCAGTCATTTATAAATGACAGTGAAAGAGGATGCATAGTTCAGATTCAGGCAGGTATATCCTTCAAATGTCATCCTTAGTGACTTATTTCTCTTACTCTTGTAGGAAACCTGCTAAAATCCCCACAGCTTTCAGAATAGTGACATAAACCAGTCTAGTATGCAAAATATGAGTGTGCAGACACTTTATAATCAAACAACAATAAGAGAATATCCATTTAAAATCACTATATTATGTTAATTTCAGTTTTTTGTGGACAGACACACAAATGTGCATAAATGCATACACACAACACAACAATTAATACCCCTTGCTAATCACTAGAGTGTGTTCTCAAATCAAAGAGTTTATATTCAAAATACTGATATTCTCAGAATTACCTATTAACTAAACACCAGCTCTCCAGTCCACACTATACCTGCCAGTTCCATAACTACCATTGTGAGTCTTCATGCCAGACAGACAAGGAGAGGACTCACTTCCCAATATTTTCTTGCTGCAGTTTCTTTTCTACCATTAACTAAGACAAGTAACGTAATAGAGTGATCAAAATCAAACCAGCCCCAAAAGTAGAGTGAACATAAAATAAGTGAACATAAAGTTATGCAAATCTTTAGTAGTTTTAAAAAGGAAAAGGGCCAAAGTGTCTGGTACACACACACACACACACACACACACACACACACACACACACACCTACAGGCATGGTTAAGACAGAAATAGCAGCAGACAGGACAAAATGGGTTGCTGACAAAGTGGCAGAATGATGAGTCTCTACCACATTATTGACAATAACGTCAAATGTTGCAGTAACTCCAGAAAGAGTAACATTGTTTACCAGCTTCCATCACACTAACCATTAATGCAACAACTATGTCCTTTGATATATTTACCTGCAGAATTTATACTATCTGTACAATAGTCAAAACATGACTAGACCAGTGTCGATTATGAACATCTAAAATTGATGGAAACATGGGATGTGCAAAAAGCCTGGCAAGAAGGTCCTCGATGATGTGTCATTTCATTTGCATGACCTGCTGGAAAGTGCAAAGCTATGGGGGAAGGAAAGAGGACCTGTCAGTTGTTAGTGGCTGGAGTCAGGAAAGGATGTGATTTCTTAAGGACATGAGAGAAGATTTGAGGTGACAGAACTATCCTATAGTAAGGTTATGGAGATGGTTGTATGCCTTTATGGTTGCACCATGGTTACATGACTTTGTATGTTAAGCAATGAGTTCTGTGGCTTCATGCCAGTCATTTCCAGGTGAATATAGTACTAACAGCCCAAGCTATGAGAGACCTTTGACTGGAATTATCTAGTGCAAGTGTTTGAAGCTGCTAAATTTGGGGATAACTCATAATGAAACTAGAAACTAACATATACACAGAGAATATCACAATAACATTATATGGCAAATATATTAATGATGTATATTATATAATATAAATCACCTAGTGTCTGTATTTTCATTAGTTATGTTATGCCCATCTAGCTATTTAATTACCTGTCTTTATTCCAGCGTGGTCTTCATGAGCTAAGATTCATTGAAAGGTATATCCATATTCCAGTAACCTTTTCCAAGCCGAATTCTTACATTCTGAGTCTGAAACATGATCATTCATATTGTCTCAGTTTACTTCTCCATGATTGCCTTTTATCTGACTGACTAAAATGATTTGCCAAAATTATTCCCTATACAATTTCAGGGAAGATTTTTTTTAAAAAAATGACTGATAGCATTGTCGTTAAAGGCTGTAGTTTTGAACTGGTTATAATTATTTTAGACAGCAGTGCATCCATTTAGTAGTACCTTTGCAGACACTACTTCTGTGCAAGGCATCAAGTATAATAGGGTGTGAGATAATGCAGTCTCCTTTCTTGAAACTTGCAGTCTTGAAAAAAAGGAAGATATTCAAGGAAGGATCAGACAACTTATTATAAACCTTTATAAAATGCCACAAAAAAACTTGTAGGATTTGAATGTTTCAGATTCAAAACTGTCTTGTTTCCCAAGCAGATGTTCCTATATACATTTGTAACTGAGTACTGATTATAAAAACACATACAGGCTCATTTAGGAGAAAAAGAAAATATCAAAAAGAATTTTGAGAAAGGAGTGGAAATGACCAGAGTAAACTTGTGTCCTTCTGCGTGTTGCCCAGGGGGGCTGTCCTGCTTCTTTGTGACTGAGAAGATGGGCTGTGGCTGACTTTGCTTCTGGATCTGTGAGAGTCTTCATATGCATCAGCTGCTACACCGTGACCCACATCCTGACCACACCTTGAACCATCAGAATTCAGTGTGTTGATCCTTCCATTAGTAGCCACCAGGGTCTACTAACGGAACCCACCAGCTATTGCAAAAGGCCCTGCCTGGCCTTTGAGTTGTTTATGGGCTTGGTGAGCTAGTACAGTATGGTGAGAAATCAAAGGAGCGCTTGCCCTGGGACTGAACTGCTGTTGTCTAGGCAACTCTACTAAGAAACTTCTGTTCCCCGGAAGCTGCAGCCTAAATTAACTCCTGCGCTCTTGGAATTCTGTCTTTTTGCCTTTTATAAAGTTTTGGTCTTCCTTTTTTCTTTTTTCCTTCCTTCCTTCCTTCCTTCCTTCCTTCCTTCCTTCCTTCCTTCCTTTCTTCCTTCCTTTTTCTCTCTGTCTCTGTCTCTCCCTCTTTCTTTCCTTCTCTTTCTCCTCCTTCCTTCCTTCCTTCCTTCCTTCCTTCCTTTCTTTCTTTCTTTCTTTTTCTTCCTCCTTCTCCCGTTTCTCCCACCTCCCCCTTCTCCTCTTCCTTCTTTTTTGACAGTAAGGGACTGTTAAACCTTTTCAACTGAGTTGTGTTTTTTGTATTTTTATTTGTAGTCCTAAAATATTTGTCAATTGGCATAATTTTAAAGGTCTCTTTGCCTTAAAACACATTTCTGAATTCTGTCACAATTTAGATAACTTATGTCATGAAGGGGAAGCCCAGCTAATCACCTTGTTTGTAAGGCATATCCCCCTTAGGCTAATATTTACTTATAAAATCTTGTGGGTGTGCGGCCCACCTTCTCTTTGTTTTCCTGTGCTCCTCGCTGGAACCTTGGCTTTTGTAAGTTCCCTTTTCTTTCCTTTATTAAAGCTGAATATTATATATTAAAGCTAGTCTGGATAATCATAAGTGCCGATCGACCACGCCCCTTCATTTTGGCGCTCAACGTGGGGCCACATACCCATGACCCTGGGATTAAGAGTCTCATGCTCTACCGACTGAGCTAGCCAGGCAGCCAGGAGCTGGGTGGCAGGAACATAACCCACTGCTCCCCACTACAATGTCAGTGTCAATATGCTTTGAGAATGAAATCTGTCTTCAAACTTAGTGCTTAAATTCTGATTCATCCTCTGCTTTACCTAAAAATGAAACAAGAAAGAAAAGCATATTTTTCTGCAGGTGAGACATGGGGCCTCATAGCCATCAACTATAGCTTCAGCATGTCTTTTTAGGGTTTTCTTAACATGGAACGATTCTTTACCATTGTTTCTAGTACCCCAAAAGGCAGCCATTTATTTGGCTGAGCAGGGGACTAGAGTAGTTGATCTTCAACCTTCATAGGTGTTTACTGAGAATCTGAGCTCATTTGAGGTCATTTGGAGATATTAAGTCATTTAATCTCCACAAAACGCAAATAGGTCAACCATGTCATTATCTCAATTCTATAGACAAAGAATTTGAGACTAGAATGTAAAGTAATGAATCCGAAGTCTCAAGTGACAGGGAGAGCTGGGGTGAAACCTGGGAAGCAGGCTGCATGTCTGTGCCTTTAATCGCTGTCGTAGCTTGCCATTTCAGATACTCAGATCACAGTAGGAAAAGTGCGAAGGTGCAGGTACTAAGACCAAATTATAAAATTGCAAATCAGATTGGTTCATGGCTCCCAGTTCAATTTATTTAAACTCAATTTCCATTAACCCATTGAGTAGATGGGTGAGCCGAATTGGCAGCCTTGTTAAATGATCTCTCTTACTTGACAATCTGCAAGATTTGGAATCCAATTTGAATCTCAGCTTCATTTTAGCTACTTCTTGTCTTTTATTTTTTATACTAGTTCACTGGCTTTTTCATTCAACCGGGTATAAAATTGGCTAGCTGTTTCAATTATCAAGTTCAGAGAAAGGGAACATGTGAAATCTATGCTAAATCCAAAGCAGAAGATATTGTAAGTGTTGGCTTTTATTGTCTACATGTGGAGAAGGTAAGGAGGTCTTGGGCTAGGGAGATGGCTTAATGAGTAAGAGTGATTGCTGTATAAGCAAGAGGACCTGAGTTCAAATCCCAAAACACACATAAAATCTTATCACAACCACATGCCTGTAACCCTGGAATTAGGTAAGCAGAGACAGAAGGATACTGGGAGATTGCTGGACAGCTAGTTTTGTCAGATCAGTGAGCTTAGTGAGCTTCCGGGTCAATGAGGAACCCTGTCTCAAAAAGTACAGAGAAGAAATGATTAGAGGCAGATATTTAATGTATTCTTCTGGCTTATGGATGTGAATGCATGGCTTATGGACTTACACACATGTGTAGACACCACACACACTCATACCTTATACCCCATACACAAAAGGAAAAAAGAGGGAAAAGGAAGGTTTTCTTCCTTCTAATATTTGACATAGTTTTAGGGGCAGGCAGTACACAACACTCCACTGTTAATGAGAAAATCTTTTCTATTTTGAAGCTTTAATTTTAAGTAATGCACTCTTAAAAATGTAGCTATCAATAGAAATCATAGCTCAGAAGCATTCTCCACAATTCATTGGAAATTATCCAACACACCAGTCTTATGGGAAACAAAGCAAACAAAATATGAAAAGAATATAAGAGGAATAGGAAATAGGTATTTTGTAGATCGTTATTGTTTCTGAATCCTATGGCTAAACTGTTTGGATTCCAGATCACTGTGCCCTTTTAATAATGATATCACCAACTACATCAATTTTTATAATCTTTTCATAGTGAATTTGAAACAATGTTTTTTGTTACATTTTTGCACATCTAGCATCTATCATCTATCTATCTATCTATCTATCTATCTATCTATCTATCTATCTATCTATCTATCTATCTATCATCTATCTATCTATCTATCTATCATCTATCTATCTATCTATCTATTTATCATCTATCTATCTATCTATCTATCTATCATCTATCTATCTATCTATCTATCTATCTATCTATCTATCTATCTATCATCTATCTATCTATCTATCTATCATCTATCTATCTATCTATCTATCATCTATCTATCTATCTATCATCTATCTATTTATCATCTATCTATATATCATCTATCTATCATCTATCTATTGTTACAAGGGGGAGGGCTGCTTGTTTGTCCTGGCCACCCAGCTAGCCGAAATAACTACACAGAAACTGTATTAATTAAAACACTGCTTGGCTACTAGCTATAACTTCTTATTGGTTAACTCTTACATATTAGTTTAACTCATCTCCATTAATCTGTGTATCACCACGTGGCTGTGATTTACCGGCAAGATTCTAACCTGTGTCTGTCTGAGGTGGAGGATCCATGGCTTCTCTCTGACTCTGCTTTCTTCCTCCCAGCATTCGGTTCTGTTCTCTCCCACAACTACCTAAGTTCCGCCCTCTCAAAAGGCCAAGACAGTTTCTTTATTCATTAACCAATGAAAGCAACACACAAACAAAAGGACCTCCTACACAAACCTATCTATCATCTATATATCTATCTACCTACCTATTAACCTACTATCCATCCCTCTGTGTACCTGTCTATCTATCTATCTCACTCTATAATATACATCCCTAAATATGTGTGTGTGTGTGTGTGTGTGTGTGTGTGTGTGTGTGTGTGTGGTATATAGTAGTGATTAAGAAAATCTATACCTAGTGAGAAGTGAATAATTCAGATGTTCAAGTAGTTATTTAGCTTTCTGTTTAAGGTTCATGTCTTTGTCATGGCCAGAGTTGTGGCTCAGTAGTTAAGAGTACTGACTGCACTTCTGGAGAGTTCCCGGCACTCACAACTATTTGAAATTCCAGTCCCTGGGGCTCCAATACCCTCTCTGGCCTTTGTGGGCACCCAGCACACTATGGTACACAGGCAGACATACATACAGACTAAATTCCCACATAAATAAATAAATAAATAAATAAATATCTTTTGAAAAAGATAAGATTTGTATCTTTCAGGTACAAGGAGGAAGATATGAGTGCCATACTGGAAGAAGTTCTACATTTCTAAATGATATCTAATAGAAGAACAGAAGCTGGTAGAAGAAGGAAGACCAAGGTCAGGTGGGAAGTGGGAAATCAGTGCTTTCGGTCAAGTGTATGATACATTCTGCATTTTGTTTAGTTGAAATTGAGCAATGTAGGCTTAGAGAGTTGTTTTAAGCAGAAAATGTGGAGGCAAGCAATTTGGTTAAAAGGAAGAGAAAGGTAAGACCAATTATTTTATAACTCAGATTACAATAGAGTTTTTACCATTCTTTATGTCATAGTGTTGAAATGAGAAACCACTTCAGACATTGCATGGTTGTGGTCCAGAACTTTTTCTGATGTCATTGCGTGAAACTTTTCCCTTATGCATTTATCAACGAGTGTCTAAGACTGCTACCATTGTCTGGTGATTCAGCTTCTTCAACCTTTTGGCACATCAGAAGCTGAGCTTCAGCCACTTTGTCACCTATGAATTCATGTTCTGTCAGTGATGTCCCCGGGTCCCCACCCCTCAATTTCTTTTGACCTTTGCTGAAATGTCAACTTCATAGCCAGACCTCGTGTGTTCACTCCCTTTGTAAGATCAATTGTCCTTCCTAACATTTTCCTCTGGCTCCTTTCCCCAATCCTATTTCCCATTGTCTGATAAACTATGCAACTTAATTTTTTCTCAGTAACTCAGAACACAGATGTTTTTCTTATTGTTATATCCCCAGACCATAGTGTACATATATACTTGTTAATGGTAACAAATTAAAAACAATGCTAGCTTCAGTATATAGAGAGATTGCATAGCTGACCTGTATTCAGAGCTACAGGTGACAATTACTGCATAAGTCCAGACAAGAGTGAGTGTGAGATCAGAGCCTCTGATTTTAGAAACTTAAGGAAATTTCAGGGCTTAGACAAATTGGGGCTTAGTGATACACTGGTTATTCTATAAGCTATCATTAAAAACAGTGATGTTGGGTAGACAAAAGAAAGTGAATAGTCTAGAGATGGAGGGAGATAGACAGAGATAGATAACAGATGATAGGCAGACAGACAGACAGATGATAGAAAGAAAGAAAGAAAGAAAGAAAGAAAGAAAGAAAGAGAGAGAGAGAGAAAGAAAGAAAGATAGATAGATAGATAGATAGATAGATAGATAGATAGATAGATAGATGGATAGATAGGCTTTAGTGTTAAAAGAAATAGCTATTTGTATACTGGGAAGACACAGAATCTGGTAGCTGTCCAGTCCAGTGTTAAAGACACAGATGATCCCTAGAGAGTCACTGCTGTTGAATCTATGTTGAAAGACTGAAGAAGGTAGAGTCACCAGACAATGGTGCTAGTCATAGACACTCATTCATAAAGAAAAGGGGTTTGCATGTGTCCACAACCTGCCTCCATCCAACTTCCTCCCATCCATGCTTCCAGCTGTCTACCTTCAAGGCAGATTTTGACTTCCTTAGTCGCTATCTCACGTACTAATGCTCTCTGCTGGTGGCTGCATAGGCACACAGGTGTGCTTTACCAGTCCTATGTGTCTCTTAACTTAGTCACGTTGATAATCGAGATGAACTATCACACTAAAACTGTTTAGATCTGACAGATCGAATCATTTCTAGAGCATTATTTACTTCCATTCCAATTGTCATTGAACTTTGCCAAGTGATACACTTATACCTGTGGAATAATTTTGGAATCATATGAATAAGTGCCTCAAGCGATTCTGTGCTTTTTTGCAAAAAATGTTGTCTAATGTAGTATCTAAAAAAAAAAAAATTCAGAATACTTACGATTTTTCTAGGCCAGAATATGTACTATGCAAGTGACCTTGGACTATCCCTTAATTCTAGCTGCAACGTTTGATATGAAGTATGACACAGGGTAGCCCAGTCATATTTCACACAAACAAATGACATGGCAATCAGTCTTTAGGCCTGCAGTGTTAGAACACATATTAATCTAAGCCAATGAGCTTGCTGGCGACATTACACATCACCATTGCAGCATTAGATAATATGACTATCTTCTGCTTCAGACACTTGGAAGATAATCAATGCCTTCTATAGACGTGAGGAATCAAGAACGAGCAGGTTAAGGGAGGAAACCTATCAGGCAGATCTTAACAGACTGGATTTGAAGTGCCTATTGGGGCATTCAAGTGCTTTATTCAGTACATATGTATCTAATGTATCTAATTTGGTTCGTAGTCTAGGACTGACAGCTAACCACTGGCTGCACTTTGACAGCCAGTACATCACAGCCAATCATGAGAATGGTGAAAGAGTGTGCGGCATGAGGGCCATAGGGCATTGTATTTTAGAAAGGCCTATAATGTTCACTGGAGCTAAAGAAGCCCCTGCATGCTAGAGATGAGAGATAAACTGAGAGTGGTATGTTTCAGTTCTGAATTAGCAGCTATGTGCTGGACATGGGGAGTGCCTTACGTTGTCACCTCTCTAGTTCCGCTTCTCTCAAGCGGTCATGTCCTTCCTGGTTCTTACCAGAAAAAGGGACCCCAGAGGGCTCAGCAGATCATTTTGTACTGTCCTTCCCCAGACTGCAGGCCAGGACCATTTCTGAACTTCTCGTCATGGAAACACATAAGTTGCAAGTTCCTTTGATTATCGGGAAGGACATGGAAGGGCAGGAGTGCTCTTTCCTGCTCAATGATCCATGCAACTAGAACAATATCCATTGTAGGCAAATTCATGGCTGGGATAAGTGGACGCACAGCCCAGCAGTTCTTATAAATGAATTTAGTTCAAGTTGAATTAGGCTGATCTGTGAAAATGTGTTTCAAAATGATTCTCTTCAGTATTTAGGACACTGAATCATTTTGAAAAATGGTTTAGTGCTTTTGGTAAACGTTTATATTAAACTTCCATAATTCTATAGAAGTTAGTCTAGGGATCTCTAATGAACTTTTGAAACATGTCGAATACTAAATGCTGTTTAATATTGGCTGTCACTTTTCTGAAAGAAAAAAAAGGAAGATCTCTTTATTTTGTTTTGTTCTTTTCTGATTGGTAACTGCTATATTGTGGATGGGTAAAAAGACCATGTTTGCCAGCCATAGGAAAAATAACAAAACCAACAATGTGCTAAAAACTAGAATTTACAATAATTATTCTTGGTTCTTAAAAGGGGCCCTTTCAAGTGGCAGTTTCTACCAGCAGGATTTTTATATTTCATGCAAAGTGTCTGGATTTCTGACTCCTCTCATTTATTTACCTATGTCAAATTATTTACCTATGTCAAATTATTTTAACTTAGAATTGCCAGTCTCCCACAGTGTAGTCTGCTCTGGAGAGCTGGGAGATGTCAGGGAAGCTAAAGAAGTTTGTGGCAGCAAGGAACATACCTGGAGGAGAGGGAAGGTACAGCTTCGCTGACCTCTAGAGAAAAGGATTTTGGTTACTCTGTTCAGTAAGATGGGAACTCATTAGGTGTTTCAAATACATGAGGTCCACAGTAAGATTTATTCTTGAGAAGAGGCCACTTGGGTAACTAATGAAACAGGAGGCTGCTGCCGTGTTGTTGCTGAGTAAGAAATGCTGAGAAATTGCCCTAGGCTGAAAGTAGTGATTGTGGATGTGATGTGTTTGAGAGAAAGGAAGTAGCCTTGCAAGATGCAGAAAATAATGCAGAGTAAAGGAAAAGGCTGCTGTAAGAGTCAGCAGCAGGTTGATCAAAGCCCAGAAGAGGAATGGCCTTTGCTATTATATGTTCGGTAAAGTCATTTGGTGGGCTGACTTTGTGCAAGATTATCACATTCTGAGGATGAAGAATTACTGAGACATCAAAGTATAAATGTCTAGATTTCTGAAGTAGGCTAGTCTGGAGATGTAAAGATTGTTGGGTGAATTTGAAATCTGTTGCATTTGTTCTAATTGAAGCTAAAGTCTTATAAGTGGAGAAAACTGGTGAATGAGGATCTGAGGGTTGCAGAACTTCACATCTTAATGACTAGAGTAAAGAGGGTGAGATTTGGAGAAGGCATGAAAGGGATGATGAGAAAGAGGAGAATTGGGGCAATGAGATACATACCTTGGAGAAAGAGACAGAGGGCTGTGTGGTGAGAGAGGTAGTTAGCCACATCAGTGATAGGAGAAGTAGGCCTCAGTTCTTGTCCTATAGAAATTTTGTGTAGCCCTGGGGTGAAAATGCATTGCTACGGGATGTGGGTGATGAGTGTCTGTGACTTCTTAGCAAGTGTGACTCTGAAGGGATTATGGAATGGAGTGTTAGCTGAGTCAGGTGGGACATGGATGCTCAGGTTTTGGAGAAAGAAGTTCATGAGAAACAAGAAGGGTGAGTTTTTAAAAGGGCTTATTATAGAGAGAAAGCTTAAAGAAGAAAGATGTAATGTTGGGGCGGCTGACCAATCCCTTGTCTGAGGGGCGTGGCCGCTCCACAGGCAAAGATACCTTTAAAAGAACCAGGTTTGGGATAGGCCCTTCTTCTTCTTCCGCTTGGTTCTCTGCATCCCTGGAACCTCGGATTTGAAACAATTGTTATATTGAGATATATACCATATTGTAATGTACATTTCTACCTCGGATATTATTTATGTAATGACCCTGTTTACATTTGGAAATCATTGTCTTCATTTATTGCACAGTTGTTTATTCTATTAGTCATAAAGTTAGATAGGTGTTGAGAATTATATATTTGTCATATTTATATTTAGGATAATCAGGTTTTTTAGATACATAGAGACTATATTTAGTATAGATAGTATAATCTTCAACCTCTAAGAAGAGCTGTAGAACATGGCCTTTAATCTAACCTAGAGTTTTGTACTTATGAGACACAATCACTCCTGGCAACAATGCTCTACTCCCGAGAGAATATTGAGCACCAAAGGCACTCCACTGGGAGTTTGTCTTCTTGGCTTTTGGTCAAAGAAAAGCCCATACCTTGACTACTGACAAAAATACAAAATATCCATAAGTGGATAAAAGAGAATTGTCTTATCTTGCCAAGACAGGATAGGATAGTTCTACTAAAGGTCCCTTGCCATTGAAAAATGGTATGTCAGGTTGTGTTAGGCCTTAGCCAAAGTTGGTTGCCTCAACATTGCTAATGAGACTTTGTGTGATTGCCCAGGTAGTCAGTTGTCTCTGTCATCTGTTGCACATCTTGGAAGTTTCTCGTTTGTACTTCCTGGTTGCTTTAGTAATATTACTTTCCTTCTCAGATCTTTGATGGGGATGAAGATTAGATAATTGTAGCTATCCTCTACATTATGTAGACTCCCTGAAGTAGAATGTTTGGTAAAATTTCTGTTATATGTTCCTTGCTTAATATTGTTTGCTTCTCGTAATTTTATATGATCTGTTCCCATTGTATATAGTTGTATTTGGTTTTTGAATCTGTCTTATTTAGACAAAAGGGGGAGATGTTGGGGTGGCTGACCAATCCCTGGTCTGAGGGGCGAGGTTGCTCCAGGGGCAACTGGGTTTGGGATAGGCCTGCCCTTCTTTTTCCGCTTGGTTCTCTGTGTCCCTGGAACCTCGGATTTGTAAGTGTATCCCACTTTCTCCTTTTATTAAAACTGATTTATTCTAAAAGGCTATTTTGGTTATTTCCAAACTCCTCCGACCGCTGCATCATCAATGTAATGACTGCAGAAAGAACACAAACCTTTGGAAATCCAGCAAAGCTCCAGAAGGTGCTGGAAAGGTCAGATTAGGCCCTACACAAGAGGGTATCCCCAAAGAGGGAAAAGCCCACAGAGATACACTGTAATGCCATTTTTATAGGACTCATGGAAGAAACTGGACAAAGAGGTAACTTCTGTCATTTCACAGAATATCTTATATGTTGAATAAATGGTGCGGTGGGGGGGTGCGTTCACAGGCTCTATGCACATTCCCCTGGCCTAATCAGGAACATAATTTTGCACACTATGCATATTCAACACATTCATTTAGAAAATGGCTTGCACCCTGAAGCTCCTGCTGTCCATTTCTGACATCTGATTTGGTAGCTGCTACCTTGACTCATCCATTGGCCTTGTCTAGTATGGCTACTCTCAGATCTTGGAGATATGGCTGGTGTCAGACTTTGGTGGTGTATGCGAGGTTAGGTAGTCAATGTTCCCTTTGCTTTCACATTTACATGACCAACTTGTAGTTTTAGCGTTGTAGAAGGCAAATTCTACTACTTTTACCAAGACTTAGTTGCAGTTTCTCTTGGTTACATCTCTTCTTAGCCCTCTGTCTACAGTGTGGTCTGAGTGGCCCTCTCAGAAAAATAGGAAGAGCCTTGTCAGAAGCTTTGTGAAGGGGTGACAGGGCCTTGTGTATGTCCCATTGTCTGGGCAAGAGATTTACCTGTTGTCTATATCAAAAAAGTTATACTGCCGGGAATGGATCATGGTATTAGTACCATGGGAAGCTGTTACAGATGTTCATAAGTCCAAATAGTGTTTAGGAAGCAGATGTCTACAAATGGTCTTTTTCTCCCCCTTTCTTACTGTTTGGCATCTCCTACAAGAAGTATTTAAAGGCAAGTGTTAGTACCCAAATGAACAGATGTTTTGTTATTGCTACTCCTATATTTGTATACATTTTTCCTCCTTGAGATATACTTAGCTTTGTTTGGGGAAGACTAGAGAATTTGATTTCCTCATCAAAATGTTGAAACAATGAAAGATATTTCTCAGTGAGAAATTCTAATTAGAGGCATTTTAATAATGTAGGAAGGATAGAGTTTATAAAATGAGTGACTAGCTGAATTGGGAATGGAAGCAGGGATTTTGAGATTGCAATTTAACAATTAACTTAACGTATCATAAAATGTCATTTTGTTTTCATTTTAAATGCCCAAGAGAACATTATTCATAGACTTGTATATTGCTAACTATGTTTTTAGAATTTGGCTACAGTATTTTCCCCTTTCTCCTACATATGACAAGTATGGGAGCTAAAAATTCCCAGAATAGAAACATGTACCCACCCCTCCAAGAAGAACACCGAAGAGTCATTGTTATCATGGCCAGTAGTAGACACTTATCTTCCTGATTTGCTCTGGGAATAAGGATGGAAGGAAGACCAGGGATCTCAAAGTCACACTCGCATTGGAAAAGTGAAGAGAATGGTAATTTTCCAATGTCCGTGATTAGAGCCATCTGTGCTTTCTTACTTTAGGTCTCTAGATGCATTCCAATGCAAAATAGCCTCTTCTTTGTTTATTTTGGAACACAGCTGTTGTCTTAATTATCCTAAAAGATAACAGAAGCATTGTTCTTTCCCATCCTCACCCATTCTCCAGTGAAGCTCTTGGTTGAATGCAAGGAAGACCTGAAGGAATTAGTTTTTCTAGAAAATCTGCATTGTTGTTTTATTTCTCCAAAGGTAAATACCGTTTTTAAAAGCAGCGGATGGGGATTATACGTGTATATGCATACACATATGTAAAGTGTGCAATTGTGTGCATGTGTGCACGCACATACTCTAATGAAGTTTGAACTTTGAACACTTGCTATTCCTTTTTGATAGACAGCCACTTGCACCACACCACACCCCCACACCCTTATGACAAGAACCAACAGTGATTCAGGTTAAACTTTTGAAGCTTTACCCCTTGGCATTTTCCTTCTTTGAACAGAAGGAGTTAAAACCATAGAGCACAGACTGATTTGCTCTTTTCTCATTATCTGCCCCTCCCCCAATACTCTGCTCTTTGAGCTTTGAGCTGAAGTTGAACTGCTTCAAATTATATTCTTTTCTCTATTGTTAGAAGCTAGGAAGTTGCTTAAATGTCATCAGAGGTGCTTTGGTCTTCTGAAACAAAGGTTTTAGAGAACATAAAATGTGCCTAGTCCTATATACTCTCATGAAAGGAAGTAATACAAGTATTTAGAGTTAACACACACACACACACACACACACACACACACAAATTTATAAATTCCACATAAAAGCAAAAGAAAATTTTATTAGCTACCGAAAGCATTTCTATAAAATTGTTTGCCCCTATACATTTTAGTTCCACAATGATTGCCTCGTCATTTGGCAAGGAGTTTGTAAAATTATGCTCTACTGGCAGAATAAAATGAAAATTCAGTATTTGCTCTAGGTTGGTTTTTTATTACAATTATAGTTAGTTATATAAAATGTGTGACTTTACATAGAACTGCACTCACTGTTTCTAATATTGCCAGAAGTTAGTTTCCTACAAAAGTATATATGCTTTGTGTGTGTATGTATATATGCATATATGTATGTATGTATATATATGTATATATAATGATTTCTCTCAAGTCGAAACTGAATTAAAATGTACAGAATTTACAATCATAATGTAAATGGTCCTGGACCTAACCTCTAGCCATAAACTGTAACCTTGTTCAAAAAGGATATAAAAGAAGTTTTTATACACTGCTCACCCTATGAACAGGAAACCCATGATTCATTGCCTCACATTCAACCTGGCTTTCTGCTGGGCTGGTTTGCTGACCCTGACACAGAAGCAGTACTGAACAAGAGCTAAGAGAGGTGGTGTGGAGGTGGGTCCGGTGCTTCTGAGCTGATGGAACTCACTGGCACTGTTTAGGAAAGGGGAGAACTCTGCATATGGGCATGTTGGCTTCCTGAACCACAACTGAGGAAGGGTACAAGGTGAGATTCCTTGAGGCTTCTCATAAAACAGCTGCCATGAAGAAGAAAGAAAAGAGAAGGCAATTTGGGTCATCCTTTGCTGCCTGGAAATCACTGGCTTTCCCCAGCTAGAGTGGCAAAGGGTGTGTGCTTGTGTATGTCCAATCTTTTATCGATGAGACCAGAAAGAGCTCACCTTTGCAATGTGCACAATGCTTTAGAAGAAGGACAACTCTAACAGCTCCCCAAAAAGTTCAGTAGAATCATGGAGAATTTTCAAATTTTTAATTTCCTGTCATCTAAGAGAAACCAAAGAAAAGCAACTTGACACTCATTAGAGGGAGCCAACCCAATCCCCCTCACAATATATCATACACAATGTCCTGTGATTTAGCAAAAGAGAAAATATATAGGTAGTATATATTATACATTAAGTAATTCAGGACAGTGAGATGCCTCAGGGGGAATGGTACTTGCTGCAAAGCCTGATGAACTGAGTTCCATCCTCAGCACTCTCACAGTGGAAAGCAGTACAAGTTGTACTGTCCTCTGCACATGAGCTTTGGCACCTACATAAACACACACACTCACATACACAAGTGCACACACACACACAAATGTAAGAGTCTGGCCTTTTTTCTTAAAATATTTACTGTTTTAGTTTGCCATTTTTGCTTATCATTGCTATTATTTATTACTTTGTATGTGTTTGCTTTGGGGTCAGGTACTAATTTGCCAGAGTGTACATGTGGAGTTCAGTAGACAGATTTTTGGAGTCAGTCTTCACTTTGAACCTTGTTGGAATAAGCCTTCTCTTGGTTGTTTCGTCTAGCCCATGAGCTTCCATCTGATTCCCAGGTTCCTACTTCCATCACTAGGTGGAAATGCTCAGATGACACATCTGTGTTCCAGAGACTAAAGAGTTGTCAGGCTTTGTTGGAAGACATTGCTGGATAGTCAGAGGCCAGAGCCTTCCAGTGCCTGGCAGCTTATTTTAATAGCTCATCAACATGGAGGTCTCTTTCTCTAGTAGAACCTTCTGCATCTACCAGCCCCTATCTGGAGAAATGTCCCTGGATCTGACCTGGAGGACTGACCTTATCAGTAAGTTGTCTCTAAACCGGACTTATCTTTAGCTCGGACCCTGACATAGATTCCTGCTAGAAGGCTTCCTTGCTGCACACATGATAACTAAGACTTATGCTAAGGAGTCTTGTGATAGGAGTATGCCACTTAATGAAAATTAGTGTTTGTACCCAGGCTCCACAATTCTATATACACACCTTATATTTTGAAATAAAATTGAGCTGGTTTACTGAAAACTGTCTCCTGGAGGGCTGTTTCTGTTCATGCTCATGGGACGCATACAAAATTTTCTGTCGCCCCTTCTGCTTCTTTCCCCTCTTGAACTAAGGACCAACAGGCAGAGAGGCCAAGAGAACCCTCCCACAAGGCTTATGTAGTTTTTACACACTGAGCCTTCTTTTCAGTCCCCCAAAATCAAGACATACAAAAAAGCATGAAGCAACGTTAAAGGTAATGACTGATGTAGCAAACAGAATCATTAGAAATTGGGTTTACTTCAAAAATAGCATAGAGGCTTGGAATGTGTTATTGTAATGTCCTTACCTTTGCTACATATTAAGGTAAACTGAAAATAAAAATATGATTTGCCAGTGTTTATTATTTGTGGACTGTGACAAGTTGAAGTCAGAACTCCTGAAAAGCCAAATACTAAGACAACACAAAATTCAAGACAGTGAATGTGGTGGGTTTAAAGGATGTTTTGTTAACCCAAACAGCAGTACAAGAGAAAGGACATTACATCAAAAACATAGTATGAATGGAAAAGCCATCACAAATTACTGAATGTCCATCCAAACTTATAATTATTTCCTTAAAAGTAACAAACCAAGCATTTCAACTGAACTTAAAAACTGTCAAACTGAATAAAACAGCACATTTCTAACCATAGAAGAGAAAGACATTAAAAATATAGATTTTGGGAAGAGTTTGAAGTTGATGTGACACATTAATAGTTCAAAGCTGGGAAGGTACATGGCATATAGCAGTGACCAATTCATGAAGATGAAAAGGTAAACCAAATGTAAAGAAATAATTTGAAGGTTTTATGAATTTCAAGCATAGTTTTAGAGTTTCTAAAGCAAAAATGGACACAATAATGAAAGAAATAAATCCACAGTTACAGCTGGACATTTTAATATCCTACACTCAGCAATGTGAAGTGAACTGTTAGAGGAAGTAGATAGCAAAAGGATTCACAAGGATGGAGATCTAGAATGCAATGCAGTCAATATATGTTGTAGGAGACTGTTTCCAGTTGCCCAGCCCCAAAGTAATCACACAGAAACAGTATTAATTAAATCACTACTTGGTCTATTAGCTCTAGCTTCTTATTGGCTAACTCTTACATCTTAATTTAACCCATCTCTATTAATCTGTGTACCAAAACGAGGCTGTTGCTTACCGGGTAAAGTTCTGGTGTTTGTCTCTGGTGGTGGGGCTACATGAAATCTCTCTTACTCCACCTTCTTTCTCCCAGCATTCAGTTTAGTTTTCCATGCCTTCCTATATTCTGCCATGTGCAGGCTTAAGACAGTTTCTTAATTAACTAATGGTATTCACAGCATACAGAGAAGAATCCCACATCACCTCCCCTTTTCTGTTTAAATAAAAAGGAAGGTTTTAACTTTAACATAGTAAAATTACATATTACAAAACAGGTATCAAACAATAATTACAGTTATAATATTTATATCTATTTTATCTTTTATCTTAACTAAGGAAAATATAACTGTATATTCTTCAACTCCATCAAAGATTCCAGAAGGATACAATATTACCTAAGTAAACAGGAAGTGCATTGTAAGCAACTTCCAACACTCAAGAATTGATAGAGACATTTTGCTGCCTGGACAGTCACCCAGTGTTCTTCTGTACTGTTGGTACATTTGTCTTCAGCCTACAAGCACATCTTATCCAGCAGACTTTTCCACAAAGCAGGAAATCTCAAAGACAGATCTGCCATATTGGCAGTTTGCCAGTCACATTTTTTTTCTGTCCTGTAGAATGTCTAGCAGACTCTTTCATAGAGTGGAAACTCTGAAAGATTGTCTCACCTTTAGCAAGTTCAACAGTCATTTCTCTGTGGGTCCTGCATGTCCAGTTCATACAGAATAACATCAAACAGTCCAGGCAAGAGCAGTTTCTTGCTCAAATGTCTAACCAACTCCATAAGGAGCCTCTTCAATGCCCATCATCCTCTTGAAGTAGATTGGTTCTGCCAGAAGTAGATAAGTCTCATTGTCATGAAAAGTACTAAGTTCTTAAACATTTTAAATGCCTCATTCTATAGTCTTTGAAATATCTGAAGAATGTCTATTCATCTGAAATACATCTCTGTACATCTAGAAAACCTGACTACATGCTTGACTATTATAGAAGACTCTTAATTAACCTATATTTCTTAATTATACATTACATCTTTATTTTTTTATTTTTTTTTTTATTTTTGGTTTTTCGAGACAGGGTTTCTCTGTGGCTTTGGAGCCTGTCCTGGAACTAGCTCTTGTAGACCAGGCTGGTCTCAAACTCACAGAGATCCGCCTGCCTCTGCCTCCCGAGTGCTGGGATTAAAGGCGTGTGCCACCACTGCCCGGCTTACATTACATCTTTAAATGAGCTGCACAAACACAATACCTTAATCAAGAGCAGAAATATACATATAACAAAACTGACCTAAAATTTTTATCAATAAACTAAGATCCATACCAATGCAAAGTATCCATTTCTATAGCATATCGCCCTTTAAATATAAATAAACATTTATAAATAATATTTGGGAATATATGGGTATAGTTTTCTCAAGACTACTTCCTGTTTTTTGTTGGGTGAAGTAATTTTTGGGGTGTTCAAGGCAATCTTTCAGGGAGTCTTGTTCCATCAAGCCACATTAGTCTGGAAGGATTCCACAGGTTCTTATCTTCTGTGGAAACAAAAGCAGAACCTCTTTTCCAAAACAACATAACCCTGGACTCAAATTTTGAAGTCAAGAAACATTTAAAGCCTATGTGTTGGTTTAGCTTAGAAGCACTCAGAATCAAATTTCTCTCTGCAGTCAGAAGAGTCAAAGAAAATACAATAATATACATAATCCAGACTCTCTGTGTATACTCCATCTTTATGTGGCTTATTTTTCTTTATTCTTATTAATTTTTCTACAAGTTTACTTTGTCTCTTTAAAAACCGTTTACTTCTTTTTATAACTTTTTGTAACTCTCTATACTCCTCTTTTCTCCATCCCAAGCCTACATACATTTTTTTAAACACACTGTGACAAATTTAGAGGTCTTTTTATTCTAAATCTGTCTTTATTGTGTATCTGCCATCCTTTTTAAGAAGGACTGCTTCTTAAAATGCTAAGATCTTCTTAAAAACTAAGTGGTGCATTGCTAGAGCAGATATGGCCCTGCCTGCTTGCTTCACCCAGTCCAACATGGCAAGGCGGAGGTCTGTTTAGTGCTAGCCATGTTCATAGCCCCATTTAAAAGCTCTTCCTCCCAAAATAGTCTGAGTTCACATGGTAACAAGGCTCAGAATGCTGCTGTTTCAAAACCATGTGGGTTTTTTCTACTACTGTTGATTCAAGACAACCTCTCTTAAAGGATCTATGGTGCTAAGCAGTGCTTAACTCTGTTTTCTGTTTGTTAGTTTTTCTTTTTGCCTAGAATTCCTTCTTAAACTCTCTCATGTTTTAAGTGGATTTTAGTTGGCCATGTTGCCACCAATTTGATTACCTGTACATAATAGTACCCCTAATAAGCATGAAGCACAAACTTAAAAGAGACTATCTGGGCTGAAGATGGCTCAGTGGCTAAAGGGGGTATTATTCTTGAGAGGAGCCCAAATTTGGTTTCCAGCATCCACAGCAGATGGTTCTCAATGGCTTAATTCCAGGTCCAGAGGACTCAGTTCCCTCTTCTGACCTCTGTAAGCACTACACACACATAAGCACAAGCACAAACATATATATATATATATGTATATATACATATGTATACATATGTATATATATATGAAAGCAAATTAAAAATAACCAAGCTATCATTAGGTTTGTAAATATTTTAATCCTAAAGACTGTATTCTTCATTTATAATGTAATTAAGTTAAAAATTAATAGCAATAAGATACTTGTAAAACTTCCAAATAATTAGAAATTATAAAACATTGCTAAATACATCATGAATCCTTGAGCCAATCACTTGGGTTAAAAAAAATTCAAAATGAATAAAAAAGCAAGGATGACTTTTTATAATTTTTATAATGTAGAATAACTAGTTCTTTGAGCTATATGCATAGCTAAAATAAATATTTTTAAAACAAAAATATGTTTAAAATTAATAATCTAGGTTTGTAACCTGGAAAACCAGGAAGGGGAAAATATTATCAAAGTAATCAGATAAAAGACATTATAGATGCAGTAAGAAGCAATAAAATGGAAAAGTAAGCAGTCAGATTCAACAGTAAGTGCTTTGAAAAGCCTAATGAGATTGGTAAGCCTAAGCAAGCCTAGGCAGAGAAGGAGGAAGATTTCCAATACAAATGAGGTAAGAAATGACACTATAATGTGAGGTATAAAAAGACAATAACACTTATGAATAACTTTATATTTGACAACTTATGATGGTAAATTAGAAAGTCTAAATAATATAGTAAAGGATGAAATAGAATAAAAAACCAAAAATCTTGCCTGTAAATACATTTTCTGTATTCATATGACATTTTATTAATAAATTTTATCTATTACATGAAGAAACAGTCTTAAACTCTTTAAGGTAAAAGACTATCTAATTTTGTTATAACAAAAGTATCAATGATATATTCAAAATTTTAATACCTCACAATAATAATAAAATATTAGAAATTTGAATTCTATAACAAAAATAAGATAACATGATCAATAATTAGAGTTTTATATAAATAAAAATAATTTTTTAAATAAAAATTTAAGCATCTGAAATCATTAGATATTGCTTATTAGTAGATATGAATCATTTTTGCAGTAATAGAACAAAGGAGAAAAGCACATAATTCTAAGGAGGAAAAAGAAAATTAATCTTCAAGACCCACTCATGATAGTAAATCTGAATAAACTATACCCCTACATTTAAAAAAGTGAACCTATGTGTACACTCTGTGCTGTCCCATAAGACTAAGAAAAGCTGATGTCAGTGACTTTACTTATTTCCATAGCACAATAATATAGATTATACCAAATAAAATTATCAGGAAATATTGTAAAAATAAGAAAGAAAAAACATTTTTCATAAAGATAATATTTATAAATATCAAAGTATTAAACTGATAAATGAATTTGATAATGTCACAGGATAAAGAAGTTAATTTACTTGACTGAGTAATTGGAAAATTAAGTAGAAGTAAATTTTTATCATCAAAAAACCAAATACTTAAAAAAATAGATGAAAAACCTATTTAATTAAAACTCTCATATTGCTGGGAGAATTTGAATATGTGTGTGTCTTATATATTATATATATAAAGTATCATTAGATACATATATTTATTTAAAAACAGATTTTTTTAAAGTTTATAAATGCTGAATATCACTTGGTTTTTCATTCAAATGTAGAAATTTTATGATTTGTGTATGTCAACTAAGAAGAGAAAGAAATCCATAAGAGAAAATATGTTTAAAAGGGAAAAAGGAATTGTTCGATATAAAGTTATTGTGTTGGCTTCAAAGAAAGGAGTGGCACTTTTAGGAAGTGTGGTCTTGTTGGAGGAAGTGAGTCACTGTGAGGGCAGGCTTTGAGGTCTCTTCTGCTCATACTTCCCTCAGTGTGACTTTTAACCAACTTCCTGCTGCCTTCTGATCAAGATGTAGCCAGTACCATATCTGCCTGCATGCTGCCATGTTCCCTGCCATTATGATAATGCACTGAACCTCTGAACTATAAGCAACTCCTCTCAATTAAATGTTTTCCTTATAAGAGTTGCCATGGTCATGGTGTCTCTTCATAGCAATAAAAAGCCCTAACTAAGACAGTTCTAAAATAAAAGTCTTCAGTTAAGAGAACAAAAGAAACAGAACTCAAGGAAAACTAAGAACTGACAACGGGCACTGTTTTCAGGATATCACAGAGAGTGATGGTGTTTACAGTGCTCTAAAGAGCCCATTTGCCTCAGGACCACACATACCCATGTCAAGCTAGTGTTGTCTTCTGTGATGTGGTGACCCAGTATTTCCAGAGCTTCTGAACATTTTAAGAAGACAGATGCCAGGATGTTTGTGTAGAGGTTTCTAGAATAATTCAATCCATTGTTTTCTAACTATGAAAAGAAGAAATAAAGTTTACCTGTAATGTGAAGTTCCTACTCAGTCATGACTCTAAGACACATAGCTTCACAAAGAAAATGGCCTATGAGATATAGAGTTGAATTAGGGTTGGAAAATATAATACTTCTGTGTGTTAAGCAATGACTTCTTGCAGGTAAGAAAGATAAGTCTTCAAAAATTTAAGTACAGGGAAGGAGGAATAGCTCATTCAATAAAGCACCTTCCTCAAAAGCAAAAAAAAAAAAATGTTAAGGTCAATGGTTGCAATTCATGTAAAAATGCTGAGCATGGTGGAACGTGTTAAATCCCAGAACTGGGGAGGCAGAAAGTGTAGAAAATCTAGAACTGGCTGGCTAGCCAGACTCTTGTAATTTGTGAGCTCCAGAGCAATGACAAATCCTGACTCCAAGGAGACAGGTGTTATTGAAGTCCTCTCTCTCTGTCTCTCTGTCTCTCTGTCTCTCTGTCTCTCTGTCTCTCTCTCTCTCTCTCTCTCTCTCTCTCTCTCTTTCTCGTGCACGCTTGCGCGCGCGCACACACACACACAAACAAAAAATTAAGAACAATGTATATATAGTGAAGCAGGAACTTAAGATCATAGTTGTATTATTCTAGAACAGGAACATTCAATTATAAAACATTTCTCCCAGTGGAGAGCAAGTTCAAATTCAGAATGCATTACTGGTGTGGAGTAAAGTTTAAAACTTACCAAGCGTATCCCTTGTCTTCAATGAGTGATCTCCTCAAGAAGTGCTCACCTCCATGAAGAGCAAATTTTCTTCACAATATCTGATCCTAGGCAATCAGCACATTTACTCTTCACATTGAGACCATTCTTCTAGGAATGACACTTTTAAGGTTTATCAACTGCTCTGCATGAGATGCTAATACTCTTGATTTAGAGAGCATAGAAATTTCAAGACATGGAATAAATAATCTATGTAAACATTTGTGAGAGCATTATCTACTCCCCCTTTTTTAAAGTCAGAATGAGACTATGGGCTCAGAAAACAAGCATGAAGAGGGACACATAAAAGAATTCTTGTCAACCTAATGGCCTACGAGGTCTTTATCTTCATCACTCTTTGAGATGCTTAGCACCCAAAACAGAATCCTTATGTTATCCAAGGGATATAAAGGCCAAAGACATTGACTGGTATTCTAAGTATGAATATGTTCTCCCTTCAGAAAAGTCAAGAAAGTCCACTTGTAGGATCTTTGTTGTCTTAAGAGGCACAGTTTGTATCTTCTGTTCTTCAGTACCTCTGTCTTGCCATTTACTGCTTCTTAAATCTCCCAACAAGTATTAACATTAAATTAAATTAATTAAATGCAAGGCTCTACTGAAGGAGAAAGACATAAGCCGCCAGCCAGAACCTCACCGGTAGGCCACAGCCTTGTGGTGATACACAGACTAATAAAAATTGGTTAATTTAAGATGTAAGAGTTAGCTAGAAATATGCCTAAGCTATTGGTAAACTAGTGCTGTAACTAACATAATTTCTTTTTTTTTCTCATGGTTTATTTTTTTTTTATATTTAAAAATTTCCATCTCCTTCCCTCCTCCTACCCCCTCCCTCCGCTCCTCATCCCCCTTCCCTCCCCTCCTTTTCCCCCTTCCCTCCCCTTCCCTCTACCCATACCTCCCCTCCCTCCCTCTCAAGGCCAAGGAGCCATCAGGGTTCCCCACTCTATGCTAAGTCCAAGGTCCTCCCAACTCCCCCCAGGTCCAGGAAGGTGATCGACCAAGCTGAGAAGGCTCCCACAGAACCCGTCCATGCAGAAGAATCAGAGCCCAGCGCCAATGTCCTTTGCTTCTCAGTCAGCCCCCGCTGTTGGCCACATTCAGAGAGACGGATTTGGTCGCATGATCCATCAGTCCCATTCCAACTGGAGTTGGTGATCTCCCTTTAGTTCTGTCCCACCGTCTCCATGAGTGAACGCACCCCTCACGTTCCTGACTTTCTCCCTCATGTTCTCGCTCCTTCTGCTCCTCATCAGGACCTTGGGAGCTCAGTCCAGTGCTCCAATGTGGAGCTCAGTCACCTTCCCCATCTGTCGCCAGCTGGAGGTTCCCTCACGGTCCTGTTGTTACTTGGGTCTGGGTGGCCGGAAAATGAACAAGCAGTCTCTGCCTACAGACAGACATGTCCTTAGAATAGCCATTGCCAGTGGGTGAGACATGCATAACTACAACATAATCCATAGAAACATATATCCAATGCTGAAGTCATGCATGAGTAGAGGCAAGGAAGAGCTCATTTTGCTTAAGTTGGGTATTCAGGCTTCATTTCTGCTGCTGTTATAAATACTCTGACCAAAAGCAACACAGTGGAGGAAAGGCTTCATTTAACCTACAATTTCAGGTCATAGTCCCCCATTAGGGGAGACCATGTTAGGAGCTCTGAGGCAAGTCTGCTTGCCTCTAATCAAGGAACTAACTTCACAGTCAAGTAAGTGTTACTGGAACAGTGTTCGGTTTGTTTGCTAGTTGGCTAGTAAACTCATGCTCAGCTACCCTTCTTCAGTACTAGCTGTTTAGGAAATGGTGTCCCCCACCATGGGCTGGATTCTCTTACATCAACAGTCAAGACAACCTCACCAAGACAGGCCAATCTGATTAAAGCTATTCCTCAATTGAAGTTCTCTTTTCAGATAATTCCAGGTCATATGAAGCTGACAGTTAAAGCTAACCAAGGTAGTGGAGGTTAGAATAATACAACTGTACAAGAGATCTGGACAAGATCAAGAAAGTCTCTCGCACAACCTAGTTGTGCAAGGAAAACTTCTGTATGAGCTCCTGTCAAATCTGGAGCTATTTAAAGATAGTTTTTTAGCATATCCTAGCACACATTCCTATTCTCTGTCCGGCCCTTTACTTGATAATCGGCTCGTGCCTTCACAGGAGGGGGATGGGATATCTTGCTGACTGCAAAGGATGGTCCCTCCATGTGGACAGCCTGACTCTTTGTTGTTCTGGATCTTTCTGTGATTTATATTTGGCTAATGCAAAGTAATTATGGCTTCTTTTTTTGCATTGTTGTAGTTTGCCATTTTATATTGGAATATATTCTTAAATAAATTGCCTACATTTTGCATGGTTTTAATGAGTATTTGTTTCTTTGGGATTTATTTTTGTTAATGATTTATTACACCGTATTTTATAATGATTTTGTGCTATGGAAATTATATTACACAGAGAGCAAATTCAAGCCAATGTTCTAATTCAAGTTCTAATCTGGGTAGTAGAACAATGAAAATAATTTGCCACCTCGACAATGCAATTTTCTCAGGGACTGCTATGGCTTACACAGTGAAGGGGGGATTCAAGAGGTTTTGCATCAAAGAGGAAACCTTGGAAATGAGAAGCTAGGTGTTCACCATGGGAAGCTGACCATGACTAACTGGGAGCAACCATCAAAGATCATTATGGACCATCTGAAATTGTTTGTATTTAAAGCAGGTTGAAACGGTAAACAACCTGACTGAATAGGTACTTTATGAATTGAATGTTTAAAACAAAATAAACAAAAAGTCATTTTGATGGTTCATAAATTGAACATTTATAACAAAATAAATAAAAAGGCCATTTTGAACTGTTTCCCTCTCTTTTTCTATAAAAAACAAACCAAGTAATTTCTAAATTAGATTGTGAGAGGCATGGGTTGCATAGGACAAACAGCAAGGATAGACTCAGTGGTTGAAGGGAGAATGCCAAAGTACTTCCCTAGACTAAACTTGCATGCACATACAAAGGTCACAGTCACCGAAGGTTGCTGCTGGTCTGGTCCACTACAGTTTGTAAATCATGATGAAACCAGTTAAGATGTTTGCTCAGCAAATCTATGATATGAACTCAATATTGACATGCCTGCTACTGGCACTGATCAACAGAAAGGATATATTTTTTTTGCTTTTGTATGAATAATGTATTTTTTCTTTTTTTGATATTTTACTATTTAATTTTTATTTTGTTGAAAATCTTCAAGAGAAAGTACTTGGGGGGGGGGTCTCAGGTCCAGAAATGGTCTTTCCCTCTCTGAATAAATAATTCAATTTATATATTGTATTATGCATATACTTCTAGGTGGTATCTAGGGCATTGCTATCATATTTTTGTGTTTTCTTTTTTTTTCATGGTTTATTTTTTATATTTAAAAATTTCCATCTCCTCCCCTCTTCCTTCCCTTCCCTCCCCTCCCCTCCATCCATACCCCCTCCCTCTCCAGGCCAAGGAGCCATCAGGATTCCCTACTCTATGTTAAGACCAAGGTCCTCCCAACTTCCCCCAGGTCCAGGAAGGTGATCGACCAAGCTGAGAAGGTTCCCACAGAGCCCGTCCATGCAGAAGAATCAAAGCCCAGCGCCATTGTCCTTGGCTTCTCAGTCAGCCCCCACCGTCGGCCACATTCAGAGAGTCCCGTTTGGTTGCATGTTCCATCAGTCCCATTCCAACTGGAGTTGGTGATCTCCCGTTTTTCTGTTCCACCGTCACCATGGGTGAACGCACCCCTCACGGTCCTGACTTTCTTTCTCATGTTCTCCCTCCTTCTGCTCCTCATCAGGACCTTGGGAGCTCAGTCCAGTGCTCCAATGTGGGGCTCAGTCATTTTCTTCATCTATCGCCAGGTGGAGGTTCTAGGGTGATATGCAAGAAATTCATCAGTATGGCTATAGGAACTGGCCTTTTCCGGCTCCCTCTCCTCAGCTGCCCAAGGAACTAGCTGGGGGCATCTCCCTGGAAACCCCGGAACCCCTGAGTGAGGTAACCAAGACCCAAAAAGATGAACATGGGATGTACTCACTCATAATCAGTTTCTAGCCATAATTAAAGGACATCGAGCCTATAATTCGGGATCCCTGAGAAGATAATAAGAAGGTGAACTTCCAAAAAAAGATATAGTAATCCTCCTGGATATTGGAAGTAGACACGATCGCTGGGCAAAAATTGGGAACTTGAGGGTGGGGCGAGACGGGGCCAAGGGAAGATGGGGAGAGAAAAGCGTGAAGAGGAAAATGGGGGGAGATCGGAGGAATGGGATGCTTGGGATACAGGAAGGGTGGACATGGGAGCAGGGAAGCATATATCTTAATTACGGGAGCCATCTGAGGGTTGTCAAGAGATGGGATTTTTTTATGACAGTTCCTGACTTTACAACCAGAGCTTCAAAAAAGTAGAATGGATAGGGCTGCAAAGCTTGATTCATCTACCAGAATTACCTGATCTCTCACCAACTGGCTGCCACTGCACACTGCATTAAGCATCTCAACAACTTTGTGTAGAAACCACTTACTTCCATAGCCACTAGACTATAGAAAATGTCTTCCAAAACTTCATTGAATGGTAAAGCATATACTTTTAATAAACATGGTTATTTCTTATGGGCAAAACAAAGGATAAGGAAGCAGAGAAAGAAATCAGAGAAGCTTCACCTTTCACGATAGCCACAAATAGCATAAAATATCTTGGGGTAACTCTAACCAAGGAAGTGAAAGACCTATTTGAAAAGAACTTTAAGTCTTTGAAGAAAGAAATTGAAGAGGATACCAGAAAATGGAAGGATCTCCCTTGCTCTTGGATTGGGAGGATCAACATAGTAAAAATGGCAATACTACCAAAGGCAATCTATAGATTTAATGCAATCCCCTTAAAGATCCCATCAAAATTCTTCACAGATCTTGAGAGGACAATAATCAACTTTATATGGAAGAACAAGAAACCCAGGATAGCCAAAACAATCTTATACAATAAAGGAACTTCTGGAGGCATTACCATCCCTGACTTCAAACTCTATTACAGAGCTACAGTATTGAAAACAGCTTGGTATTGGCATAAAAATAGAGAAGTCGACCAATGAAATCAAATAGAAGACCCAGATCTTAACCCACAAACCTATGAACACCTGATTTTTGATAAAGGAGCTAAAAGCACACAATGGAAGAAAGAAAGCATCTTCAACAAATGGTGCTGGCATAACTGGATGTCAACCTGTAAAAGAATGAAAGTAGATCCGTGTCTATCACCATGCACAAAACTCAGGTCCAAATGGATTAAAGACCTCAATATCAATCTGAACACACTGAACCTGTTAGAGGAGAAAGTGGGAAGTACTCTACAACATTTGGGCACAGGAGACCGCTTCCTACGTATAGCCCCAGCAGCACAGACATTAAGGGCAACATTGAATAAATGGGACCTCCTGAAGCTGAGCAGCTTCTGTAAAGCAAAGGACACTGTCACTAAAACACAAAGGCAGCCTACTGACTGGGAAAAGATCTTCACCAACCCCACAACAGACAAAGGTCTGATCTCCAAAATATATAAGGAACTCAAGAGACTAGACTTTAAAATGCTAATGAATCCAATTAAAAAATGGGGCACTGAACTGAACAGAGAATTCTCAACAGAAGTCCGAATGGCCAAAAGACACCTAAGGGCATGCACAACCTTCTTAGCAATCAGGGAAATGCAAATCAAAACAACGTTGAGATACCATCTTACACCTGTCAGATTGGCTAAAATCAAAAACACCAATGATAGCCTTTGCTGGAGAGGATGTGGAGTAAGGGGTACACTCATCCATTGCTGGTGGGAATGCAAACTTGTGCAACCACTTTGGAAAGCAGTGTGGAGGTTTCTCAGGAAATTTGGGATCCACCTACCCCAGGACCCAGCAATCCCACTCTTGGGAATTTACCCAAGAGATGCCCAATCATATTACAAAAGCATCTGTTCAGCTATGTTTATAGCAGCATTATTTGTAATAGCCAGAACCTGGAAACAACCTAGATGCCCTTCAGTGGAAGAATGGATGAAGAAAGTGTGGAATATATACATATTAGAGTACTACTCGGCGGTAAAAAACAATGACATCTTGAATTTTGCATGCAAATGGAGGGAAATAGAAAACACCATCCTGAGTGAGGTAACCCAGGCCCAAAAAGATGAACATGGGATGTACTCACTCATAATTGGGTTCTAGCCATAAATAAAGGACATCGAGCCTATAATTTGTAAAAAATCCTAGAGAAGCTATATAAGAAGGTGAACCCAAAGAAAAACATATAGTTATATTCCTGGATACTGGAAGTAGACAAGATTGCCGGACAAAAAATGGGAACATAGGGGTGGGGTGGGATGGGGGGAGGGGGAATGCGGAGAGAAAAGTGTGAAGTGGAGGATGGGAAGAGCCTGGGGGAATAGGATGGTGGGGATATAGGAAGGGTGGATATGGGAACAAGGAATTATATATCTTACTTAAGGGAGCCATTCTAGGGTTGGCAGAGTCTTGACTCTAGAGGGGTTCCCAGGTGTCCAGGAAGACGCCCCCAGCTAGGTCCTTGGGCAGCTGAGGAGAGGGTGCCAGAAATGTACAGATCCTATTGCCATACTCATGAATATCTTGCATATCACCATAGAACCTTCACCTGGCATTGGATGAAGAAAATGACAGAGCCCCACATAGGAGCACTGGACTGAGCTCCCAAGGTCCCGATGAGGAGCAAAAGGAGGGAGATCATGAGCAAGGAAGTCAGGACCGTGAGAGTGCGTTTACCCATTGAGATGGTGGGACAGATCTAACGGGAGAGCACCAAGTCCAGTTGGAATGGGACTTATGGAACAGGGAACCAAACCGGACTCTCTGAATGTGGCTGACGGTGGAGGAGGACTGAGAAACCAAGGACAAAGGCAATGAACGTGAACTCTACAGCATGGACGGGCTCACTGTGAGCCTTGTCAGTTTGGTTGCTCACCTTCCTGGACTTAGGGGGAGCTGGGAGGACCTTGGACTTAACATAGTAAAGGGAACCCTGATGGCTCTTTGTCTTGGAGAGGGGTGGAGTGGGAGTATGGGTGGAAGGGAGGGGAGGGAAGGGGGAGAAGGAGGGAAGGAGATGGAAATCTTTAATAAAAAAAAAGTATATTGATTATAATGGCTCCTATTTTGATTAAAAATGACACATTTGAACCAAGTTGTAATGTTTTAAAAACCATGGTCCTGGTCTGTTATTCCTTTTGCACTAACCAGGTAGGAGGTGGGCTTCACAGTCAGGCTACACAAGATTTGTCTTGGACAAGTTACTTAAACTCTCTTAGTTTTGGCTTCCTCTTATCTAAAATGGTTATGGTGTAGAGGCAGGAGAACAGAGGCAAAGCGAGGTCCTCAGTGCCTTGTGGAAAAGCTTCAAAATGAGCATCAAAAAAGAAGGAGGAGAAGGAGAAGGAGAAGGAGAAGGAGAAGGAGAAGGAGAAGAAGAAGAAGAAGAAGAAGAAGAAGAAGAAGAAGAAGAAGAAGAAGAAGAAGAAGAAGAAGAAGAAATAAAACACTTGGTAAAGTGGAAAGCTATAGTTCTCCCTCCAAGTAAATGTAACCACTGGCACAAAGGAAGTGTCTGAAGGTGACCTGGGTGAAAATGTGTTGAAGGGACAGGTGCTACAGTAAGGTGTGTGTCCATGTGACGGAGAACGTGGGAGAAGTTCACACTGCTTTGTATAGGATGCGATATAGAAGTCACAGTTCTTCATGCTGCCGTGCAGTTCAAGCTGCTGGATCTTAGCTTTGCCCCATCCTGCTTCTTCCTTTTCAAGTGTGTCTTCCTTAATAAGTTTCCCTGGCCTCTGTTGCTATTGTGTCTCTGCTCAATTATTTGTTCTAAGACACAAGAACTCCTGGGGTGAGCACCAACCCACCCACCCACTGGATATAATTGTATTACCTGTGCTGCTTAAATCATGGTTGTGAGTATCTAGTGAAACAAGGCCCACAGCTAGTTAGCGGAGAGTAGAAAAATATAGGAAAATTTCAAAAATATATAAATCTCATTTACTGCACCAATTGCCACAAGTAACACCTAATAGATGTTTACTGAACATTATGCAAATCATCAGGGCAAATAGTCAAGCACAAGGAGACACAATACAGACCACCCATAACACACACACACACACACACACACACACACACACACACACACACACAGAGGAAAGATGATTATATTAATGAAACTTCCTCAAAGGACCCATACTGTGCATAGATTAACTGATAAGAACTTTAGTGCAGAATCCTTGGAAAAGGATTGGAATGTCGCATAACCAGAGCATCTCAGCCTATCTTTAGCCCTTTAGGAGTCATTCCTTATTGCTGGAGAAATGGCTCAGAGGTTGAGAGCTCTGGATGCTCTTCCAGAGGTCCTGAGTTCAATTCCAGCAACAACATGGTGGCTCACAATCTACAATGAGATCTGGTGCCCTTTTTTGGCCTTCAGAGATACATGCAGGCAGAACACTATACTTCATTCATGACACTGATGAATAGAAGCTATAAGAGTTACTCCAGGACCATGTGTTAAAGACGCTTTCTTTCTTCCATTGTATAGTTTTAGCTTTTTTGTTGAAAATCAGGTGTTCATAGGTTTGTGGATTAATATCTAGATCTTCGATTCAAATCCATTGGTCAACATGTCTGTTTTTGTGTCAGTACCAAGCTGTTTTCATTACTATAGCTCTGTAATAGAGTTTGAAGTCAGGGATGGTAATGCCTCTAGAAGTACTTTTGTTGTATAGAATTGTTTTGGCTATCCTGGGTTTTTTGTTTTTCCATGTAAAGTTGATTATTGTTCTCTCAAGGTCTGTGGGGAATTTTGTTGGGATTTTGATGGGGATTGCATTGAATCTATAGATTGCTTTTGGTAGAATTGCCAGTTTTACTATGTTGATCCTCCTAATCCAAGAGCATGGGAGATCCTTCTATTTTCTGGTATCCTCTTTAATTTCTTTCTTCAAAGATTTAAAGTTCTTGTCAAATAGATCTTTCACTTCCTTGGTTAGAGTTACCCCAAGATACTTTATGTTGTTTGTGGCTATCGTGAAAGGTGATGTTTTTTGATTTCCCTCTCTGCTTCTTTGTTCTTTGTGTATAGGAGGGCAAGTGATTTTTTGGAGTTGATCTTGTATCCTGCCACATTACTAAAGGTGTTTATCAGCTGTAGGAGTTCTTTGGAAATCAGTGTGGTGGTTTCTCAGGAAACTGGGAGTCAACCTACCTCAGGACCCAGCAATTCCACTCTTGGAAATATACCCAAGAGATGCCCAATCATACTATAAAAGCATTTCTTCAACTATGTTCATAGCAGCACTATTTGCAATAGCCAGAACCTGGAAACAACATAGGTGCTCCTCAATAGAAGAATGGATAAAGAAGGTGTGGCACATATACACTTTAGAATTCTACTCCGGTAAAAAAATGATGACATCTTATTTTGCATGCAAATGGATAGAAATAGAAAACACTTTACTGAGTGAGATAACCCAGACCCAAAAAGATAAATGTGGTATGTACTCACTATAAGTGGATTCTAGCCATAAATAAAGGATATTGAGCCTATAATTCATGATCCTAGAGAAGCTAAATAAGAATGTGAACCCAAGGAAAAACATAGAGTTATCCTCCTGGATATTGGAAGTGGACAAGATTGTCGGGCAGGGGGTGGGAACATCGGGCTGGGGATGGGGTGGGGGTAAGGGGAGATGGGGAAAGAGAAGGGAGAAGGGGAGGATGGGGAGAACTTGGGGGAATGGGATGGTTGGGATGGAGGAGCGGTAGATGTGGGAGCAGGGAAGTAGATATCTTAATTAAGGGAGCCATTTTAGGGTTGACAAGAGACTGGACTCTAGAGGGGTTCCCAGGTGTCCAGGGAGATGTCCCCAGCTTGTTCCTTGGGCAGTAAAGGAGAGGGTGCCTGAACTGGCCTTATCCTATAGCCACACTGATGAATATCTTGCATATCACCATAGAACCTTCATCTGGCGATGGATGGACATAGAGACAGAGACTGACATTGGAGCACTGGACTGAGCTCCCAAGGTCCAAATGAGGAGCAGAAGGAGGGAGAACATGAGCAAGGAAGTCAGGACTGTGAGGGGTGCGTCCACTCACTGAGACGGTGGGACTGATTTAATGGGAGATCATCAAGGCCAGTTGGACTGGGACTGATGGAGCATGTGATTAAACCGGACTCTCTGAATGTGGCTGACGGTGGAGGCTGACTGAGAAGCCAAGGACAATGGCACTGGGTTTTGATTCTACTGCATGGATGTGCTTTGTGGGAGCCTAGTCTGTTTGGATGCACACCTTCCTAGACCTGGGGGGAGCGGGAAGGACCTTGGACTTCCCATAGGGTAGGGAACCCTGATTACTCTTTGGACTGAGGAAGGAATGGGAGAGGGATTTGGGGGAGGGGAGGGAAGTGGGAGGAGGGGATGAGGTAGAAATTTTCAATAAAATATATATATATATATATATATGTGTGTGTGTGTGTGTGTGTGTATGTATATATATATGTATGTATGTATGTATAAAGTGTTACTCCAGGACTACTGTATTTTGGAAATGTACTTAATTCAGTGACTAAAATAATCAGCACAATATTGTGGATTTTTTTTGTCTTAATTTAAGGGAAACATCAGTAGGAATGTATCTACAATGAAGAATTACAAAACATTTTGGAGCATAGTACACATCTGTTGCTTCGTTTGGATATGATCACAGCAACTTTGAGCTGGAATACCATTTTCTAATGCTTACAAGTTTGTATATTAAGCCCTGTGGGTGAAAAGAAGGGACAAAGAATACATATATCTATGACAAGAAGAAATAAAGATGAAGAAATAGAAAATAGTGAAACCCAGCCATTAAAAAAGCCAAATCTCGTTTTAAGACTTTTTTTGGCGTTTGATACCAATATGAATAGTGTGATACTGTACCTCTGATATAATTAGGCTTTGAAAATTTCATAGCTCTAAAGGGGGTGGAGTGGTAGAGATGGATGAAGAGTAGAGATGACAGTTGTGTGGCTGCAGTTAGTATCCTGTTACCTCTGCCAACAGTCTGTGATGTTACTTCCTCTCGTACATCAAGAGTTTCACTGATATGGTTAGTGTTGTGAGCCATGAGGTGATGGAGTGTTAATGTGGACTAAATGTTAACAGTATTATATGCACTCTACAACTGTCAGAAAATTCATGAATTGGAGCAGATAAATATGGCTAATCATTTGATTTTTAATATGCCTTTATTTTATTTATCTGGAACTCTAAACTAGTCAGAGTATGTAAGATTGAAATGTTTTATAAAGGGAATATCCTTAGAAATAGATAGATACAGTATTAATGGTATTTGACTTGTCTTTTTTGTCCTTCCAGAAATGTAATGGAGAAAAAAAAGGGTTTTTTTTTTTTTGAAGTGTGTCATTTTTACTCTTCATTCTCAAAATGGGAATTGACAAAGTTAAAGAAATTATATTTTTACGTTTTTCTACATCGATTGAGATGCTCTATTTCCTAATATGAACAGTTGCAATTAATAATATGATGTGTCCATTAAAATGTACAAACAGAACTTGGCTGTAAAATCAGTGAAAACAGAAAGTGACTCTTTTTTACAAGGGTTACCACGCATTCTAAACAGCGAGTGCTTACAGCCTCCAAAAGTCACTTGCCTGGAGCCTCTACCCTTAGAGTTCAGACCATTAGTAGCTACTTTGATGGAGTCAAATTTAGATTACATTGGTATTACTCCAGCTACTGGTATCCCTTTATCCTCTGTATTTGTTTTCCATTCACAGATAATTTAAAATCCCTGTGTTACCCAGCTTTACTTTCCTCCTCTTATGATGGATCCAACTGGGAAATGAGTGAGTTTGTGTAATAAGATATTCTGTTAATTGGGAGATGGAGAAAAGTGTCAGGGTCCATGTTAAAGAATTGGCTACGTCTGTAATAAATATTGTTTTGTCTTATCCTAAAAATAAATGAGTAATTCCTTGTTCACTTCCATTTCTGAAGTAGCATCCTTGTGAACAACGGGTAAAATTATACGAAAAGCATGAACCTGATAGACCACTAGTTTCCACCAAAGTTAGGAATCGTGCCAGATAGGATGTGAGGCTTGTAGTAGACATCTGCTTGATTTGCTTGACATTACCTTGATTTATGACTTTCTTTGTTCTGGGACCATAAAACTTCATGAAACTATTCACACCCACATTAGTACATGGGATTTGGTATAGCCTGAATTTTTGTTACTAGGTATGGTCGCTCACATTTGGCTTCAGAATAAACTGTCCCTTGTCCCATTTGAGGTGAGAGTTGTGCTTCTGCATCAACATTATATGGGGACACACTGTTTGTTTTATTTTTTTCTGGACTAGAAAGGGATGATAGACAGAACAAAGACTAGGGGGAAGAGACTGCCCTAACTCGGGTTTATGCCATGTTGGTCAAGTTTAGAAACCACTACCCCATGTTCATATTCTCTGGCGGTGTGGGTGGGAGATCCTGAAGCTGAGTTTCTGAATCAACCGCCTCTGGATTCAGAAACACAAAATACAACCATGTAAAGCAGCATGAAAATTAAGTATGGTATGCTATATCAGTATCAGGCACATTACCATTGATTGAAAATGGTTTCACACTTAGACATTTTCAATGGACGATAAATAGGGTTAATGGATTGTGACTGAAATACTCCTGCCCTACTAAATCTTCCAGGAAGCCTTTTAAACTAGTAAATACATATTCTTCATGATGGCTTGCTAAAGTCTTCCCTAATGCAATTTCAAACTGGTTAGGACTGTGCAAAATGCAAAACCCTGCTTTTTCAGACATTCAAGTCTTAACACTTAAAAAAATAGACACTGAAAATATTGGAAATGAAGCTTTAAATCATCCAGCTTCCTAATTTTTTGCTATCCTGCATATTAACATTGTCCAGTAGACTGCAAGTTCTATTGTTTTGCATTTTTATCTTTGCAAGTGTGGGAATGTTTGGGGCTATTCCTTGAATTTTCCTGTATAATGCAACAGGAGGAGGAAGGATTGGGACATGTGAGTCACTGTTGGGGGAGGCTGCTGGTTCCTTCCTGGCCACTCAGACCCGAAATAATTACTCAAAAACTATATTATTTGCAATACTGTTTGGCCAATAGCTTAAGCATATTGCTAGCTAGCAATATATCCTAAACTAACCCATCTCCATTAATGTGTGCATCACCACGAGGTCGTGGGCTAGTGGCAAAGCTTCTGGGGGTTGCAGCGGAGACATCTGTCCCTGGCAGCTACATGACTTTTCACTGACTTCGCCTACTCTCTCCTCCTCTATCTGCTTGGAACTCCTGCCTTGCTCTATTCTGCTAAACCACTGGCCAAAACAACTTTATAGGAGCTAGAGTAGCAATCAAAGCCACGTCTCTACTGTGGCTTCTGAGTTCATAGTCCCACACCAAAAAGAATTAGGAAACACAACAAGGAGTGAGCAGAGCAAATGTAGATTTATTTAGAAAACTAAGAAAGAACTCATGGGAATGAGAAGGGTTCTAAGGGACGGATAGCAATGGGCTGTCTTGTTTAGTGTCCTTTTATGAGTTTTATGGTGTAGGCAGTTTTTCGTTAGTACCACAGGCCCCCTAATAAATGACATGGATACTTACTACTAATTATAAATGCTCAGCTAAAACCTTAGGCTTGTTGCTATCTAGTTCTTGTAAGAATTAATGCATATTTGTTTCCTATATTCTACCATATGGCTTGGTACCTTTCTTTAACATGGCATGTTCGTCTTCCTTCTCTGCACGTATCCTGATGTCCCCACCTTTCTTCATCCCCACATTCTCTCAGTGTGGCTCTCTCACCTAACATCTCCCTGCCTTGCTGTTGTCCAGTTGGCTCTTGATTAAACCAATGAGAACAATGCATCTTCCCAGTGTCCTAAAGGATTATTCCACAGCATTATGGTGGGAATTGTAAAAAGACGGAGTAATCTGTACTGGGAGTGGGGAATCTTTGAGCCTATAGTGGATTGCATGGTTTCTAGGTCCAGCTGGAGTGGCGATCATGTATTACTCCTCCATTTAGAGGAGTAGTCAGGCATTAGAGTCACTTTCATGTTCTCTACTCCCCACTCATTTTTCTTATTTTGCAAGCTATTGATTTGCCATACGCTACACAATTAGTCCCTTACTTACTCTTAGGCTACTTTCGTGGCTTAAAAATCTAACACAGATCCTTATCCTTACTTCTTATGGAGCATGAACTCCTACCTCAGAGTTACCAGGCATCAATTCTAATATGGTTTCAAAAGCTTGACAGGTATATTTCATTTGTAATAGAGTTGCTGACCTGAGTTTGAGGTAGATCAAAGATTTTGGTTTGAGTTCAAGGGGGAGTTAGGGTTTATTGCTGTGAAGAGATATCATGATGCTAGCAGCTCTTTTAAAGGAAAATAGTTAATCGTGGCTGGCTTACAGTTCATTACTGTCATGGCAGGAAGCATGGCAGTATTCAGGCAGGCATGGTGCTGCAGGAGGAACTGAGAGTTCTTGGTTTGGATCCACAGAAAGCAGGAAATGACATTGACACTGAGTCTGGGCCGAGCATTTGAAACCCTGAAGCCTGCCTCCACAGTGACATACTTCCTTCAACAAGGCCACACCTCCTAAGAGGGCCACTCCCTATGGGCCAAACATTCAAACCCATGAGTCTATGGGGACCATTTCTATGCAAACTACCACAGGCAGATTGACCTTTGGGTGAGAATATTTAGATAAGAAGAGTTATTAATACATGTACAGACAGGGAAAACAGTAACTTTTAGGGGCTCTGAAGAGAGTTCAAACTGGAATGGGTAACCTCTTCTCATAGGTTTCAGAGGTACTGGGGAATTACACTTTGGTTGATGTGTAGTTCACAGTGTCTGCTTGAAATCAGACTATTTTAATTCCCTGGCAGCAGAGGAAAGGGGGGAATTTTGCGTTCTGGGAAACTGGGAGAAGGGTCCCATTAATTCAGTATGTATCTCATGTATGTGGTGCCACCCACAGCCCCTGATAGCTTGGAGCCTGTTCTTCTGGGGGCCAATATACAGAATAAGGGGTGAGAACAGAGAACCTCAGCTGTAGATGGACATGATCCACAGTAGCCTGGTCTGTATTCCAGCAGTGACTCTCTGAGGTGCAGCCCTTGAGTGATATTAATAAAATCACCAATAGCGAGAAAACCCTTGCAGCAGTATCTATGGGGAGATGTCGTACATCAGGAACCAGAAAAATCATACCTGGCAGCTAACTTGCCAAAAACCTGGCAAACCCCAGATACTAAAAGCTGCCAAGCCAGGCCAGTGAAGCATGTGTGATGGTCAGGCTGCCTGTAAGAAATCATCAGGCCTGAGGGTCATGGAAGAGGGAGTTCTCCTTCTAACCACTTTCTGCCTTCACCTCCTGCATTCAGAGATGGGCACTAACTTTAAGGAAGTGGACAGTATCACAGTTGCCCCTTTTTAGAACCTAATAGTGTGTGAAAAAAGGAAGGAGGCATTATAATCATCTCTTAAGGTATACATACCACATGGAAAGAAGGTGTAGGGCATCTGGACTTTGTTGAGGCCCTTTGAAAAAATAACACTCTCCTTTTGGTTATTTCTAAAGATCTATATTTCACTTTCTTATTCTTTTAAATCTACTTTGTTATATAACATTTTTTTGGCCAAAAGTATAGAATAAAAATTGTACCTCTGGACTTGGATAAAAATGTGACATTCTAAGCTGCCTCAGAGTTTATAACATCTGGTAGAGACTTTCTGGTAAAACACAAATACACAGTATTACTCCTTTCTTGATAGTTATTTGAAATGGGCCTATCAGTCACTTGCTTAAGTGATGACATTTCAGGAAACTTATTTATTCCAGAGACTTTAGGAAATGGCTAGGTGGTTAAACTGATGAGCAAGCATGGGGATCTGAGTCCAGAGCTCCACGAAGAGCTGTCTGTGATACTGGGCTCTATGGTAACATGGGCTGTGGAAATGACTTCAGAGCCCCATGAACAGCTGTCTGTAGTACTAGGCTCCTATGATAACATGGGCTGTGGAAATGCTTGTAAGTCAGCAGATCAACATTTGAGGTTGTTCTCTGACCTCCACACATGTGCCATGTGGCAAGGGTACTTGAATGTTTACATACCTAAGCATACTTGTAGCATGCATAAATACATACACATAGAGAGAGATTTGGAAGAATAGAAAATAGTATGTATGTTGATGCAAAGTTCTTTCTGGTCATGGCTGTTCTCACACTCCGAGATTATTCTTCTCTGCAAGAATCCCTGTTTCTATGAACTACTCTCTTCTCTTAAGTGTTATTCCATTTTCTCTGCAATCATCTCTGTATGTTTCACTCTGTGTATCTTTTATGAATTCATTTGACTGAGAACATGACAATGGGATAGCCAAGGGTAGTCTAGTGCCATATCCCAGTTATAGGGCAATTTCACTTGGGACCAGACAGATATGTCATTTTTAAATGTATTAAGTTTGAGAGAAGAGGTGATGAGACTATTTTTAAACCACATTCCAGGTATAGTAGAAGTTATTCTACTGTGTGGCATGGAGAAATATGTAAGTACTTACTTAAGTTTGGGTAAAGAATCTGAGTTCAAGCTATTTACTAGCTACAACAATTTACAACAATTTCTTGTTGTTTTAATTGATTAAAATTTCTTCTGCCCTGGTATTTGAAAGCTTAAGTCACAAAACAACACCACACCAGTTTAGAATTATGATTAATAAAAGGGTTATTTATTTATGGGGAAAAACTTACAGATCACTGTCCTAGACAACAGCCCCCAGAGCAACCAGGAAAAGAGTCTGGCAATCAGAAACAAAAGAGCAAGTGCAGGGCTACCACTGCTTTTTAAAGCAAAAGAGACCATGCCTAAGTGGGCTGGTATCTTAAAAGCTATTGGCTGAAGGAGTGGAAGGAGCTCCTGTAGCAGGTATTTAGTTACAACCTTTGAATAAATGTAATCATATCCTTTGAATCTTTATAGCCAAATCTTCCTTATGGGATTGTTTTCCATAATTTCATGAGGTAGAAATGTTACAGAAGAACACTGTGTCTTTTAAGTTAGACATGGTTATAGATACACAGAAGAATGGAGGATAAGGGGTCCTTAGGAAAGACCAAGAAAGGCCAGCATTTCAGAGAAAATATGCTTAGGCTGTTAGCCAGTATTTGAAAGAAAAAGAGAAGGGAATAAATGGGAAAATTAAAACTGACATTGCATACAATTTTTAGTTAGAACTAACAAACAAAACAAACAAAAACAGTCTGGGAGGGCCTTCTGGGGGTATAAGTATATTATCTCAGTAAGGGCAGAAACAGCCTTGCCGTTCTCTTGGCATACTTTCAGGTGAAACAGGTTTTGTATAGTATAGTCTCCCAGCCAAGTGATCAACAGGCCTAGCTGGATGAACTCTTAAGAGAGGTGACAATGGATTGTGATGTTTTAATCACTGGAACAGATCAAAATGCCATGTTTCTATCCAGGACTAGAGAGAGGACTCAGATTCCATTCTTTTGACAGGAGGAAGGAGTTCTCCCTTTATGGGACTCAACAAAGTCCTGGTGCTCCAGTCTTTCTCTAGAAGAGTTTAAGTGTAAGGAAGAGCAGTTGTGAAACTCCCCTTCTAGAATAACCAGGTATATTAGCTTTACTCCTGTCACTGTGATAAAATGCTCCAACAAAAGCAACTTTAAGAAAGAAAAAGCTTGCTTCAGCTTGCCATTCTAGGTTATAGTCTTTACAGAGAGCTCTAGGCAAGAACTTGAAGCAGCTAGTTGCATCCCCAGTCAAGAACAGAGAGAGAGGAGCTCATAGCTTACTTGTGTGTAGTTTGTCTCTACAGTTATAGAGTCCAAGACCCAACCCCAGGGAATGGTGTCAAACACAATGGATAGGCTTTCCTACACCAGTTGTGTTCACTGACAATTAAAATGGACCCTCACACTGGGGAAACTGGAGGGAATGCTCGAAGTTGGTCTTGGGGGCAGTGTTCATCCTCAGTAAATGACAAGCTCCTTCTTGTAACACACTAATTTCAAGTGTTGAGACCCTAAAATCATTTGGAAGATGGTTTGAAATCAGGCCACAGATGAGTTTAGGTTCTTCTCTTGCTGACTTTTAAGCCTCAGAGAAAAGTCCAAAGAACCCAAATCAATGGAGTTCCACTGTCACAGGACCCTCTCTAAGTATGGACTGACTGGAAACTGGACAAGACAAAATTAAGACAGCAGTTGAATACAAGTGGCTCGGCGAATAATAGCCACAAGAATCCAGAGATTCAGTCCCAAAGCTGTTCATTAGAAAGGAGAGTGGTGTCTGGAGAGAAGCCTCCATCATATCCTTATGCATAGCTTCTGGAGGCAGATGTGGAAACGAGGGAACACAACAAGGAATCAGAGTAGTAAAGAGAATGAAAGTCTGGCATTTGAGAGTTACTACCAGGGTAGAAATAATAATATTTCCTGTGTCTAGCCAACCACAAGACTCAAGGTCTCTTTCCCTGAAGTACCTGAGCATTCCTATTCCCGGCTCACATCAAAAACCCTTTATAAACTTTACAGTCCTATATAAATGCTAATTATCTCCATTAGCACAATCATTAATTTCTTATTAGGAAATAACCTGACAAGAATGGTTTATTTCTCTTCATCAGAAGCCTGAGTACAGACCTTTAGCATGGTTATTGGTTTCTAGTGAATAGAGAATAGAAGCAAACTTGCCCCACTTATATTTGTATCTTGATTGGATGTTTCTTCCACAATATCTACACAATTAGCTAATTAAATGCAATTTCTTCAATAATTTGGAGACAGTAACAGTAAATCAATTAATTTTTGGTGTTAGTCACATTCTCAAGAGACATAAAAGAAGGCAGTCTTTGGGGGTCAACTTTTATATTCTTTCATTGCCCTTTTTTCACTTCCAATGTCTCCCCCTTTCACTCTTCCCCTTTCTCCTCTCCCTTCACCCTTCTTCCTTCCTCCTTTCTCCCCTCCTTGCCTTCTCTCATTTCCCCTTCTCCTCTCTTTTCACCCTCTTCCTTCTACCTTCCTCCCTTCCTTGCCTTCCCTCTTTGCCCCCCTATTCTGATATCTTTAACATTTCTGACAACTTGGAAATAGATGAGAGTTTCTGTGCTTTGTTTGCCAAAACAAAAGCAAAAAAAGAAAAGAGAGAATATGAAAATCTCCTGTCTACATTCATCTCATTTCACAACAGAAAAACCATTTCAACCCTTTTCTTCCAGGGTGGCAGAGCACAATTAAAGGCTTTGCTGTTATTCTGTTTTTCTTTTTAAAATGCTGTTTAAAAAAATGTGCTAGAATCCTTCTTGTGTCCTAGGAAAGTCTAACATTTTCATACCAATAGCGTCTGCATGCAGAAATAAGTTGTTGTGGTGTTCTGTGTAGGGTAGGGATATTCTAGTCAAGAACAGATCACAGAAGTTACATAGGGCTATACCACACAGTGAAATGGTAGCCATTGCATTCTGGGTAACTATTCTATATATACTGATGAAATTGCTAATGATGTCTTTCTTAGGCTATACCCTCACCGTTAGCCCAAACATAACTACACATGGATAGTTCAGTCTTCTGAGTCACCTCTCAATCCCAGAATCCCCTCACATTTTCTTTCATATATCTAAGCGAAGCCATCTTCAGAAATAAGGACAGATGAGATAATAAAATTCATATTCCCAGAAGCTAGTAACTATCTTTATGGCACTTCCTGGAGTAATTGATTTCTTATTGCAGTGGGCACTTGACAGCTACACATCTCTCCTTGCATGCCTTTCATCACAGACATAGAAAGTAAACCACTCAGGATAATGGAATAAAGTAGTACATTAGGATCTGCAAGCATATGTGCATTTTCCATAACAATGCAGAATAGAATTAAGGCATTTAAATCAATTGCACATGTATTCACCATATAATTTAATTAGCACTTATGGAAGGCTCCATAACAGCTCCTATTACAATGTTTCCATTATAAATAATTGCAAACAAAAAATTTTTGCAGCATTAGGGTTGGTGTTCTTTTTGTGATCATGAGAGGGCAATTTATTTAAAAGCTTCACTGACGTCATGCACATAATAGTTATTTACCATTTTAGCAAAATGCAATGAATGACACTTGCCGAAGGGAATAGTGTTTGTCACTGTGGTACTCATATGACTTAAATTAAGTATACACAATGAAGCCAATAGAGCTAGCTAATTATGATCTACTTAAGTTATCTGATTTTAAAATGCAGAAGGAATTTTGGTGAAAAGTAGAGGGTAAGTTTAATCTTTGTGTAATATTGATAAGGACAAACAGTAGCTGTTGGCTAGATAGCTAGAAAACATCTATGATGTTGTTACTTTTCAAAACAGTACAAAGGCCTACAAGTAATGTTTATTTCACTTGCTGCAAAACTGGAAATCAGACAGGACCTTGTAAAACCTGAACAAGGTCAAATTAAAGTGATCAGCATGTAAAGTTGTGTCAAAGTGTCAATGTTACTCCCAGCACAGAAAACTGCCTTTGTGTAAATTCTAAGTGGAAATCAACAGCAACTTGTTCCTTTCCTGTGTTTCCTTTTAAGGAGAACTGATACAGATCTCAGTGATCCCCTAAAAAGCTATGTGAACTTAGAAAAATTCAGTGGTTTCCTACTGAAACAAACATTGCTGACTACCTTAGTTGGAGTAAACAAAAATGGGTTCTGAAAAGTTTCTGCACCCCAACAAGCCTCTCTGCCGATGCAATAATCTGAATCAGACTAAATCAAACCAAATTTTAAAAAGCCTAGCTTTAATGGATGCAAATGCTCCCAGATGGCTTTTTAGGCCCCAAAGAGGAGATGAGAAAGGAAGACCAGAAAACCATTTGTTTGTTCTCTGGAAAGGCAGTTTAAATACTCTTTGGGAGTGGTCTTGAGTATCTCTGGGGAGGTGTCATCATTTGGCAGGCTTTCTCAAGGGTGGAGTCTGGACTGAGGCAACTCCAGGGGAGGGGATTTGGGATGAAACTTCCACCTGAATGTTCCAGACTCTTTGGAATAAATGGATGCCAGAGGGTGGGGTGAAGCTTCCACCCAAACAGGTTTCTTCATTCTACATAAGAAAACACAGGTTTTGTTGTCGTTGTTTCTTGGTTTTTGTTTTCATTTGGAATCAGAGACTAAGACACACTCAGAACACTTCTGGATAACTTACTATGTGATACCACAGTACCACAGGGGAACCTTGTTCACATAAAGTAACATTGAACCATGAACAAACATCTTATAGATGAAAGAGTTTATGGAGGTGTGTTTCAGTTTCAGAGGGAGAGTCTGTGCTCTTCCTGGCAGGAGCACGGCAGCAGGCAGAAAGGCATAGCCCTAGAGCAACAGGGAAGGCCTCACATTTTCATCTGCAAGTAGGAGACATAGAGAGGCACACTGGGAACTGGGTTGGCTTTTTAAATCCAAAGCCTGACCCTAGCTATATATTTCCTACAATAAAGCCATATCTTCTAAATTTCTGCACAAGTTCTGTTAACTGGAGACCAAATATTTGAGTCTTTGGGAGCCCATCAAGAAAAAACAAACAAAACAAAACAAACAAAAAATAGCAGCAACAATAACAAACAGAGTTACTTCCTGTTTCTCCTTTCAAATATTTTTTAACAAATTTATTTATTTTTATTTTATGTGCATTGGTGTTTTGCCTGCATGTTTGTCTGATCTTGGAGTTACAGACAGTTGTGAGCTTTCATGTGGGTGCTGGGAATTGAATCCAGGTCCTCTGAAAGAACAGTCAGTGCTCTTAACTGCTGAGCCATCTCTCCAGCCCCCCTTTCAAATAGTTTAATGATTTCCCAAAGCATAGCAAGGCTCATCTCAATCCATTTCTTTAAGAGAACACCAACTTGTTACATCAATAAACTGGTGTATTTTTGCTAGTACTTCAAAATGTATAAATAGTCACTTTACTTAATGGAAATTACCATGTAATAATGTAAGATCATGGGTCCACCCTTCTAGGACTCTCCTCCCTCTAAGAAGTCATGTCCTACATCCTGAAGAAATCAGGCAGTTCCTCCCTGCAGCTCTTTCTCCAAAAGTGTGTGTGTACACCCAATAGTTTGAGCTTCTGTTTACTATTCACTCTGGTTGTTGCTATTGTTGACTGTTTACCTGCTAGCAACAGAGACTAACCCTGCTAGCAACAGAGTTCATGATGTAATATTACTCAAGACCAACCAGCTACTTACTAGCAGCTGATTATATTGGAACACTTATGTCCAGAAAAGGCCAGGATTTTTGTTGTTCTAATAGTAATGAATATGAATTCCAGACACAGGTTTGCTTTTCTGAGCGGCGCTAAGTTTGTACTGCTTTCCCAGGGGTTTATAGAACCCACTCTATCAGTATAGGAGCCTATGTATCCAACAGTGAGTGAGATATGATTCCAGGACTCATCTTAAAAATACAAATGCTGGGATGAGCCTGTCAACTTGACATTCATTGGTAGATTGTATACTGTAGCATGTAGAAGCTGTTCTGAAGATAGGGAATTGAGAGTTTTGTGAGCACCAGTAGGATGCCAAGAGGCATTTATAATGGCTATCAGAATGAGGAAAAGCAGCATCAGTTACGGCCTATGGTGACGGGAACTGTAGTTCATCTAACTAATTTTCTCTTCAAAGTTTTGGCCAGACATAGAAGCCCAAGGGAACACTAGAAGGGGTGTTTCCTGAAGAAAGAGGAGCACATCTGTGTCCCACACGGGAAGACTGTGAGAATGAGAGAGACAGAAATCTTGGCTCAACTGTCAGAAGCTTTAGTATCTGCCATTTCTACTGAATGCTACTTGTACTAAAGATCCACTCTTCCCAGGACAACCTGAATGCAATTAGTAATGAAAGCAGCAATGGAGGGACTTTGTTGATTCAAGTTCATGTACTGTGATGCTATGCTAGACACGGATTTATTGGTGCTCTGTTGGACTCAAGTCTAGCCACTTCCTCTGCTTGTTCTGCTGTTTCCACTGTCTTTCATGGTTTGATACTAAAATACCCTAAATGCTACTATGCATTCTAACCATCTGCTTTAGAAAACCCCACAAGGAAAACAAACAAACAAACAAACAAAAAAAACCCCAAAAAATCCAAAACCCAAACAAACAAACAAACAAACAAAAAAAACTTCCTTAAAATTGGTAGGGAAAGGTTGCACAAGATTAGACAGAATGAATCCCATCTTTCTTACTTACCAGTTCTTCAAAGATGACAAATGTTTTCAGAATTATTGCCATAATATTTCCTACCTAAAATGACCCAACTCAATTTCTTTCTAATCAAAAATGTATGACCATTAGTTTGGCACATGCATATTAGAACAAAAAAGAAAGAAACAGAGAAAGCTAACATTAAACAGTTCTTACATGAGGCATTACTACACCTGGAAATTATAAGGGACTCCATGGCAGTGTATTGTGCCAAGTAGAGAGGACATCCCTTAGGAAATATGAGATAATCAGTTGGAAATTATGATGCAATGTTCACAAGGCAGTTCACAATTGATTTCCAAATGAGGTAGTGTAGAGTTACATGCTTTAGAGGCCAGTGGTCATGCAAAAAGTCTATAGTCAGCATACTATTAAAGTACAAAAACAACAACAAAAAACCAAACAAACAAAAAGCCAAGCAATACACACACACCCCAAAACAAAGCAAAAAAGGAAAAGGATCTTTAGCCAAAGAAGAGATCTGAAGAGATTTGTGTGTGTTCACTTCTAAACATAACTGTTTCTGTACAAGAACAAAATGCTCCAAAAATATTAATATTTACATAGTCAGGCATGGTTTGTAATTCTGTAGTTCTGCACTCAACTAGCATGCATGGGACCCTGAATTCAATACCTAGCATGACAATAATATTATGCAATAATATAATGTAATGAAAGTCTTACATTTCTGAAGGTTTAGTGCCATGTTCTAAATAAGGAAAATGTTGTGAGATAAATCATGCCCTCCACCTATCCCAGAAAGCCTGACCTTCAATATGAGTATATTCAGAGACAGAGCTTATGTGGGATAATTAGGGCCCAGTGAAATAATAAAGGTAGGGTCTAAATTGAATCAACCTATCAACCTGGTGCTTTATTGAAAGGTAAACAGAAGAGAAAGGGAAAAAGGGAGGTGAGGAGGGAGGGAGGGACAAAGAGACAGAGAAAGAAATGAGAGAAAGAAGGAATGAAGGAAAGAAGAAAGGAAGAAAGGAGGGAAAGAAGGAAGGAAGGAAGGAAGGAAGGAAGGAAGGAAGGAAGGAAGGAAGGAAGGGAGTCTGGGGAGAGGGACAGAGGAGAAGGTTGCTTTGTCTCTTTGGCTAGGCCAGCAATGTAGGACAAGGTAGGTAGATGCTGATGGAGTGGGACTGGGAGCAAGGATTGGAAAACTCCCACCAACTGCTTGGCCCTTGGTCTTTTAGTCTTGGATTACTCAGCCTCCAAAACTTCGAGAAAATAAATGTATGTTGCTAAAGTCACCCAGCCCTCAGTCATTAGTTTTAGCATGGCAGCCTCAGTTGCAACAGAAAGTATTCGAAAAGGAGAGATTGCTTTTGTGCAGTAAGAGTTTCTACTCTTCTAGAAACACAAAACACTGGCCAAACCCATGTTAGGAAGGGAACTGCTCCATGCACTGTGTACTCTGCAAGGAGGAGGCAGAGAAAATTGCACACAGAATGCTCACTATATTTCAGTTTGATGTAGTAAGTTTATTTGATCATAAGGTATTTATAGTCTTATAATCTAGTTACTGCGGAGTAAGCACATTGGATGAGAGACCTGAGGAAAGCGAAGTTTTCGTCGAGTGAGAACAAAGACCTTACGGACAATACCCAGGAACTTGGGGATGGGGGTGATGCAGGATGAAAACTGGCGAAAGGGTCTTTTGTTTTAAATACTAAGTGCAATCAAAATGAACAGAAGCCGGAACTGCTAAATGCAGAGCCACAGTGACACAGAAACAGGAACAGTTCATGTTCAGAAATGTCAGTTTTCTATAAATACAGAGGTTCAGTCATTACCAGCAGAATTATTCATTATTCTATGATTCAAAACAAGATGAAAATCCTGGGCTAACGTTAAGATTCCAATCCCTGAAGAGACCTTTAATGTATTTTTCAGAAATGGCTTTGCCCATGCAAAAATATAAGTTAGCTGAGCATGACACAATCACTAGCCACCTTGGGGGCATTTAACTAACTTGCATAAGATCTCAATTTTTAAAAAATTATTTTCGGCCTAAAATTCATAAATGTTAATATTAATATGAGTGTTCACATTTAATTTGCCTATAATTCTCTCCCTCCTTACATACATTTTTTCCATTCTCTACTTTTCTGTCTCATATTCATTCTTCAAGTCCCGAAACTGCCTGTTCTTTCAGTTATTACTCCTGTTTTTAGGATTATTTAGAGCATTCTTTGTGTGTGTGTGTGAGAGAGAGAGAGAGAGACAGAGAGACAGAGAGAGAGAGAGACAGAGACAGAGAGACAGAGACAGAGCCAGCCAGCCAGACAGACAGAGAGACAGAGAGAGAGAGAGAGCTCACATACACTTGCACATGCACATTTTGGTTTATCTTGTTGAAGGTTTGATGAACATTTTGAAACTGAAATCTCTACCCTTCCTTTAGTTGCAGGATACTTTGGCCATTGCTCTTTTTCTTACTTCGACACAGTCATGCCTTCTATTCTCTGCATCCAGGGCTCCCATTAGACACGCCACACCCATCCAGAATCTATGTTCCTCAGTTCACAGCTTTCTCATACACTTCCTCTTATTTTTCACTTGGCTCCATATTTACTATTGGGTCACATTTTTTAAAAAAAAAGTTTTCCAACAACCACCCGATTAAGTTAAATTAAAAATATAATTCCCATACAAATTTTTTGTCTTTTGTTATTTTGGCAATGATATTAAGTTTGTATGTATACATTATAGTCACTAATCTCATAGAAACTATAAAATAGTTAAAAAGTCTTTTTTTCACACATCACAATTATTTCTGCTTTTCCTGGGACCTGACTTTCTGTTTATTTTTCGCCTTGCTTTATTTTCCAATTACTGAAATGAATGAAGGCACTTGGTGTTTGGTTTGTGTTCATGCATGTAAGAAACTAAGTTAATAAAGTCAGGTGACATGGTGTTTCCTTGTGCCTCGTTCCAGATTTTTCTTCCATAGATTTCTTCCTGAATGGAAAGGCCCTCATGAATTTTTGTATGTGGTCAGGTTGTTGTGCCAACATGCTAGACATGGAGCTTCCTTGTGACCAAATAAGAGAATTGTTTGGCTAGCAGAGAGTATCAGTCTCTCTTCTCAGCAGCATGGGGTTTCTCTAACTCTCTGTTCTCTCATAGGAACTTGGGAGTGCTCACTCAGATGTGAGTGTGAGCTTTCCCCAAGTAATCAGCATTCTTTTTCTTTATTTTGGGGATTGTTGCCTAGGCTAAAACACATCAGTGTTGAATTTTCAGTGTGTGTGTATGTGTGTGTGTGTGTGTGAACAAAGTATCCCTGATGGATTGCTCCATGAACTCCATGAACCCCTCTCATTTTGCCTTGTTGCAATTCCCTTAAATAAAGCAAAATAAAAGCAAGAAAAAACAGTTAAACAGGTGACGGAAATGATTCATGACATGAAAACTGAAATAGAGGCAATAAAGGAAACAAACTGAGGGAATTCTGGAAATGAAAAATCTGAGCAAATGACCAGGAGCTAGAGATGCAGGCATAACCATCAGGATACAAGTGATGGAAGAAAAAAAATCTCACGTGATGAAGATACATAGAGGAAATAGATTCATTGGTCAAAGAAAAAAGACTAAGTCTAGCAAACTCTTAACACAAAATATCCAGAAAATCTGAAACACTAAGGAAAGACCAAATCTAAGAATAATAGGGATAGAAAAAGGAGAAGCCCAGCTTAAAGGCACAGAAAATATATTCAACAAAATCAAAGAAGAAAGCTTTCACAATCTAAAGAAGGACATGCCTCTGAAAGTACAAGAACCTTAGAGAACACCCCCCAAAAGTCTCCTAGCTCATAATAATAAAACACTAAATGTACAGAATAAAGAAAGAATATTAAAAGTTGCAAAGGAGAAGACAGTCCTATCAGAATTACACCTGAAAGGTCCTGGTCCTAGATAGACATTCTTCAGATACTCAAGACCATGGATACCAGCCCAGACTACTATACCCAGCAAAACTTTCAATCACCATAGATGAAAACAAACAAACAAACAAACAAAATATTTTATGACAAAACCAGATTTAAACAATGCCTATCCACAAATTCAACTCTACATAAAGTAGTAGAAGGAAAACTCCAAACCAAGGAAACTATCTATATCCACAAAAATACAGGAATAGATAATCTCACACCAGCAAACCCAAAGAAGAAAAATATTTACACACTACCCAGAATAACAGCAAAACAAAAAACCAACCAACCAACCAACCAAACAAACAAACAACCAAACAAAAAACAGGTGCTAACAGTCATTGACCATTAATATTTCTTAATAACAATGGTTTCAATTCATTTATAAAAAGACACAGACGAACAGAGTATATAGGAAAACAGGATTCATCTTTTTGCTGCATACAAGAAACCCACCTCGCCTTTAATCCCAGCACTCAGGAGGCAGAGGCAGGCAGATCTCTGTGAGTTCAAGGCCAGCCTGGTGTTCAAGAACTAGTTCCAGGACAGGCACTAAAGCTACAGAGAAACCTTGTCTTGAAAAAAACAAAAAGAAAAAAATAAGAAAGAAAAAGAAACATACCTCATCTTAAAGACAGACATTATCTCAGAGTAAAGGGTTGGGAAAAGATTTTCCAATAAAATTAACTTAATAAAAAAGTTGGTATAGCTATCCTAATATCTAACAAAATAGACTTCAAACCAAAATTAATCAAAAGAGATAAAGAAGGACATTTCATATTCACCACAGGAAAAAAATCCATAAAGATGAAGTGTCAATTCTGAAAATCTATGCCCCTAATACAAGGGCACCCACGTTTGTAAAAGAAACCTTACGAAATCTCAAATCACACATTAAACCCCATGCACTAATAGTAGGAGACTTAAACGCCCCATGCTAAACAATGAACAGTTCTGCCAGACAGAAACTTAACAGAGAAATAAAGGAACTAACAGAATTTATGACTCAAATGAATTTAACAAACATCCATAGAACATTCCACCCAAACACAAAATCATAAGCTTTCTTCTCAGCACCTTATGGAGCCTTCTCAAAAATTAACCACATTCTTGGTAGCAAGGCAAACTTCAACATATACAAAAAATTAGAATAATCACCTATATCTTATCAGATCACCATGACTTAAAGTTAGAATTCAACAACACCACTAATTGCAGAAAGCCCACAATTGCATGGAAATTGAACAATGCTCAGATGAACCATCCCTGGGTCAAGGAAGAAATAGAGATGGAAATTAAAGACTTAAAGAATTCGAATGCACAACATACCCAAACTTATGGGACACTATGAAAGCAGTGCTGAGAGGAAAGTTCATAGTACTAAATGCCTACATAAAGAACCTGGAGAAATCTACATTAACTATTTAATAACACACGTGAAAGTTCTAGAATAAAAAGAAGCAAACACCCAGGAGAAGTAGTCACCAGTAAATAATCAAATTGAAGCTGCAAGCAATAAAATAGAAACAAAGAAAGCAATACAAATAAACAATGAAACAAAGAATTTGTTCTTTGAGAAAATTAACAAGACAGACAAACCCTTATCCAAACTAACTAAAAGGCAGAAAAAGAACATGCAAATTAACAAAATCAGAAATTTAAAAAGGGACATAACAACAGACACAGAGGAAATCCAGAGAATCAAGTCATACTTCAAAAACCTATTCTACACAAAATTGGAAAAGTTAAAGTAAATAGACAATTTTCTGGGAAGGTACCACATAGCAAAATTAAATCAAGAACAGATAAACAATGTAAATATACCTATAACTCCCAAGGAAATAGAATTAGTCACCAAAACTCTCCCAACCAAAACAAGCCAGCACCAGATGGTTTCAGTTCAGAATTCTACCACAGTTTCAAAGAAGAGCTGATACCAATACTTTACAAGTTGTTTCACACAATAGAAACAGAAGAGACATTGTCAAGCTCTATTTATAAGGTGATAATTACCCTGGTACCCAAACCACACAAAGATACAACTAAGAAATGAAATTATTACAGACCAATCTCACTCATGAACATTGATGTAAAAATACTCAATAAAATACTGGAAAGCCAAATCCAAGAAATGCATCAGAAAGATCATTCACCATGATCAAGTAGGTTTTATCCCAGAGATAACAGGGATGTTTCAACGTATGAAATTCCATCAATGTAGTTCACCATATAAACAAACTGAAAAAAAAAACACAGATGCTTATCACATTAGATGCTGAAAAAGCCTTCAAGAAAATCTAACATCCCTTCATAATAAAGGTCTTGGAGAGATTAGGGATATAAGGAACATACCTAAACGTAATAAAGGCAATATACATCAAGTCATCAGTCAACATCAAGCTAAATAGAGAGAAACCCAAAGTGATTCCAGTAAAATCAGAAACAAGACAAGGCTGTCCACTCTCTCCATATCTATCTAATATAGTACTCAATGTTCTAGCTTAGAGCAATAAGAAAACAACAGAAAATCAAGAGGATACAAAAAGGAAGAAGTCAAGCTTTCACTATTTGCAGATGATATGATAGTTTACATAAGGATCCAAAAAAATTCTACCAAGGAACTCCTACAGCTAATAAATACCTTAAGTAATGTGGCAGGATAAAAGATTAACTCAAAAGAAATCAGTATCCCTTCTCTATAGAAATGGTAAATGGGCTGAGAAAGAAGTCAGAGAAACAGTACACTTCACAATAGCCACAAACAACATAAAATATCTTAGGGTGACTCTAATCAAGCAAAAAAAAAATACATGTATGACAAGAACTTTAAGTCTTTGGAGAAAAAAATTGAAGAAGATATTATAAAATGGAAAGATCTCCCATGCTCTTGGATACGTAGTATCAACATAGTAAAAATGGCAATCTTACCCAAAGTAATCAACAGATTCAATGACATCATCATCAAAATCCCAGCACAATTCTTCACAGTCCTTGAAAGAACAATACTCAAATTCATATGGAAAAAAAAATCTCAGGATAGCCAAATCAATCCTGTACAATAAAGGAACTTCTGGAGACACTACAACCCCTGACTTCATACTTTACTATAGAACTATAGTAATGAAAACCACTTGGAATTGTCACAAAAACAGACAGGTCAATAATGGAATCAAATCAAAAACCCTGATATTAATCTACACACATCCATGAACACCTACTTTTTGGCAAAGAAACTAAAATTATACAGTGTAAAAAAGAAAACATCTTCAATAAATGATTCTGGCATAACTGGCTGTCAATACATAGAAGAGTAAAAATGGATCCATACCTATCCCCATGCATAAAACTCAAGTCTAAATGGATTAAAGACTTCAAGGTAAATCCAGCCACACTGAACCTCAAAGAAGAGAAAGTGGAAAGTAGACTTGAACACACTGACACAGGTGACCACTTCCTAAATATAGCACCAGTAGCTCAGACACTGAGATCGACAATTAATAAATGGGACCTCTTGAAACTGAAAACTTCTATAAGGAAAAGAACACAGTAAATAAAACAAAACAGCAACCTACAGAATGGGGAATAAAAATTCACCAACCCCACATCTAACACAGGGCTGATCTCCAAAATATACAAAGAACTAAAGAAACTATATATCAAAATATTAAATAATCTAATTAAATATGAGGTATAGATATAAACAGAGAATTCTCAACTAAGGAATCTCAAATGGCTGAAAGAGACTAAGGAACTGCCCAACATCCTTAGCCATCAGGGAAATGCAAACCACAGTGACTCTGAGATGCCATCGTACACCAGCAGAATGGCTAAGATCAAAAATACTGATCTTATGCTTGAAAGGATACTGAGTAAGGGGAATACTACTCCACTGCTGGTGGGAGTGTAAACTTGTACAGCCACTTTGGAAATCAGTGTGGCAGTTTCTCAAAAAATTTGGAATCAATCTACCTCAAGACCCATCAATACCACACTTGGGCATAAATTCAAATGATGCAGACCCATACCCCAAATCATTTGCTCAACTATGTTCATAGCAGAATTATTTGTAATAGCCAGAATCTGGAAACAACCTAGATGTGTATCAACTGAAGAACAGATAAAGAAAATGTGGGGTATATTTACACAATGGAGTATTTCTCAGTGGTGAAAAACAGTGACTCTTGAAATTTGCAGGCAAATGGATGGAACTAGAAAATAAAAAAACATCCTGAGTGAGGCAACCCAGACACAGAAAAACAAACACGGTATGTGCTCACTTATAAATGATATGGGATGTCCTTTTATATGTGTGATACTTTTATTGGTTAATGAATAAAGCTGTCTTGGCCAATGGCTTAGCAGAATAAAGCGAGGCAGGAAATCAGAACACACACACACACACACACACATATATATACATATATATATATATATATATGTAGAGAGAGAGAGAGAGAGAGAGAATAGGTGGAGTAAAAAGGACACCATATAGCTTCTGAAGAAGAAGGACCTTTCTTGTAAGCCAAAGACTCATAACAATACACAAATTAGTAGAAATGGGTTAATTCAAGATATATGAGCTCACTAGAAATATGTCTGAGTCATTGGTCAAACAGTGCTGTAATTAATATAGTTTCTGTGTGATTATTCATGTCTGAGAAGCTGGGAAACAAATGAGCAGTTTCCATTTACACATACATAGATATTAGAAATAAAGCAAAGTATAACCAGCCTACAGTTTATAACCCCAGAGAAGACAGGAAACAAAAGAACCCTAAAAGAGACATACATGGATTCCCTCCAGGTAGGGGAACTAGACAAGATCTCTTTAGTAAAGTATAGTGTGGCTGGAAGGAGGAGGGTTATAGGAGAGTGGGGAGAGGAGAAGAGGAGTGGGGAGAAGAACATGAGGAATCTGGAGGGTAGTTGGATGAAGGACAGAGAGGGAGAGCAAGGAAAAAGGGCACCATTATGGGGTTAGTGAGAAACCAGACAGTAGGGAAATTCCCAGTAATCCACAGGATGACCCCAATTAAGAATCTAAGAATAGAGGAGAGGGTTCTAAAATCCCCTTCCCTTGTAATCAGATTGATGACTACCTTAATTATCATCATAGAATCCTCAGCGAGTAACTGATGGCAGCAGATGCAGAGATCCATAGCTAAGCACTGGGCTGAACTTGTGGAATTCAGCTATAGGGAGAGAGGAGCAATATTACAAGCAAAGGGACCAAGACAATAGAGGAAACCCACAGAAACAACTGACCCAAGATAGTAGAAGCTCATTGACTTCAGACTGACAGTTGGGGAACTTGCATAGCTAGGCCCTCTGAATGTGGGCGACAATTGTTTGTCTTGGGCACTTTGGCCCCTAGCAGTGAAATCAGTATTTATCCCTAGTGAATGAACTGGCTCTTTGGGCCCCATTCTCTAAGGAGGGAGACCTTGCTCAACCTAGACATCCAGGTAAGGAGGGGTTGGTCCTGCCTCAAGTGATGTGACAGACTTATGACTCCCCATGGAGGCCTCAGTCTTTCTGAAGAATGGATGGGGCTGGGGTGAAGAGAAGATCAGGGGAGCAGGAGGAATGGAGTGAGAGGGAACTGGGGTTGGTGGGTAAAATAAGATTATTTAAAAAAGAATATAAAAAAGAAGGAATTGTGGAGGATAGCAATGGTGTCGTGGGGTTATTGAGATGCTCGGTGAAATAATACACAGAAAGCACTTTAGACAATGACTACTGCATTGTTCTCTACTCATGCTATTTTCATTATGCAAAAATTCATGATTAATGTTGGTGTCTTATGAATATTAAAACCCAAGGACTAAAAAAAAATAAGTGCAAGTTTTTTAAAGGTTATTGGTCAGTTCTGCAACTTTTGTTGAAATTACAAACATAAAAGACCACTGATGTCACAATTCACATATATTTGTCTGTATAATTGAATGGGACCAGATATGTAGTTCAGTGGTGGAGAGTTTGACGAACAGGTAGTATTTACTGGGTTTCATCCTCATCATGACAAATAATATATATATATATATATATATATATATATATATATATATATATATATATGTATGTATGTGTATATATATATACATATATATATTATATAATATAAAATACAAAATCAGTACTTTCTGTAGATAAGAGGAAAATATTAAATTTGTGTCTTAGTTAGGGTTTCTGTTGCTGTAAAGAAACACCATGACCAAAAAAACAAGTTGGGGAAGACAGGATTTCTTGGGGTTATACTTCTGCATTACTTATCATCAAAGAAACTCAGGACAGAAACTCACACAGGGCAGGAACTCGGAGGCAGGAACTGATGCAGAGGCCATGGAGAGTTGCCACTTACTGGCTTGTTTGCTACAGCTTGTCCAGCCTGCTTTCTTACAGAAATTAGGACCACCTGCCCATCAATGGTACCATCCACAATGGGCTGGCCCTTCCTCTTTTAATTATGAATTAAGAAAATGCCTTACAGCTGGATCTTATAGAAGTACTTCCTCAATTGAAGCTCCTCATTTCAGATAATGGCTAGCTTATGTCTAGGTGATATTAGACTAGCCAGCACAGTTTGTATGCCCTCAAGTATAAAGACAAAACTTCTGGTTGCTGTGGGCATCTTCTCTCTGAACGTTGCATATCAATGATCTCACTTTTATATTTATATTGTATTTAAGCAGTGACTTACCTCAGTTTACCAAGTAGTCGTTTCCCTAGCAGCATCTATGCTCCATAAACGAATGACACACATATATTTGTAACTGTAGTGGGCTTTTTAAAGTGTGTTGTTTACATGTTTTCTTGTTGTTTTTAGATTGGAATTGTCTGCATTCTTGCTTGTGACTATAATAAACATTATTTTCGGCTTCTCTAGAAGCAACAGATGTCACAGATAAAAAGAAGCACCTTTCAAGTCACATGTCACAGCAAGAGCAGGTGCACCCTCAAGGGAAAAAAATCTTGTTTTCATGCAATTATCTTTTTTAATGAGAATAAATGAAGGGGAAAAACTCACAAGACCATATCAGCATCAGTGCCTTCTCCACAGCTCCTCACAAATATTTCTCGCTGCAGCTGGAACAGTTCTTTAACCTCTTCAGTTCTTGAGTTGTCTAGGAAGCAAATGCTCATCTGAGTAAGCAATGAGTCTGAAAACAATTCCCTCATTGGTTGGGTTCCATATGTATCCATTTAAACCTTTTCTTAAGGATGAATTGAATTAAAAACTTAATGGTAGGGACGTTTTATGAAGATGGCAGAACAGACAAAAAGAGGGCCTTGAAAGTGCAGAGAATTCTCAGATATTAGATGTGAGAAGACATTCTAAGTAGTGCACCTAAAATTATTTTATACTATAATTCAAGAGACTGGATGAAGAAGAAAAGGCAGAGCATTATAGTCTAGAAGAAGAAATTAAGATGTTTCATGAATGCACTTTTGCTTCACTTATGTAAAAGAAAATAATAAGAATACTGCGGCTGTTGGCTAGAAGTACAGAAATGGCAGAAGCCTTGGAAACCAGAGAGATAGTTGATGCTATGGTAGAAGAAAGACTGCCATGTTTCAAGATGAGTGTGAGCCTGTCCACAGTGGGATGAGAGCCATGGGGCTCAGGATCATGCTCTTCATCATTCTTGCACATTTGAAATGGTCCCACTTTTACTCATCTACTTTCATATCAAGATATTTTGTAGCTACACCTACCTACTCCTCCCTTTTCTTGGGTATTCTTTTTGCCTCTTTTTCTCTGTTTATGGTGTCAAAAAGCAAAGAGGACAATCTTCAGACAGCTGTTTCTTACCACATGCATGCATTTGAGCTAAACGAGCAGGATGCTATTGATCAGAAATAAGGGTTAACATATATACACTTTAAAGTAAAAAAAAACCTTGCATGTAAATTTTGCATTACTAAGAATCATGTAAGATAAAGAAAGAGAAGGTGTTGTGATGAATAGGAAACACTCATGGCAGAAGATGGGCTTAAACTTTGTTTTGAAAGAAAACGTAAGCACACCAGAGATGTAGGGGAAAAAACCAAGTAGAAGGAACAGAACTAAAGGCAGGAGGGATGGGTGTCCTATGCAAACTGCAGTGGTGGCTTAGCCTAAGTGGAGCAGTAAGGCATAAAGTCATCTCCAGGAGCTTCACGGCTCACCTAAGACAGCTGAATGGCATTGCATAGCTCAGCATCCAGCTGTCTGAATTCCTTCAGACTCAGGAGTTGACCCACTTAGTTCTTGAGCAATCAGGAAACCAGTGGGCTGACAGTCTGGAAAACACACTTTAAGGTTCCATATAGCGTTTTCCTCTGAGTAGAATGCTTTCTCTTTCCCACAACTTCACCTTTTTAGTATTGTTCGAGTCTCAGCCCAAAAATTGCTTCTGGTAGAAAGCTTGTTTGCCTCCCCCTTTCCAGTTTTTCCACACCTCCATGACTTTACTTTCTCTTTTCAATTATCACTTTTCCTATAGTTAGTTTGCTAAGTTGTATCTTTACCGCAAGCTGAGGTAGAATATGAGTTATCTGAGGGAACAGACCTTATTAGCCTTGCCTGGTGGTGCAGAATCTCAGGTGTCTAGCCCACGTTGTTGCTCAGCACTACAAAGAGTACTTGTAGGGCTGATGAGATAGATTCCTCAGTGGATAAACACTCTTACACCTGGTCAGTCAGTCTCTGGGATCCACATGGTGACAGGAGGAAACCGACAGCCACAGGTTGTCTTCTTACCTCCACATACTTTTTGTGACTTGTACATACTTACACTAACATAAACAGAATAATACAAATGTTTAAGATAAAACAGCCTATGAGTTCTTGGCACCACTTGGACAGACAGCAAATCAATGTGGTGAATTTATTTCAATTAAAATATTTTTCTTGTGCTAGAGACATGGGCCACTGGGCTATATTCTTGCCACATGCATTACCACATGTGTGTAATCCCAGTCTTCTATATTGAGATTGGAGATGGAGACAGGAACTCCTGGGAGGTCTAAGGTCAGCTAACTTGGCCTAAGAAGCTATAAACAAGAGACTCAATGTGAAATAAGGTACAAGGTGAAAGCCAACACCTAGGTTTCTCCTTTGACCTCTGACCCATAGTCACATACATAAATGTGCTCATACATACACAGGTTCACACACATAACACACACAGAACACAGATATACACTCACATATACACATACACACATGCACACGTGGAATTGGGACTCAGAATGTGAGTCAGAGAGAAAAAGAGCTCAAGGCCAGAACTGAATTATATTATAAGGCCTTGTTTTAAAATATGAGAAGGAGGAGCAGGGGGAGAAGAATGGTTGTTTCTATGCTTTCACTGAAAACAACAATTAAACAATAAATGAATATATGTAGTCACATAGTTGATTGATGTATTCTGCTACAAGCTTTCTGACTGCTCATAGTGTCTAAGCATTTCTGAACTTCTATGTTCTGGAGACTCTATTTTGTTGTAACCCAGAGCTAGCTTGTACAAGGCTTTAAGGTTTTGCTCCAGCAAAAAACTAGAAGATAACACATGAGTGACCATTTTTAATTATGGGTGAGGCACGAGATTGAATAGAGAGTAACAAGTTTATGTTTATGTATGTGCTTGCCGTAAAGTGTTGTAGGAGTCTGCTAGTTAGTTTCCAGTTGCTCAGCCTTGAAATAATCACACAGAAACCATATTATTTGCAATACTCTTTGACCAATAGCTTAAGTGAATTTCTGGCTAACTCTTATATCCTAAACTAGCCCATCTCCATTAATCTGCATATCACCACTTGGCTGTGGCTTACCAGGTAAAGTTCCATCCTGAGCATCTGTCTCCTGGGGGTTGTGGAAAGGGCTACATAACATCTCACAACTCCACCTTTTTTTCTCCCAGAATTCAGTTTAGTTTTCCTGCCTAGATCTATCCTGTTATGGTACTGGGCATAACATTTATTCATTAACCAATAAGAGCAACACATAGACAGAAGGATTTCATAATCAATAAAGTTCTCAATTTTTTCCATAAAGTAATCAAAATGCCTCTTAAATTTTTTATAATGAGCTTAGGATTTAATGGTTGAGCCATCTATCATGAGGGAAACAAATAATTCTTAATGGTAACTTGCATGTCCACCAGGAGATGGCCAACAGTAAACTCAACCATAACTTTGGAGGTTTCTTCTTTTATAATTCTAGTCAAGGCTTTTTCTTTTTGTTATTTTTAAATTTTATATTACTTTATTATTTATTTCTCCTTCTCTTTGCTTTTTTTTTAAAAATCACACTGGTCATTCATGAGTGTGAGAACAGGTGGATTTCTGTTTCTATGTTTCATTTGCTTTTCTTGGGATCTTTTTCCTTCTGTTTCTTTTGACCTATTCTGATGTGTTTGTTTTATATTAATATATTATTTATAATTATACTATTATAATATTATCCTTTAAAATCCTGTCTATTTTCTAATTGGAGACATAAATGAGGTGGATTAAGATGGGCAGGGGGTGCAGAGGAACTGGAAGGAGTAGAGGGAGGGGAAACCATAATCAGGATATATTATATCTAAAAAAACATATTTTCAATAAAATAAAAAGCAGCCTTTACTTAGGAATTAGTTTTTAAGGATCTTGAGAACTTTTCATATTACCAAGTTCCCATATAAGAAAGGGGGCCTGATGAAAAGAGCTTTCCCATATGAGTCTACATAAAGTAAATTCCATGAAGAAATCACTAGAATCTTGTTCACCTCCACACCAGCGCTGCTTAGTTAGTGGGCGAATATTAGAAAAACTGAAGCACTGCATGAGAACAACACTTTCCACATGTTTTTCTAGTTTTATATTTGTCTCTTAAAGGATTTTTTTTTTAAATTCTGGCCTACATCTCCCAAGACTCTGAAAAGCTGTTATGTATTAGATGGATGATTATGGTCCTGTGGGAAAGTAGTGTCCTGGGGATGGAAAATCTGAATGAATGCAGTGTCATCCACTGGGCTGACAGCAGGAAGCCAGCTGTAAGCAAGGCCACTGGCTGAACAGCACAGACTGCCTCACAATGAAGTGGGTAAACGTGGCTCTCAGAGTCATCTCTTCATACAAGAATCCAATGTATTCAGTGTTTTTTTTTTTTTTTCTCCACTAACGACGAGTTGGTATTCTGCCTGACATTTTGGTATGTCACTCTGACTGTTGCATTTATAAAGAAGAAAAATAGAACCACTCAGCAGGGGAGCTTGACTCATGGGAGCTTGACTCTTGGAGCTTGACCTGATCCTGGCAAAGGTCTCAGAAGCTGAGTAAGTGGAGAGTTAGTCGCATGTCCTTCTGTTCCCTTTCTTGGTTTGGATGCAGTTGGATTCCATATCCTCCCCATTCTGTTGTTTCAATGAAGCTGTTGAAAGGTACCCATGTCATATGACTCTTAAATTTTCAGTCTTTTTCCAACTAATACTTTCAAGTTACTTTAAAATAATTTTGAAGAAAACATGGAGATTATTTTAATAAAGTCAATCTTATATTATGACTTCTCCTTATCTGTGGATATTTATGTAGTGTATACACAGTATAGCTGAGTAATTTTTATTATTTAAAATTGATGTGGATAATACCCCATATTTGATGAAAGTAAATCATAAATAGAAACCTTAAGCCTGTCTGGAATACCTGTATTTTTGACTGAACTTAAGAATGATTATAAAAAATGTCATTTATTACTATAGTGAAAAATATAAAAATAAAAGTAGAAGAGGTATATGGCAGGTGTTTGCCTAGTGTTCTTATTCATTCTCTGCAAAGACTATGAAGATTATTAATAGAAAGAAATTTCAGTTATAATCTGTATGATATTTCTCAATTAAAAAGCAGAAAACTTTAACTGAGAAGAGTTAAAATATTATTTTTTGCTTTGCATATATCAACAACAAGAATAGATTATCTTCCTGTCAATAGTCAGCAGGAAATGGTAATGGGTTACAGAAGTATGAAGGGAATGACTGAAGGCATTTCCATTCAATAAATGTGTATGCTCTAGTAGTGTGGAATTGAAAGTTTAAAATGTGAGATTCATTATACTAATTATGTGGATTCGGTTGTATGTAAGTAACTGAGACCCAACATTCTGAATATTTCTCTGAAATTCATGTATACTGTCTGTGCTTTATAATTAGGAAAATGGTAAGAAACAAACAGGGCACAAACCAGTTGCTTTTATAGTTGTTGATATATTTGCTCTGTCACCAATGGAAAGTAGAGGAGAGGACCTCCAAATTCTTCAAGTGTGAGAAGGGGCAGAAAGGGAAGGGATAAACGTTTATGAGGTAGAAATTTGCTTGGTGCAAGTGCAGCTGGAGGTTGAAGTTGCTTTTCATCTTAGCCAAATCAACCTTCATAGTCTAGGTTCTACATTTAAAGGGATCTAATCTCCCCCAATATTTCAAATCATGTAATTTTCTTTTCCCAGATGTGTTTATTGTGGCTGGAAAGTTCTATTCAGAAAATGAAGATTGCTAAATCATGATTGGTTTTATCAGAGGATAAATATTCCATGGGAGAGATAAAAAAAGTGAGGAAAAGGTCTTGTCAAGCTGCAGTAAGCAGATTCCGCCCCACTGTGAGGAAGGGGAATAAAACCTAAAAATGGAAAGTATTTGCCAAAGGATGCTTTCTATTTGTCCTTACCCTGGATGCAGCCTGTTCTCACCAGTTTGGCACACCTGGGCCTGGATACTGTCACGGTCAAGATAAGACACAGAAAAGAAACTTGGCCTTTTTGTAGTTCCTCCTGTGTGTAATTATGACATGCAGTTTTGGTTCTCACTTGGTTTAATGTAGGACTTCAGAGCAAGGTTTGGAGAGATGCTACTTCTTGTTGTCTAATCTCTGCCTAAGCAGAAATTCCTCCCAGAGTAGAAGGAAGGAGAAAGGAGAAAAGACAAAAGAAAGTTCAAAGGTAAAACCAGAATGGGAATGATTTATTCTTGTGAAAGTTGAGTAATGCATTCCTGTCACCTTGTCAACTGTCAAAAATGCCACCAACCTTTTTATTTACTTGTTTCAGTACATACTCCTAGAAATCATCAATCTTTGGAATTGGCACTTTAATTAAAACCTGAAGGGAGGCTGTTTGTGTGAATGCACACATGGTTAAGTGCCTAAGTGTGAGTGTGTGCTTATGTACTTAGGACGTTTTTAAGGGAAACATTTTTGGGTTTGCAAAAACTATAACTCACTGCAATGAATATGAAAGTGTAATAGATTAATAAATTCATAAAAGGAGACCTGTGGAAGCATCATTAAAAAACAAATGTTGAACCTAAAGTGTGAGAAACCTTCTTTTGTAATGTTTATGCTTTTGTTGTTATAACTTTTTAAATTTTAGAAAACAAAACCTTAAGTGACAGTAGTGATTCTGTGTAAGCACAGGTACAGTGAGCCCCAAGGATTCTCTCAAATGGACCAGTGCCTAGGAAGCCTAGACCTCGAGTCTTTCCTATGTGAAATAAGAGCTCTGCTTAGAATTTTTCACACAGGGTTATTCCTAAGCAAGATGCTGTTAATAATTCTGATTTTCTCTTCATGTTTCTTGTTACTGGAATTCACTATCATGGGCCTGGTACCCTATGTTCTATTATCCCTTGATAATTAGCCAACTCTGATCTCCCCCACCAGATCTCAACTTAAGAAACTTAACTCTTTAAACTCCAAACACCACCAGAAGTTTCCTTCAAGAAACCATCTTTCTCAGCTCCCATACTAAAAATATATTCTTCAATGCAAAAAGGTAATGTTTTAGGTATTCTTTAGTTACCACAAGGCCATGAGCAATATAAGATTGTCTATTGGAATGGCAGATTCAACAGCTTAATTAATAAGACACATAGAGAATACGTTCTTTTCCTAGTACTTGTATTGTTTGTACAAATGCAACTGTACAACGAACATGTACATTTTTAAAAGAGGTATGTGATTGTGTTACTACTTAAAACAAGCTGAGAGACCAGGTTTGTTAGTGGATGCAGATGTTCAATGTACACACACAGAAACTCATTCAGCAGGCTCCCCATACTTGCTATTTATTGACTTTCATGGGACAGGCAATAGGAACCACTACATGTTCTCTCTTCTGAAAAAAAAAAAACATTTCAATCAAGCTTTTCTAAGTCAGGAATATATAAAGAAGAGCATTACATTGTGAAGAAAGGAGCCACATACAAATCAGATTACAGGACAATAGAGCAGAACAAAGGTAGAGATAGGAGCAAGAGAAGAAAACAGCTGAATTGATAATGAAATATATGATTGGATTCTGTTTTATTGTGACTGTCCAAGCTGTATGCAGACAAAGGATATACTAGTTTTATTCCTTCAGGTTCCATTCTTTGTTGCTTTGGGATTGGGTAATACTGGACCACCTGTGGCATCTTAGCAATCATCGTTTCGTGAAATGATAGCCAACGGGATGATTTATTATGATGAGGAAAGGGGCTGTAAGATTTATTTTCAGGAAATATGACTATGGTATTATTCAGAGTTAAACAAGTGTAAATGGACAAGTATGATGTATGATATGATATATGACTGATATGATATGTTATAAGCATTGCAGGGACTACACTGTATTGTTCACCATTTTATCAGCTTGACTGTATCTGGTCTATTATCCCTTGCATTTGTAAGCCCTGCTCATAATGCTGCGTATAATTTATTTGTATTAAACTTTCATTGATAATCATCCATGTAGTATAACTACATTCAAATGTTTATGAATGACCTTTCTTATGGATTTAGATCAGGATTCCAAAGTAAATTCTTATGCGGAATGAGCAGGTGCATAAATTACTGAGCTTGTCTAGGACAAGCAGTACAAGTGATGGGAAATGTGAGGAGTTAGAGATGAGCAAGCACATGACCTTCTCATCAAGGGAAGTGCTGCTGACCTCCAGATTATTGGAAGTGAAAATTCTGGAGGTACTAGAACTTTCAGTTTTTAAATTTATCCATATATGTAGATATGAATTGTTCATGTTTATGTGTTCATATATGTGTGCATATGCAAGTATGCATGAGTGCATATGGGAATGAGAAGGCCACCATGATATCATCATGAGAAATCCTATCTGCTTACTTAAGATATGCTCTCTCACTGTCCTGGAGCTCACCAGTTTCCCTAAACTGGCTGACCAGTGAGCATCAGGGACCCCACTTTCTCCCCCTCCACAGCATTAGCCTCCATGTATGACATTTTTAAATGTAGATTCTAGGGACCAAACTTAGGTCCATGAACCTAAAAGCCACAAATTTTACCTATCAAACATGTCTCCCACCTGTAGAACATCTAATTTTTAAAAGGAATCTGGAAATACATATTTTAAGTGGACGTGTACAAAAATGTTAGATTTTGTGTACTACTTCGAATAGAACATTGTGCAGGCTCACAGTTTATGTTTCTTATCGCGAGTGTGTCTTGTGTGTATATAGAGTCAATGGTTGTAGAATGGAGCTGGGGGGCTGCGTCTCACCACCTGGCTAGCTTTACACCCGAAATAATTACACGGAAAATTCTTTTAAATACTGCTTGGCCCATTAGTTTCAGCCTCTTATTGGCTAATTAACCCATATTTAGTAATCCATGTAGCACCACGAGGTGGTCGCTTACCAGGAGAAATATTAACCTGCATCCATCTCGGAGAGGAGAGGCATGGCCACTGCCTGAAGCATCTGCCTCACTGCCTTCTACCCAGCATTCTGTTCTGTTTACTCTGCCTACCCAATTTTTTGTCCTATTAAAAGGGCCAAGGCATTTTCTTTATTAACCAGTGAAATTAACACATAGACACTCCTCCATCAAATGGTCAATTAGAACTTCTCATGTAGAATAAAAAAGACTGGGTACAAGAGAATATATATATATATATATATATATATATATATATATATATATTCTCTTGTTTTTTTAATTATCCAGTATCCATCTGAGGTGTTCATCAATATGTGTCCAACAATATGAGTGTCTATCAACATGTGTTAATTTGAAAAAATCCTACCATTTGTAGTGAAAAGGAAAATTACAACTTATGCGTTGCAAAACTGTTCACTTAAATCTCAAATCATGAGTGGAAGGGAAGCAGAGATGAGAGAGACAGAGGCAACAGTGAATAAATGTACCAATAGATTTATATTTTAAAAGCCGTTATTATGGAGCAGCAATGCCTTTTTTTCTTTTAAGGAATGTATTATGTGTGTGCAGATACTCAATTATTCAATAACATGAATGAGACCAGACAAAGTATAAATGTGTGTGGCCATGTTTTTGATGATGGGTAAAAATTTGTTAAAGGGAAGACTTGGTGAAAGGCTTTCTGACCTCCAACTTGGAAGAGATAGGCAGGGGTGTGCTTATAAAGAGTGCCTCTAAGTAAGGCAGGCACAGTAGTGTGCATCTTCAAAAAGATGAAGAGTTTTCTGTAACTCTTCAAAACTAAGAAAACAGGGAAGCAGAATGGCACAGGAGAGTGGTAAAAGCATAAACGGTTAGTCCGAAGTCAGACCCAAATGAAAAAGGAAAATGAGCTTGTTTGAGGAAGCTAATGGGAAAAGAAAAGCCAGATCATAGAGGTCAACTCATTCGGAGACTCATCAAACATCAGGGCTGAAAGGACCCAATGGAGGAAGGGTGGGGATGGAATAAACCATTGCAATAAAAGGGTTCATAAACTAGATGTAGGTTCCTAAGCTACAGGGACTTCTCTGATCCAAGAATTCGCCAGCCTCATTAAGTAAGGCCTGGTTTTCCTTTCAGCAGCTGCCCTTGGTTTCTCATTCCATTTCTAATCAACCATTATAACCCTGGAAGGCAGAGAGAAAATTGAGAAATGATGGGACAAGTTGGGCCTCTGCTCATGTTTCTACGTGCCTCATCAGCACCAGGCCCTGATGTCTCGCCTGATTTTTGAAAGCTTTGTCTATTCTGGCAAGGTATGTATGATCCCGCAGACACAGTATGGAGTCTACAGAGTATTGAGCCTTGCAGATGTCATTAAGGCAGTGTTCCCAGCTGATATAACGAATGCAGCCAGCAGGAGAGCTAGTGAATTGAGTTTATCAAGGGGACTTTTGTATTCTTATTATGCAGTTTAACAATTTGGGATCACCAAATCACATATCATCATAACTCCCTTTCTGCCAATGTTTTCTCCTTTTCTTTCAAGACTCACCACTAAATCATTTCACAGTATGCTTTAATGACAGTGGCTATGGATTCACTGTGGTTTTGTAATAAATCTGCAGCTGCCAGGCTTTTCTAAAGAATTACAGAGCCTTTTTTTTCCAAGCAGAGAGAAATGAAAATCATACCAAAGAGTAACACCTCAGATTTAAAGTAAGGACTCTTGATTCACCTTACAAGAGCAAAATTCTCTTTTAGTTTTTCTTCCAGAATGCCTCCTGATCTCAAGGATAATGCCCTTTCTGTGAAGTAGAAGGCGAAGAAAAGTTCTGGTGAGGATAGAACTGCCCAGGGGTCTCCATCTTCAACAAGTCCAACTGACATCTAGTTCATATGTCCATGTAGGCTGGCAGCACCTGCCTTGGTGCCTCACACATGAGTTGTTCACTATGTAGACAGTCATCAGACAGATGATTGATTACAAAATCCTTTGTTCTTCCCAGGCCTTGGGGAGGCAGTGGGAAGGTCCTCTCATCTTTTATAATTCTTTACTAAGTAGATCATCAGGACCGGGATGCATTCCAGGGACTTTTATTTAGGGACTTGGAAACTAGGCAACCTACTTTCTTGGTTTCAGTCAGATTTGGAGCCATGTGGTGGAAATATTTTGAAATAATAGACAACTAGATCCTGTTTCTGTTAAGTTCAGCCTACATCCTTGAACTTAACCCTCTAGTTATGCTTTAGGGAAGATTACTACTGGCTATGCTGGGATGAGCACTAATTACAACCCTAATTACTTTGAAATTATACAAGTATTGTCATGTGGTTATTTGTTTTCTCCTTATGAAGAGAAGCAGAGACAAAAGATCTTATTGACCATATTTGGTTCACACTCTTCCTTTGTTATCTCTCCTGTTTCTTCAGGTAATTAAAATCTATGAAAATTCAGAGCTAAATCTAGTGGTTAAATAATTCATTGAATATTTAACAGACAAGCTGTACTCTTCACTTATTGAAGGTACAATTAAAAACACATAAAACTTTAATTCATATAATGTTTAATTGGTAGGTTTGAAGCCAATTATGGTACCAATGTACTCTTCCCTCAATTTTAACTCCTACATTATTTTTCATTAAAAATGTTAAATTAAGAGAAATTGTCATAAAATATCAGAAAAAGCTGTCACTGAATCTAGCAGGGGGTAGCTGTTATAAAAGCTAAGATTACTAGGGAGATAGCTCCAATGCACTTACTTCTTGATAATCATTGTTAGGAAAACACGCATACACATGTACACATAGACATTGTTATAATAAAATATTAAGCATATAATTAAGCAGAAAACTAGATAGCATCAAAAATATAAAAAGAATACCAAAAAGAGACAAACATGGCATCATTTTTATAAAATAACAAAATCAACAGACTTAGAAAAGAATAGATATGCCCTAAGACTTAGGATCACTCATATGAAAATCATAAGGATAGCTTTATAATTCTCTTTACATCTGCTCTTTCCCCAGGAGAGCTTTTATGAATAAGAAAGATAAAGAAAATCAAATCAAATCAGGGTCTACAGTAAGGTTGAACACCTGATCCAAACTGGAGCTGTTACCTTTGTCCTTTATCGTTTAGGGTACAGTTGGGGAGGCTGCAGTTGTATTTGTAGTTAGGATCAAAGGGATGCTGAAGAGTCACCATTTCCTCCTTGCAGTCATATTCTTTTCTTTCAACTTCTTTATTTCCTGCACTATTTTACTGAAAAACCCGAGTGAAAAAAAAAAGCTTTTTTTGTACTAGATGGTGAAGATTATACAGAACATGAGAAGGGGCAGAGTTCCTGTTGTCACCAAGGAAACAGATATCAATTCACAATTTTGGGGACATCTATGCTTTTATTTCTGAGCAGTGTTTTCTAATATAGAGATGTCATGTTGGGCTATTTGTTTCATTGCCACAACAAAAATGCTCAACAAAGACAACTTACTAAGGAAGGGTTCATCTTTGCTTACAGTTCCAGGGCCCATAGTCTACCATGGCAGGGAAGTGCTGTAGCAAGGACAGGAGGTGACCATGGTCACAGCGAGTGCACTGCATGATGAGACTGAGGCATGCCTGTGCGCGGGTCCCTTTCTTCTCTGGACTCAGTCTTAGGGCCCAGGCCTTTGGATGGTGCTGTCCACCTTTAGGGTGGGCCTTTTCCCAATACAGAGAATCCTTGAAAGACAAATCTCTGGATATCCAAAGATTTGTTTTAATAGCCATTCTGCTTTCAGCAGGTTTACAGGAGTAACTATAATAGGTGCTGAAGGATCCCAGACCAGCTGCATCCCAGCTTCATCACATGAGCTAAAGGATGCTGGACCAGTTGTATTCCAGCTTCTTCATAGGTGTTAAAGGATGTTGGACCAACTGTATCCTAGCTTCCTCATAGGTGCTGAAGGATCCTGGGCCAGCTGCGTTCCAGCTTCCTTGCATGTTTACAATTCAGTACTTGAATGTTTTTTGTGTGTTTTTAATAAGGGTTTGGTGTTGGAAGGAATGTTATTTTGAAGATTCACAGGGAAATCCAAATATCAAAGTACACCTACGGGAGTGCTCACATTAAGTAAAGTTTCCAGGACTGGGCATCTCTCGAAATAACACAACCAGAGGTTTATGACTCTACTTCACCAACATGCTCTCCTGAGCTTACACGAGTTCTCAGATTTACCCAGAAGATGTCTCTTCCATCATGTGTTCCATCTGTTCCCATCTCCACTAACATCTGTGGAAAACATTTAAGCCAGCTATCGTAGCACATACCTGCAATCCCCACAATTGGAGGCTGAAGCAGGAGTCTCAACAGATGGTGGCCAGCCTGGGCAATACAATAAGACCTTGTTTCAAAACCCAGACTAATTAAACTTCTGGGACTAGAAGGGAGCAAAACTGCCTGCTTTGATAATAACTCTCTCATGAGAAGAAAAATAAATAAATAAATAAAACAGAACTAGTTCATTACAGTTTTAGGCTCAAACCCAGGCTTGGGTACTTTTCATTTTCTCCTATCCTGGCAACATTGGCTACTTAGAACTCCCTGTTCAAAACATCTAGCTTTATATAGATGAAAGGAGCAAGATTAGAATTCCCTACTTAGAAGTGTATGTGTGTGTGTGTGTGTGTGTGTGTGTGTGTGTGTGTGTGTGTGTGAGAGAGAGAGAGAGAGAGAGAGAGAGAGAGAGAGAGAGAGAGAGAGAGAGAGAGAGAGAGAGAGAGAGAGAGAGAGAGGAGATGATCATATCAATCACAGGAAATGTCCATAGACTTTCCAGATACCAAGTTCTCACCAGACTGGATGGAGAATAAGACTAGGTGTTTAAGAGTCACTTTCCACCCAAATTGTGTGACTTTGTACGAAATGCCATACCACCTTTCTCATGATATGGCATGCTATCAGAATAGACGTTCTGGATTTTGCACCTAGCTGAACCTCCCAGTGCCTTACTGTTCTATTGCCCCACACTAGCTTTGAAAAAAAATCTGTGTTGATTTTTCTTAGAATTGTTATTGGGATTTTATTACTTTCATTAACAAATTATATAACACAAGATGTAAACTGGAAATATTTCTAGGTTTTAGGTAGTCTTCCTCAGAGCTATTTGCCCTGAAGGTACTATGATTTTTGATGATTAATTTTACCAAATGTAAGATTTCTCAGAAATGTACATATTGTATTACAGCTGTTGTGGCTTCTAGTTTAAGTCAAATAGTGTTTAAAAGCTTATAAAAATAGCCCTGGGTTTCAATCAGAACCCTTTAGCACCTTTCTTTTCCCCAGTGTTCTAAGATTTCATGAGGTGCCTTTCTGTGGTTCTGTTCTCATTCATTTCATTCAGCGTCCAGTGGGCACTTTTAGTCTGGAGTTTTCTATGTCTTTCACGGCTGGAAATTTTTTCTTATATAATTCTTTGATAATTCTCCTCTCATCATTTTTATAGCACAACTATTAATACAATGAAAGTAGAATAAAGTTTAAATGAAAGTTCTTCAGTTATGTAACCCAAACCATAAAAATAGAAGTGTAAGGAGACAGATGCCAGGTGTTAGCCACAGAGCTGGCATATATTTGTCAGAGGACTCTGAGATTTAGTGCAAGCAATTCTTGCTATTATTTATTTAAAGTTTTCAGCAGCTAAATTAATCAAAATAATTCACAGTGTTTAAAAAGCTCAATATTTATATAATGCATTCCTTTGAACAAGAGGCAAGTTTGACTGTGAAGAGTTTTTAGAAGAGGAGAAAATTGAATGGGAAAACGGAAGAGAAGATGACATGCAGGGAACATGTCCTGAGCAGCCAGTGCTGGGGATGGGAGCTGAAATATAACAGCATTCCCTTCTCCAGAGATGTGTTCAACTGTAAGCAACAGCGACTACAAAGTGGTAAATGGCTAAACTCTAAATTTAAAGGAGGGTTCCTGCAGTGGTTCATTGTATACCACCATGTATTTCCCAGTGTAACCAGTTGAAAGATGCCTCCAGTCTTTCATAGGCTTCTTGCCCTGCCTTACCTTGGCCTCTTCTACTGTCCTGAATACCCCTTGTCAATCTATGGCTTAAAGAAGAATCTCCCATCTGGCATTGGGTCCAGGTACCTGGCCTAAGGCAGCCATAATATTTTTAAATTCAAATAGCTATCCCATCTGATTGTTCCTGTTTGCATAAGCATCCTGTTCCCATTAAAGGAATGTGATATTTTGAGACGATTTTGATCTGTTTCTTACATCATAGTTTCTTTTCAGCTGTCTGATTTGGTTTCTCCTTTACCATGCAGGCTTTTCTCAAATGACTGTCAATATTTGAATATCTACTCCTATTTAAGACAAAGATTCTGGAACATTATTTGAAGCTCCATTTTCTCAAAGAGAAAAAAACTGTAAGGAGGATGGAATAGTGGAGGAGTAGACAAACAGATATAATGTGTGAAGTGAGTTGTTTTCCATGACTATGGAGGCTAGCTGGTCTCACAGCAGGCTTTACAGTAGAAACTGATACATAGGTTTAAAGTCTTAACTATCAGAATTGTGGAAGCTAATGGTCTCTATCCAGGGCCAAAGACCCCAAAACCTGGAAATCTGTTGTTCCAAATTCCACAGTTCAAAATTTGTAGAACATAGAGTTCTGATATTTAGAAAACAATGCCCCAGCTTGAAGAGAGACCTTCTCTCTCTCTTGTTTTACATGAACCCCAGTCTGTCTAATGGTGTCTGCTCACACTGATAATTCTTCATCACTTATTCCATCAACTCCTTAAGATCACCCTCTCAGACATATTGAAAACAATGCTGTTGACTGCCATTCAAGTTGACATGCAAAACTATCAACTTTAGCTATTCTATGTGGATAGTGGATTTCTCTTCCTTGGCTTTTAGGACATAAAGTTTACGAGACACTGTGTTGTCACAAGATGACCTTACATTTGAGGTGACATTATTTTTTCTCGAGAGGGAATACATTCTGTCTCTCTGACCTAGGCTCTGTGTGCTGTCTGGGTAGTATCCAGAACAGATGAAGAAGAATCTTTAGTTATTTTTTAATGAGCAATTTTAACTTGGTCCTCTTATTTAAGTCAAAAAGTTCATCATTGGCTATGTTCAGCCAAATATACCTGCTCTCAGAGCTTTTAATATCCTATTTTCCTATAAGATAAGTCTTTATCTCCTACAAAAAATAGCAGAGATCTGAGTTAATAAAATGTTTGATTATTGTAAGGACTTCCAACTATGCAGTTTTTGCAAACTTCTCATATTATATCAACTTTTCTGAGTAGGCTTTCCTTTCATTATCCTCATCAGCATTTGCTTTGGTTAGAATAGATCTTTTTATAGTATTTAACTTATTTAACAAATGCTTACATAGAGCTTACTATATACCATTGTGAGGCTGAGCATAGTTCAGACGTATTCATTTCATTATCCCAAGAGCCTATGGGATGGTGCTGTCATCAACAATATAAGGACCGTTTTCTCAAGGCCGCATAGCTGCTACATGGCAGTGCTAAGTTTAAAATTTAAGCAGTTTGGCTCGATCTTGGTCTGCTCTGCTTAGTCACTTGCCATGTTGCCAAACCACCATTAAGACTTGGCATTGAGAGTGGATGAGTCAAGCAAAGTAGAATTTCTCTTTCCTTTCTTCTGTTTTGGTATCTACTTCCAGAGAAATGTTTTTTACAAGGCTTTCAGAGATGTTCTTTTTTTTTCATTTAAAAGACCATTTTTATTATATAGTCTTTGGTAATTTCATACATGAACACAATGTACTTAGATCATATCCACTCTGACTCCCACAACTTCTCCCAGACTCCCCATGCCCTCCTCCTAACTTCATGCCTTCTTCATTTTGTTTTTTATAACCCACTGAATCCATTTACTGCTGTTTATATGTGCATGAGTACAGGGCTATTTCTAGAAGCATGGGCAACCCTACCATTTGACCTTATTTTTTTTCCTTTTTTATTAAAAATTTCCATCTTCTCCCCTCCTCCTCCTCCTTTTCTCCCCTCCCTTCCACCCATACCCCCACTCCCTCCCTCTCCAGGCCAAAGAGCCATCAGGGTTCCCTTTACTATGTTAAGTCCAAGGTCCTCCCAACTCCTCCTAAGTCCAGGAAGGTGAGCAACCAAACTGACAAGGCTCACAGTGAGCCCGTCCATGCTGTAGAGTCCAAGCCCATCTCCATTGTCCTTGGTTTCTCAGTCAGCCTCCACCGTCAGCCACATTCAGAGAGTCTGGTTTGGTCGCATGTTCCATCAGTCCCATTCCAACTGGGTTTGGTGATCTCCCGTTAGTTCTGTCCCACCATCTCAATGGATGAACGCACCTCTCACGGTCCTGACTTCCTTGCTCATGATCTCCCTCCTTTTGCTCCTCATCAGGACATTGGGAGCTCCAATGTGGGGCTCTGTCATTTTCCCCTTCCATCGCCAGGTGAAGGTTCTATGGTGATATGCAAGATATTCATGAGTATGGCAATAGGATCTGAACATTTGTGGCACCCTCTCCTCAGCTGCCCAAGGAACTAGCTGGGGGCATCTTCCTGGACACCTGGGAACCCCTCTAGAGTCAAGTCTCTGCCAACCCTAGAATGGCTCCCTTAATTAAGATATATACTTCCCTGTTCCCACATCCACCCTTCCTATATCCCAACCATCCCATTCCCCCAAGCTCTCCCCATCCTCCACTTCACACTATTCTCTCCCCATCTCCCCTTTCCCCCCTCCCACCCCACCCCCAAGTTCCCAATTTTTGCCCGGCAATCTTGTCTACTTCCAATATCCAGGAGGATAACTATATGTTTTTCTTTGGATTCACCTTCTTATTTAGCTTCTCTAGGATCACAAATTATAGGCTCGATGTCCTTTATTTATGGCTAGAACCCAATTATGAGTGAGTACATCCCATGTTCATCTTTAGGCTGAATACAGATGTTTTTTCTAAAGCCATAACATCTGTCTGGAGGGACAGGAATATTAGAATCAAGTAGTTTAGAAAAAAAGCATAAAGCCATCTGGCTGCAGGGATTTGGTCCCTGATATTTTTTGTGTCTTCTCTGTCTTGGAAAATCATATGACTCTATGTTTCTAGCAAATTTACCAAGTTATAACTTACATAAGTAGTGCATAGGTAAGATATGGATTTAATACAGCATAATGCTCAGCATATAATAGTGAGACTGTCATCCAAATCTAGATATCAAGTATCAATCACAGCCATAATTTCTTCATTCCTCCTGGCAATATTTCACTCACTTCCATGTCCAAGCCAAGTTTCCTCTTTGGAAGCCCATTCCCATGGAGACTGCTTTGCTCTTGGTCAGTGACCATTAGTATGTCTTTTCTAGGATACTACACAATGGAACCAAAAAAAGCATAACATATATGCTTTTCTCTATCTTCTTTCCCTCAGAATTATTTGAAGATCAAATCATATTTTCCATGCATTGATAGCTTATTGTTTTCTTTTTCTGAGTAAGGTTGCTTTGTGTACCTGTATATCAGTTCATTTATTACTCTACTGATGGATACTAGTTTTTATTACAATTTTCCATTTCTAATAAAAAATAATTGGTTATTAAGGTATAAAACAATTCTTTACTTATACATTTATGTAAAGATACAATTCTTGCATATCTGTATCTATATCATGCTTTTAAGGTTCATTCCTTTACTCTACCTATGTAAAGATATTAGCTGAAGTAGGACAACATGACTTTCATCATAACCGCCGCTCAGAGCAGCCCCAGCCTCTCTGGTTTCTATGTCACCCGACCAGATCCAGCTAGGCCATAGCACTCCACTCATGGTCAGAGGATGCTCGTCCACTAATCCTGAGTGTTTGCGCTGATCTGCATCTTGCCTATTTCCAGAAGATGTTCCTGTTATAGGCCTTGGGTGCCATTGTTTTGTGGGTTTTCATGATTCTGGCTGTGGATAGCAACCACCCAAATCAGCTCCCCAGCTTTTAAATTCCAGCTGGTCTTTTTAAAATTCCAGCCATGGCATGGTGCAGTTTTATTTTTCAGTTCCAGCCTTTTGCTCCCCTCTGCAGCTTGTGTTGTGGCATGGCGGCTCACCAACAGGGCAGATCATGCCTTTAGGTCCCTCTCATTAAGCTTAAAATACTTACAGCTCAAAACTTGTGACTTTTTTCATACAACACGTGGCTGCCACCATTTTACTGGGGTCAGGTGACTTTATCCCCATCTTGATTGAGGGCCAGGTCAGGTGACCAAATTCTGCCATCTTTACTGAGGTATTACCTGTCGGGTTCACCAGTGTTAACTTTATTACATGGGTGACCTTACCACCATCTTGGCTGAGAGCCAGGTCAGGTGACCAATCTCTCCCATTTTCACTTAAGTATAGCCTGCCTTGCCCCCCGGTTTTCACTGAAATCCTCTTGTTAACTCTTAAACATGTGTTTTGCGCACTAGCGTGCCTTTGATAGGGCCCATCAAAAGCATCCACATTGCCTGATTCCTGTTCACTCTTTCTGTGTATAATAATTGTTCATTACATCTCATTTCAGACTACAAAATCATAAGTCTCATGTTTTAAACTGGTATGTACTTTGAAGTCTCTTACAAAAATAGTTTACATTTAATCCAACCCGCATTTAAAATACATTAAGCTGTTCTCTACTATTATCAATTCTGCCTCTATTGCAAGCCGTTTCTTCTTTCTGTCTTTTTACAAGCATAAATCTTACCTGTTAAGAGCCAGTACAGTCAGGCTCAGACCCAGCCTTCCAGGAAGATTCTATACTGCAGCTATACCTAATAAACAGCCTTCAAATGCTCAGAGATCTGGGGAATGTGATATTTAAATATTTAATTATTAAAAAACTTTTCATAACAAAAAGAGACAGGATGGTTCCTAGCTGCAGCTCTCTGCTTCCTCCAAAGAAGACAGAAGACAAATGGGCACAGAACAATGTCCATCTCCAGTTTGCTTCAACTGCCAAGCACTGACCATTGGGCAAAACAGCCTTTCACCTAAAGATCTCCAGACATGGACATGAACAGAATCACTGGAATTGACAGCCTAGCTGCTCAAGTCAAGGTAGGCCTGTCTTCCTACAGATTTCTTAGCCCACAGAGTCTTCTGGAGCCTGGTAGGACCTGCGCTAAACAGCAAACGTCAAATGCAACCTTCCGCGACCATGGAGGGCCCCAAAAAGAGTAGTTCTGGGTGCCAACCAAGTAAGTTCTCTATAATTTTTTAATTAGTAACTCAAGTAAAATCTTATCCTTCTCAAAGATCTCTGATACAGTTTGATAGCTGAGAGGTTTCCCCAGGTTACCTCACCAAACAAATTTCAAATCAAATTTCTCTCTTATGCTGCCTTCCATAGTCTTAAAAAATACTTTTCATTGAACAAAAATATGTCACAGTTATTATACAATGTATATGTCTAAAACTTTTGTTTTCACAAACTCAAAGAATTCTTGTGAGTTCCAGGGAGCTGAATTAAAGAATCCACCTTAAACAGGTCAGATACATCCCCTCAATTCCCTGGTCCTAAAAATATTTTTCCTTAATTTAACTTTGTTCTTTGTTCTGTCAATACCTTAAATAGGATAAGAGACAACAGACATTTCCATGCCACAGACACCAGTCAGGAGCAAAGAGACCAGCTATGCTGGGATGTGGCCAGCATCAAGCCTTCTCAGACCCCCGTCCCCAGACGATGCCCACAAATAAGCCATAAGCAGTTTTGAGAATCTGCCACCCAATTCCATCAAACTGTGGTGTCTAGTCTCCTTTTTATTATAAAAAAAAGAGCTGGGAATGTTATGGTTTTCATTTCTTTAAGAGACAAGCCACACCCACTCCTGGCGCCCCCTGCTCTTCTCTCACCATCTTAGATTCTTGATGGGGTGGCTGACCAATCCCTTGTCTGAGGGGCATGACCCCTCTGGGGCACAAAATACCTTTAAAAGATCCCCATTTTGGTGATTTGCTCTCTTGGTTCCCTGCTCTTCACTGGAACTCTGGCTCTGTAAGTTTCTCCCATTTTCTTCTTTTTATTAAAGCTGAATATTTCTTATACGGCTAGTTTGGTTATTTCCCATTGCTGACCACACCCGCTACATTTTTGTGTCCAACTGGGGCATTTGGGAGCCTTCAGCTCCAGATCCCAACACCAGCCACAGGCGTTGGGCTTTCGTTTGATTCTGCGGTCGCCCACCCCAGTGAGCTTGGGCAGCCCCTGCCATTTAAAGACTGCTGACTAGGTTTACCTCTCCCTTACATGGGGCTAGTGGCTTTTTCCCCCTCCCCACCCTCGCGGGAGAACTCCCATCTGCACAGCTTTTGCGCTGTGGGGATTGGGCGTTGATTTTAATACAGTGGGTCGCCCGAGCGGAGGTTTTATTTTCCAGGAGCTGCCTGCATCTCAGCTGCCTGCGCATGTACACTCTGAGGACAGAGCTCAGGTTCAAGCCGCACCCGGTCTGAGCCGTGCCTGGTCCCGCCACCGCATGCCTGCCCAGAGCTTCAGGCCACCCCCCTCCTCCACAGCCACACAGATTGCAGATTACACCCTCTCAGCGCAGTTCCCTCCCCTGCCAGTCTCAGCAGTGGCCCTTGCAACACCTCAGTTCCCGGTGCTTGAGAGCAAGTTAGCAAACACGTGACTTGACCAGAGGGCACTAACCCCTCAGGTCGGCTGAATCCGACCTTGGCCTCACCTGGTTCCCTTTCCTGGCTGCCATCTTTGACTTTCTCAGCCTCATGGATCCAGGTGCACCCAGCCATCTACTGGCAGGCAATAGTCATTACAGGTAAAATTTCTTTTGATTAAAAATAAATAAATACATAAATACATAAAAATAAATACAGATCTGATTGAAAATGTCTGATAATATCATCATTGAAAAATTTTATAGCATGTTTGATTGCACAATGACTGAATTATGGTAGGAGGTGAATGAGGTTTCCTTTGGTTGGATATTTACAGGGCTTGGCATTTTTCTTATTTTTATTTTTTTCATTATAACGTGGTTAGACAATAGGAAAATGATAGAGTCCTTACAGGAGAAATCCAGGATTCTTAAGGCAGAAGTTGAAAAATTAAGAAAGGGCATGACTGTTTTGAGAGACAATTTCCAAAGGGTTGAGGTAATTTCAAAAACAATTCAGATTGACAATAACTACATCAAGAAACAATTTGAAGTTCTTGAGGAAAGGAATAGATCTTTGTCTGATATAACTCTGTCAACTGAGCAAAACATAGGACATATTCAGTCTGTTATTGGGAAAAAATTCATTGCTGTGGAGGAGGGAACAGCTGATTTGAACCATAAATTTCAGTCCCTATCTGTAGAAACTGAAACATTATCTGAGAAGATTTGAACCATTGAATGTATTAATAAGACTTTATCAAAGGGCTATGAAAGATTAATGTACGGAATTTCAATACAAGATGGCACAATTCATGCCATGAAAATTCTATCCAAGGATGAGATATTATCTGTATTGGACAAACTTTATGTCTTAGAATCCTAAATGAAGGCCTTGTAACATAATTCTGGACAAGAGATTCAGGCCTTGCAGAAGGAAATGGTAAACAGATTTGAAAAGATTAAGGAAACTATAGACTCTGGTGAACAGGAGCAAATGGTAGAAAGGAAAATCTTAACCCCATCAGTGAATAAAACTCTCCGGAATAATTTCCATAAAGCTCTACCTGCCTTTCCAGTAAAAACAAGAGAGATGGTTACTGGTTCTAAAAACCCCAGGGTCATCAAGGAACATACATGGGAACTCATCCGTATGAGTGATCTGAAAGAAATTAATCAGGCTGTTATGAATTTTGGGATACATAGCTCCTTTGTTAAGGAGATGCTAAAAACTTGGTCTATCAACAACAAAGTAACTAACACCCCACGATTGGATTCATTTGATCTCGGCGGTTCTAGAGAGTGGATCTCAATTAAATTGGAAGTGTATGTTCAGACAAGAGGTTAGACTTTTAGAACAGCAGGAAAGAGCGAAGGGAATTGACATTACCCTAGATCAAATTCTAGGTGAAGGACTTTTTTCTGATCCTCTGAACACACCTTATCCATATGTACTATAGCAGCCTTAAAGGCTTGGGACAGGGTTCAAGACCCAGGATAGAGAATGGAATCATATATCAGAGTTAAACAGAGAACTATTTAGTGACTTTTTACAAAGACTAACTAAAGCTGTACAAAAAGGGATATCTGACCCAGAAGCAAGGCATATAATAATTGAGTCTTTGGCTTATGAGAATGCCAATGTGGAGTGCAAAAGGATTTGGGGGCCTTTAAAGATCAGATCATCACCCTTGGATGAATGGGTCTTGCATACAATGAATGTTGATACATTTGACTATGGCACTGAAGCATGGGTAGAAGAAACAATTTCCAATAGTAAAAGAAGGCATCAAAATACTAAATGTTTTAATTGTGGCAAAATAGGACATAGGGAAAGGAATTGTAGACAAAGTATTTTCAGAAATAATAATAATAATGCCTCTTCCAGCAATAACAGAAATAGGAGGCCTCAGCCTTCATGTTTATGTAGGAGATGTGGAAAAGGCAGACATCATTACTCCAGAATCTTGGCATCCGTATTGGCCTCTTCAGGATGCAAATGTTCAGTTCCTGGGAATTGGAACCCTATCTCGAGTAAGGCAAAGCACAAAATGGGTTGAATGCATAGGGATAGAAGGACAAATAGGAAAATTAAGGCCATATGTAGCTAATATTGCAGTGAATTTATGGGGCCGTGACCTATTGCAGCAATGGAATACCCAAATTAACATTCCTGCTACATCTAGAGCCTATATTTCTGAGGAAAATATTAAAAGATATTAAAGACAGCGAAAACCAGCTGTTCGGGCTATACAAGGACACAAAGCAATTGATGCCCCTTCAGAGATAACAACAGCCCTGCCTCTAAAATGGTTGACTGAGAAACCAATATAGACAAAGCAATGGCCTTTAGCTGAAGAAAAGTTGCGGGCTTTAGAACAGCTGGTACAAGAGCAATTGGATGCTCAACATATAGAAGAATCTACCAGCCCTTGGAATTCTTCTGTATTTGTGGTTAAGAAAAAAATCTGGTAAATGGAGAATGGTGACAGATCTCAGAGCTACCAACAAGGTTATTGAGCCTATGGGCTCTTGCAATCTGGAATTCCTCTGCCCTCTTTATTACCAAAAGGATGGCCTCTCATAGTTATTGATTTAAAGGACTGTTTCTTCACTATACCTTCACAAGAACAAGATAGAGAAAAGTTTGACTTCACAGTGCCTACTTATAATAACTCTCAACCTACCAGGAGATAGCAGTGGACCGTCCTCCCACAGGGCATGTTGAACTCTCCCACCCTGTGCCAATACTTTGTAAATCAACCATTACAAATAATACGCAAGCAAGTTCCAAAGTCTATAATTTTTTATTACATGGACAACATCCTGTTATCTGATTCAACATAGATACCTTAGAAAGACTGCTTGAACAAGTAAAAATAGTTTTACCTAAATGGGGATTGCAGATTGCTCCTGAAAAAATTAAGAGAGGAGATTCTGTTGATTATCTAGGTTATAAAATAGGTTTGCAAAGAATTAAGACACAAAAGGCACAAATTAGGAGAGATCGGCCACGAACTCTTAATGACTTTCAAAGGTTGTTGGGAGACATTTCCAACCTTGGACTGGCTGTTGGGATAACACCTGATATGATAATTGATTTAAATAAAACCTTAGATGGTGAAAAAGACTTAAACAGTCCCAGAGAATTAACAGCTGAAGCAGAAAAAGAACTGACAATGGTTGAAGAAAAGTTACAGGAGGCACATGTGGATAGGGTGAAACCAGAACTCAGTTGTATTCTTGTCATATTGCCTTCAAAAATTTCTCCTACAGGAATTTTAATGCAAAGAGATGATATTATCTTAAAATGGATCTTTCTATCACATAAACCAAGTAAGAAAATAAAAACTTATGTGGAAAAAGTATTGAAGAAATAAAAGTAAAGAATATGAAGATGAAGATGCATAGACAAGACAGAAACCATAAGACAGTACCAGGAGGATAATCCAGGTATTTCTGAAACCCTGAAATCACTGGTCTTTATTTTTTCACAGCTTTTATACCCAATGTAAACTGGGGAAGAAGGTAACAAAAGACTTTATTAACATTGAAAGACCCGGATAAATCCAGACTCCTCTAACAGGAAGAGAAGAGCCAAAAATCTAGGATTAGCCAGTTCAGTGACTCTGTTTCAGGAACTAGCTGAAGATAAAGTTAGATTGTAATCTTGAGAATAATCTTGAGAAACAGGGAGTTACCCCTTGTGATTATCACTGGTATTTTCAGAATTTTCAATGATCGCTAGTATTTTCGAAATTTTCCAAGGACGCCCTCCCTACCCCCTTTGGATTACTGGGTTGTGGTTTATTCCCTTAAATACTCCTTCTCCCAGCTACTTGAGGTTGAACTCTTCCCCTGTGTGGGTTGTGAATCCTGGCCCCAGAGCTGGTACCTGTCAATAAACCTCGTGTGATTGCAGCAAGGATGGACTCTAGTGAGTTACTGGGGGTGTGGTGTAATCACCAGACTTGAGTGAGAGTCTCCCTAAGGGGTGTTTCAACATGATACAAAGGATAATTTACACAGTCAATGGTCGTATCACTCTGAGATATCAAATCTTTAACCTTCTGTCCTCTAGGAAGCTGAGGTGCTCTAAGTCAAGTAACTGAAGACTGACCTTCCCTAGGTGACCTCATAGTTACACTGGAAGGAGCAGAAGTACATTTGCATATCCTGACCACCCATCAGGATGGCATTGAGCTATCTTAATTTCAAAGGAGCCAGGCAACCACCTCCTGAGTTAGGAGGGGTTATTATACCTGTCAGTCTCCAAACTATCTGACCATCAGCCAAGGTGGGAATGTGCCTGCATTCTTTGACCTTCACACTTGTCTTTCTTTGTTGTGGTGGACCTGTCTTAGTCTCAGGGAGTCTTATAAACTAATATGTACTAGAGTGGTAACTGTACTCAGTGTTTGAGCATAAAAACACCATTATGTCTGAAACGAATGAATGAACTGATAGCTCATTGAATGAACTTCATTAGGAAATAAAATGATAAATAATATTTAATCAATCCTTGATATTCTGAAAGGAATTGCCATGAAGCCTTTTTCACAAACCCTTAGTGGCCTTTGACCTCCACTTGAGTGACTGATGAAGATTATACTCTTAATTACTCAATAGCAATCCTTCTGAGCTGAGAACCTGAGCTTAAAGGTTTTTGTTTTCTCTTTGCCACAACCACAATCAAAGTATATGTTCAACTGAAGTGTTTGACGAAGACCTAAATTCTGCTTGAGAAGTAAAACATAAGATGGGAATTGCCTCAGGCAATGAATTGAGTCAGGAGTGCTGCTTACAATGGACACCAACCTTGTCTCTAGTATTCAGATGACTTAGAATGTGTACAGATAAGAGCATCCAAGCACAGATAATAAATTATGAGATCTAACACTGATCTTCTACCTCTGCACATTTAAGATGCATTAATTTTCATTTTATTTTCTTTGGAACATGTTATTTTTTCTTTCTGGATTTTATGAAAGCAGATAGTAGATTGGTATGTTTAATCTTGATTTATATCAAGAGATGCCTAGGGGTTAGTGAATTATATGTCTAGGTGTGTTTCTAGGAGAGTGAGTGATGACGTTAGATCATGAGAACTCTGGTTAATTGATGGTTTAATCCACTAATGAATTTGGTATTTACTGACTAGATGATTGGGAGGTGGTAAGACTGGAAGATAGATCCTACTTGGAGGAAATGGTAGCTGAGAACATGCTGGTGAAGAGTGGATCTTGGTTTTGGCCCTCTTCTCTTCATTTTTACTTCCAGGCTACTGTACCATGGACAGCTTCCGCCATTATATTCTAACAGGACTGGAGCCAGCCCACCATGGACAGACACCTCTGAAACCACGAGTTAGAAAAAGAACTTTTCTTTTTTAGTTGGTATTATCAGAACTTTGTCATCAAAAGGCTCCTAACACGGAGGCTGGATTGTTTTTGTTTTTTCTTTCTTTTCTTTCTTTTATTTTTTGAGAAATCACAAAAGCTAACTCATACTATGAAGCATTTTTTTTTTCAACACAGTAGGTACTTAGTCCTATAAGTAAGGAAAAAATGTGTGTGTGTGTGCTGTTAGGTGTGAATGTTTTTATATATGTGTATGCAGGTTCAGTTGCCTATCATACAAATAGATATCAGAAAAGGGTATTGACGCTCTCCTCTATCCCTCTTCTCCCATTCCTTTGAGGAAGAGTCTCTCCCTGAGTCTAAGCTCATGGCATCTTAGCTGCACAGGAAGGCACCAAGTTCCAGCAATCCTTCTATTTCTAACACAGTCTTAACCGAGGTCTCCAGACAATGTTGTGAATGCGCAGCTTATAGCATACATACTGATATTCAAATTCTAATCTTCAGGACTGTGTAGCAAGTTCCCTTAACTACTGAGCTATCTCTTCAGCTTCAAGTATTTAAATAAATTAACTTTCTTCATTTTCCAAATAGTTAAAGGAACAGAATTAATCCCAATCATAAAATCTTCCCCTGATCTTGTTGATTTCTGAGGAGAGCTATCTAGCTTATGGACAGAAAGGTCTGAGCACTCTAGGCTATTACAAAGAAAAGACAGGAAACATCTGATAGCTTTTGGAACAAACCACCATGAAGCTGGCCTTTTCAAAGTCCTTGAGAAACAGAACAGCATCTCCTGTTTATAGGAAAGGATTCTTTTACGTGTTTAGATTAATCGGAGGCTCCAGATTTGCTTGCTTGGGCAGAGCTGTTTATGCAGACTTCTAATAAGTATTTGTTTGGCATTTGGCACGTGAGAAACACCACTTTAGTTTCTAGTGACACTGAGACGGTTAAAACAGAATATAAGTTGTCAAGTATCTTTTGATATATGCAGCTAAGGTTTTATTTTTCAAAGAGAAGAAAATTAAAGGAACTATCACTTTAGAGGTACACTATTCTAAAAAATGCTCATATTCATAGGTCCTCAGATAATGTCCTGATCCCCAAAGGTACACATGAAAGCAAAACTGTCTTTCCTGGGAACCCTCTTTGCTTTATAAAGATTCATCATTAACTTAGGGAAACAGTGTAGTTTTGGAAGTATTAGCAATTGCATTTGTGTTGCAGGGAAAACAAAAAATAAAAACAAAAACAAAACAAAACAAAAAGACCTTTTGTTTAGCTTCGTTTAAGACAGTGGAACACTGAGTAATTTTTGAAATAGAAAATACCTCTTAAGATATCATGTAACATAATCTTGGCCTTCAGCAAAGACTGTATCCATCAAGCCAAATCATTAGCAAAGCTCTTCAGGCTGTTGAATCCAAATTGCACTTGGCCCAGTGAATAAGGGCTTTTAAAGTCAGTAAATATTTTCCTAGGAAGAAAGCTAAATTCCTTCTTGATGAGAACTCTAGGAATAGGGGTCGAGATTGTTACTTAGTAGAGGTGAAGACACTTCGGCTGCTATTCTAAGAAAAAGAATGTTGGGGTCTTTCAGTAACTAAAGCAGTAGAATGTTTATTGAGGTTCACAAAATGCTAAATTATATGCTGGAAGATAACTCATGTATGAGAGAAACTGAAAAATAGTAATTCTAGTGATCTTAAGGTCTTGTATATGGTCAGATCAAGAAAAGAAAATCAGGAGAAGAGGAGACTAGGATAACGATTTAGGGAGAGAATGTTGTGGGCCTAAAACAGAGTAGAAACCTGGGAAGAAAGAAAAAGTCAGACCAAAAAATCAGATTTGCACAGGCACCAGGTCTTTAGAGTAAGGTTTACCTTTATTTATTCTCATGGCCAGGAACATCGAGGCAAGCACTAGTCTCAGTAAACAATAAGAGAACAAATGAAAGGTGAAAATTCCAAGTGGCTCACATGTTACAAAGAACAGAATATAGGGTCAAAAGGGATGCTAATAGCTCAGCAGTAGGGCCAGGACTGGTAAGGATGACAAGCAGAGAATCTTTTTCATTAAGAGGCAATTGTGTAGGAGACAGTCCGGCAGACAGGATAGACAGAAACACTGAGAAGCAAGACTGGTGATGGTAGGCCAGCTGGCCTTTTCAAAGTCCTTGAGAAACATACTAGGTACTATTGTTTCTTATATATGCTTACTCATAATAGAACCAGTCATAATAGACTACATTATAAGTAATAATGGCTTCTAATAAGCAAAAGAAGCCTCCAGAATATCCCACAGACAACAAGTTAAATAAGAATAAATGTATCTACTTCTACTTCTTGGTAGAGGGGAGAACAAAGAGAGCACAGTATAATTAAAGCTCTTGAGACACCTGCAAGGTCAGATGTAGCAACAACCATGTATAGCAGCTAGCCGAGAGCCATAGTCAACAGCTAACAAAGCAAGCGTAGGAGATGGACAGAGAATAACTCCAACCAGTCCTTACTGTGCAGGTAGTACATGCACAGAGCATGATCCAGGGGTGTTATATACAGAGTGTGTGAGCCCTCCACTGGCTCAACCCATGGTAACCTAGAGAGCTAACCAGTCTGTAGCCTTTGCCCACATTTTGTCATAACCTGTTGTAAACACCAGACATGGAAACTGAATGGCTTTTCTCTCTCTTGGGAAAGCCTCTCACTCTCAGGACTACACTTTTCCTCAGCTTCTCACTTTTCTTCAATTTTGCACTCTTCTAGAATTGCCTTGCATGTGCCTATAAGAATCCACATCTTCAGTCTTCCCTAGTGTGAGAGACTGAGAGCCACTGTTTCAGCTTGACTTGGCCACTGCTGAGCTTCCAGCACCTCAAGTTCTTCATACAAACATAAGGGGGTCCTATTCTACTTAAAAAGTTCTGCGTTACTGTGTTAAAAACAAACAAACAAACAAACAAAAAAAAAAAACAGTTTCTTCACATGGAAACATTCTTTCAGAGGGAAAAGAAAAACTCATGCAACTCTTAAGCTCAGAGAGCTCAGAAAATGTGGTTAACAAGAGCTGGGAGGAGACTTTTGGGGATGCTGATCTGCCTGGAAGTTGTACAGGAAGCTCCCAGAATTCAGTGTTGCATGAGATTTCTGTGCTGCAGCTACCCCTGTGTGACCTGTACTCCCATAGGAAATGCCAGGGAAATTGCTAACCTGACTAGAATCATTTCTTTGGTCTGTCATCAGTGTTTTATTGTAGATAAAATGTCATTCTTTCATCTGTCCCTGAAGAAAACTCACCAACATTTTTATTAAGAAATTACTGTTTAACTATGAGAACCTTTAACAATATAAGAACAACGTCTCTTCCAGCCTTTATTATGTTTTAGGTTATTTGACTCCAGATTTACTTTGAGAATTTTTCAAAAACACATTTTCTGTCAAGTTTTGAACTGGTTTTTAATTCACATAAATCTTTCAATTTTCCAGTGCCTGAAAATATATTCCATGTTAATTCTCTTTTTTTCCCATCAAATATCTTCTATCGTTCTAATGCCTCATGCTAAATTTTACCGATGAATAACTTAACATTGATTTTTTATCAGGAGCCATTTTATTAAGATCTTTATAATTTGCATTATTTCTCTGTTCCAGAGTCATAGGGCAGTGAGGGAAGTGTAGAAAGCACAAACACAGGATTTTGAGTTGGATATATCTGGTTTTGAGTCTCAGTTCTGCCATTTATACTTTGTGATCTTAAGCAATGTATCTCACTTCCCCTGAGCTTTGGTTTCCTACACTATAAAATTAGCATCACTATGGTTACTCTGTAGTACTATTTTGAGAATAAGAATTAATAATTGAGAAGTGCTCGGAACACTCCCTGACTCTTAGTGGATAAGAGTTATTATTTTCAATATTGCTACTAGTTATTAAGTTTGGTAATTGCTTGCTTTTCTTGAGAATAGCAATATGAAGAGTGCCACCTTCTCCTGGGGAGGAGGAAGGTTCCATGAGGAAAGTATAAAGAAAAAACTCAAAGGAAAGTTTGTGGCCCGATGATGTAGTAGGATTGCACAGTAGCTCACATCCTGCCTTGTAGCCTCTGGGAATCAAAGAGCTATTCATAATTACACAACAAGAGAGAGTTTTATTAAAATAATTAATATTAGCAACCTCAGTGTTTTCGGTCTTTTGCTATTGGACATCACGCCACTCACATTCATCCTTTGGTTGTTCCTGGAGCTTTCTAGTTCTATAGATGCAACTTCTCCTGACATCCATGAGTTGACCCATCACTCTCCATTCCCACCTTACATGTAGCTCTCTCGTGTTGGATACCCGTGTACAATAGAAATTGTGATTGCATAACTACACACCAAACAAACAAAAGCAAGGAACTCTGACATCCAAATTCCACAAATTTGTCCAGTATAGTGAATTAAATATCTGAATCCTACCTAACAAGAGACATCCCAGAGACATGTTTATCACTGATGTGTGTGTGTATGTGTGTGTCTGCGTGCATGTGTGTCTTTCTTTACTTTTTGAAGGTTCTCTTTTGTTTAATCAACAAGTAGACAAGTAGAGAGGGCGGGAAGACAGACACACTGACCAGGGAAGCACCTGGCTTTTAGACAACTTTGCTTGCTGCTCATTCCCAGCCTGAATGACAATTGCAACAGAGGTTCACGATGAAAAACCATATTTCTTTTTTTTAGGCTAAATGAATTAATTACCTTCTGTTTATAAAAGGTCAGAAATTATTTACCTTTAAGAAACAATCAGCCGGGCGGTGGTGATGCCAAAACCAAAAACAAGTTAAACAAATACAATTTCCAAAATGCCATTGAAGTGTTTTTTGTTTCTTTCCAGAACAATATTTAAGAAGGAAGTGACATTCCTGTGATTTCAGCTCCTTAGCTGAGGGCGGTAAACCATTGTGTGCTTGAATTTAATTTCTTTCCTAGAAATTAGTGGCAGCTGAGAATGATTCTGATTTTGTAATATTCTTAATGAAAATATTTAATTTTCATTGAAAATAGATTTGTTTTTATACAATATATTCTGATAATTGTTTCCTCTACCTTAATCCATCCCATATCCTCCCTACTTTACAGCCCACACTAATCCACACCTTCTCTTTCTCATTAGAACATTAGAATACAACAGGCATCATCATCATCATCATAGCAATACTAATGAAATAATGTAAAATAAAATCAAATCAGAATAGCACAAACTAACCAACAAAAAAAGTCAAAGAAAAGGCATAAGAAACAGACACTCCCTATCTCTCTCTCTCTCTCTTTCTCTCTCTCTCTCTCTCTCACTCACACACACACATACACACATACACACACACACACACACACACACAGAAACACACACTATCCATAAAAACAAGATTGGAAATCATAATCTATAAGCAAAAGATCTGTAAGGGAAAAACTGCTCAGACAAAGCAGTGTGAGACAAAAAAAAAAAAAAAAAAAAAAAAAAAACGAGGCAAAAACCCTCGCAAAATGCCATCGAGTTTGTTTTGTATTGTCAATCTGCTGCTTGGCCTCCGGCCCACCCTTAAGTGTGGTTCCTATAACCCAGTGATGCTCTGTTGAAAGAACTAATTTTTTTCTTTTGTGAGTGTTAATTAATTAGTCATGGCTTCTGGGTTAGGAATGGGGCATGTGTTTATGTTTCCTCTCAGCACTGGGACCTTATCTGGCATCCACAGTGTAGGCTCTGTGAATGGTGCCACCGTCTCTGTGACTTCATGAGTGTCAGTCCAGTTGTGTCTAGGCCTTGTTTTCTTGGTGTCCTCTATCCCCTCTAGCTCCTATAATCTCTTTGCCTCCTCTTCTTCAGAGTTCCTTGACAGGAGGGATTTGGTGACAACATCCCAGTTAGTACTGAGTGTTCTAAGGCCACCTACTCTCTTTGAATTGTCCAGTGTGAGTCTCTGTATTAATCCTATATGCTACAACAGGAAGTGTCTCTGATGATGGGTGAACAAATTACTGGTTTGTAAGTATAGAAGAATGTCATTAGGGGTTATTTTATTGCTATGTTCCTTTAATAGAATGATAGTATTTAGTTTTCCCCTAGGTCAATGGCCTATCTAGTTCTTGGCCAGGCAGTGTTGGGGATGGGTTCCATCTCAAGGAGTGGGCCTTAATTTCAATCAGATAGTGGTTTGTTATTCTGACAACTTTTAACTACTGCACCAGCATATTTTGTAGCCAGATCACCATCAGAGATTACAGGTTCTTTAGCTGGGTTGGTAGTTATCTTTCTCTTCTGGTAGTGCGAAGAGGACTTTTAAGTACCATGAACAAATCAGTAGGGGTAAAGGCTCTAGGTAGACCCCAGCTCTGCTTCTTCACATTCAGTGAATCTTCTAGGTGTTGCCTTCATCAACAGGTCCTTACCATCAGTTTCTTGGTAGCAACCAGTAACGTTGGCAATATCCTGAACTGTTTGAGAGTTTTTACTTGGGCTCCCTTTGCCAACATCCCCAGAACTGGAAGTTTTATTTGGAGGTGAGAGATGTCCAACTGGGGCTTTGTGTTCCCAGTTATTTGATAATTCCAATTTAGATATTCTTCATATACATATATATTTTAAGAAGCTTTTTCTGTACTAGGTTTCCATTTGACCCCTCAAATGGCCCTTAGATTTAGCTGCCACTCCCCTTACATGGCCTTTCATTATTTACACCAATTTCTTTTTCCATGTATTTATAGCATCTGTCAATGAAGATAAAAAAAAAAGCCTATGAGTTTAAGAAATTAGCACCTGGAAGTCATGGAAAAACCCTTTTACAAGAACACGTTCTTTCTTTATTTTCCTAAAGTTAAAATAGAACTAAGTACATTTTGCCACAAAGTCATCTTCCATTAAAGGTACATGCTGTCACTTTGTAGGTTTTTCCTTCCTTCTAATTTATGCTGTCACCTGTTGACAATGATTTGGAAACATTTACATCTATTCAGTGGGTTCCCACCTGAAGGCAGGCAGTGCTCTGTTTTCTAATGTCTTTTAAAGGGAGAAGTGCATAGACATGAGGCAGCAGGGGTCTGGGCTCTGCATTCGCTGTGAGGAAGCAGAGAGAAGGTTAGGGCTCAGAATTTGAAGGTTGATGTTTAAAAAAGCCATGAATAAGGGGATATGCCAATAATTCTTGCTGGTCTTGTTTCTTTTTTAAAATTCTTTTAAATGGTTATTGTGTAAGCTGTTCTCTTGGTTTATTAATCATTTTTTCCTGATTGCTTCCTCTCCGTGAAAACTTAATTTTATAGATATGCTACAAATCTATTTTGTAATAATTATTCATTTGTGCTCTATATTTCAAAAGAGTAAGAAATATTTTACTGTACACCCTCCCCTCATATTTCCTCCTGTGTCACTGATGTTGCTCTCAGCAAACATCCAAGCTCCATATGAGCTTATTGAGTTTGGGAGCCAGATGACAGAAATGTGGTATAAAATGAACTCCATGTGTAGTAAGGAGTCATGGCTTCTGGGCTATTTTAATAGAAAACTGTAGCACTCATCTTTTGTCTGGGGAATACGGAGGATGAAGCTCCCAGTGTTCTTGCTACCAGCAGCTCCCTTGACAGCATGAGACTGGTTCGGGGTCTGAGTCCATGGAGAAGGTAGCTTTCTCAATGCTGCCTTCATATGAAATTCATTCCTTCACTCCACTTATATGTATTCAGCAGTACCTGCATTAGGGATTAAAGGGTTTACCCCAGCAGTAGACTCTGATATGTAAACACAGAGCTGTCATGAGTGATTTGGTCCATACAGCTTCTCAAATAGGCTCTTGCTGCAGCTCCACATGATGCAATCAGCTGTGGCTGGGATCCATCTCTGCGGCCTTGTGGATGAAGCATTTAAAACTTATGGATGAATTGAAAACCTAAGACTTTTCCAACAGTGGAAGGCTCATTGCCAAGGGTGCCACAAACATAGAGGAGCGCTTCAGATCTAGGGTGTGTGATCTGTTGAACTGTGTCCTCCTCAAAATATACATTTGAAAATCCTTAATCCACAGATATTAAAATATGAAATTGATTAAAATTGTGATTTTTACATTTTTTAAAGTTTAAATGAGGTCAGTAGGGTGGAACTTAAAATAGTATAAATTAGCGCCTAGAGGGGCATGGCAGTTTACTAAGACTGTCACTGTAAAGCAGTAAATTGGGTTGCTTAAATAACAAGTTTATTTTCTATTGTAATGGCTCCTGTCTATTGCTGTGAAGAGATAGCATGACCACAGCAACTCTTATGAAAGAAAGAATTTAACTGGGATTTGTTTATAGTTTCAGATGTTTAGTCCATTGTCTAAAAGTCCATCAGGATTAGTGACTAAAGACACCTCTTCTGGATTGTGGACATCTGTCTGCTCATGTATCTTTATTTGACCTGAATTACCTTGCAGAGGCCTCATCTTTAAGCACACTGTGGGCAAAAGGTTCAAGAGCAAAGATTTGGAAAGACAGTGGTGAGTTTATGTAAGACACAGGGACAAATGGGCATGGAGAGGAGGTTGAGTCTGATGATACATGAGAAGTTAGCTGTTTGTAAGCCAAGGAGAAAAGCCTGGAGAAATCCTTCCCAATGAATACTCAGAAGGAACCAATCCTGCCAAATACCTCCTGGCATGTAGAACATCGGAAGTAGGACACTACTGGTGAAGGTATGTGGCCACAACACTTTGTTCTAGGATTTTAAGCAAACCAACATAGTTCTTGTAGTTCTCATAAAGTGGAAGTAGTCTGTGAAATAACCTTTGGACACAGCTTTGCTCAAAGGAAAAAAAAACCTTCTGAAGTCAAATTTGAGAGCAAACCTAAGAGTTTTTCCTGTTCATTTGTTTTCTATTTCAGAACGGCATTTCTGATCATGTCACCATCCAGACTTCTGGACACATCAGAGCAGTTATTGTCAGAGTGAGAGAGAGCTGGAAGCTTAACCTAAAAATTCAGATAGAGTCTTCCATTGCATTGTGCAGCAGAATGGAAAACATGAGGGTGAGGATTCATGGAAGGAGAGAGAATAGTAGATCAGGAAAACGTAAGGAAGCTACAAGAACTCTCATAAGAATTCTGAAGTGGAATGGATCACTTAAAGGATAGTAGAGAGAAAAGTGCTTTTGTAGGCAGTGATTCAAGAGCACATGGAAGTCATGTGATGAGTCAGCCAGCAGGGATAGTGGGAGAGCAGGAAAGCAAGTTCACACTGAGCATTCTTGGTGGAAAGGGCATATCTCTCTTCAGAGGAAGAGTTCCCAGCCATGGAAAAGACCAAGTATGTAAGACCCCTAACCTCCTGTGAGAAAAATTAGAACATTTCTATTGATCAAGAGACAGTCTCTCTGATATTAAATCATGGGTCATAATTTACTTTCATGACTCAGTGGGAGTAACAGAATCTGACATACATGATGTATGGGCTCAAAGTTCTGACTAGGAAATGAAGTAGATTTTAGCAAAGTTCAATTTTTAATCTGTTAAAAATGTTTCCTACATTCTCTTTCTGTCTCTCTCTGTTCCTGTTCTATCTGTCTTTCTGTCTGTCTGTCTCACTTTCTGTCTCTCACACACAGTTGCTAAAGATATGGATGCCTATTACATCAATTTTAGTCATCTCTCTTAACAGGTTAAATTTTCAATACTCAGAGTGGCTTTCTTATTTTCAGTGGTGAAAGTTGAATCACAATATAATAGAAGTTGTTTATTTTTGTGAAGGAGAAGAAAATGGAGTGAAATCATCCGTGGGTTTTTAATGCCAGATTTTCTTATTTAGAAGATTGTTACAGATAATATGGCAGAAAATACATAGCTGTATTAACAGGGTCACTCAGTCATAAAATTCTGTTAATATAGAAAATGACAGACCCAAGCTGTGTGCTGACAAATAAGTTCAGTGCTCACCTTTTATTCTTAGGATTTCTTTTAAAATTCCCATGGAAGGCTGGAAAACTGAATGCACATTCCAGCGATGTGCAGGATTCTGGAAACAGCATCTCATAAATCATCAACAGGTAACAATTCTTCCAATTTTATTATTTTTACTTTTCTAAAACTAATGGTAGTAAACAGAATTAGGGAATATAATTTCAAACACATGATTCTGTAAAAACTTATCTGTAGAAATCTAAAAGAACATGATGTATAAAAAATTCCAAAATAAACATGTGTACTCAAAACATTGCTGACATATTTACTTTTTCATTGAAACCAAAACACCAAATACATATTTACATATTTAAGGATTTCAAATTTAGTTGTCAGTTTAACAAAGCCTAATTTGTTGATTTTAGCAAAACAGTAAAGTAGAAAATAAAAATAAATTGGCTTGTTCTAACAGTGTCCCAGGGGAATAAATATAGTCACTTTGGTCATTGATGAACTGTCTGCAGTGGTGCAGATTAGGCAAATAAAAACAAAGCTTTTTATTTGGCTCAAGCAGGAAAAGAAATATTTTTCTTAACATTTAGTATCCCATGAAGAAGAGGCAAATAATAAAGATACTATATTCAAGAAAGCAAAATCAGTACACTGGGGAAGGGTTTTGTTTAGACTCAGAGACACATTATCTCCACCCCCATTTACACCATGAAAGGCCCTCATTAGCTGTTCTTCAAATGTCCAATACAGACATCAATGACCATTTTACTTCCCAGTTTTAAGGCACTAAACACCTGATCTGAAGTCATGGCATCCAAAGCTAGTTAACTGACATGTTGTGTGCATGATTGCATAAATACGTTGTGATAATTTGTTTTTGTTAATATCAGCAAATCACATGCATTTTTGAGAATTTTCTATTCTTCTTCTTGGTGGTAACTACTGGGATCTACAAAATTCTTTTATTGTTGAATGCTTTCCTCTGACCTGTATATGGGTTCTATGGTGAGTACACCAAACCCTATCTATCTATCTATCTATCTATCTATTTATCTATCTATCTATCTATCTATCATCTACATAAAATTCAAAAATGTAAATTTACAAAAAGCCCACAAAACAGAGAAAGCCCAAAGGGACCATGTTTTTTTCCCATACTCTATTAGCATTTCTAGAATAAGAGAGAAGGGGGTGGTTACTCAGTTACTGCTATAGCCCCCTTTGTTTTTCTGAATAGAAAGATAAAGAACATGATTTCAATAGAACTCTTGTTGTTTCCCCTGTTTAGAACATCCTTGTCCTGTGTAGTGTGAAGCGGCGGGGCTGTGTCCCGCCACCCGGCTAGCTTTACCCAAAATAATTACACGGAAACTGTATTCTTTTAAAACACTGCCTGGCCCATAGTTTCAGCCTCTTATTGGCTAATTCTCACATCTTGCTTTAACCCATATTTAGTAATCTGGGTAGCACCACGAGTTGTGGCTTACCAGGAGAGATCTTAACCTGCGTCCATCTCGGAGAGGAGCAGCATGGAGACTCACTATGGCGAATTGCTGAAGCGTCTCCCCAACTCTACTTCCTTGTTCCCACAATTCTGTTCTGTCTACACCACCTACCTAATTTTCTGTTCTTAAAGGGCCAAGGCAGTTTTCTTTATTAATTAACCAATGAAAGAAACATAGACAGATAACTCTCCTCCATCATTTCCCCTTTTTCTGTTTAAATAAAAAAGAAAGGCTTCAACTTTAACATAGCAAAATTACATATAACAAAACAGTTATTAAGCAAGTATTACAGTTACAATATTTAAATCTATTTTATCTTTTATCATAACTAAGGAAAACTATAACTATTGAACCATTCTTCAACTCCATCAAAGACTCCAGAAGGATATAAGACTACCTAAGTAAACAAGAAGTAAGTAACTTTCAAACTCTAGAAATGACAGAGACAACTCGCTGCCTAGTCAGTCACCCAAAGTTCCTCTGTACCGTTGGGGCATCCATCTTCAGCCTCCAGGCCCATAGTGTCCAGCAGACTTTTTCATGAAGCAGGAAATTCCAAAGACAGTTCAGTCACTTTCTGCTGTGTCCTGCAGAACGTCTCGCAGACTCTTTCACGAATCAGGAACCCTGAGAGACCATCTCACCTTTAGGCAAGTTTAGCAGTCCTCTTTCTGTGGGTTCCTTGTGTCCAGTTTATGCAACAGTCCAGGCAAGAGCAGTTTCTTGCCCAAATGGCTAACAAACTCCATAAGTAGCCTCTTCGATGCCCATCTTCCTCTTGAAGTAGATTGGTGCTGCCAGGAGCAGACGTGTCTCATTGTCATGAAAAACCCTAAGTTATTAAAACATTAAATGCCATATTCTGCAGTCTTTGAAAGATATGAAGAATGTCTATCTAACTGAAATATATCTCTACATATCTAGAAAATCTAATAACATGACTACAAGCTTAACTATTATCAATGATTATCCATTAACAACCTATATTTCCTAATTATACATTACAGTTTTTAAAATGAACTACAATCACAATAGCTTAATCAAGATCAGAAATACATATACATATAACAAAATTGACCTTAAAATCTATACCAATGCAAATTCATATCTATATCATCTCCCCCTTTAAATGTAAAAGAACATTTATAAGCAATATTTGGGAAAATGGGCGCAGTTTTTTCTCTCCAAACTGCTTCCTGCTGAATGGGGGCGCTGTTATTTAGGTCTTTCATGGTATAACCTGTCTGCTAGGTTCATCCCAGTCGGCAGTTGAGCGAAGTAATTTTTTGAGGGTGTTCACAGCAACCTTTCAGGAGGGCGTGGTCTATCATACCGTATTGGGATAGAAGCAATCCACAGAGTCTCGTCCTCTGTGAAAACAAAAGAAGAAACTCTTTTCCAAAGCATCATGTTCTTAGATCCAAATCCTGAAGTCATACCGTTAAGATGTCCATTCTGGTCTAGCCTGGCAGCCCATATAATGAAATGTCTCTCTGTATTTAGCTCCTTTACAGTCAAAAATTTCAAAGAAAACACAATAAAATACATAATCCAGACTCTCTGTGAATTTTTCATTTTTACGTGGCTTATTTTCACTCTATCACTTTACTTTATTCTGTCTCTTTAAAGACTTTACCCCTTTTTTAAGGCATTAACTTTATTCTCTATATATTTATTTTTTTTCTCTCTCTCAAGCCTACGTACAGTCATCCAACATTGTGACCCATATGGGGGTCTTCTATGTCTGAATCTGTCCTATTGTGAATCTGTAATTTTTTACTATCCAGGAGCATTTCTTAAAATGTTAACCACTTCTTAAAAACTTAAGTTGCGCCAGGTAGGGGTAATATGGTACCGCCTGTTTACAGCCAAGTCCAAACCTTAACTGCGCTGTTATCATGGTAATTACGATAGTTCCTGCCTGAGGTCAGCACAATTCAGCGTGGCGGAGCAGAGCCAGAGCCACTCCTGCCTCAGAGCATGGTCTCAGAGAACCTTCTTTCTGATCCCCAGCGGGCACACAAACATCCAGTCCATAAAAGCCACTGAAATGCTTTATAGCCAGAGTTTGCACTGGCGGCACAGCGCAGGAAGCTGCGTTTTAAAATGACTCAGCTTTTTTTTTTTTTTTTTTTTTTTTTTTTTTTTGTGCCGCTATTGCGGAAACAGGAGATCTCTCTACAGCATGTCCAGGCAAACAGCAAAAAGCCGTGTTAAACTCTCTCTCTCCTTTATTTAAAGCTTTTTCAGGTTTTTACGTGGATTTGGTCACCACGTTGGCGCGCCAATCTGTAGTGTGAAGCGGCGGGGCTGTGTCCCGCCACCCGGCTAGCTTTACCCAAAATAATTACACGGAAACTGTATTCTTTTAAAACACTGCCTGGCCCATAGTTTCAGCCTCTTATTGGCTAATTCTCACATCTTGCTTTAACCCATATTTAATAATCTGGGTAGCACCACGAGTTGTGGCTTACCAGGAGAGATCTTAACCTGCGTCCATCTCGGAGAGGAGCAGCATGGAGACTCACTATGGCGAATTGCTGAAGCGTCTCCCCAACTCTACTTCCTTGTTCCCACAATTCTGTTCTGTCTACTCCACCTACCTAATTTTCTGTTCTTAAAGGGCCAAGGCAGTTTTCTTTATTAATTAACCAATGAAAGAAACATAGACAGATAACTCTCCTCCATCAGTCCTGGTATTCAACTTCGCTGAGTCTAAGCATTTCCTCGAGATCCACTACACCTGTGCTTCAAGACCCTGCTACCTCTGCACCAACTCAGCCATCAATGACTGCTGCTCTCTGTAGCTCTAGCTTACTGAGACTGTTAATAGCAAGAAGTTCAGATTATATACATAGTCCTTTCCTTATACAAGACACACACTAACGTACACTAAGGATACTAATTCTGTTTCTACAGATCATCACAATCATACTCTGTAGTGGGGAGCTGTGGGCAGGCCTGCTTTTCATCCTGCCCGGCTCCCGCATGGTTAACTTTATACCCGAAATATCAACACACAAATTGTATTCTTTTAAACACTGCCTGGCCCATTATCTTCAGCCTCTTACATCTTGACTAACCCATATCTAATAATCTATGTAACACCACGAGCGGTGTCTTACCAGGAAATATTCAGTATGTCTGACCTGGCAGCTGGCTTCATCACATCTGGCTCCCTGAGGAAAGGCATGGCAGTCTGCCCCAGAGAGGAGAGGCAGGGCAACTGTCTGAGCCATCTACCTCACTTCCTTTTTCCTGTTCTGTCTACTCCACCTGTCTAAATCTTGCACTATCAAAAAGCCAAGGCAGTTTGTTTGTTAGCCAATGGGAATCCTCCATCAATACTCCAATGATTGCTCTAGTTATTAAGACATTAGAAATATTATACATGTCTTATATTTACAAACATAAAAGCCCTCTCATCTCTAACACTACTTTCATTACTTTTCCGTGACTGTGATTGATTTGTATTGGCCAATTTTAAAACTCCTATTAGTAAATTTCTTATTTTATAGTAGTGTTTCTAAAATATGAAATGACATATGACTAAATGAACAAAACCTTATTGTTTATTTGAAAATTGTTCAATTAACAAAACCTTACTGATTAATGTGGTGATAATTCCTTTGAATTTTGGTTTCTTCTTGGGATAAATTCCATTTAACAAAAGGGGAAACTAATATATAAACACATTCTTTTACAGAGATTTTACTGAATGTGTTCAGTCAAAGATGAAAATAGTGACTACGTTGTGACACTTAAAATAGTCCATGACTAGGTTACAATTGGTTTGTTGAACTTGTGGGAAAACAGTTAAGGAGATGGAATTAGCTTTAGAGGAAACTTTGGGAAGGATGTATTTAACACATGTGTTAAAAACATAATTAAGAGTTTTAAAACTTTGTAGTTCAGGCTGGCTTCAAACTCATGATAGCCTACCTCTGCATCCTTCAACAAATCCTACTAGTATGTTCCACCACAACCACACTTGCTAGAAGCCTAGGTAGGCTGCCTGCCCATGGAATTACTCCACTCTCACAGTGCTATCCGCAAACACTAGGTCTAATCCCCCCTATCCTCCTTATTGCCATATCCCAGCCTACAACTTATACAGAGGCTACTTGCTGGACCAGAAGCCACACCAACAACCAGAATGCCAGGTAGGCTCACACTATGAGAGAGAGCACCTTCCTGACACTATCTGGATGGCCAGGAACTGGAAACTGTTTAACTCAGAGACCTAGAGTATAACCAAACACAACTTGGAAAAAGAAAAAAAACAACAACAAATCAATAAAATTACTCTTTTTTATTTTTATTGAGCTCTACATTTTTTCTCTGCTCCCCTTCCTGCCTCTCCCCTCCCCTTCAACCATCTCCCAAGGTTCCCATGCTCCCAATTTACTCAGAAGATCTTGTCTTTTTCTACTTCCCATGTAGATTAGATCTATGTGTGTCTCTCTTAGGGTCCTCATTGTTATAGAGGTTCTCTGGGATTGTGGTGGTTTGTAGGCTGGTTTTCTTTGCTTTATGTTTAAAAACCACTTATGAGTGAGGACATGTGATAATTGTATTTCTGGGTCTGGGTTACCTCACTCAATATGATGTTTTCTAGCTCCATCCATTTGCCTGCAAAATTCAAGATGTCATTTTTTATGCTGTGTAGTACTCCATTGTGTAAATGTACCACATTTTCCTTATCCATCCTTTGGTCCATAGAATTTAAGTTGTATCTAGGTTCTGGTTATGACAAACAATGCTGCTATGAACATAGTTGGGCATATGTCCTTGTAGCACGAATGAGCATCCTTTGGATATATACCCCAAAGTGGAATTACTGGGTCTTGACAAAGGTTTTTTTTCCTAATTTTCAGAGAAATTGCCACACTGACATCCAAAGGGGCTGTGCCAGCTTGTATTCCCACCAGCAATGCAGGAGTGTTCCCTTTACTCCACAACCTATCCAGCATAAGTTGTCATCAGTGGTTTTGATCTTAGCCATTCTTACATGTGTAAGATGGAATCTCTGAGTTGTTTTGATTTGCATTTCTCTGATGACTAAGGATGTTTAGCATTTCCTAAAGTGTCTTTCAGCCATTTTAGATTCTTCTGTTGAGAGTTCTCTGTTTAGGTCTGCACTTCCTTTTTTTTAATTTAATTATTTGTTCTTAGATAACCAATTTCATGAGTTTTTGTATATTTTGGAGATCAGAACTCTCTGTCTGATGTGGGGTTAGTGAAGATCTTTTCCCATTCTGTAGGCTGTAGTTTTGTCTTGTTGACAGTGTCCTTTGCTTTACAGAAGCTTATCAGTTTCAGGAGGTCCCATTTATTAATTGTTTCTCTCAGTGTCTGTGCTATTGGGGTTATATTTAGGAAGTGGTCTCCCGTACCAATGCATTCAAATGTACTTCCCACTTTATCTTCTATGAGAAGATGGAAAAATCTCACCCTAGTGAGTTAACAGAACACCTGAAAACTCTAGAACAAAAAGAAGCAAACTCACCCAAGAGGATTAGATGGCAGGAAATAATCAAATTGAGAGCTGAAATAAACAAAATAGAAACAAAGAAAACAATACAAAGAATTAATGAGACCAAGAATTGGGTCTTTAAAAAAATCAACAAAATCAAACTTAATCCAAACTAACCAAAAGATATAGAGAGAATATTAAAATTAACAAAATTGGAAATCAAAAGGGGGATATGACAACAGAGACAGAGGAAATCCAGAGAATCATTAGATCATCATTTGAGAACCTGTACTCCACAAAACTGGAAAACTTAAAATAAATGGACAATTTTCTGCATAAATATCATTTACCAAAATTAAATCAAGACTAGAAAAGCAAATTAAATAGACCTATAACTGCTAAAGAAATAGAGTCATTACCAAAAAAAAAGCCCATCATCAGATGGTTTCTGCACAGAACTTTACCAGATTTTCAAATAAAAACTTTTACCAATACTCCTCAAATGATTCCACACAGTAGGAACAGAAAGAACATTGCCAAAATCTTTTTATGATGCTACAGTTACCCAAACCACCAAAGACATTACTAAGAAGAAGAATTACAGACCAATCTCACTCGTGAACATTGGTGTAAAAATACTCAATAAAATACTGTCTAAACAAATTTAAGAACACATCAGAAAAATTCATCCACCATGATCAAGTTGGGTTCATTCCAGAGATGCAGGGATTGTTCAACATACAAAAATATGTCCATGTAATTTTCCATATAAACAAACTGAAGGAAAAAACCAAAACCACATGATCATCTCATTATATGCTGAAAATACAAAATACAACATCCCTTCATGATAAAGGTCTTGGAAAGAGCAGGGATACAAGGAACATACCTAAACATAACAAAGGCAATACAGCAAGCCAACAACCAACATCAAACTAAATGGAGAGAAATCAGGAATAAGACAAGGTTGTTCATTCTCTCTACATCTATTTAATATTGTATTTTAGGTTCTAATTAGGACAATAAGACAACAAAAGGAGATCAACAGGAGTCAAATCAGAAAAGAAGAAATCAAACTCTCACTATTTGCCAAAGATATGAAAATTTACATAAGCAACCCCAAAAATTCTACAAAGGAACTTCTACAACTCATAAGCGCCTTCAGTAATGTAACAGGATACAAGATTAAACCCCCCAAAATTAGTAGCTCTCCTGTACACATATGATAAGTGGGCTGTGAAAGAAATCAGAGAATCAACACCCTTAACAATAGTCACAAATAACATAAAATATCTTGGAGTAACTCTAACCAAACAAGTGGAAGACTTGCACGACAAAAACTTTAAATCTTTGAAAAAAAATGAAGAATACACCAGGAACTGGAAAGATCTCTCATGCTCTTTGGTAGGTAGAATTAACACACTAAAAATGGCAATCTTTCCAAAAGTAATCTACAGATTCAATGCAATGTCCATTAAAATCCCAGCAAAATTCTTCACACACCTCAAAAGAACAACACTCAACTTCATATGGAAAAGCAAAAGACCCAGGATAGACAAAACAATCCTGTTCAACAAAGGAACTTCTGGAGGCATCACAATCCCTAAATACAAACTCTACTACAGAGCTACAGTACTGAAAACAGCCTGGTATTGGCAATAAAAACAGATAGAAGGACCAATGAAACCAAACTGAAGACCCAGATATTGATCCACACTCCTATGAATAACTGATATTTGACAAGAAGCATAAAGTATAAAATAGAAAAATGAAAGTATATTCAACAAATGTTGCTGGCATAACTTAATATGAACCTGTAGAAGAATGAAAATAGATCCATATCTCTTGCCATGCATAAACCTCTAGTCCAAATGGATCAAAGATCTCAAGTTATGTGCATCCAGAGTGAACCTCATAGAAGATAAAGTGGGAAGTACACTTGAATGCATTGGAACAGTAGACCACTCCCTAAATATATTATCAGAAGCACAGACACTGAGAGAAACAATTAATAAATGGGACCTCCTGAAACTGAGAAGCTTCTATAAAGCAAAAGACATGGTCAACAACAGAAAATGGCAACCTACAGAAAGGGAAAAGATGTTCACCAACACCTCATTGGACAGTCGGATGATTTCCAAAATATACAAAACTCAAGAAATTAGTCATCAAAAGAACAAATAATCCAATCAAAATGAGGTACAAACCTAAACAGAAAACTCTCAACAGATGAATTTAAAATGGCTGAAAGATATTTTAGGAGACCCTTGAAATCCTTAGCTATCAGAGAAATGCAAATTAAAAAAAAACTTTGAGATTCTCTTACACCTGTAAGAATGGTCAAGATCAAAAACACTGATGGCAACTTATGCTGGAGAGGATATGGGGTAAAGGGAAAACTTTTTTTTTTTTTTTTGGTTTTTCGAGACAGGGTTTCTCTGTGGCTTTAGAGCCTGTCCTGGAACTAGCTCTTGTAGACCAGGCTGTCTCGAACTCACAGAGATCCGCCTGCCTCTGCCTCCCGAGTGCTGGGATTAAAGGCGTGCGCCACCATCGCCCGGCGGGAAAACTCTTTCATTGTTGGTGGGAGTGCAAGCTGGTATAACCACTTTGGATTTCTCTGAAAATTAGGAAATAACCTTCCTCAAGACCCAGAAATACCAGTTTTGGCTATATACCCAAGGGATTCTCAGTCATACCACAAGAATATGTGCTCAGCTATGTTCATAACAGTATTATTTGTCATAGGCAACACCTTGAAACAACCTAAATACCTCTCTCCTAAAGAATGAATAAGGAAAATTTATACAATGGAGTACTACACAGCAGAAAAAAATGACATCTTTAAATTTGTGTGTAAATGGATGGATCTAGAAAACATTATATTGAGTGAAGTAAGCCAGACTCATAAAAGCAAATATAGTATGTACTCACTCATAAATCCAAGAAAATCCAGTCTACACTTCACAATTCCCGGAAAACCTAGACAATAGGACCCTAAAAGAGACATATTTGCATCTAATATACATGGAAAGTAGAAAAAGACAAGATCTCCTGAGTAAATTGAGAACATAGGTATTATGGGAGAGGGCATAAGGGGAGAAGAGAGAAAGAGAGGGGAGCAGAGAAAAATATATAGCTCAATAAAAATAATTTAAAAAAGAATTACAGAAAACTAAAGAATACTGAGAATAGGAAAAAAAATCCTTCCTATGCAATATCCCCTAATTGCCTTTCCAATACCAAGGGTTCAGCCCTAAAATCCTGCACATACAAGTAACATTATTTGGACTGAGCAAGTTCTATTTATATAGTTACATATTTAGGGGTATTGTGTATGTGTGGAACAACAATTAAATAAATAGAGGTCCAAGACTTTGGAAGATAACAAAGGGGTACATAGGAGAGTGGGGGAGAAGAAATGGAAGCAGAGAACAATGAAATATTTCAATTTATACTTTTTTAAATGACAACAAATACTTGTGGAGTGTGGTGATAGGAAAATCCTTGGGCATTGATTGTGGGAGTACAAATTAGTTCAGCCTCTGTGAGTTTGAGGCCAGCATGGTCTATACAGTGAGTTCTAGAACAGCTAGTACTATGCAAAGAGACCATGTCTCAAAAACAAAAACAGACAATTATAAACCACAGTTCTAATTCATCAAAGAGCTAGAAATAGGTGTACTTTATGACCCAGCTATGCTACTTCTGGACATGTATTTAAAAGATTATTAACTACTTCACAGACTCATGTTTATCTGTGTTTATAGCTATAATAATCACAGTAGTTATACATAAACAGACTATGTGCCAATACATAGAGGAATGGGATGTGTGTGTGTGTGTGTGTGTGTGTGTGTGTGTGAATTTTTTTCAGCTATAAAGAAAAATGAACTTAAATTTTTAGCTAGATGGATGGAGCTGTAAAACATATTGAATGAAGTGACCCAAAGAATACAAATGTTGCATGATCTCATACATATCAATCTTAGCTTCAATTCCTTAGACTTGTGTGTTCAATTTTGAATACTTCATAAACCAGGAGATACAAAAATATTAATTTGTGTGGAGGGGTAAGGAATACCATAAAGGTGGAATAATAGTGGGGCACAGATGATATGAAAGAGAAAAGGGCAATGATGGAGAAAGATGTTTAAGTGGGGACAAAAATGACAGGGCATAGCAAAGGGGGGTGTTGAAACAAAGAAACTAACAGTAAGAATGTTTGGAAAAGACATATCTACCTACTATTTTTTATAAGTTTCCTACATTCATTCATATATACACAATATATACATGACTATATACATTCAGAATTATCCTACAGAGGATGATGTTCATCCTGGAAAGTCTTAGGTTAACAAACATAAAGCTCATTTCCAGGTGTGAGATACCACCTATCAGGTTGTTGGTCAGAAGAGTCCTAAGGTCAGGTGGTAGGGCACATGCCTTTCATTCCAGCACTTGGGAAGCAGAGGCAGGCAGATCTCTGTGAGATGAGGCCAGCCTGGTCTAGAAGAGCCAGTTCCAGGACAGGCCCCAAAACTACAGAGAAACCTTGTCTTGAAAACCAAGAAAAAAAAAAGAAGTGTGTAGTGATGAGGCGAGCAGGCCTGCTTTTCGTCCTGCCTGGCTCCCACATGGCTAGCTTAAAACCCGAAATAACAAGACACAAACTGTATTCATTTAAACACTGCCTGGCCCATTAGATCTAGCCTCTTACTGGCTCTCACATCTTGCTTAACCCATTTCTAATAATCTGTGAAGCACCACAAGGTGGTAGCTTACCGGGAAAGATTCAGCATGTTTGACCTGGTGGCTGGCTTCATGGTGACTGTCCCAGAGAGGAGAGGCATGGTGACTGTCTAACTTCCCTTCTTCCCATCATTCTTTTCTGTCTACTCCACCTATCTAAATCCTGCCCTATCAAAAAGCCAAGGAAGTTTCTTTATTAACTAATGAGAGTCCTCCATCATTTTCCCTATTTCTGTTTAAGCAAAAAAGAAAGGCTTTAACTTTAACATAGTAAGATTACATATAACAAAACAGTTATCAAGCAAGAATTACAGTTACAATATTTATATCTATTTTATCTTTTATCATAACTAAGAAAAACCATTGTAGAAGGAATGGAGGGCTGTAGAAGGAAGCGGCAGGGCTGTGTCCCGCCACCCGGCCGCCGGCTAGCTTTACACCTGAAATAATTACACGGAAACTGTATTCTTTTAAAACACTGCCTGGCCCATAGTTTCAGCCTCTTATTGGTTAATTCTCACATCTTCCTTTAACCCATATTTAGTAATCTGGGTAGCACCACGAGGTGTGGCTTACCAGGAGAGATCTTAACCTGCGTCCATCTCGGAGAGGAGCAGCATGGAGACTCACTATGGCGACTGCCTGAAGTGTCTCCCCCACTCTACTTCCTTGTTCCCACAATTCTGTTCTGTCTACTCCGCCTACCTAATTTTCTGTTCTCTTAAAGGGCCAAGGCAGTTTTCTTTATTAATTAACCAATGAAAGAAACATAGACAGATAACTCTCCTCCATCAAACCATAACTATATCTATCTATACTTCAACTCCATCAAAGATTCCAGAAGGATATAATATTATCTAAGCAAACAAGAAATAAGCAACTTCCAAACTCTATACATGATAGAGACATCTTGCTGCCTAGACAGTCACCCAAAGTTCTTTTGTATCATTGGGGCATCCATCTTCAGCCTACAGGCCCATAGTATCCAGAAGACTTCCATAAAGCAGGAAATTTCAGAGGCAGTTCAGTCAATATTTGCTGTGTCCTGCAGAATGTCTCGCAGACTCTTTCATGAATTAGGAATCCCGAAAGATCATCTCACCTTTAGGCAAGTTCAGCAGTCCTCTCTCTGAGGAGTCTCTGTGTCCAGTTTATACAATAGTCCACGCAAGAGCAGTTTCTTGCCCAAATGGCTATCAAACTCCATAAGGAGCCTCTTTAATACCCATCTTCCTTTTGAAGTAGATTGGTGCTACCAGAAGAAGACGTGTCTCATTGTCATGAAAAGCCCTAAATTATTAAAACATTTAAAATGCTATATTCTGTAGCCTTTGAGAGATATGAAGATTGTCTATCTAAAATATATCTATGTACATCTAGAAAATCTAACTAACATCACTACAAGTTTGACTATTATTGATGACTATCCATTAACAACCTATATACATTACATTTTTAAATGAACTACACAATCACAATACCTTAATCAGTATCAGAAATACATATATATATATATATATATATATATATAACAAAATTGACCTTAAATTTATATCAATATAGTAAAATTTATACCAATGTAAATTATTCATATCTATATCATTTCCCCCTTTAAATGTAAAAGAACAATATTTTTAAACAATATTTGGGACCATGGGTGCAGTTATTTCTCTCCAAACTGCTTCCTGCTGAATGGGGGCACTGTTATTTGGGTCTTTTATGGTATATAACCTGTGTGCTAGATACATCTCAGTCGGCAGTTGAGTAAACTAATTTTATGAAGGTGTTCATTCACAGCAACCTTTCAGGAGGGCGTGGTCTATCATACCATATTGGGATAGAAGCATTCCATAGGGTCTCACCCTCTGTGAAAACAAAAGAATCTCATGGTATTTTGAAAATATCTATCTTGGATTAGTTCAGCAGCATTTATAAACAAATATCTTTTAGCAGATGTTGCTCCTTCCTCAGCATTCGAACAATTCAAAGAGAGCATAATAACATACAGTATGGTGGCTGGCTTCATGGCGACTGTCCCAGAGAGGAGAGGCATGGCGACTGTCTAACTTCCCTTCTTCCCATTATTCTGTTCTGTCTACTCCACCTATCTAAATCCTGCCCTATCAAAAAGCCAAGGCAGTTTCTTTATTAACCAATGTGAGTCCTCCATCAGAAGTGTTCTAGGAACTCCCAAGCAACATAGGCCAATGTAAATGCTCTTGATTACTTACCATACTGGATGGCTAGACCCTATAATAGAAGATGCATACATTGATCAAAAGACATGGAAAAGATTAGTTGGTACCTATCAGAAACATTTATCTTTGCTGGCTTGCTTTCATAGTTATGGAAGGTGCTATGAAGGTTATAGAAGGAAGAAATTTTGCAACAGTCTCATTTCATGAGCTTCAATAATGACATCATGGGAGGATATATGCCTGCGATTATTGACATGAACGTTATAGGGGTAACTAACCAATTTTCGCTCAGATTTTAGGTAAGCTTCATAGAAGGAAATACATGTTTAGAACTGTAATTCTTGCCAATAACCTATAGTTTGAAAGCTCATATGACACAGGAGAAAACTTACTTTTATTTTGCTAGATCGATATCCTAAAAAATCTGCCTTATCAATTTTTATTTTTATATCTGTAGATTGGTATGAACCTCAGACTTCACCAGAGAAGGTTTTGTGTGCAATGGATATTGATTAACAAAGAAATTTGAAACTGGTCCATGCATGATATTGTCACAAAAACAAACACATTGATAAATAGAATAGAATTGATTAAATTGTGGGAGTTACCAACACTATCTGATTTTATTTAAAGCTCATGCCATGATTTGGCATCAATTCCTGACACAGCTTGGGTGACTAAGAACTTGAGACTTCATAGGCCAGGGACCTAGAATAAAACCAAATACTACTGTTTTGCTCAAGGAATGTAGCAATCAAATGACTCCTGGCCAGTGCAATAGATATGCCTTGCTCAGCCATCACCAGGTAAACTTCCCCCTTCTGCAGATGGGATAAAATACAGAGACCTACAGCCAGACAATGGGTAGAGAGTCAAGAGAAAGGATGTCTCCATCAAATCCTTCCACTCAGGACTCAGAGAATTTTGAAGAATAGGTGGAAATAGTGGGAGAACTAAAGGGAAGGAGAACATTCAGAAAACAAGGTCTTCTAAACACAGCAAGACCAATGCACATATGAACTCACAGGACTGGGTAGCATGGATAGGGCCTGCACCAGATGGTAGACAGCATTGTGTTTTATGAGATATTTGTGTATTTGAGTCTTTATCCACCTGTATGTACATCCTGTGCTTTTTCTTTGGCTCTTTTTCTTCTGCTTGTTTTATTCTGTTTTGTTTATTTATTTTTGCCCTATTTTATTAAGTTTAGATAACAGTTTGCCTTCTAAGGAGAGATAAAAGGATGTGGATCTGGAATGGAATGGGACTGAGAGGTATAGGGGGAGGGGAAACTGTAATTAGTGTATATTGTATAAAAAGAACTACCTTCAATAAAAGAAAAACATGTATTTTTTAACAAACATGAATTTATAAATAGAAAAATTAAAATAAATATTAATTTTAAAACCAGGCCTTTATCAATGACAATATAAAAATTTTATAATAGATAACAAAAACAGACAACATTTTTACAAAGGTTATTCATAAAAAGAAGAAAAATTTGGAAAAATATTAGAAACAAGGAAGAAAATAAAACCCACAGGCACAAAATACTTGTTTCAATGCAAATAAGATGCCATCTGCTCAATTAGAAAATAAATCATACTAAAAAATCGAAATAATTAAACAGAGTCATTTATCTACAAGAATAAACTTACAGAGTAATGAAATAGTGGAAAATATCTAGAAGAAACACTAGATGCACATGTAAATTTGATGCTTTATAGACATGACTATTCAAGCCAGCTAGACTAAGGAAGATGCTGTAACTAAGGTATGGCAACTGATCAATTCAAGGAATTCTCTTTCTCTCTCTTTTTCTTTCCATATTATAAAATGACATTCTGTAAATGAACCAATTCCTGTTACAGGGAAATAAACCATTTTTATTAAAGTTATTTGACAAGAGCAATAATATTTATTTAGAAAACAGAAGAATACAACATGATTTGATGTAAAACCAAAATCTACTTTTGAATTGCTAATGCCCCTATTATCTGGCTTGAACTTGAACATACACACACAAGCATTCCCAAAATATATTTTGAAGTATATAGGCATATGTTTCTCTTCATACATTGTCCCTGAGGGATTTTAGTTACAAACTCAAACTGACTGGGCTCCAAATGAAAAGCAAGGGGGTGGGATTTGAAAAGATGATGAATGGGTAGTGATTTCCATAGAAAAAGTGTGAAACCAAGCTTATGTGCTTAGGATAGGCCAACAATATAAAGCATAATCCAATAAAGCTACAGAAGCCTTCTTTGTTGGCACCACTGCCTATGAAACATTTCCACTGCCTTGCTAGTTATATACCTCTCTCACGACATGCTAAGGAAATGTAATTTCAGGAGGAATTATTTATGTCAGTTCATGGTTTCAGAGATCTCAGTCCATTTGCCTTGCTTATTGTGAGCTTTGAGTTGAAACTATTCTCATGGAGGACTGCACACTGTATAAAGGTAATACGGAATATATGTCTTCTAAAAACAAAGTGTTAGTGACCTCCTTCTTCCAATCAGGTCTCAACTCTATTTTCACCTTCTCCAAATCATACCATCATATTATGAAACCATCAAGGGATTAATTCAATGATTAAGTCAGACCTATCAGGATCCAGTTCTTTGCAAAATTCCATCAACTGAAAAACAAGCCTGCAACAGACATTGCATATTCGAACAGTAACACTGTCATTGCCAGGAGAGAGTTTCTTTTGGTTCCTTGTGTCATAGTTGCTTAGCAGAGCTTTCCATTTGGACCCTTGCTCTAGCTGCTGGGGAAAAGAGAAAAATGCCCATTTAATTTCAGTTTCTGTGATGAGAGGGCATTGAAACTCTTACAACGATGCATCCTTTAAAATCAGGAAGAACCATGAATTTGTAGAGTTGCATGTGAATATTTTCTGTGTCTGGGTGTATGTGCTAAGAATGCATTTGATACCATTATGCTATGAGAAAAATGATGTTACAAATTATATATATATATATATATATATATATATGTATATATATGTATATATATGTATGTATGTATGTATGTATATACTAGGTCTTTATCAAATGTGCACCAAACAAATAACTATATTTCTGCAAATGACTATTCTCCAATGAGGCATATGCAGGGTAAAAGACATATGACATATATGTTGTGATACATGCCTTTATGGCATATAGAAGTTATCTAAATGTTTTAAAACACCATTTTTACAAATGATAATTGCTAGATATTTGGAAAGGCGGGTATAAGTCATAAGAACAGGGGAGAGATTATCACTAAGAAAAGACTAACTTGAAATGGACTCTGAGAAATCATATTTATTATATATTGCCTATTTATCAGTGTGTTTATAGAGTTGTGTACATTTGGACAAGGATATGTTATAACTATTATGAATATATTTTGGTTGCTTAGTTAATTGCATGTAATGCATTTTTGTGGGATAAAATTTTCTCATAAATGCTTGATTTTCATAATGAGAATCTAAGTTATACTAATTTCAATGATTTGTAAACTTATCAATTAAGGAAATACATACAAAGCAGTATGAAAATTATAATGCAAACATCCTAATGAATTTTCTCAAAGTGAGTGTCTCTTAGGCACCCCTCACAAATAGTAAATGCAATGTTTCTGTCATCCTCAGAGCTCAGTTGTATAAAGTTCCTGTCTTCACACAGGTGAATGGCATGCTGTCATTCATCTTCACAGTCTAACTCATTCATAAAAATACAGGTCTAGAGAGTTGGCTTAGTTGTTGAGAGCACATGGACTACTCTCAAAGGAAACCCAAGTTCCTAGCACCCATGATAGGCAGTTGATGGGCAATAGGAACACCTATTACCTTATGCCCATTACAGTTAGATTATAACTCCAGCTTGCATATGGTCTATGGCCCTCTGCTGGTCTCTGTGGGAAACTGCATTCATAGGGATATATACAGATATGCATAAACACCCATAACTAAAATAACATAAATTTTAAAAGAAATTCATGTAAACAAAGCCACAATGATGTACTTTTTGCTCTGACTTCTATTTCTCAGCATTATATTTGTGAGATCTGGCCTTGTAAGTGCATAAAGCAGGACTTTGTCCTCTACCTACAGTTGCATGTGGTAGTCTATTTTAAGACACTTACTTTAAAATTCATTCTATTCAGCATGTCAATATTACTTCCATATTTGGATTTTATCATCACTGATGTTGTAAATATTCTTTTGGGTGAATATTCAGAGACCTATTCAGTATTTATGTACAATTTGCATGTATTAATATGTACTATATATTGCTAACATTAAATGATAATAAAAAGTATCTGCTTCAGGGCTGACATGATGAACCATGCCTATAATTCTAGTATTCAAGAGGCTGAAGCAAGAGGACAGTCCAGAACAATCAATGCTATCTTTTCGTCCTTCAAATTACTCCTCTGTGAGGTTTTCTCCACTTTCTGAGAAGCTGCTGTTCAGCCACTCTTCTCCTCCTCTTCCTTAAAATTTATATTTAATTTTGTGTATGTGAGAGAGAGGGGATCTGTTCACGTGAATGAAGGTGCTTGGGGAAGCCAGAAAGGGGTGCTGGACACCATGGAGATGAAGCATCAGGCAGTTGTGTGCCACAATTGCAAGTACTAGGAACTGAACTTGGGTCCTCCTGCAAGAGCAGTCCACTCTCTAAGCAACCGAGCCTCTTCCTCCTTGTTTTCATTCATCCTTAAAACTTCCACTCAAATTTTATACTCTTTATGAAACTATTTCTCATTTTTTCTTGTCTTGTGCTAATCATTCACTTCTGTTTAGTGGCTGCAGCCATATCATTTGTCTGGTGTCTCTGTATCCATTTTTATTATCTATCATAATAACACTTATTCTGTTCCACAAGTTAACAAAAAGGAATTAAAGTGTTTGTGGTGGTTTGAAAGAAAGTGGCTCCCAGAAGGAGTGGCACTATTAGGAAGTGTAGCCTTATTGGAGCAGGTGTGATCTTTTTGGAGGAAGTGTATCACTGTGGTGGCAGGCTTTGAGGTCTTAGATGTGCTCAAGCCACACCCAAGGAATCAGACCACTTCCTATTGCTTGCTTATCAAGATGTGGCATTCTCAGCACCATGTCTTCCTGCATGCTACCACACCAATCCATAATGATAATAGTCTAAACCTCTGTAAATGTAAGCCACTCCGATTCAATGTTTTTCCTTTATAAGAGTTGCTATGGTCATGCTGTCTCTTCACAGCAATATAAACCCTAACTGTGACAATGTTAAATATTGCAACTTAGATGTAGTATCAAAAGACAACACTGAATGTAAAGTTCAACGTACAGAAAGGAGAAACCTGATGAAAGAAAGGAATGTCTCTTTAAGTACACATGTAAATAATTTTAACAAAACTTTTCCAAGGGAGCACACTAAACTTTCCCATACCTGTCAACCAAGACAACAACTGCGATCAAGGTCTTGTAGCATCTGCTACACTATCTTGGCATTCATGTACTTCTGTGGAAGACTCTTAAGGTCGATCAAAAGTATCGTTTTAGGAGCCATTTAATATTAAGTTCATATTTAACATTGCATGCTTACCTAAAAAATAAAGACTTATCACTGACGCTTTCAATGAAATAGCAATAAGTTCCATTCACTGCAGAGTTGTTTCCATCTCTTGAATCGTTTTCATTCTTTCTGTGACCCATTCACTCTTTTCTTTATTCATGTTATGATATTGAATTTTTGTGAAAGTACAATAGGAGTCCTACACATTCTGTTTTTTTTTTTTCAGTTTCAAGTCTCTAACACCCATACCTGTGCTATTAATAAAGTTGGCTGTGAATCTTGATTAGATTTAGATTCAAGGTTTGATTTCATTTATTTTTTGTGTACTTTGTGGGTATTTCTGTGTGTCATATTGCTTCATGGATCCAGGCCACAGTGACTGCTCACTTCACCTTTATTGATGTTCAGGATAATTATTGAAGACAGGACCTGGCAATCTAACCCCATCATTATGAAATATCCCTTGAGCTCTCAGCTTATGTTTTCATTAATTTATAATCATTGTCTGAATCCATTATTTATTTCATTAGGAATTACAAAACAGAGATTTTTTTATTATATCATTTCTTCCACATTTCTACCTGGAACCTTCATCGAAAAAGGAGATTTTCCTTACACAGTCAGAACCCTTTGTCTTGAAGACAGCTCATAGCATGGTGGTGTCTTTCCTGTCTTAATAGCTAATATTCAGACTTGCTGCCTTGGTTCTTCCAAGGACACCCTGGGAAGCATAGCTTTCTAATTGTCTCTTTTAAGATTCATTTTGAAATCATGTTTTTGTATTTGATGTGTTTTAATTAGCTACATTTAACAGAACTTTGATGTACAAACTGTTCCTCCCTTTACCAAATAGCCTTGTAATTTGTTTTTTTCTTTTATCTTTGTTCACTAATGTTGTTCTTAGACAAATATCTTTGGATATTTAAGGCATAGACCTACTATGAGCCACACCTCTAAGAAGTTCAGGGTCTCAACTTTCTCCTTCTAATATGTAGTCATGGATTTGGTTTGTTTTCTGTTATTTTGTTGTTGCTGCTGCTGTTGTTTTTCCAAAGCTAGGAAATATTTAGTTCTGAAAATAAGACAAAAATAATATGAAGTAATCGCCGGATAGTTTTATGTTAACTTGAAACAAGCTTACGTCAGTAGAGAGGAGGAAATCACATTTGAGAAAATGCCTCCATGAACTCAAGCTGTAGGTAAGTTTGTAAGGCATTTTCTTAATTCATGATTGACAGAGGAGGGCTGAGCCCAATGTAGGTGGTGCCATTGCTGGCCTGGTGGCCCTGAGTGCTATAAGAAAGCAGGCCAAGTAAGCCATAGTAAGCAAGTCAGCAAGAACTCCTCCATGGTCTCTGCATCAGCTCCCGCCTCCAGGTTCCAGTCCTGTTTGAGTTCCTGCCTTGACTTCCTTTGGTGATGAACTACAACACGGAAGTGTAAGCCAAATGAATCCTTTCCTCCCCAACTTGCTTTTGGTCATGGTGTTTCATCATAGCAATATAACCCTAACTAAATCAAAGTACACACTGATATTTCTTTAATTTTTTTGAAAAATGTACTCTCACTTATTTGGTGTGGGAGAGGGTACATGTGACATAAAACATGTGTGGAGTTCAGATGAGCCCTTCTATTATCTGAGTCCCGGGGTCCCTGGGATTTCCATCAAGCATCTCCTATGCCCCACAATTACATTTTCTAGTTGTAGTTTAAAGTATTTTATTTAATTTCTTTAATTTTTATATATAGGTCAATTTTCTTTTGCAACAAAAACTTTTGGCTGTTAAAAGCAGTGAGATCTAACTGCATTTTTTATTATAACATAAAATTAACTAGATTAAATGTGATAATATTAATCTAACTACCACTAAAAATTATGCTACATAAAACAGCATAAATTGCTAGACATTTTAAAATAAAATAAAATTTATCTCATCAGATTGCATAGTATAAATGTATAAATACACATAAAATAATTCATATTTCTTTGCATTTATGTAAAAACTTGAGATGTTGCCAAATATGAAGTAAACATCCTCTCTCTCTTTCTCTCTCCTTCTCTGTGTGTGTGTCTCAGCATTAGATGAATCAGAAAAATTATCTTTCATCTACTGTGTATATAGGCAGTCTTGAAGATACCCCCGAGTAAGAAAAAATAATATAAACAGGCAAGATTTAGGAAGTTAGATATGAATTAACTCTGGGGAAAAAAAGGAATGATTTCCGAGAATGATCAACACTTGGGTCTGAGAACTCAACTAATCCAGGCTGAAATAGTCAATCCAGGCTTCAGGCAGGGAAACAGAAAAAAACCAAGCCATGTACAGTTTATATAAAATGCTTGGGAGTGTGGAGTAAGTCAGATACAATTATGACTTCCTGTAGAAGGAGTGAAACATACAGTTAGAGAGCCAAAAGCTCTTATTTGTTTTATGGAAATGACATCACAGAACAGTCTTTGGGGCTGCACTCAGCATTCCCAATCTGATAACAGTTTAGCATTGCCGAATGAATTCTAACATTAGCATCAACATACGGTTAAGACATGATTGTGAGAAACCATATGAACTATTCATCACACCAACTACATGAAATGCAGAAAGTGGAACTGTTGAAGGAAAGGGAAACACAGGCAGAATGAAATGAAGAAGACACTGTCTTTTAAATAAAGAATTTAGTGTACATTTAAGTATATAGAGGGACTTTACAATAATAAAAATAACTGGAGCAGAAACTATTAAAATGTGTCATTTCATTGAATTAGGATTAAAGTGAGATGGGTCAGATAATTGTTGCACGTTTTTAAAAATGATAATTTACATACTCATGGGCATGGAAAGCATTGCAATGAAGATTGATGCTTATTTGGTGGTTTTGGATGATAGACCTGTTTAAGAAATGTAAATCCCAAAATTAAACGAGGTAAAATACCTTCCAGGATGCCAACTAGAGATTAAATTGTTGAATGTAGTATAAGAATAGATGGTAGAAATGAAAATTAGAAAGTAAAGTACACCATTGTGAGTAGTGGGCGTTCTTATGTGACTGTATGATATAAATGAAATAGAAGTAGGAAAACACCTACATAACTCACAGAATTCTGAATGCAAGTGTAGAAGTGGCTTACTCTTTTTTAAAAAACTGGATATTTTCATACAATATTTTTTAATACGGCTTACTCTCCCCCAATTCCTCCTAGATCCTCACTCACCAAAATAAGAATCAAATTTAATAGAAAGCTATATTGAGACATATCTAAAGATATGAACAAAATTATAAAATTACAGTAGGAAGGAAGAAAGAGAGATTACAATGGGGTGGGGAGGGATTCTAATTAATATCCTGTGTCAGGTTCTTTTTTCCAGATGTCATATAAAGACTGGGCTGTGCTAGAATTTTCTCTCTTCCAAAATTTGAGTATATATTTGTATCTTTATAAATCTGATTGAACAAAACTAATGATCAGAGATTTTGAGATGAAAGCAAGTTGTTCATATATGAAATAGCCATGAAAAAGTAATTGCATATGTGTGTATATTTGCATATTTATATGCACATATGTAATACAAGCACAATTGGGGACAGCTAGTCACTGCTCTGACTTCAATATGGTTTGCTCCCAGGACTCTCATCATAGTGGAGGCTAACGGTGCCACTGAGTTGGTGGACTGTGTTGTGATGGGGCCTGATGTGAAGAATAAGTTGGGCAGTCCAGGAGGGAATTAAGCTGGTCTCACAGAATGAGTTATTTCTTTGAAGAGTAGATTGCAATAGAGTGAGGCTGCCCAAACCTCTTGGCCTCATTGCAGAGGGTTGGTACTGTTTTTATCTCTTTACCGTGCTGTGACTCAGTCAAAGGTCTTCACCTGAAGCCAGATGGCCCCACTTTCAGACCTGACTTTCAGCCTCCAACACTGAACTAAGAAAGGCTTCCAGCCTTCAGAAAGTATTTTGCTATGGCAGCAGACAATAGATTAGCTTAGTCATGGCAAAAGGTCTGAGAATTATTCAGCTGGCATCCCAGTTAAGGGAATGTAAAGGATGGGAGGACCAGTATTTGAAGAAATGAGAGCTGTTTGTTTTCCTAACTTTGCAAAAGACAGTAAGTCACAGAACCAAGAAGAACCACCCATTCCAAATAAAATAAATGGAAATGATCATCTGATAAAAGCATAGGGAAACTGCAAAGGCCTAGTCTGAAGAAAAGATAAAAGGAAGTACAACAAAGATGACACCATAACCTATCAACCATCACCTCTCAGCAACATCTGTGCAAGACAGTGTCCCCAGATAGCTGATAGTGCACAGATGACAACCTGGAAACACACAAAAATGAGGCAGAAAGATATGTTAAACATGTTCAGTGATAGCACTATAATACTTTATGGAATTTAGAGGTAACATATCTCCACAACTTGTTAACATTATTGAAATAAAACTGATCTTTCTCTTCCCCACCCCCTTTCCTATTTTTAATGTTTATTTTTTATTATATTATTTGAGTCAGTGTGTGTGTGTGTGTGTGTGTGCGCGCGCACACACACACACTCACATGCCATGGATAATATGAAGAGATCATAGAACAATGTGTGGGAGATACAAATTTCTCCTCCACCACTCTGGACTTGCCTTTATTCAACAATATCACCAGCCAGAGGTGGTGCTGCATGACTTCAATCCTGACACTTGGGAGGCAGAGGTAGGTAGACCTCTGACTTAGTGGCCAGCCTCTTCTACAGAGCGAGTTCCAGGACAGTCAGGGCTACACAGAGAAACTATCTCAACATAAAACAAAATAAAACCCAAACAAACAAAAGAAAAACCAACCAAACATAATCCTTCACATTTGTAAGTCCTTAGTTAGTGCTTGAGAAAGCTGGTTTTAGTTTTTCTTTGTATTACTGACTTAGAGCTTTTCATCACTTCCATTTCTTAATGCGAACAAAACTACAAATTTATCCCCATATCTTTCTTTCTACTTCAGTCTTCTGTTTGCCTCTTCAACCACATCTTCTGGAACCTGGACATGCCCGAGGGGAAGGAGTGGCTCATGTACTGTTAATCCTCACTGCCTGGAAGCTGTCTAGATCCCCCAATTTTTTTTGTTTTGAAAATTTAGTTCATCTTTCATGGATTTCTGCAGTTTTGGCTTATAGTGCACAGTCTGCAGTTAACAAAAATGCCTTATGCATGCACACAATTTACAAACTATTCTCCATGCCTTTAAATTTTCCTTTATTCCCCAAATGAATAAATAGTAAACAACAGAACATACGAAGCTACAGCATAACAATGCAACATGAGAAGAAAGCATATGGAAAATTAAGTGATATAGGAAAAGAATTATATCTAATGACATTGTCGATATGAGGCAAGAGAATTACTTTCTTTTGTGTGGTCAGGAACTGGACCTAGTTTCTTGCAAATGCAAGGTAAGCATTCTACCACTGAGTTATATATAACTCCAGATACAGAAGCATTACTTACAAGGTTAAAAAGATGAGCACATAGAATTAAAAATTTAAATCAATCTACAATTCCTAGGAAGCACACATAAAAGAGAATAACTCAGATGAAAGGAAACCTGAATATACAACACATTAGTAAAAATTAGAGAAGATTTTAATTAAATCTCAAAATAAAAGTTCTCAAAATAAAAGACAAAATAAAAAATAAAATATTGTATTAATTACACATCTGAATAGCCCTTGTAAATGATTTTTTCACAGTGACTATGAGATCAATGTGACTCTTCAAAATTTACACAAGGAAAAGTCAGTCGAAACAGGTTGGTGTTTAGAGGTAGAGCCTTTGGGAGGTGATTGGTCCATGCAAATGAATGTCTCTTGAAGGGATTGGTACCCTTGAGGAGAACCCAAAAATGCTCTTCAATGTTCTATTCTGCATAGATGCAAAGGAGTCAGCAACAGGGATGGGAAAAGTAAGATACATACCTGAACCTGCTCACAACAGCGTCTTCATCTTTATGTTCAACACATGACTGCGACAGCATCTTCATCTCTATGTCCAGAATCTGACCATGACATCTTCATCTCTATGTCCAGCACCTGACAGTGGCAGCATCTTCATCTCTAAATCTAGTCTCTGAAGTTGGAACAATGTATTTGTTTGTTTATGCCACCCAGTCTAGGGTATTTTGTGATAGAGCCAGAACAAAACCTGACAAAGCAAAGAAATAACTGCTAAATTGCACAGATATACCAAGACTTTTAAGAAAAAAATACTTGGCAAATTGTGTTTTGTTTTGTTCTGTTGAAAGCTTTTTTATTTTAAATTTTATTTAATTTTTATTGATTTTACTGAGCTATATGTTTTTCTCTGCTCCACTCCTTTCCTCTCTGCTCTGCTCCTATCCTCTTCCTTGGTCTCCAAGCTTCCAATTCTCTCAGCAGATCTTGTCGTTTTCTAATTCTCATGTATATTAGATACAAATATGTTTCTCTTAGGGTCCTCATTGTTGTCTAGTTCTCTGGGATTGTGAATTGTAGGCTGCATTTTTTTTTTGCTTTATGTCTAAAGGCCACTTATGAGTGAGTACATATATTTGTCTTTCTGGGTCTGGGTCTCACTCAATATGATGTTTTCTAGCTCCATCCATTGTTTAATTTCCATGAGTTTTGGGGCATTCTGAACTTAGTGTTGCTGTTGAATTCTAATTTTAAGCCATGGTGATCTGATAAGATACATGGGATAATTCAATTTTTTTGTATGAGTGGAGGTTTGCTTTTTTACCTAGTATGAGGTCAATATTTGAGAAGTTCCAAGAGGTGCTAAGAAGAAGGCATATTCTTTAATGTTTGGATGGAATGTTTTTTTCTTTTTTTTTTTGGTTTTTCAAGACAGGGTTTCTCTGCAGCTTTTTTAGATCCTTTCCTGGAACTAGCTCTTGTAGACCAGGCTGGCCTCGAACTCACAGAGATCCGCCTGCCTCTGCCTCCCTAGTGCTAGGATTAAAGGCGTGCGCCACCACCGCCCGGCTTGGATGGAATGTTTTATAGGTGCCTGTTAAGTCCATTTGATTCATAACATCTGTTAATTCCCTTATTTCTATGTTAATTTGCTGTCTGATAGACCTGTCCAGTGGTGAAAGTTGGGTCTTGAAGTCTCCCACTATTAGTGTGTGGTGTTTAATGTATGATTTAACTTTTAGTAGTGTTTCTTTTATATATGAGGGTGCTTTTATATTTGGGGCATAGATGTTTAGTATTGAGATTTCCTTGGTGTAAGAGGTCCTTCTGTCTTTGTGCTGTTTTCATTGGTTAATAAATAAACTGCTTTGGACACTCAATAGGGCAGAACTTAGGTAGGCAGAGAAGACAAAACTAAATTCTGACAGAAAGAAAACAAGAGTTTTATTTCTCTCCAGACACCATGGGGCTGCCAGAGACAGATGTGCTGAATCTTTCCTAGTAAGCTACTGCCACATGGCGATACACAGATTAATAGAAATGGGTTAAACTGAGATGTAAGAATTAGCCAATCAGAAGTTAGAGCTCTTAGGCCAAGCAGTGTTTTAATTAATATAATTTCTGTGTGGTTATTTTGGAGCTAAGATAGCTGGGTGGCCAGGATGAACAAGTGCTCGCTCCTTGCAACATTTTCTTTTGATGGATTTTTCCTTTGACTAATATGAAATGTCCTTTTTTTGTCTATTTTTATTGGTTTTAGTTTGAAGTCTATTTTGTTAGATATTAGGATAGCTACAGCTTGTTTCTTAGGTCCATTTGATTGGAAATTTTTTCCCCAACCCTTTACTCTGAGGTGATGTGTGTCTTAGTGTCTGAGGTATGTTTCTTGTATGCAACAGAAGGATTGAATCTGTTTTCATATCCAATCTGTTAGCCCGTGTCTTTTTATAGGTAAGTTGAGTCCATTTATATTAAGGGATGTTAATGACCAGTGATTGCTAGTTCCTGTTATTTTAGCTTTGGTTGTTGGTGGTAATATTGTATATGTTTTTCCCTTCTTTGGGATTTACTGATGTGAGACCATCTACTTTCTGTGTTTTTGTGGATGTAGCCAACTTCTTTGGGTTGGAGTTTTTCTTCTAGTACTTTGTGTAGGACTGGGTTTGTGGCTAGGTATTGGTGAAAATTAGCTTTGTCATGGAATATCTTGTTTTGTCAGTCTATGGTGATTGAAAGTTTTGCTGGGTATAGTAGCCTGGGCTGGCATCCATGGTCCCTTAATGTCTGCATATTGCTTGACCAGGACCTTTTGGCTTTCATTGTTTTAATTGTGAAGTTAGGTGTAATTCTGATAGGTCTGCCTTTTATGCTACTTGGCCTCTTTCCTTTTCCACTCTTAATATTCTTTCTCCATTCTTTGTGTTTAGTGTTTTGATATTATGTGACAAGAAGACTTTTGTTTTTGATCCAGTCTATTTGGTGTTCTGTAAGTTTCTTGTATCTTCATATGCATATCTTTCTTTATCTTGGGAGAGTTTTCTTCTATGGTTTTGTTGAATATATTTTCTGTGCTTTTGAGTTGGACTTCTCTTTCTTCTATCCCTATTATTCTTAGCTTTGGTCTTTTCATGATGTCCCACATTTCCTGGATATTTTGAGTTAAGCTTTAGTTAGATTTAATATTTTCTTTGACTGATGAGTCTGTTTCCTCTATTGTATCTATAGTGCTTGACATCCTCTCTTCCATCTCTTATATTCTGCTGTTTATATTTTTGCAGTTTTGGTTCCTGATAATTTTCTTATAGTTTGCTTTTCCAGAATTCCCTTAGTTTTTGTTTTCTTTACTGCCCTTATTTCTGTTTTCAAGTCTTGAATCATTTCTTTCATCAGTTTGATTGCTTTTTCTTGGTTTTCTTTAAGTATTTGTTGATTTCTTTTAATTTTTTTGTCCCATCCCCCCTTAAAGGGATTTTTTATTACCTCTTTACTGTCCTTAAACATTCTCCTAAAGTTATTTTTATGTCATTTTCTTTTGCTTCATCTATTGTTGTATTAAGTCTTGCTGTTGTAGAGCAACTAGTTTTTTGTTGTTGTCATGTTGCTCTTTTTAGTGTTGAGTGTGTTTCTATCTTGTCTACCCATCTTTTCCTCTGATTGGTGTAGCTGGGGCTGTGTTTCTGATTATCAGTCTTCCAGGTGCCAGTGGATCCATTGCTCAGATGGTTACTTTTCATGGTACAATCAGGGCCATGGTTCTAGTAACCCTAGAGGTCACTTAGTGTTCTTGGATGTCACTCAGATTTCCTGGGGGTTATTCTGCAATGCTTGGGGTCATTTGGCCCTGCTCCCACAGAGGTTGCTTACTTGGAGCTGCTCTCATTGAGGTCACGGCCTTGGGCCTGCATCAGCAGAGGTCACTGGCTCAGGCCTGTTCCCTGGGAGGTTGCTAATTTTTGCCCAGCTCTGCAGAGGTCTCTGGCTCAGGCCTGCTCCTCAGTGGTTGTGCTCCCTTGTACCTTTTCCTGAGGATGTCATTGCCTTGGGCCTGCTATGGCTGATGTCACTGACTCAGGCCTGCTCTGGTGGAGGTCTCTAGCTCAGGCCTGCCCCTGTGGAGGTCACCATCTTGAGCCTGCTCCAGCTGAGGTTGCTGCCTCAGGCCTTTTCCCACAGATGTGACTGGCTTGAGCCTGCTCCTGCAGAGGTCTCTGGTTCAGGTCTACTTCCTTGGAGGTCCCTGACTTGTGCCCTATCCTGCAGAGCCTGCTCCCTTGGCTGTTGCTCCCTTGTATCTGCTCCTGTAAGTTGTTGCCTTGGGCCTGCTCTGGTTCCAAATTATAAAACAAAATTGTAAGAAAAAAATTGTAACAAAAATAGTTAAAAATTTTAAAACACTTTCCCTTTATCATTGGCCCAAACAAAACCAAACCCATCAAACAAACAAACATAAAACACATATTAAACATGAGCTGGAACTGTGGTTGTGAAAACTCAGCCCTACATCAGCCACACTTCTTGGGTCTAAGTGTGCAGCTACCCAGACCACACTCATACATACAGTTCCAGTTGATTTGAATGGTTTTTAGGTGTTATTAGTTTATAAAAATCTTACAAGAGGTGTAATGCACAACCAAAGTAGAAAACTAATGAAGTAATATAAAGAATCTGACAGCTATTTTAATAAAGTTAATATCATACTTTATATTAAACTTTATATCATACAGAGAAAATCCTTTAAACAGTACCTACAAATTTTTCATAAAAATTGCTCATACACAGTCACAATGAATCCTCAATAAAACCTGTAATATAAAAAAATAGTATAGTCTTAAAGACTCTAATAACAATATGATTAGGTGACGTTGGAAATAAAATGTAAAATACATTTTAACCATTAAACATGAAGCAAACTCTAAACTTTAACATAGCATTTAGAAAACAGAACAATGATAAGTTATACTGACTTTAATTACTGTTATAATTACTGTGTGTATATGTAAGATGTATGGCTGAAAGTTTCCTCTGAGAAAATTAATATTATTCAATTATTTTGTAACTAAGTGAGTCTACAGCTATACCACCCTGAACTCACCCAACTTAATCACAACTAAGTAAAACAGGGGTTAGAAAAGGAAGAACAAAGCACTTGCTTTATAATTTAGTCATTTCTGTTAGTGGAAGGATATACCCAGAGGGGAAGTGTAGTGTCCTCTTTAAAGTGCTTGTCAACTAGATTTTTTTTTTTTTACATGAGAAGGAAGTTTATTGAGGAAGGGAGCACACACACACACACACACACACACGAGGGAGGGGGAAGAGAATGAGATAGAGAGACATTGTCTCCTTAGAGAAACAATTAGATATATTAATAAACAGATTATGGCTAGCAAGATGGCTTAATGGGTAAATGTGATTTCCACTAAACCCAATGCCCAAGTTCAATCCCCAGAGCTCACATGGTAAGAAGAGAATCAACTCCTGCAAGATATCTTCTGGCCTTCACCATTACACCTTCGTTGGTACCTGAATACGCACACATCTCATATACATAAATAAATTATTGCAATAAGAAGAAAAAATTTGTGTACAATTTCCATGGAGGAAAGTTTATGTGTGTGTGTGTGTGTGTGTATGTATATGTATATATATACATATATATGTGTGTGTCATATATGTACACACATACATAAAATTTTATTAACTGTTTGAAATTTTTATAAATGTATCTATGTACTTTGATCATATTGATCTTCTCTCCTTCCCCTGACTACTTGCAGATCCAAATTATACCTCAAGCCCATCTCAACTTCATGTTCTTTTTTCTTTCTTTAAACTATTGAGTCTACTTTCTGTTCTCCATGAACTCATGAATATATGGTCATTTACTGGAGTGTGGTTAGCTTACCAGGGGATAAACGCTTAAGAAAAGTTGTTTTTCAAACTATCAACTCTCAAATGTTCCTCAGCAACAGGTGTAGTCTCATGAGCCCCTCCCCACTTCACACTTGAATATTGACTGGTTGATCATGTGCAGATTTCAGGCAGAGTACAAATATAGACACTGTGAGTTGATGAATGTGGTGGTCCTTCCATGCTTGGATAACATTGTTTATCTCCAGTTCTGCCCAGCCTCTGGCTTTTACAATCTTTCCAATGCTGCTTCTATGATATCCCCTCATCCTTGGAAGGAAGGGTAATACAGATATCCTGTTTATGACTGAGCAGTCCACACTCATACTCCACGCTTGGACCAGTGTGAGGTTCTATGTCAACCATGATGCACTACACAAAGAAGCTTCTCTGATGAGGTATACTAACATTTGTATAGAGATAGGAATTTAGAGGGCCGTTTTATATTATATATATTCAGCAAAATAATAGTAGTAGGTTCACCTATGGGCCTACAAGCTCTTAAACCAAGGGTTTATCACTATATTTATAGTATCATGAATGCATTTCCTTCTGTAGAATAGGTCTTAATGTAGTGAGGAGCTTCGGGTAGGCCTGCTTTTCATCACACCCGGCTCTCGGCTGCCTGGCAAGCTTATGCCCCCAAATAACAACACACAAATTGTATTCTTTTTAACACTGCCTGGCCCATTAGTTTCAGCCTTTTACTGGCTAACTCTCTCTTGCTTTAACCCATATTTAGTAATCTGTGTAGCACCACAAGGTGGTCGCTTACCAGGAAAGATTCAGCATGTCTGACATGGTGGCTGGCTTCATGGCATCTGTCCTCAGAGAGAAGAGGCAGGGTGATTGCCTAACTTCCCTTATTCCCAGCCTTCTGTTCTGTCTACTCCACCCATCTGTAATTCTGACCATCAGGCCAAGCAGTTTTCTTTATTAATTAACCAAGGAAATCATCAGATAGATAGAAGACACACCTACATCATTTCCCCTTTTTCTGTTTAAACAAAAAAGAAAGGCTTTCACTTTAACATAGTAAAATTACATATAACAAAACAGTTATAAAGTAAGAATTACAATTATAATATTTATATCTATTTTATCTTTTATCATAACTAAGGAAAACTATAACTATCTATCTATACTTCAACTCCATCAAAGACTCCAGAAGGATATAATATTGCCCTAAGTAAATAAGAAGTAAACAACTTACAAAACTCTAGAAATCACAGAGACATCTCGCTGCCTGGACAGTCACCCAAATTTCCTCTGTACCATTGGGGCATCCATCTTCGGCCTACTGGCCCATAGTATCCAGGAGACATTTCCATGAAGCAGGAAATTTCAAAGGCAGTTCAGTCAGTATCTGCTGTGTCCTGCAGAATGTCTCACAGACTCTTTCATGAATCAGTAAGCCCGAAAGATCATCTCATCTTTAGGCAAGTTCAGCAGTCCTCTTTCTGCAGATTCTTTGTGTCCAGTTTATGCAACAGTCCAGGCAAGAGCAGTTTCTTGCCCAAATGGCTAACAAACTCCATAAGGAGCTTCTTCGATGTCCATCTTCCTCTTAAAGTAGTTGGTGCTGCCAGGAGCAGACATGTCTCATTGTCATGAAAAGCTCTAAGTTATTAAAACATTTAAAATGCAATATTCTGTAGCCTTTGAAAGATATGAAGAATGCCTATCTGAAATATATCTATGTACATCTAGAAAATCTAACTCGACTACAAACTTGACTATTATAGATGATTATCTATTAACCTATATTTCTTAATTATACATTACATTCTTGAATGAACTACACAATCACAATACCTTTATCAAGAGCAGAAATACATACACATATAACAAAATTGACCTTAAATTTAAATCACTAAAGCAAAATCCATATCAATGCAAATTATTCATATCTATATCATATCCCTCTTTAAATGTAAAAGAACACATAAACAATATTTGGGAATATGGGCACAGTTATTTCTCTTCAAACTGCTTCCTGCTGAATGGGGACGCTGTTAATCAGATCTTTCATGGTGTAACCTGTGTGCCAGGTTCATCTCAGTCATCAGTTGGGTGAAGTAATTTTCTGAAGGTGTTCACAGCAACCTTTCAGGAGTGCATGGTCTATCATACCATATTGGGATATGGTCCACAGGGTCTCATTTTCTGTAAAAACAAAAGAAGAATCTCTTTTCCACAGTATCATATCCTTAGATCCAAATTCTGAAGTCAAAGTATTTTCAAAATATCTATGTTGGATTATTTCAGCAGCATTTATAAACAAATATCTTTTAGCAATTGTTGTTCCTTCCTCAGCATTCAAACAATTCAAAGAGAGCATAATAGCATACAGTATCAAGATTCTCTGTGTATTTTCCATCTTTGTGCAGCTTTATTTTAACCTCTATTTTGTTTATTTTTACTTTTTGAGACAGGTTCTCTGTATATCTTTGTCCTGGAATAACTCTGTAGAGCAGGCTGTCCTTGAACTATCAGAGACCCACTAGCCTCAGCCTGGGATTAAAGGTGTGCGCTACCTTGAACTCACAGAGATCTGTCTGTCTCTGCCTCCCAGGCATTGGGATTAAAGGTGTGTGCTACCATACCTTGAAGTCACAGAGGTCAATCTACATCTACCTCCCAAGTGTTGGGATTAAAGGTGTGTACTACCACACCCAACTACTTCCTTTTTTCTTTTTTACTTTTAAGAACTTTAACCTTTAGCCTGCATATATTTTTAACACACTGTAAACAATTTAGAGCATTTTTAAATCTCTCTTTACTGTATATCTTTTTCTGACTATATTAGTCTTTAAGGAGAGGGTTAAAGCCATGGCTTTGATGGCTGGATCCAGCCCCTTCCTTAGCTTTCCAGCCTCATGACTGAGGTACCAACCGTAGCCACGTTTATGGCCACAACCCTATGGCGTTTCAAGGTCCCTGCCAGCAAGCAAGCTGGAGCATTCTGCTCACAGACCACACTCAGTCGGACTGCCTGCCTGAAAGAGTCAGAGTTTGCCCTGGCAGGACGGACCAGAAAGCCGGCATTTTAAAACAGCACATTGCCCATTCAAGGAGTTCTGGAGACATGAAAAATATTCCCTTAGATGCCTAGCATGAAGGGTTAATGACCTAAAAGCCTCAGATGGACTGAGAAACTCCTGACAGGAAAGTTGACTAATAAAGCCTGAGGAATCTTTTGGTAAAAAAATTCCATACCAACTTTGAGGCTGGGAGAACCAACCTGCATGTGGAATCTTCCATCCTCAATGTTTGAACCCTTTTCCATACTATAAAACCCAAAGCTTCAGAGTCAAGTGCACAGTCTGGGATGTTGCAGAGAATCTGTGACCCTTTAGTTGTTCTGATGACTTAGAGATGCCTTTCTGCTTTCTATTACTTCCAATCTGACCTAGTCAGTTCCAATCTAATATGAAATATCCACGAAGATGTTCAAAGCACCTAGATTTCCTGAGGTACTAACACAGGCCTGGGACTTGTTCCTACTGTTACAGTGAAGAAAATCCCACCAGTGGTCATAGTTCCAGGAAAAAAAACTCATCAGTGGCACCAACTAGCTTTGGATAGGGTGCTGTTTTCCTTTCTTCTTTATCAGATAGTAGAGGCAAACTTAAGAGAATTCAAATATTTCCAAATATTTTAACTAAGGTGTATCATGAGGGCTGGCATTTTGGGGTTTCTGTCCTGCCCAGTTCCTACAGCTGGTAAGCCCCCAAAGAAACCACACAGCATTCTACATTAATCAAAAACTGATTTGCCCATTTGCTCAGGCTTCTTATTAGCTCTTGTAGCTTATATTAACCCATTATTCTTATCTATATTAGCCACATGGCTCAGTACCTTTTTCAGTGGGACAAGTCACATCCTGCTTCTTCTGTGATCTGGGCAGGACTGTGGAAGAATGGGCTTCCTCCTTTCCAACATTCTCCTGTTCTCATTGCCCCACCTTTACCTCTTGTCTGGTTGTCCCACCAATACTTCCTGCCTGGCCAATCATCGTTTATTTAAAACATGATTGACAGAATACAGAAAATTCTCTGTATTCCACACCACTAAGGACCAGAGTGAAGATAAATATGTAGGAGTTAAATATTTTTTATTATGTTTTGTTTTAACAAAAGTAACAAAAAATGCTATAAATTTTATATGAGAAAATTTAAATAGGCTTCTCCATTCTAAAAATGGTTTGTAGGAACACTTAGCTCATCTTCAGTGTCGGCTTCCTTGCATGAAAAGTGCAAAGACCTGCATCAGGAAGGGGATGCAGGCATTGTGGCTCCCCACAAACTGGAGACATAGCAAAGACACGCTTGTCTTGTGAAACTGACTTACAGGTAGCTGCCCCAGAAACAGCTAAAAGATGTTTGCAGGAGCTGAGCTTCAAAGGATTTTTGTGTGCTTGTACCAAATGCTTGGTGTACTTATGATGTAGGTTTGTCTCAAACACCCCTGGAAATAAGTTGTTACCAGCGTGAGCACTGCTGCTTCAAAGTCACAGCGAGTGAGGAAGCTTGCACAGCTTAGTGTGGTGTCCAGTGTGTCTGTGCTAGAAGAGGTTTTGATCCAACACCTAACAATGGCAGTGTTCCCTGTCAACTGTGCAACTGTCAGTGAAAGGTGTAAATTTCTGCTAATAAAAATATTGTGCATAAAACCAAAGTGACTAGTCTTATAGCCAAGATTGACCAACTAACTTCATTGGGCAGAGAAACTCCAAAAGCAACATTAGGAAAGCCATGATCAATAATCATAAAGGAAAAACAATGCGGATGTGGCATCATTGTGCTTATCCATTTTTTAGACTGTCATATATAATGGGCCCTAATAATTCAGATAGTGATATTCAATATATTTCTTTTCTTTTTCTTTTTTAAAATTTATTTTTTCATCTATCATACAATACATCCCAACTGTAACCACTCCTTCCTTCACTCCTCCCAGTTCCCCTGACACCTCTCTTTCCCCCCTTATCCATTTCTCCTGTTTTCCTTCAGAAAAGAACACAGCTCCCAGGGCTGTTAACTGAACATAACATAACAAGATGCAATAAAACTAAGCACAAACACTCATATCAAGGCTGGAAGAGACAATCCAATATAGGAAGGGGGTTCCAAGAGCAGGCAAACAGTTATTTAGTGACACTCCCAACTTGCACTGCTAAGAATTCCACAAAACTCCAAGCTAAACAACTATAATGTATATGCAGAGGATCTAGTGCAGACCCATGTGGGCTACATGATTGCCACTTCAGTAAATGTGAGCCTCTATCAGCCCTGCTTAGCTGATTATGTGGGCCATGATCTCCTGGTGTCCTTGACCCATCTGGCTCCAAATAGATAGAACTAGAAAAAAATCATTCTGAGTGAGGCAACTCAGACCTAGAAAGACAAATGTTATATGTACTTACTTATAAGTGGATATTAGTCATTAACTACATTATTATTATTAATAATTTTCCAAAACTTACATCAGCCAAAGGTATATAAGCAGATTTCATATGCAAAGTACCAAATATCCAGACTAATGCAGAAATGCAGTGCTGCAAACTGTCAGTAGCCTCCAGAGCTTTATAAAAAGTCATGCTTTCTTAATATGGAATTGGTTTTCATCTTGTAAAGTTAAATTTTCATACTTAACACAGTAAGCTATCATATAATTTCCTGATTGATATTGATAATTTTTGGTTAGTTCTTTCTCTCCATAGGCATTCTGATTATTTATATTTCAATTACTGAAACATGAACTCTACCCAGTTTTTCAACAGAGTTATATATTACTGAGTCTTTTAGTTTATTTTCAAAAAATCATACGGTCAAGAAATATTATTCAAAACAAAATCATATCTGAATAAGAAATATATAAGCTTTAGTTTCCTCAAATATCATTGATATTTGATATCAATGGCAATTGATATTGGTTTAAATGCTAGTGTCATCAACCTTTTTATTTTTTAGGATTCATTCTGGATACCAGACCTTGAGAATAGATGATCTTGAAATATATGGAAAACTCATTTTATCTTTGAAAAGAGGAAGGGTTACAACTTACTTGGTCCTCTGAGCACTTTGATTTGTTAGTATCTTTCTTTCCTCTCCTTTCTGATCAGATTTACTGCTTGTCATCAGTGAAGCCATGAGCAAAATACAGACTCATGACTTTGTCTTATTATGGTTGAAAATTCAGCAATGACTTTTTTCTTTTTTCCCAAGAAACATTTTTGCTTCAAGAGAAGGGTTTTATAGGGAACAACAGCCATTAATTGCTTCTTATCGCCCCTTCTCAGTAACAAGAAAACACACAGAGAGAGAACACAGAACAAAGTAGAAATAAAACCTCTCATACAGAATGAGATTAGATTCAATCAACTTGTGTGTCTTCCTCTTGTTTCCTATAAAAATATTTCTCTGCCCAAATCTTATTAAGAAATGATCTGTAGGATGATATATCTCTAATTACACCATGTCAGACTTAGAATATGATTTTTTTTTGTTTTGCACGATGCTAGGGAGATTGAAAGACAAAATTAAAAGGAATCTAGGAGGAAAATGAATATTTCCCTTTTGAGTCATTCATAAAATCTTTACTTCTTAAAAGAGTGATAAAAATAATTTTAATTCAAGGAATAAAATTAGTGTCTTAGAAATACAAAAGAGATAAAAGCAATTCATAATATACAAAGGATGATACATTTTTGGAAGAAGTAGAAGAGATTCTTCTCAGCCCATCATTTAATGTAATCTGGATAGAGAGAGACTTCAGTTGGCCAACTCTAAAAAGACAAAGCCTTGGAGCTCAGACTTTGAATCAATCACAGGTTGTTCAAAACCTGTTCCCACGAAGCAGCTTCAGAGTGAAAGTCTTTTTACTCAACCCAAGAAAAGCCTGTTGCCAGATGATCCCACTACATGACAATGGCACAGGGTTGATACTTCTGTGGGAAACCAAATGTCTCCCACAGAAAGAAACTTTGTCTGATTAGCCCTTTCTCAATACTTGGCTCACCTCCTGGGTGTTGCACTGTGGAACCATTGATTTGTAGAATACTGGGTAGTTAAACTTTTACCAAGAGCTGTAGACTTGGCCTTTGATAAAAACGAACTCTTAGGACTGTGAGGAGTCTTGAAGTTGAACACAGGGATTTATGCTGTGAGGTACACATTAGCTTTTGGGGGTTATAGGTAGAATGTTATGGTTTGAATTTTAATCTGAAATGTTCCTCTAAAGACTTGTACGTAAAAGATTTGACTCGGCCATTTATGCTATGGGGAGCTGTTTTGATTTTTAGGTATTGGGCCTTCTAAAAACAACTTAGTTCATTAAAAGACGCCCCTGAATAGAATACTGGGACCTCAGATCTATCCTCTCTGTCTCCGCTTCCTGGATGCTGTGAGGTCAACAATCTTCATCTCCTGTAAGCTCCCGGTACTGTAAAATGTTGTTCTGACACATGCTTAGGCAGCAGGGCCAAATGGCCATGGATCCAAATCTCTGAAGTTGTGAACCAAAATAAAGCATTTCTTCTTTTAGGTTCGTTAACCAAATGTATTCATCACAGTGATTACATCTAGGTCTCTGTCCTAAGTCACACTAGATGATGAAATCAGCACTCAGAACACTTACTGTTCTGTGCTTCTCAGTGAAACAGAAAATCCATCCTAAATTTTCATAAAACAGACAACTTCACAAATAATGGTTAGACCCTCAATGCTTTGAAATGGTATACAGCAGCATATAAGATGAATTTGAATTTACAATTCACTAGCTTTAGTTTACAAAGTACCAGGATTACAGGCATGTGCAACCAAGCCTGACAATAACACTATATAAAATTGAGGACAATAGTCCCATGAATACTTCCTGATTGTTGGTTCAGTCTCTGAGCCCCATGAGTCCAGGTTAGTTGATTCGGTGGGTTTTCTTTCTTTTTTTTTTTTTTTAGTTTTATTTTATTTCTCCTCCTTATTTCTCTGCCTGTCAGCCACGCCTATCCTTTCTTCTGCCTTTCTATTGGCCATTCAACTCTTTGTTAGACCAATCAAGTGTTTTAGACAGACAAAGAAACAATTTCTCCTCCTTAGTTCTCTGCCTGTCAGCCACGCCTATCCTTTCTTCTGCCTTGCTATTGGCCATTCAACTCTTTGTTAGACCAATCAAGTGTTTTAGACAGACAAAGAAACACAGTTCCACAGAGTTAAGCAAATGCTACATAAAGGAATGCAAAACATCTTTGTATCATTAAACAAATATTCTACAGCTTAAATGAATGTAACACATCTTAACATAATATTCCACAACAACATACAGGGAGATGGACAGAGAGGCATAGGAAGGAATATTGAGGGACTTAGACAGCTACAGTCCTTTTGGTCTGGGATGTATGGAGAGATTGTTTGTTGGCTCTCCTGTGAAAAGGGGAAGGTCAGTTGGTTACTCCTCCACCCCTTCTTTGATCTATCAGGGTTTTTTAATCTCAATATCTGACTCCTGACTTTATTGGTAATGGGAAACTTATATAAAAACAACAGGCCTTAATAGGAGGGGATAATAATAGTGTCTAGTCTTACTACAACTTGTTTTGCTATGTTTGGTTTATATCCATGGGAGGCCTATCATGAAAACAGAGGAGGAATGGATGGGTTAGGAGCATAGAGGAGTTGTGGGGTAAGGACTGGAGGAGAGGAGGGAGGGGAAATTATGGTCAGGATATAAAAAATAAATTAAATAAGGAAAAGTGAGGATGATCCCTGTCAAAAATATGAATTATCTCCATTATATATTATTACTTGAAAGAAGGGTACAGAATAATGTACAAAATGCTTCTTTCATTGGAGAAGATGCATGCATATGTACACATGCAAGTTTCATAAGATTAATTTTAATAAGGAACATGAAATGCATTAAGTAAATAGAGGTTACCCAAATAAGTGGAAAACCGGGGAACTTCAAAACACATTATTTTTTAGTGTACTGGTTTTGTGAAAATCACTCTAATCACCATCTAAGACTAAAGGAAGTCCTCAACTTCTCAGTCAATAGTCTAACAAAAGAAGTAAAATCAATACAATTTTGAAAGTATCTGAAACTACTTTAGATAGACTATAGGTCAATATATACAAGTGTAATATTTTTACAGCATAAAATTGATAAATTGAGAGAAAAGAAATCACAAAACCAGAGAATTTAATGTCAATTTGATCTGGAAATATATTCATAGTCTCTGAATAATATTTTCTTTTTCAAAAGGTATTTATGGGGCCTGGAGAATAAAGGCTCATACAGGGGGGAGCTGAGGAATCCCTGACTGTAAAGGGTGGATGAAGCTTGAGTGAATCTGTACTGCTTGATATAGGTACAGTCATGTCAAGGACTCTATGCCTCAGATCCATGGCAATGACAAATCCTTCCACATATGGATCAGGTCCAGAATTGGTAGAGCTGTCCTCTAGTTGGAGTGTAAATGTTGACAGTGTGCACAAAAACTAGCAATTGCAACTTACTTCTTTTGGATTCTAAGGGTACTCACCCACAGAGATGTCCTATCAAATTTAGGGACGTCCACAAGCTGTGCTATGCATAATGAAAGTGTTGTGGTTCCAGGTTGTGCTTTGGGATCATAATAGGTGTTTCTCTTCCAAGTGAGCACACCCCAGCTGATCCCAGTTTGTCAGTATGTATGCTTGCATCTGTCCTTTCTTCATTCTCTTGCTGCCCCTGTCAGGTGTCTAATCCCTTGATGGTGTACACAGCACTAGTACTTTTCTTGAAGATGACCTGTACTTAGTTCCCAGCTCCCATTCCAGCTCAAAGTGAACAAGATACCTACTAGTCTCCATGGGAACATATATGTGCACATATACATAGACAGACACAGACGTATACACATATTTAACAATAAAATAAAATATTAAAACTAAACTTATTTCTGGAAAACTTATGAAACAATAGCAACACAATGGCTTTAGCCCCCTGGGAACCCGGATAATGCTTTTTAAGCACTATTAAACATAAGATGATGGTCTTTGAAGAATGAGTGATTCCAAGCTGGAAACAGAAAATATATAGGATGTGTTTATAATACATTTTTGTAATAAGACCAGAGTCACTGTCAGAGTTAAGTAAAGTTGACCACAGAAGTACAGTAGCAAATATAGAGAAAGCCTTCTGTTCAATTTTGATATAATATACATGTGAAAAAGAATATTGAAATCAACTGATTGCAACACACTGAATATATTTTAAAAATACACGGTTTATATTACTAAACAAACAACAACAAAATGATTTAATAAGGAAAACAGTTCTTCTCTCCACCTCTTTTCCCACCAATTCCTTCTTCCCCTCCAGCGCACCCCCATCTACTTCTCCCAATCGGTAAGGACTCTCACAGGTAACCAACAAAGTCTGGCACATTAGTTTGGAGCAGGACCAAGCCCCTCCCCCTGCATTAAGGCAGAGCATGACCTCCCACCATAGAGAATGGGTCTCAACAAGCTAGCTTGTGCACCAGGGATCGATTCTCGTCTTACTGCCCCCACCCCCTCAGATAGTACGAGCTTTACCACTGTTTTTCTACATATTGGAGGGTCTAGTTCAGTCCCTTGGAGGCTCCATAGCTGTTGGTCTAGAGTTAATGAGTTTCTACAAGCTTGGTTTGGTTTAGCTGTTTCTGTAGATTTCTCCATCATGATCTTGGCCTCCTTGCTTATATATTTCCTCCTCCCTCCCTTTGATTGGTTTCCCAGAGCTTGGCCTGGTGCTTGGTTGTAAATCTCTTCTTCTGTTTCCATCAGTTACTGGATGAAGACTCTATGATGAGAGTTGGGGTATTCACCAATCTGATTATAGGGTAAGGATATTTCAAGTACCCTCTCCACTATTGATAGGAGTCTTAGCTTGGGTCATCGTTGTGGATTCATGGGAATTTCCTTAGCACCAGATTTCTCCCTAACCCCATAGTGGCTCTATCAAAATCTTTCTTTCATTGCTCTCTCCCTTCATTCTTCCCGCCTCAGTCATCTCATTCTCTCATGTTCTTATCTCCCATCCCCTCCCCTTTATTCCCTACCCCTCACCCTCAGTTTACCCAGGAGATTTCCTGTAACTCCCCTTCCCAAGGCCAATTTATATTTCCCTTTTAGGGTCTTTCTTGTTACCTAGCTTCTCTGGACTTGTGGATTGTAGTCTGGTTAGCTTTGCTTTATATCTAATATCCACTTATGAGTGCATACATATTGTGTTTGTACTTTCGGAGACTGGGTTACTTCACTCAAGATTTTTTTTTCTAGTTCCAAGCATTTGCCTACAAATTTTATGATGTCATTGTTTTTCAGCTGAGTCATTCTCCATTGTGTAAGTGTATTACATTTTATTTATCCATTATTTAGTTGGGAGAAATCTAGTTTTTTCCAAGTTCTGGTTATTATGAATAATACTTCTATGAATGTTGTTGAATAAGTGTCCATATGGTATTATTGAGTATCCTTTGGGTATATGTCCAAAAGTGGTATTGCTGGATGTTGAGGTAGATTGATTCCCATTTTTGTGATAAACCACCATACTGATTTCCAAAGTGACTGTACAAGTTTATACTCCTACCAACAATGGAGGAGTGTTCCCCCTTCTCAGCTTCCTCTCCAGCATAAACTATTATTGGTGTTTTTTATCCTATTCATTCTGACTGATATAAAATGGTATCTCAGGGTCATTTTGATTTGCATGTCCCTGATGATTAAGGATGTTGAGCAATTCCTTAAATGCTTTTCAGCCACTTGTGATTTTTCTGTTGAGAATTCTCTGTTTAGCTCTGTAACCCATGTTTTCTAATTGGATTATTTTGTGTTTTGATGTCTAGTTTCTTGAGTTCTTTATGTTTTGGAGATTAGTCCTCTGTCAGATATGGAGTTGGTGAAGATCTCTTCTTATTCTTAGACTGTTTGTATTATTTATTGTGTCCTTTGCTTTACAGAAGCTTTTAAATTTCTTAAAGTCCTGTTTATTGATTGTTGCTCTCAGTTCTGTGCTGCTGGTGTTACATTTAGGAAATGATCTCCTGTGTTAATGTGTTCAAGACTACTTCCCACTTTCCTTTTCTCTCAGGTTTAATATAACTGAATTTATGTTGAGGTCCTTGATCTACTTGGACTTGAGTTTTGTGCATAGAGATAGATATGGATCTATTTGCAATCTTCTGTAAGTTGATATCCAGTTATGTTGCATAATTTGTTGATGATACTTTACCTCTTCCATTGTACCACTTTTGTTTCTTTGTCAAAAATCAGGTGTTTATAGGTATGTGGATTAATGTAAGGGTTTTATATTTGATTCAATTGGTTCACCTGTCAACTTTTTCTTTTTCTTTTTTTTTCTTTTTTTTTTTTTTTTTTTTTGTTTTTTGAGACAGGGTTTCTCTGTAGCTTTGGAGCCTGTCCTGGAACTAGCGCTTGTAGACCAGGCTGGCCTCAAACTCACAGAGATCTGCCTGCCTCTGCCTCCCGAGTGCTGGGATTAAAGGCATGTACCACCACCACCTGGCTCACCTGTTGGTTTTTTATGCCAATATCAAGCTGTTTTTTATCACTATAGCTCTGTAGTAGAGTTTAAGTCAGGGATGGTGATACCTCCAGAAATTCCTTCATGGTGCAATGTAGGCAGAGGCCACTTGTTCATTCCTGGCTGCCGAAACCATGAAATAATCATACAGAAACTATATTATTTACAATACTGTTTGGCCAATAGCTTAGGCATATTTTTGGCTTACTCTTATATCTTAACTTAGTCTACTTCTATTAATCTGTGCATCACAACAAGGTCGTGGCCTACAAACAATGTTTCAGCGAGCTCTGGTGGAGGAGTCTTTCTCCTCTCGTAGCTAAATGGCTTCTCCCTGACTCTACCTATTCTCTCTCTGTCTTTTCCAGGCTGACCATATTCTGTTAAGCCATTGCCTGAAAGCAACTTCTTTATTCACTACCAATAAAAACAACCATATATAGAAATACTTTCCTACCATTTCTCCTTTTCTGTTTAAATAAAATGGAAGATTTTAACTTTAATGTAATAAAATTACATATACCAAGATATCAAACATGAATTACTATTACATTATTAATATCTACTTTATCTTTTGTCATAACTAAGGAAAACTATAGTTATCTTTTCTTCAACTCTATCAAAAACTCCAAAAGGATATAATATTACCTAAGTAAGCAGGAAGTATATTATAAGCAACTTCCAAAACTCTAAAATTGACAGAGACAGGTGCCTTGACAGTCACCTAAAGTTCTTCTGTAATGTTGTGGGCACCCATCTTCAGCCTACTGGCCCATAGCATAGGGCAAACTTTTCCATGAAGCAGAAATTTCAAAGATAGTTCCACCTATATTGGCAGTTTTTCAATAACTTTTTTCCTGTATCCTGAAGAATGTCTTGCAGACTCATGAAGCAGGAACCCAGAAGGACCATCACACATTCAGGCAACTTCAGCAGTCATTTCTCTGTGGGTCGTGAATGTCCAGTTTACACAGCATAACATCAAGCAGTCCAGGAAAGATCAGTTTCTTGCCCAGATGGCTAACCATCTCCATAAGGAGTCTTTTCGATGCCCATCTTCCTCTTGAAGTAGGATGGTGTTGCCAGGAGGAGATGTGTCTCATTGTCATTCTAGATTTCAGCGTCTCCAATGAGAAGTTTGGTGTTATTCTGTTGGGTTTGCTTTTATATGTTACATGGCCTGTTTCCTTTTCAGCTCTTAGTACTCTTTCTTTATTCCTTATATTTTGTGTTTTGATTATTATGTGCTAGAGGGACATTTTTTGGTGTCCTGTCTATTTGATATTCTATAGTATCTTCTTATATCATAATAGGCAGTTCCTTGTTTAGGTTGGAAAACTTCTACGATTTTGTTAAATATATTTTCTGTGTCTTTGAGCTGGTGTTATTCTCCTTCTTCTATCCTTATTATTCTTAGGTTTGGTCTTTTCATGGTGTCTCACATATCCTGGATGTTTTGTGTTATGAGTTTGTTTAGTTTAGTGTTTTCTTTGACCAATGAATCTATTTCCTCTAACATACCTTCAATGCCTGAGATTCTCTCTTCCATCTCCTGAATTCTGTTGGTTGTGGTTGCATCTATAGTTACTGTATGTTTACTCAGATTTTCCATTTCCAGAATTCCCTCAGATTGTGTTTCCTTTACTGACTTTATTTCAATTTTCAAGTCTTGAACTTTTTTCTTCACCTGTTTGATTGCTTTTTCTTAGCTTTCTTTAAGAAATTTATTGATTTCTTCCAATTGTTTTCTTTGTCTTTTCCTCCATTTCTTTAAGGGAAATTTTCATCTCATCTTTAATGGTCTCTATCATCTTCATAAGGTTATTTTTAAAAGTCATTGTTTCTTTTGGGTTGGGATGCTCAGGTCTTCCTGTTGTAGGACTACTAGGTTCTTGTGATGCCATAATTGTTCTTTAGGTTAATGAATGTATTTTTGTATTGGTGTCTACCCGTCTCTTTCTCCAGTCAGTACAGGTAGTGTCTTTCTCTCTTGTTTTAATCATTGCAGTTAGTATCTGTCCTTCATGGAACTGCTCTTGATCAACAGTCGCTATCTGTATCTCAGGGAGCAGCTGAGGTCTGGAGGGGGAAGCTGGGTTTGAGGGAGGAATGGGACTTGTAGATTACAGGGTCTATTGAAGGATAGAAAAGCTTGCCTTCAGGAGGCCTGCCTGCTGATCAGAGAGTGCGGTTGAAACAAATGGGGGAACAGCTTGGAGTTTTGACCCAGAACCTAAGATCTAGAGACTGGGCTATCCAGTTGAAAGGCTGGTCACTCACCTCTTGGTTACTCTGTGCAGTTACTGTCTGTCTAATTCACTTATTTATTTTTGATAATGATTTATTAAGAGACCGTTCGAGAATTTTCTGATTACCTGAGCGTCATGATGACTGTAAAGTTAGATTCCATATTCTTTTTGTGTGAGACAACATGAATCCTATAGTGTTTTGTTTTAAAAGTGTGTTTAACTGACATACAAATAAGCTTTATTTATGACATATTCACCTTTTTATGTCATTGTAATTTGTTTGATACCCTGCCCTACCCTTCCTCCGCTGGATTTTCCTCACATATGGGCCACATTTACTTTCAATTCACACACTCATATGCACACACACACACACACACACACACACACCCTCACCCCTAGATTTCACTGGTTGAATATCAATAAACAAATTAATACCAATTTCAGAAAAGACCCAAGCTCATTTTTTTGATTTAGTTATTATACTATTATTGGCTTCCGGTGCTTTTAATTCAAGATGTAGGTCATGAGTATTGAGAAATGAATGGAACACTGTTCTCTGAAATGATAATGAGGTAGACACTTTGGAGATTCAATAACTCAAATGGTTTTATAAAATACTTTGTTTTTATGATGAATATACAACAAAAATTGAGGTCCTAAACTTGTATGATAGAAAATTATTTCAAGGAAAGGGGATTTTGAAAAATTACTTGTTCTCAGTGATATGTGGTGACACACACCTTTAATTCCACCACTCAGGAGGAGCTGGTCCTAATTCCAATGAAATGTATATTAGCTCCATCAGCAACATGACCAACTCAAGAAAGACCTGAAACTCAGATACAGGGCTTAAAACATAAGAGAAGTATTGGCATTCACTTTAAGTAATTGTCAGATTTCAGAGGTTAGTTTTCCAACAAATTCAAACTGATGTCCAAACTTTATTATAATACTCTCAATTTCTTCAAGGTAGGTTTTTGTCTTGGATTTAATAAAGCAAGTCTTTGTAAAGAGAAAATCTTGAAAAGGGATTTGATTGTTTTGCATTAAACAACCTATTTTTTAAGTAAAAATCTCAAAGGATTGTTTGCTCTTTCTCATCCTGTATTCACTTCCTCTTTCTTTATTGTAACATTTGAAAAATGACAAATCACACTGAGTATAAACTTTTAACATTTGGGTGATTCAGAGGAGGTATTCAGGCAACAGATTTCCTGGCTAAATTTCAATAAGCCAAATATAAAAATAGGATTAATTAATATTTTCTACCCAGTTGAATTATTTTCATCGATCAATCTATGAAGAGGACATGGGAGCTGCACATCCATTCCTTTCAATTAAATAATTAATCAGATCCATTTAGCATCATCATTATGTAGAGAGGCATAACCTTAAATTTTTTTAAAAAAGTCTCCATTCATTTGGCATTAATAATGAAAGACACCAATAAAAAATAAAAGCAAGGTTAATGGCACATTGGAATTCAGTCAGAGAGAAAGGGGGTGGCACAAGCCAGCATATGATAAAGTTTAGACACTGAAGGTGAAATGATATTTGTGGCTTGTACTTCATCTTTGCAGGTTTGCTTTTAAAAAATTGATGAAGTGAATTTTCCGTAAATGTTTTATTGCTTTGTATGGAAAGGCTGTGGCCCGAGATCGGACATATATTGATAAAATAGTGGGTTAATTGCCAAATATACCTCATCTTGTGTGGAGGATAACATGCAGAGGCAATTGCAGGTTTGATATATCAATCTTGTTAAATCAATCATTACAAATTATCTCAGAAAGGTGCCTGCAATGCAGTGGCAAAGCCTATGCGGAAGCCAGCAAGGCTCACCCAATGAAAGCAGCACAGAGTTCTGTATTGTTTCTGAAATGGATTCTCAAAGAATACTCAAGAAATTCAGATATAACAGTTCATATTTGTACATTAAGCATCTTTTGCCTTGTACAGACTCCTATGTTTCTCATGACTCTGGGCAACTTTTTAAAATTAAGATTTACAGAGAAATAATCTTTAAGAAGTTGGTAGATCCAAGTCCCACTTCTTGTAGCAGGGTTTCTTGGTTGTAATCATTGACAGGTCTCCTCAGTGTGGGTTTCTTCAGGCTCCTTGCATCCTGATAGATGAGCCATGCTTGTTCCTGTGAGAAAATGATGTTATATTTCTACTTTGCCTCCATAGCTGCCTTTTGCTAAAAGTGTTTTAATGTTGAGTAAATATCATAATGTGTCCACTGCAACCTAAAATGATACATGCAAAGTTCTTTGATTTCTGGTTTAACTCACTTACTAAGGAGGAATAGAGAAAGATTCCATTTCCTCCTTCCTCCCCCATGTAGATTTCAGCACCAATTCACTTTATTTCCCTTTCAAGCATCTCAAAGATCTCATACTTCTCTGCACCAAAGGTTTCAGCAAAGTCATCACCATGACCTACATCTTGTTATACAAATGGGAAATTCTCATTCCATTTGCTTATACAAACTGATAAATATGCATCAATCATACATGTAAACATACAAACACGTATTTACATACATGTATACATATCTACTTGCAGTCTAACCTCAGCTGTCAATTCATTGCCTTTGGTTATCTCTCATAAGCAATATCCAGGTTATTTCAACAAAAGACATCTTTCAGGTGTTGGAATGAATGAGCAGTATTATAACTCTTCACTGTTTCTTTCAGCGATGAACAGTTGCATGAACAGATCTCCTAAAATAAGGTCCAATGAGGCATAGATAGACATCAATATGTTTATATGTAGCTGGACTTGTGCTTCTGATTTTCTTTTCTATAAATTAAGAGAGAAATAGCAAATATAAGTCAATAGACATAATACCACATGTACAATAACACTGTAATGAAAACCACACTTCCTGTTCAGCATACAGGTATGCTCAGGCTTCATTTTGTCGCTGTTCATTCTCCTAGGTGGATCCTATTTGCAGTTGCAGTCTCTATAGGCCAGTAATAGGCTTCTCTGACTGAGAACATCTCTGGCTTCTTGAATGGCCATGTCCAATGGCCGTGTGATGGTGATATATGGACAGGTGACTCAGGGGAATCAGGGTATGAAACATTTCTCAGCCAGTTATGAGCTGTTTGTGGGAAATCAGTCTGCCTAATTCTACCCCTGCTTTGTGCCCTGTTGTCCAATCTGACTTTCAGCCTCAGTTATTAAACCTGAATTTTTAAAAGCACAGTGATTACACTTGAAACTACTTATACTACTTTAATTTTGTATAAAACATCTCTGAGCAACCTAAGAACCCAGCTTGACTCCAGATGGTATCATAATAATGTACAGTACAGCTAAAAAGAAATCCCAATTTTTCCTAATTGGCATTCATGTGAAAATTAGGAAAGGCTTTCAGCCTACTCAATTATTCATCGTTACTATGTGTTCTCTAAAGTTACCACTCTTGGCTCATCTGCAGATTTAAATATAAAATAAACAGTATAATTTAAAATAAAATGCAGTAAATGGAGCTGGTGTTGACAGCCACTGTAAAGACACTTCCATATTTCTAAGTCTTTGACAGTGACTGCGTGTCATCAGATTTGTCTTGGTAAGAAATTTAACAAATAATGTGAGCAATAAACAGAGCTAAAGAAGCTAGTATTCAGAACTCGGACTTCAGGACCACATGAGAGCAGTAATCACATATTTTTGATTAATTGCTTCACACATATTCCTGTTTTTAACACATCTTCAGTAAATTAGACAAGACTACTAAATGTGTTATAGAAGTGATGTCAAAGATCATGTATTGCCCCATTTGGCTTTGCACTGTTATAGTTTATTAAGAGAGAAAGAAGGAAGAGTAATGAAAGTAAAATTAGATGGGAAACATCCTAATGTAATTTTTAAAAGCAAAGTTTTAATTTGACCATTGCCCTCATCTATTTTTAAAATGATTATTTCAACAGAGAGTGTTTCTCTTGAAATTAATCTTTGAAGTTAGCATACAAGGTCACGCATTCCTTGATGGCATTTCTACATGTGTGCCATTATACGATTTCCTATTTACCCATCTCCCTACTGAGTGCATTTCTGCCCCCAAATCCTCCATTCCTCATTCATGTATCAGTTCATTTTTTATAAACCTCCTCTGCCCCAATCTTCCCATTCTTTAAATTCCAACAGTTTTGAATACAGGTGTTCTCTTCCCCAGAGGCTTTCAGTAGAGTTATTTGATAATTGTAATGATTAGACATCAAGACCAATAAAAAAAACTCACTAAATTATACTTGTGGAACCCTCTCTGTCTCAAGGACAGTGCTGGGAGCATTACCAGGATTAGTTTTTGCACAGCCTCCACAACATTCCTATAAGTTATGATAAGCCCTTACTTCACATGAAGAAATGCAGATATAAGATAAGTAATTTGACAAATATCCAAGGGTTAGGAACTTTTGACACTGATATTTGAGTCAAATGATAGCCATGCAACATGTTAAACCATGGTAAGTGCCAGACATGATTTTGCACTCCAAACATATTTATCAGCTTTTCTTCATATTAACAATGAGAAATAAGGCCTCCCCCAGGCTATGGAATCCATTTTCTCTGCCTACATCTTCTCAAACTCAGTTCATCAATGTTAGAACAGCTTCCTTGATTCTTTACCATGTTCAATGTGCTTCAGAGACTTGGCTTTGCTGCTGCTTCAAAGTCAGGTTTTTTGCAATGTGTTTTCCTGACTTTCTTCCTTTACCTAACTCCATGCTCAAATGATACACAAAAATGTAATGCCATCAGCATTCCTTCTAAGATATGAAACACTTCATATGCTTTAGTTTCAATTGTATTTATAAGAATTATTGTCTTACCCTGTAATCTAATGATAGGTGTATTTTTTCCACACAGTTGAAGCTTTAGAAGAACAAAGTCTTTCTCAATCTTCTCCCTACTGGATATGATATCTAGTGGTTATGCTGGCATGGTAGAGGAGGGGTTGTTAACTTATATTTATGGAAGGAGGCACAAAGGTGAGGGAAACACAGAGGAAAGAACCCTGCGAAGCTATCTTATTTTATAGTGCTGAGGATTCTCCCGCCTCCATCTTCCTGCTATCTTCTCTGCTAACTCTTTGTCAATAGTTTACCTCTAAAATATAGAAAGGTTTTCTACTTTGGGCTCCTTATTGCCTGATCTCCAAAAACTTTTCTTCTTTTTCCTTCTTTTCTCCTATGTTTAAATAATAAGATTTAATCAGACGATTCCTGCTGTCATGACCATTCTTATACCATGGATGTGAAACACTTTGAAGTGAAAAATTTACCCTCTTCTCTGTTAGGTGCAATGAAAACCACTGAGCCAAGAATCCATTGATCTTTTCTTTCCTTGAACTGTGTAAGGAAACATATAACCAAGCTTTCCTTGACTTTGAAGCCATGGCAGAAAGTGGCACACTATGAAGGCTGTGGTTCACACCAGGCTGGAGGCGTTAATGTCTGATCTCTTGTGACCCTCATCTAAACTTCATGGCAAAGATTAGTTATTGCTTCACTTAGAGGCATGCAATGATTCTTTCCCTCCCCTGCTGAGATCTAGGACAACTGAACAGCTTCTTGTACGTTGACTAGAGATACAGTATCTGGCATAACACTGGAACAAGGTAGAGATTCAAGTTCGAGGCACATAGTAAAGGCTAAACCCTGTCCCCGCATCAAAGCATTGAAAAGAAGTTTTAAAACAAAAACTGTAATGATGACAATGAATGAATGCATAATGGAGTTAGATTTCAAAAGTTCATTTTTGTGTACTTATGTAATTTCTATCCTACACTTGACACACTCCACTTTCTGTGTCCTCAGTCCTCTCAAATTCATAACCATGTCATTATTGTCACATGTATATACCTGTGTATATATGCACACATAAATATATGAAGAGAGCCTGGTAAACTTAAACATATATGTGTGTGTGTGTGTGTGTTTGTGTGTGTGTGTACACATTAGTAAATATATTATTACAACTTGGTGAATCCATTTAGTGTTATCTCTATGTGTATGCATTTGTGACTGACCACTTGGGATGTGATAACTTATCAAAGTGGCTTGTCCCTGATAGGTAAACTGAAGGTTGATTCTCCTTTTCTTAGCCATCATTAGATGCCTGTAACACTTCATCTAGAAGTAGGACCTTGGCTTCATGAGATATCCCCATCCATCTTGGTACATCCAATGATGTTGTCGTTGTACCAGTCTTGTTTCAATTTCATGGGTGCAGCTTTCTGTCACATATGGAATGAATTTTCTCATAACAGATTCCTGCTCCTCTGACTCTTACAACCTTTCTTCTCCATCTTTCCTGAAGTTCTGTGACCCATAAATTTAGGAGTTGCACTGTGGACATGCCAGTTGAAGATGAAAACCCCAGGGTCAAATGTTCTTTGAATTTTGACTAGTTGTGGATTTCTCTTATAATTTCTGACTGCTATAACAAGAAACTTATTTGACAAGGAGAGTGAAGTGTATTTAGCTGTAGCTGTGAGGGTGTTAGAGTGAGGTCTATTGGTTTATCCTGGATTAAGGAAGTGGCAGTAGTAGGTTTACCTCAAGGTTTATGCTTTCCCTTGCCACAGGCAGTAGGGAGGTTTACAGTACAAGGAATGAATTACCTCCTATAGAGTGGCCTTTAGGTCTAATATGATGACTGCTAGTTGTCCCCCAAGATATAAGTGCTTTATTGTACTCATGGGTGTATCATACCATGCTGGCTCATCATTGTGGATGGTAGTAGGTCTTACAGCTATGTAGGACTATTAATTCTTTTTTTTTTCTCTTGGCAGCTTGAATAGCATTGTCATATATGATATTAACCAGTCCTCAGGGATAAGGCTTTCAAGTCAGTTACATCTTGATTTTTCAACATCCTGTGTCCAAATTGAGTGATAGCTTTAGCCAATTCAGTCTACATACAAGTATGGAAGGCAAGCAACACAATGGGCAACAGCCCTACATTGTTTGAGGAATCCCTTGAACTCTCCTGACCAACAACTCCAAGAGAGTTTTTGCCATACCTGGTTCTGGGGTTTTTTGTTGGCTACTCTATGCCCCCTGACTTAAGCAAATATAAAAACAACAAGAACACAAGAAATTCACCAATGAGAAACTACAGCTATTCTAGATGCACATGATGATATCACCATCTCTCTATATCTCTATCCATCCCTCTGCGATCTATCTATCTATCTATCTGTCTGTCTGTCTGTCTGGTCTGTCGGGTGGAGCGAGCTGAGCGAGCGAGCTCGCTATGCGAGCCGCGAGCGAGCGAGCGAGCGAGCGAGCGAGCGAGCTAGAGAGCGAGCGAGCGAGCGAGCTAGCGAGCAGGATCGAGCGAGCAGCGAGCGAGCGAGCGAGCGAGCGATGCAAGCATCTAGCAGCGCGCGTCGAGTCGATCTAGCGAGCGATCGAGCAGCGAGCGAGCGAGCGAGCGAGCGAGCTAGCGATCGATCGTAGGCGAGCTAGCAATCATCTATCTATCTATCTATCTATATATCTATCATCTATCATCTATCTATCTATCTATCTATCTATCATCTATCTATCTAATCTATCATCTATCTATCTATCTTCTATCTGATATAAATAGATATAATAGGCATATACATTTGTAGAGAGAAATCATGATATCATGTGTATCTAAAACAATAAATAAGATGTAGTTATACACCATCATAGCCCTGAAAATTTTTGGAAATTTTGAAGTTACTTTCTTGATCTTGATTAAAATTCTATTACAAAATTATATGTATACTATTCTAGACATTTACATGGGAGCCACAATACTGAGTTATTATCCAGATGTTTCCAAAGAAACACCCCAGATGGTAGACATGTATTTGAAAGATCTAATTTGGAAAATTTTACTGAATTGTTATTAAGCCGAAACATCTACATAATACATTAAAAACAAATAAGAGCTTCGAGTGGCGTGGTTTTGTTTTAGTTTCACTCATCTAACTTATTTCTTTTCCTTATTTTCTATTTTCAACACTCTAAATCAGTTATCTCACATTTGACTTATAATAATGGAATACATATTTGTGTATTTACTTTTCATCCATAATCAGTTCTACATACCACCTGCAAGCTGATGGCCTGGATGGAGGGTGACTTTATTTTGAAAGTCTCCGACTTTTTTCATTACTTTGAGGATAAATACCAATTTTTATCTTTTGTAAAGCTATTTTTAAAAATTTTTGAGAATAATATAATTACATGATTTTCTTACTTCCTTTCCTTCCTTTCTATATAATACCCACCTTACTTTAAGTCAAATCATCTCACCTTTTTTTTTAATTGTTGTTACAGATATTTGTGTGTGTGTGTGTGTGTGTGTGTGTGTTCCTAGACATAATTATACAAAATGTTCAGTCTCTATATTATTTGTGCATTTCGTGCATGTATGTTTTCAGGGCTGACCATTTGATACTGGATACCCAAATAGCGTGCTCTTCCCTGAGGAAGATAATTGATCCCTTGCTCAGTTTTATTTAGTTACTTGTAGTCCTTTGTCTGTAGCTGAGACCTCATAGGATTTCTTTCATCTATGTCTATTGTTGTTGCCCTGGTTCAGGTCATGTTTAGGTAGTCATCATGTGGGTGAGACATTATCAGTTTAGCTTCTCTAAAATTTCTAGAAGATATAATCTCACAGCAAACTTCCTCTTTCTCTGGGTTTTAAAATCCCTTTCCCCTCTTCCACAATGATTCCTGAGCCTTATGTACAGAAATTATATGGTAGATGTAGTAATTGTGGCAGGAGTTTACAACTCTGCATTTTGATCATTTGTGGTTTTTGTAATTGTCTTTGTCTCTTGCAAAATGAAGTTTCCTTGATGAAGGACAAGAACTATACTTATCTATAGGTATAGAGATAAGATTTTAGAATGTAGTTAGGGATTATTCTGTCTTTATTATATGGTAGTTGTATGTTATCCTTCCAGGATCTATAACTTTACTAGGCTTGGATAGTTGGCAAGGCTTCTAACACTAAGCATGATTTTCCTCTTGTTGAGCAGGCCTTCACTCCAACTGGAGAAGTATTGGTAACTACCAAGGTATGCATGCCATTATTTTGCCTTTAGGATTACTATGTGATCGTGGTCATTGTTGCAGTTCAGACATTGTAGCTACAACTATTGATTGTTTCCCTCGTTTGGAAATTTGTATGTTATTTTCTGGTACCATGAAAGCTAGTTCTCAGGGAGTAGGTTATCATGTTAGATCCAGCTTGGGTCCTTTGAGTCATGTGTCCAAAGTACATGGTATGTTTAGCTCTATTATGATTTACTTTTGGTCATGATAATATACCTTCATAAACAAATAAATACATTTCTTCCCATACTTACAATACTTACTACCTTTAGAAATACTGTTTTAGTGAGAAAGTCCCATGTAGGAAGTAGAAGTTGACTCTAAGGCCATCTAAAATGGTGTGATACCTGGCAGCTAGCTGGAGTAAAATATACAGTATGAATAAGAATAAATTAGAATGTTCTTGAGATAATGAAAAGGGAGACAAAGCAAACCACACAGTTTCCATCCCTGAAAGAACAAATGAGGAAAGCATTTATAAACTAAGGTTATGACATATGATTGGAAGAATGGATGTTGGTGCACAAAAAAGTTTTACAATAGCCCAATGTGGAGTATAACAAAGGCTTGTTTATTTGGGGATAAACTCACAGAAAGGGTAGTGATCCATAGTCCTATGCGAGAGCTGGGAACTGAAACTGAATTCAGCAGTCAAGAGGGCTGTATATGCTTTTTGTAAATGCAGACATTTATAGTACATAAGACCATGCCCAAAGTGGGCTGGTATCTTAAAGGCTATTGACTGAAGGAGTTCACACAACACCTCCCTCTTTTGTCAAAATAGGAGAGTTCTAAGCCCAATACAAAACTATATATAATATGAACAAATATCAAGTATTGCCCAGAGAAAAAAATAGGCACAAACATACATAAAAATTAGAATTACAACCAGCATAAACAGCATCAAACAAGAAACATACGCTAACTGTTCAATAGTTGTCCTATCCTAAGGAGTCTAAGTTTTACATTAAAAATGGCTTGATTAAGTCATGAGAGGAAAGTAACTATGACTATCTAGTCTTCGACCCCATCAAAGATCTGAGAATGGAAATAGTATTACTTGAGTAAACAGGAAGTACAGTTAGCAACTTCAAAAAGGTTCAAGAAATGACAGATATAACCACCTACCTGGCCAATAACCCAGAGACTAACTTGCAATGTTGGGGCAACCTACTTTGACTAAGGTTTAGAGACAGACCATATTCAGAGGCAGAAAAATTTGAAAAGCTGCCTTACCCTGTCTTGGAAAGGTTTGGCAGTCTTTTTGCTTGTATCTATTTGTCCAGTTTGGACACTGTGCATTTTGTTAGTGTTGATGCAAGGGCAGCTCTTTGCACAAAGGCCAGTTTTACCAAGAAGAAAACAAACTTCAAGTGGAGTGTCTTCAGTGCCCAACATTCTTTCAGGAATAGATTGGTGCTGCCAGGAGCAATCATGTCTCACATCAACAAAATTCTAAGTTATATAATGTCATATTTTATAGTTCTTTGAAGTGTTTGAAGATTACCTTTGAAGTGGCTGAAGATTACCTATGTGGAAAACAATCTATGTAGCTAAATAGCCTGACTAGTCTATCTATAAGCATGACAAACATGGATGACTATTGTCCTATAATTTTTAATACCTATACAGTTTAAAGACTAAGACTTATTAAGAAATTTAAAAGGTAAACAATTTTTAAACAAATGTGCAGCAAATGACAACAATGACCTCAAAACATAAACAATGTGTAAGTATCTTGATCAGAGGTAGAAATGTATAGTGCAATATGATAAATATATTCTAAAATTGCATCAATATCCAAAATACCTTAAGCAGAGGTAGAAACATACATGTATATAATATGAGAAAACAACTTTGCATAAGTGCACAAATATTATAAACAGAAATAGGAGCATATCAATATAACAAATATAATTATAATTTGTATTAATATAAAAGAATATATACCAATATAAATTGTCTATCAATAACTCATAAGTAATCTCACTGTTACTATTATTATTAGTGTGAATTAGCTCACACTAATGTACCTATTATTCCAGCCCATCCATTTCTCTTTTTTTCAAGAAAGATCCCTGAGTCTACTTCATTTCCACACCAAACCCTATACCACTTATAACCAACCCCCAATAATGTTTCTAGCCCAGAGGACAAACTTTATTGGGGGAGGGAACATCATTTTCTAAAATTACTTCTAGCTGTCATGGGGGTGATGTTATTTCTATGGGATCCTGTAAAAATTAAAATGATGGTTAGTTTATTTTCAAGATTTCTGTCTGGGTGCAATTACAGATAGTCTCTGAGTAGTCAGAAAGGTTTTGTTAAAGTTCTCATTTGCGGTTCTGGCCAGAACATTGTAAGAAAGTGCACCATGTCAGCTAGCCAAGTTGGAATCATCTCGAGCAGCTTGTAACCCAAAACTGATCTTAAATGGGGCTATCAGCATAATGACATCATATCAACCAGTTGGATTCATTGTGGGGCTCTATCTTCTTCTTGTAATGGTCAAAGATTACTGCAGAAAAATTTATTGTTCATTCTGGAAAACTGAAACATTATTCATATAAACATATATTCAATGAAAGGTACAATAGAGATAAAAATAGGTATAGGGAGAAGTAATTTTTGAAAACAGAATTTTGGTAATAATATTTCCTAAATTTTATCTTCCATCTGTCCCATAACAGGTGGCTCCTGATATGAGACAGAAACTCTGAATTTTTTTTAACAACTTGTGTGGAATTAAAGAAGGATATCTACCATCCAACTTTAAAATCAGCTTTGATTTTTAATAAATGGCAACTACTATTATATGTATGGCATTAAGATCTTACCATGCACAAGATTGGTATCACAAGTCAGATTTCTCTTTGCTTGGCGATTCTTTCTGGTCAGCTATCTTTTCTTCTTTAAGCATCTACATGCACAAGGTCTCTTCAATTTTTGAAGATAGGTATTTTCCTACAAAGACAAGAACAGAACCCTGACCCAACCCTTAAGAGATTTCCTTTCAACCTGTAAGATTATCATCTCTGTGGATGAACTGTCATTTCTATTTATAAAGAGGTTTCTTCTTCTTAAACCAATTTTTAAATTAATTTTGATGGTATCTATAGCTTTTCTTCTCCTGTGGAAGCAATGTAGCACATCTCCTGCTTTCCATTTTGAGGATAACAATCCTTGAAATACGCCAACTAATTTAATTCAGAAGTTTTTTCTATTTTCCAATGTCTCTCTACTGTCATTTTTTCTTTCTCATTAGCATTAAGAAAGTTCAAGGTGAATAAAGCAGTATGCAATTTATTTCTGGAGGTATTTTTTTTGGTTTTTTCGAGACAGGGTTTCCCTGTAGTTTCTAGACCCTGTCCTGGAACTAGCTCTTATAGACCAGGCTGGCCTCGAACTCAGAGACTCCTGCCTCTGCCTCCTGAGTGCTGGGATTAAAGGCATGCACCACCACCGCCCGGCTTCTGGGGGTATTTTTTATCCCTTTCTGTTTGTTTAACATATACTTTATAGTTTGATTTGACCTTTCTTTAACTGCCTGACCTGTAGGATTGTGTAGTATACCTGTAATATACTTTATATTATAATAAGCAAAATCTGTTTCATTTTCTTAGAGACATATGTTAGACCATTTTCTGTGTTTATTTGTTCAGGAATACTCATGATGGTCATAGCTTCTAGTAAATGTGTGATTACTGAATCAGTCTCTGAACTAAAAGAAGTTTCCCATTGGAAACCTGAATAGGTATCAATGGCGTGATGTACATATTTTAATTTTCCAAATTTTCCAAATTGGAACACATCCATCTGCCAGATTTCATTCCTTTGAGTACTCTTTGGGTTACTTCTTGCAGGTAGTGGTGTTTCATTAAAAATATCAACAACAAACAATTAAAACAGCTCCTTACAATCTACTTAGCTTGTTGCCATGTAATAGAAAAATCCTTTTTAAAACCTTTACTATTGACAAGAATTTTTTTATGAAATTGTGAAGTCTTCAGCACATTTCCAATCAATTTCTGCATTACCTCATGCTAGAGAACCTGGCAGACCTGTATGAGATTATATGTGTGTTATGTATGTGGGACAAAACCTATATCTGATTAAATCTTGAGCCCGAATAAATAATGAAGTCAATTCTGTATCACTTGGTATAAATTCAGCAGCTTCAATATGCAAAACAACTCTGCATATTGTAAATCGATAACTATATTGAGAGGTTCTTTAAAATCCTTTAGTACCATGAGAATAGTATATAATTCTAATTTTTGGACAGAATCATAAAAACTTTTTCTAGTTTATGCAAATCTTCTGATTTGTAACCTGCCTTTACTGATTTATTTGCATCAGTATAGAATGTAGGGGCTTCAGTTATTGGTGTGTCACATTCAGTGAAAGGAAAGTATCCAATTAGCTATCTTTATGAGGTTAATTCTGTCACTTTTGGAATAGTTGTTATTACTCTCTCCCAAAAAATTAATACAAACTCTTTGCCAGGGTTTATTGTCTGCCCACAATTTTTAGTTACATCATTATTAAAAGGTACTATAATTTCTGTTGGGTCTATTCCTGCTACTTGACAAAGTCTCAATTTTCCTTAATTCAGAGATCTTTTCCACATAAGATTTTAATTTTATATTTAGTTTATATGATTAAAAGATCCATTCTAAGATAATATCTTCACTCTGCATTAATATTTCTGTAGGGGACTATTTGGATGGCAATATGACCAGAATACCATTAAAATTCAGATCTAAATGATCTACTTGGGCCTCCTGTAATTTATCTTTAATCACAATAAATTCTTTATTAGCTTCTGCTGGTAATTTCCTGGGACTATTTATGTCTTTGTCACCATCTATGGTTTTATTTAAATAAATTATTTGATCAGGTGTTATCCCAGAAATGGATAGTAGGTTGGAAATATCTCCTAGCAATCTTTGGGAGTTCTTAACAGTCTACAATCAATCTCTCCTAGTTTACACTTTGTGTGTTCTAATTTTCTGTAAATCTATTTTATAACATAGATGATAGAATCTTATCTTTGTATTTTTTTAGGAACAACTTGTAATTCCCAAGTAGGCAAACACTCTTAACTTCATAAAACTTTCTTTCTAAAGTATCTGCAATTGATTAACATAGCAAAATGTCATCTATGTAATGGTAAACTATAGATTTGTGTGATTGTTTATGTATTATTTCTAATGGTTGACTTACAAAATATTGGCACAGGGTAGGACTATGTAACATTCCTTGTGTGAGGACCTTCCCTTGATATTGTTTTTAGTAAACTGAGAATTATTGTAAGTAGGCAATGTGAAAGCAAATTTTTCTGTCCTCTTCTTGTAAAGGTATAATGAAGAAACAATCTTTTTATTTTATTTTTTTTATTTAATATTTAAAAAATTTCCATCTCCTCCCCTCCTCTTCCTCCTTCCCTCCCCTTCCTTCCACCTATACCCTTACTCCCTCCCTCTCCAGGCCAAAGAGCCATCAGGGTTCCATACACTATGTTAAATCCAAGATCCTCCCAACTCCCCAGGTCCAGGACGGTGATCAACAAAACTGATAAGGCTCACACAGAGCCCATCCATGCCATAGAGTCTAAGCCCATGGCCATTGTCCTTGGGGGTGGGGTAGGAAGGGGCAAGGGGAGATGGGGAAAGAAAAGCATGAAGGGGAGGATGGGGAGAGCTTGGGGGAATGGGATGCTTGGGATATAGGAAGGGTGGATATGGGAGCAGGGAAGCATATATCTTAATTAAGGGAGCCATATTAGGGTTGTCAAGAGACTTGACTCTAGAGGGGTTCCCAGGTGTCCAGGGAGATGCCCCCAGATAGTTCCTTGGGCAGCTGAGGAGAGGGAGCCGGAAAATGCCGGATCCTATAACCATAATCATGAATATCTTGCATATCACCATAGAACCTTCACCTGACGATGGATGGAGATAGACACAGAGCCCCACATTGGAGCCCAGGACTGAGCTCCCAAGGTCCTGATGAGGAGCAGAAGAGGGAGAACATGAGAAAGAAAGTCAGTACCATGAGGGGTGCATTCACCCACTGAGAAGGTGGGACAGAACTAACGATGGAAATAGAAAACACTATTCTAAGTGAGGTAACCCAGACCCAAAAAGATGAACATGGAATGTTCTCACTCATAATCGGTTTCTAGCCATAACTAAAGGACATCGAGCCTATAATCTGTGATCCTTGAGAAGATAATAAGAAGGTGAACCCAAAGAAAAACATATAGTTATCCTCCTGGATATTGGAAGTAGAGAAGAAACAATCTTTTAAATCAATAACTATAAGAGGTCATCCTTTAAGGAATAGGGAAGTCAAAGAAATTCCAGTTTGCAGAGGGACCATTGTTTGAATCACCTTATTAGTAGCTCATAGATCAATTTTCCAGATTTATTTTTAACAACAGTTACAGGAGAATTCCAAAGCCTGGTTGATTCTTCAATATGGTGAGCCTCTAGTTGTTCCTGTACCAGCTGTTCTAGAGCCTGCAGTTTCTCTATTGTTAAAGGCCATTGTTTAACCCATATATATTTGTCAGTTAATAATTTTAAATGTTGGGTCTCTGAAGGTTTGCAAGTTGTTTTGTGTTTTTGCAAACCCTGAGTGATTGGTGACTGTTTTTAATAGTAACTTATATATCTTTCTCAGAAACATGAGTTGGTTTATGTTCTGTTTCTGAGACTTCAGGAATGGTAATCTGGGTATTCCATTGCTTAACAAATCATGACACCATAGATTCTCTGCTATATTAGTCACATACGGCCTCAGCCTTCCTCTCTGTCCCTCTGGCACTATGCATTCAACACATCTCATGTTTTGCTTTACTTGAAGTAGGATTCCCATTCCCAGGAATTTAGCATCTGCCTCAGGAAGAGGCAAATTTGGATGTGAAGATTCTGGAATAATGATAGTCACCTGCAACCCATGGCCAGTAATCACTCAATTATCATGTTATTTATTTGTACTCTCAACTTTGGTCTTTGATTATTTATAGAAATCTGCCAAAATATACATTTTGTATTTTATATTGGAATTTTTGATTTGTCCTTCACGCTTATTCTATCATTCAGAGTAGTATAGTATTTTGCAACAGGCACTGGATTTTCTAATTTTTCTGAAAAGTTGTGTCCTTCCACAGTGACTGGGAATGACTGGATCACGTTTGACCTGTGCACCTGAGAGAGGCCCCCTAAAGAATTTCCTGTTGGTAACATGTTGCCTTTTTTTGTCTCTTGTTGATCTACATTCACTGGGTTAATGTTGACCTTTGATGCATCTTCTACATAATCCGGAAGATTGAGACCTTCTATTTTTGTCATGCCCAGAGGAAACCTTGTTTCTGGAATACCTTTTCCACCATCCTTTCTCAGATGTCCTATTCTACCATAATTAAAACATTTGGTATTTCGTTGTCTTTCTATACCTTTGGAAATTTCTTCTCCTATCCAAGCCTCAGTATTATAGTCAAAGGACTCACCATTGCATGTTTGCAGGATCCATTCATCCATTGGTGCTGATTTGATCTTTAAAGGCTCAAGTATCTTTTAGCATTCTAAGATGGCATTTTCAAAAACCAGAGGTTCAATAAGTGTTCTTCTAACTTCTGAATCTGTTACCCATATTTATACAGCTTTAGTTAATCTTTGTAAAAAGTCACTAATTTTTCAAACTAGCTTAACTCCATTTTAATTTTTAGAAAATTGATTGGTCAGCAGATGTCACAGTTATAGCTGGAAGGCAGGTCTTAGATCAGTACTTTAATTACCTAAGATTCAGAATTACTAACAAACTTAGTTAATCACTTAAGAGTAACACACCTGCATAGGGAGAAGGTTTGAGTTGGGCAGAATATTAAGGAATCCAGTTCTTACAGGTAGTTGTGAGCTTGGGCCAAGCCTTTGTGGATCTGAACTGGGAATGCTAACCTGTGTTCCAGTTGCAGGGTTAGAGCTCCCAGAGTCAGAGCCAGGCCTGACCAGAGTAGGCCTGACAGAAGCCAGAGAAGATGTGGAGGAGTTTTGGTAGGAAGTCATGGGCAGAACTGACTCAGCTGCAAAGAAGGCAGAATCAAACCATGCCTGCCTGGGCCTATGGGAAATTGCCAGGTCACCATGATGGGTCAGCCAAACTATGGGGTGGAGAAGGCTGCAGGTGGGGTCTGAGCAGAGCCCAGCAATGGTGTGGACTCAGGCCACTTGGGCATATTGGGCACCAATTTGTTGACATACAAAAAAGTTCCACAATAGACTAGAATGGAGTATAACAATAATTTATTTATTTGGGATAAACTTACAGAAAGGACAGCCATTCACAGTCCTCTTTGTGAGCTGGGAACTAGAACCAAATCCAGCAGCCAAGAGGTACATGCATGCTTTTCATCTGCATTTATAGTACCCAAGACCATGCCCCAAATGGGCCAGTAACTTAAAGGCTGAAGGAGTTCCCACAGGAGATGCACATGTCTAAAGAGAAAAAGAACAATTTCTGTGCCAGTTGTAGTCGAGCGAAATTATTGAATTTCAAATATGAAGAGAGATTAAGATCCATTTGGACTGTTGAGTATAAAAAACAATTCAGACAAAGTGGAACATAATTTTTATATTGGGCTCCAACCACAGAAATATATTCACATCAGAAGATCGTTAATCAGCATCAACACATTTATTATAAAATAAATTTCTTTCAGGATAGTTGTAGAAACAAGTTTTTCTTTAAATATAAAATACAAAACACTACACCTGAAATACTCCCATAAGTCTTGCTAAACCAAATCCCACATCTGCTCTCACTTCCACAAATCTGTCTACTAGAAACAATAAAATCTATTCTTTGTTACTCATCAAAAGATGGCTTTATTAGGACAGAGAACATTGTCACCATGGAAGTAGTGATCAGGCCCAGAAAGCATTAAAAAGGGACAGTACATCAAACCAGGGGCTGCAAGATGGAGCCTTAAAGCAAAAAGAGGCTTCCATTTAAAACTTAGAAGCTTCATTAAGAGGGGTAGCTTGAAGTGCAAGAGGCATAGCTGTCACATTCAGGATGATAGGAGGAGGCATGGAGGAGAATTTCCGAGAAATCCCCCAATCTTTAAAAGAAGAATATATTTGAATATAGAACTGAGATTCAGAACTGTGATTATGAGTCTATTTGTAGTAGCAGAATAGAATTTAAATGTGATAACCATCCACAGTGCAATAATAAGAATAGTAACAACAGAGGGGGAAGGAGTCAGGGATGCAGTATAAGGATTCACACTTGTCAGTCTTCACTACACAGGCTGTGGCACTGACTTCAACTAATGCAGGTATTGTAGGATAATAATGATTACAAGTTTAAACATTTTTAAGATCTTTATGTATGAAAGGATCATTAACATCCTTGGGGTTTTTGTATTGAATTAGCTTTCATTTGAAAGTGAGATATTCCTTTACCTGTTTTTTTTTTTGTTGTTGTTGTTGTTGTTCTTGCTCTTAAGGTAAAGTAAAATTCAAATCTTAGTAAAATAAAATTATAAACAATAATATTCTTTATAAATGCTATGTTTATTGCTCTAGAGGTGATTGAACTTGGGAGAGTGGAGCTTAAAATTGAAGCAGACAAAAGTCTTAGACAATAGCCAACTTTATTCCGAACATCAAACAATTTATTAAGAGAAACCTCATGAGTGAGTTTTCAATTGCAAGGACAAGCCACCATGGCAAACATGATTTTCCATGGAGGCATATAAACAAAAAACATGCCCAGTTGCTATGAATGATCTAAAGTAAATTCATTCTTTTTTTATGTTTTGAATTTATTAGCTAAGGACCCTGGCACTTCAGATACCAACATTTGCCATTGATCCAAGCTAATTCTTTCTTTTCTTTTTTTTCTTTTCTTTTAAATTGAGCTCTACATTTAGAAAAAAGTAAAATTATTCTTATCCACTAAAACTGGGAGGGGCACAGAAGCACATTTTGTGTTTTTGAAGAAACTGAGGTGACAAGATCCTGGTTTTTTTTTTTTGTTTTTTTTTTTTTTTTTTTTTTTTTTTTTTTTTTTGCAAGTACTCAGAGTTCCTTTCATATGACTCCAAACTTTGGCTGAGTTACCAAAGTCTTATTCATATATTCATATAAACACACACTCACACACATTCATTTATCCACCCATCTTTCTGATTCGTGTGTACATAATTATCATCCAAAACTAAGAAGGTGTATTGTAGATGGTGGAATTTCAGGTAGTTCTTGTCGCCTTCTGACACATTTTTTTTCCTTGATGTACTGGGGTATTCAAATCAGGTCCACACCATCTTGACTAAGTTATTATTGTGTCTTAGTTTAGAGTAAATCATACTTGTATGAATGACAGTTTTCTGAATCTCAGTACCTTGCCACCAAGCGTTTAATCCACATTCAGGTTTATATATTCCTCTGGAGCCAGCTGTGTCCACAGTCCACCACGAGGTCACTCTGGAAATCAGCTTTTCATAGCTCTGTCAGACATTTCAGGGCATGGCTATGCAATCACAAGGCAAGCCTGCTAGCAATGAGAGCGTAAATGCCAACTGCCCTTGGGAGGGTCACAAACTAATTTGAGTATTAAAAGAGGTTATCACAAATGCAAGTCACTTCATTTTAAACAAAATGCAGAACTTTCTTATCCAGTTATTTTAAGGGGAAGAAACAAATATTGACTCTTCCTGGTGGGAAAATCACTGACTTGCCTACCTTTTCTCCCACTTCCACACTGCATTCTTTAAGTAGCACAGTTACTTTCAAAGAAAGCCTTAAATTGGAATGACTTCACAGGTCATCCCCCCTCCTTCTTCCGGTTTCCTCCCACTGTTGCATGCTAAATAAACACAGCTTGCAGAAATTTACAAAAGAATGTACGACCTTAGAATGAGTATAAATCTAAATCCAAAATACCAATCAACTTATAGCATGTGCCAAACTAGAATTGCTACTAAAGACATCCAAAACAAATTTGGATTGTTTTCTAATTTTTTATAATAATTTATTATTTTTGAAATTATTATGTAATTTCTACTTTTTCCTTTCCTTCCTGGAACCCTTCTGTTCTCTCCCAATTCCACAGTATTTTCCTCTTTAATTATTTTCACACACACACACACACACACACACACACACACACACACACAAATGTTTAAAATTGTCAGAAGGTTATGAATTTTTGAAGAAGGAGGTTTATAACATTAGCGGGCACCTAAGCCATCCAAACTGCCTCAGAAACTATCTTTATAATACTTTGGGGGCTTTTTACTCTTATATCTTTTGATTCAGGGTTCTACAGCAAGTAGAGTAACTTCAATGTTTTTTACAAACTATCCAAAATTACATGAGTAAGGATATTCAGTTTGATATTATGTATAATGACAACCTAATGTTTATGTAGAGTAAAATCTGGAAAGAATCTAACTGAATGTAAATGGGGATCAACTATGTAATGACAGACTATACATTGATTTTAAAATATATGAAAGTTAGTGAGATGCCTCAGTGAATGAAGAATCATGCTGTCATACTGACTTCAGTTTGATCCCCAGGATCCACATGGAAGAAGTATGGAACCAACTCTTCCAAGTTGTCCTCTTGCCTCCACACAAGCATTGTAGCATGCTCAGGCCCCCTTTCATAAATAAATTAATGTAAAAATGTTACATACAACTTGCCTACATGTAAAGAAGTTCTGTAACTTGAACAAATAATTCATATATAAAATCATGCTTGTACATAAAGAGAATTATTAAATTTTAGTATATGTATAAATGCTTATGAAATACTGCCAATTAATTGTTACCATTTAGAAAAGTAAGAGATTTATGCTTTTATACATTTCTGAATTTACAAATCATCAATCACTTAAGTTTTTTAAAAATCAAAAATTTGTTTGAGACGGCAGGACAGAACTAATGGGAAACCACCAAGTCCACTTGGAATGGGACTGATGGAACATGCGACCAAATCGGACTCTCTGAAAGTGGCTGATGGTGGAGGCTGACCGAGGAGCCAAGGACAATGGTGATGGGCTTGGTCTCTATGACATGGACGGGCTCTGTGTGAGCCTTGTCAGTTTGGTTGCTCACCTTCCTGGACCTGGAGGGAGTTGGGAGGACCTTGGACTCAACATAGTGTAGAGAACCCTGATGGCTCTTTGGCCTGGAGAGGGAGGGAGTGGGGGTATGGGTGGAGGGGAGGGGAGGGAAGGGGGAGGAGGAGGGGAGGAGATGGCAATTTTTAATAAAAAATAAATAAACTGGAAACACAAAAAAAAAGAACCACCAAATCAAAAAAAAAAAATTTGTTTGGGGATTTATGTGCCATTGTTTTGTCCCTTTTCTGTTTCTTTAATCTTCAAAAGTTTACAAATGTTATAAATATAGGAACAGATATATTGTTCTGTGTTCTTGAAATATGTATCCCCATAAGTGAAAATAATGAGGGGGTGAAGGCAGAATGGAAGACAAAATGAAATTAGCATAACATGGACTCACCTGGCATCTGTCATTTCTTAGTCATTTGGGATAAATATAAACGACCTGATATCCATAGCATGCCTAGATGTTCCAGGAACCTTGTGATTCTGGCATAGCTGACACAACTTTTCCCCCTAAAATGACGGAAGATACTATGGTCGGGGAGAACGTTTCAATGCGATTATCTAGATGTCTTGGCTTAAAACCTCCAAGTTACATCTGCTTTTAACGAGGCTTTTTGAGAAATCACGGAAGAGAGCTTAACAGTTGTGAGGGGCTACTCAGGTTGGATTCTGTGGGTGGTCATCTCATGGAAAGTCTCTTCTGCCCTAAGTGTGTCACTTGGAGCATTCAGTCCCACCGCTCTTCAAAGTACTTGCAGTTCAGCTAATTTAGCTTTTTTTCTCCACGTTTTCAAACAGTAATTTGTCTTAAAGCACAAAGTGCCCTGAATGGAGGCATCATTTTCTGGTCAGCCATTGAAACTTTCGCATAGATCTGCTTTATACAGCTCTTTCCAGGAAACACGAAGTGAAAAGAAACGGTGCTGCTAAAGGGACCCTACTATTGTGAGATCAGGCTGAAAGTTTTGGCCCTTCTGTGTTTTGGGTCCCATCCCTGTGGTGTTTCACTCTCATGGTCCCTGACTGTAAAAACATTAACTATTACTGTGTATGCTGTTATTGCATAGTCATGTGGGAGTGCAATGGCTCGTGTGCACAGGTGTGTGGCTGTGCGTGAAGGTCAGAGGATGACCTTATTCAGTTGCTTCTCTCCTTCCAGACATGGGTTTCCAAGAACTGAACCCATGTCTGTGTTCGCTGGGCTTCCTTGGCAAGTGTGCTTACCCACAGGAGCCTCTCACCCGCCATACCTTTCTCATTTTTGTATTCCTTTTTGAAGCAGAAGGGTGATTAAGAGAATCATTTTTATTTTATTATAAGCCCTACTTTCTTCTGAAAGTGAATCCGATAAGTGTTCTGTTTGGTAAACAGAAGCAATGGTTGAAAGAAACACACTAAATTAGGATTGGTCAGAGTATAGGCAGGCCCACCTACTGGTGCAGCAGGGCTACTTCCTGAAATCTAAAGATGTCTGATGAGTGAAGACAATGAGTAATAATACTGCATGTTTGGCCCGAGGCAGAGCACATTGCAGGGCTCTGCACTGCCTAGAAAATGATGTTTCTGCCCACATGTATCCTGATGTGTCACTCTCAAGCTGTACCTATCTGTGAGTGCCAGAAATACAGGAAGGTTTTGCCGTACATGCCGGCAGAATTCACTGCAAAGGCCTATGTGCTAAACACAAGCATCAGGAATTGCATGGAATTAAATTTTAATCTCATGTCAGAACTGGGGAATCAATTCAAATATGTACAGTATTTCGAAAGATCCAGCTTGGGTAGTTGTAAATATTAAATCCTAACCTCCAGCTTGCTTCAGATAGTTGAATTTTTTTTCATGAAATTATGAGTTTTTTTTGAAAGGCGTTTCTTTTTTTCTGAATGATTATTATTAGTCCTGCATAACGTTTTTACTTCTTTGTTAAGATTTCTCCATGCTGTTAGGAAATGTTTGTTTTAGGGAGAGGAATTAACTGTTTCACTTATCATATGCACTCCAATGAAATGAAACTCACTCTTTGCATGGTTTATTCAGTCTCTTTAAACATAATTCTCTTCTCTATATGCCATGTTAACAGCTGCATCCCGGAGAGGCCCCACATCACTTTGACATGGAGCGCCGATCCTTTCAATCACTTTTGCCTCCCCAAACAGTATTTTTCTTTGTCTTAGCTTCCCAGCATTGATGGAGGAGTGTCTATGTGTTACTTTCATTGATTAATAAAAAAACTGCCTTGGCCCTTTAAGAAGACAGAAAATTAGGTAGGCGGAGTAGACAGAACAGAATTGTGGGAGAAAGGAAGTAGAGTTGGGGGGACACTTCAGGCAGTCTCCATGCCTCTCCTCTCCGAGATGGACGCAGGTTAAGATCTCTCCTGGTAAGCAACCACCTCGTGGTGCTACACGGATTACTAAATATTTGTTAATTAGCCAATAAGAGTCTGAAACTAATGGGCCAGGCAGTGTTTAAATGAATACAGTTTCCGTGTAATTATTTCGGGTGTAAAGCTAGCTGGATGGCGGGACGCAGCCCCGCCGCTCCCATCTACACAGCATTCCCCTCTGGTTAAAAAGACAATCAACTCATTTTTAATCTTGTGATGACAAAATTGTTGGTGAAAGATTTAACCAATTTTTCTTCTCTATTACCTATTATTCTCATGTTGCATAGTAAACTATTTCCTGAACCTACTGACTCATAAAAAATAAGTGTTTATATTTATTCCCTATAAGAGCAGCAAATGAAATATTTCTGTCAGACTAGCCCAGATTTTGTTCTTACTTAGCTACAATATCACATAACTTGTTCCTGGTATTAGGCTAAAACTATGGCTCTCAACAGATGGGATGCAACCCCTTAGGGAGTGAACTCCCCTTTCACAGGGATCGAATTTCAGATATACTGCATATCAGATATTTATATTTCAATTTATAACAGGAGCCACATTACAGTTATGAAGTAGTAATGAAAATAATTTCATGGTTGGGGGTTGCCAAAGCATGAGGAACTGTGTTAAAGGGTCATAGCACTAGGAATGTTGAGAACCACTGAGCTAAAGGGACAAGATCTGCTGTGGCAAACATTTCTCAGGATAATCACAGAAATGAGAGGTGAGACAAAATTGTCTAAACATATTTAAGACCTTTTTTCATGCTAAAAATTCAGTGGAAGCAGAGATAGTTTGGTCTCATGCACCGAGCTCACTTGATAAGCAGAGAGGGCACTTTCCCCAAAATGATCACAGAGCAGAAAACACTAATCTCCATGACTTTCAAGGAAACATAGCTTGTTCTTTCATGAAACTGTGTCAGAGAGAATACAATGGTTTAAATAAAGACAGCATATATAGGTACAAAATGCTGATGTCACACCAGCTCTACAATTTTACAGATTATGCAAAGTATATACTTAAGTTATTCTATTATAATCATACAATAATCATATGGGCCAAGAAGTTTAAGGTATATTGGTATATTAAATTCTTAGTTATAAAAACTAAAGTTTAATCATGGCAATATAACTCTATAATTTAGGTGTATTTATGGTTAACTCAGTGGCCACCACACAGCAGGAATTCAACTTAGTAAGTAAATAGGAGAAAAATATGAATGCACTAATTGACCAATTAATGATACTCCATAAAATCTACACTGACTCTGAAAAACACATTTATTACACTCCTTGGAAATTACTCAAATTTTCATCATCTCCTCTTTTCTTATTTATTGCTGTCATATTATTTCACTTACGTGTATAGCCCAGTCTTGCCTTGAGTTCACTTTATAGTTGAAGTTGACATTGAACTTTGAAGCCTTCTGTTTCCACCACAAAGTTCTGAGATTACAGGGGTGCATCACCATAGCTACTTTTTACAGTGCTGATGAGGCAACCCAGGGTTTCATGCGCAGTGGGCAAATGCACTATCAATTGAGCTATACCCCCAGTCCCACATGCTATGTTCATTTGCATTTTGCTACATATACAATCAGATTTCTGATTTAGATAAGAATACATTAAGAGTTCATAATCTATTTCTTTGTGATTTGGCTAAATAGGGTGCATATTAAACAATCAGTGCAATGGGGAAATAGCATAGGGTTTGGGCTGCTCTCTCTATAGCCAGTGAACTTCCATCATTTGTGGTAGCTGAACCACTGTCTTTTACTACACACAGGTCCAAACATCTACAATCTCTATAATAAACCCCTATCAAATCTTGCTGAGCACCACATGAAACGTAAAACTTCAGAGAATACCATTAGCAATTGTATTGGAAATAATCAGGTTTTCAACTCAACAATGGAACAGTCAAGGGAATTAAAATGTCCACATACAGAGAAGTCAGAAAGCACAGACCATTTCATTCAAGGGGTTGAGATTAATCACAAGAACACAGAAAATGTTGACTTACAGTAAACCTCTCTGATAAATTATACAAGCCATGATACAAGGTGTAGTGGTTTGAATAGATATGGCCCCAATGGACTGAATGCTTGGCCTATAGAGAGTGGCACTATTAGGAGGTGTGGCCTCATTGGAGGATGTGTGTCACTGTGCGGATGCACTTTGATGTCTCCTTTGTTCAAGCTATGATCAGTGTGACAGACTCCTGTTGCCAGAAGATCAAGATGTAGAACACTTAACTCCTTCTCCAGCACCATGTCAGCCTGCACACTGCCTTGTCCCACTATGATGACAATGTACTAAAGCTCTGAAACTTTAAGAGAACTCCAATTAAATGTTTTCTATTCCTAGAGCTGCCCTGGTCCTGGTGTCTCTTCATAGCAATAGAAATCCTAACTAAGATACAAAGAGTCGGTTCAGGTCAGAAATGCTTAAGAGTTCTTTTAGTTTATTTTTCTTCGAATTGCAGAAAGAGAAATGATAAAATTCCAGTCATGGGGATAAGAAAATGAAGAAGGTATTTCTAATAAGGAAATAAAAACGTAAAACCAAACACCCAAAAGGAGTGTATGGAAAGAGTGTCTCTGAGGTTTGTTGTGCATGAAGAATGCCTGCCCGTTCCAGGAAGACAAGTAAGGAACAGGAAATAGCACAAATTCACATTTTAGAACCCAAACTTCAAAATGGCAATTCGCTAAATTTACATTTTAAGGGATAAATTATCATGACTAAATGCCATTGTGCTTCATATGTGCTGATGGCTGTTCTTGCTACGGCATGACATTTTTTAAAATAACACATACATACCACATCATACCCTTCTGCACTGCTCAGATGGAAGCATGCCTGCCGTCCACTCCATTTCTTTCCTGATGCCTCATTCCTGCAACCCCTTTGCAATTTAAATTCTATTCAAAAGAATATATTCACAGCTTTTTTCTCCTTTTCCCTGGAAAGGCTTCGAAAATGTGAAATCCATTTTGCCCAGCGTTGATGTCCCAGTTGTCACTCCTGAAGAATCGTGTGTAAGCTTGGGGGAGCGCTTAGCGCTCAGCCACAGCTCTGTGGCCCTTCCCCAATTCCTTGCAGCTTTCTTTCTTTGTGGGTTATGATTATTCTTACATCAAGTGTCTTCCTGTCATCGTCTCTAATTTCCTTAATTGGATTTATCTTCAGTCCCTAGAACTTTCATATCTCAGGAACGCAAAAAGCCCACAAGATATTTCCATGAGCCAGACAGCTGACTAACTATTAAAGAGCTTCCCTCTGAGAATACAGACTGTGGAGAGAACACCAGGAAGAGGGACCGGAAGTGGCCTTCTGCATTTATTCAGAGTGAATGGTAGTATGGAACCTGAAAGATAGTTTAGGCTCAATTAATAAAAAGTTTTACTCAATTCTTATAATTGACGTTTTTTCCCCCTTCATGACCCTGTAGCAGGGATTGTAAGGGTGTAAGAATGATTGGAGAGCGGGCGGTGGTGGTACACACTTTTAATCCCAGCACTTGGGAGGCAGAGGCAGGTAGATCTTTGTGAGTTCTGGGTTCTAGGCCAGCTTGGTCTACAAGAGCTAGTTCCTGAATGGCTAGCAATAAAAGAAAAAAAGAAAAGAAAAAAGAAAAAAAGAGAATGATGGGAGGAGCAGGTCCTGTGCTCCTGGCCATCAAAGGTTTAAGCATTATTCTATCATACAGAGTGTTGAGGACTAGATAAAGTGCCGTGTGATTCCACAGGGCAGGGGGATTATTTCTTACTGGCCAACGGCCAGTCATGTTTCCTGAAAAATGAAATATTTGACCTTTCTCCTTCCTTTTGGGCTGGAGCATGCCACAGTAATCCTGTACATTAGACACTAAGCAGGAAAGAAGTGGTCAGTGGCTTTTGCCACAGTCAAACTCCGTTTTCTTCTTTGTAGCAATCATTCTCACATTGTTACAAACATGATTCCAAGGATCGCAAACAAATACAGTGACTGAAAATGACTTATTTGATGATGTTGAATTAAAGTTTTGCTTGTTTTCATTGTTTACAATCATTATATTTACTTTATTAATTAGTAAATCCATTTTAAAAAATGAATTAATACTAGTGTTCAAACCCGTCTTCATTCTGACATTCTGCTGCTCCTATTCTATCTTAAACATGGTTTATTCAGGACTCCAACAATACTACAGTGAACATGAATGCAACAAAACTGTGGGTAGAACCAGAAATTAAAGCATCAACATCTAGGTATCCTCCCAAAAGTCTAGTAATGCTTAGGAAAGGAAGGAATCTCCCCATTAGACATATTAGGGTGCAATCAGGACATTTTTTTCTTATCTTTTGTGCATATTCAATTACATGTTGCCTTAGGATTTCTATTGCTGTGAAGAGACACCATGACCACGACAATTCTTATAAAGGAAAGCATTTAACTGGGGTGGTTTACAGTTCAGAGGTTCAGTCCATTATCATCATGGGGGGAAGCATGGTGTGTGCAGGCAGAAATGGAGCTGGAGAATAGCCGAGAGTTCTACATCTGGATCCACATGCAGCAGGAAGAGAGAGACACTGGACCTGGCTTAAACATTTGAAACACCAGTCCACCCTTGGTGACATACTTCCTCCAACAAAGAAACACGTTCTTTCAACAAGGCATCTCCTCCTAATGCCACTCCCTAACCATTCAACTATGTGAGCCTATAGGGCATTCTTATTCAGGTCACTACTTGTCTATATCATAAAGTACCCTGGATATTTTAATGTTAATATTTTCATATACTAGAAGCAACTAATTTTATAATAGCCCCGATTCTAGATGCCAGGATCATTTTCTTTTTATTTTTATTAAAATTTTCCACCTCCTCCCCTCCTCCCATTTTCCTCTCCTTCCCCTTCTTTTTCGCCCTCCCTCTCCTGTCCAAAGAGCAGTCAGGGTTCCCTGCCCTGTGGGAAATCCAAGGTCCTCCTCCTTCCATCCAGGTCTAGGAAGGTGAGCATCCAAACAGACTAGGCTTCCACACAGCCAGTACATGCAGTAGGATCAAAACCCAGTGCCATTGTCCTTGGCTTCTCAGTCAGCCCTCATTGTCAGCCACATTCAGAGAGTCTGGTTTGATCACATGCTCCATCAGTCCCAGTCCATCTGGCCTTGGTGAGCTCCCATTAGATCAGCCCTACCGTCTCAGTGGTTGGGCGCACCCCTCACGGTCTTGACTTCCTTGCTCATGTTCTCCCTCCTTCTGTTCCTCGTTTGGACCTTGGGAGCTCAGTCCAGTGCTCCAATGTGGGTCTCTGTCTCTATCTCCATCCATCTCCAGATGAAGGTTCTATGGTGATATGCAAGATATACATCAGTATGGCTATAGGATAGGGCAAGTTTAGGCACCCTCTCCTCAGATGCCCAAGGAACAAGCTGGGGACATCTCCTTGGACACATGGGAACCCCTCTAGAGTCAAGTCTCTTGCCAACCCTAAAATGGCTCCCTTAATTAAGATATCTATTTCCCTGCTCCCATATCTACCCTTCTTCCATCCCAACCATCCCATTCCCCCAAGCTCTCCCCATCTTCCCCTTCTCACTTCTCTCTCCCCATCACCCCTTAACCCTACCACACCCCTACCCCACCCCCACCCCTAAGTTCCCAAATTTTGCCTGGCAATCTTGTCTACTTCCAATATCCAGGAGGATAACTATATGTTTTTCTTTGGGTTCACCTTCTTATTTAGCTTCTCTAGGATCACAAATTATAGGCTCAATGTCCTTTATTTATGGCTAGAATCCACTAACGAGTGAGTACATACCAAATTTCTCTTTTTGGGTCTGGGTTACCTCACTCAGGATAGTGTTTTCTATTTCCATCAATTTGCATGCAAAATTCAAGATGCCATTGGTTTTTTTTTTTTTTCCCGCTGAGAAGTACTCTAATGCGTATATATTCCATACTTTCTTTATCCATTCTTCCATTGAGGGGCATCTAGGTTGTTTCCAGGTTCTGGCTATTATACGAATAATGCTGCTATGAACATAGTTGAATAAATGCTTTTGTAGTATGATAGGGCATCTCTTGGTTACATTCCCAAGAGGGGTATTGCTGGATCCTGGGGTAGGTTGACCCCAAATTTCCTGAGAAACCGCCACACTGATTTCCAAAGTGGTTGCACAAGTTTGCATACCCACAAGCAAAGGATGAGTGTTCCCCTTACTCCATATCCTCTCCAGCAAAGGCTATCATTGGTGTTTTTGATTTTAACCATTCTGACAGGTGTAAGATGGTATCACAAAAGCATACAGAACACAGGATCATTATCCTGATTAGTTATTTTAAAGTTTTCCAGCAAGTACTTGTGAATTGACAGTAACCAATGTTACTTTTAATTTAAGTTGACTACAACATAATCAGAGAGGAAAATTGTTTCAATTGTAATATACTATAATTTTAACAATGTATATTTATATATTGTTAGAGTATATTATCTATGAGCCAGCTATCATAGCCTATTTAGGCAAAAGCACTTATATGTTTACAAAAATTATGAAAAATATCACCTAGAATCCAAAATTTCAGAGTGTTGTTGATGCATTAACACTTTTCCATCATTCAGGATTGTTGTGAAGGTGGGAAGAACATTTGGGTCTTTTCAGTCACACAAAAATCTTACAACAGTGAGGGATTTATTTCACAAGAGACAAATTAATCAATTTCTTGGTCTGTGTTGCAAAGAAAACCCATTTCCTATGAAAAAGTCACCTAGAGGGAGTTGAAAGGTATATTAAAAGTTAATTTTTCAACTGCTACTGTGAAATTTTCTTGCTCATAAAAGAATCTCTGACAACAAGGAGCAAAGCTGTTTCTGGGTCATTTTATAAACTCTAGAAGCAGCAATGATCTTTAGTTCTCTTAGCCATTTGGCTATGAGCTATTTATCAAGCTTCAAAATTATGATGATATTTCAATCCTGAATTTTCTTCCTTAAATTTATATTTTAAGAAACAACTAAATGTAAGTTACAAACTGCATCCTGTAGAACCAATGTGCATATTTTTTATACAGGGCATTTAAGTTTTATTTGTCAATTTTCCCATGGTGATTTTTTAAATAACTAAAAGATTTCTAAAGAAACCTGTGATAGTAGGTACAACCATGCTGAATGCATTGGTGGTGTTTAGTTATTTATTTTAGTTATTTCTTTAAGATTACAATATAATTGCATTATTTTCCATTTTTCTCATTTCCCTCTCAGCTCTCCCCTGTACCCATAATTGCTGTTTTAAATGCTTTAATGAGCATTAAAGAAATATTAGGAGATTAAGAAAGTTAAGCATGTGTTTCTAACCATGAACAAACAATCTTCTGAATGTGGAGGAGGCAGTCTGTTGCCCAGATTAGCTTGTAGCCTAGATGTTAAATTGTGGGAGCGTAAGTTGCTTGCACATCAGTCTATAGATATAAATTGATAAAGATTACAGGCATACTCCCCTGACTGCTCCCATCTTCCTCTTCACAGATACATACATGAATGCTATTAGCTGCCTTGGTATGATAATACTTCGTAAGAGTAACTGCTTTATACTGACCAAGTCATAGAGGTTATTTTTAGCCTGGTTTTTATTACTTTACAGGTTTATACTTGCCTGTAACAAGGCCTTTCTTCTATTACAGATAAATGACCAAAAGAAAAAGTATTTCTTTTAGCCTACCATGCCAAAATTTCTTTTAGGTGGAGGCTGTTTGTTGGTTTCCCAGTTGCTAAGACTCAAATTAATCATACAGAAACTATATTATTACAGCACTGCCTATTTGCTCACACTTATTATTTGCTGGCTCTTATATCTTAAATTAACATTTCTATTTATCTGTGTATTGTCAAGAGGTTGTGGCCTATCAGTAAGGTTCTGTCCGGCTACATGATTTCTTTTTGACTCAGCCTACTTTATCCCAGCATTCAGCTTAGTTTTCCCACCTAGATCTACTCTGCCCTGCAATGGGACCAAAACAGCTTTATTCATCAACCAGTGGTTCACATCAAACAGAGGGGAATCCCACATAAATTTCTGACCTGAAACTCAGCCTTAGCTGAATAATTCTGTCTTTCTGTTAGTCTGTCTTCCCTACTCTGCCTTTTCTTCAATCCTCCCTTTCTTTTTTTAATATACAGAGAAAGTTTCTCCAGGATTCTAGCAAATAACAGCTAAGTTTTCCAGGTAGGGGCATCCATTATTTTAAAAAAATCAATCTAAGGCTTTTCTGTTGTTGTTACATTTTTAAACTTTATGACATTTATCATTTCTCATCATTGTTGATATTATACTTTGAGCTGAGCCATTTCCTGCCAATAAGTCAATAAAATGGCAATGACAACAGCAGGAATAATATATGCCAAATATTTATGTATATATTCATATACATTATGAGTATGTATTATATATTTTTCTAAACCATTCATGTTTTTTCTTTCATAATTTCTAGGAACAAGGCAATGAAAGGCACAAAACCATAGGGACTATCAAAATCAGAGAATTGACATTGATAATGCTATGATCAAGTTTCCCAGCCTTAAATCCCACCACTTTCCTCCCACAATGTACTTTACTGTCATTCTCTTCTTCCACATTTTATTCTGAGAGCCAGTCTAAGATTTTTGTTAACTGTCACATTTTATTCATTCTTTTAATATAGAACACAGTTCTTCAGTCTTTTATTGGTGTTTATTATTTTTTTTTAAAAAAAACTTTCTTTTATGTTACATATTACATTATAATTAGGCTATTCACCTTTTCTTTTACTCCTTCCAAACCCTCCCATATACTTGTCCTTGCTCTGTTTCAAATCCATGGCCTCTTTTTTCATTGATTGTTTTCATTGATTGATTTTGTTCACTACAGAACAACTTCAAAAATTTTTTCCAACTGACCTGTCATTTCAAATATACAATTTTTCACTGTACGCATTTGTAGACTTTCTAGTCTATTTGTTTATTAACTGCTCCTATAACAACACAACAATACTTTGCTTTAATTGAATCTCATTTATAAAATTTATGGGTTTGAATGCTTGGATTATAGACAGTGGCACTATTAGAAGGTGTGGGCAGGTGTGGCCTTGTTGGAAAAAGTATGTCACTGTTGGGACAGGCTTTGAGGTCTTATATATGTTTAAGCTATGCCCAATGTGGGACAGTTTATACAGAACTCTCAGCCACTTCTCCAACACCATGTTTGTCTGAATGCTTCCTTCCTTCCTGATATGACAATAATGGACTAAACCTCTGAAACTGGAGGCCAGCTTCATTTAATGTTTTCCTTTATAAGAGCTGCTGTGGTCATGATGTCTCCTCACAGCAATAGAGCCCCTAACTAAGATACCTTCTTTCTACTTCAACATGTCTTGCAAATTTTGACATTTTTTCCTTAAATTAATTTTAAAAGCAAGCTTTCAAACTTCATTAAAATCCCTTTTGTTATCCCTTTGGTTTGTCTTTATATGTATAGAAAATTTTAATGAAATTTTCTATGCTATACATTGAAACTGCTGATGAACATGCTATTTTCTTTAGATCATCTTTAACATCATTCAAATAGTAATGCTGTTTTATGATTTTCTTCATAAAATCATGAGCCTCTTTGTTTATACTTAATCTTGTGATTCTTTCATATCTGTATCAATGACAGGCATCTACTTAAAATACCCTTGCTGTTGCTGCTTCTGTATAAAAATGCAATTTATTTTTATATTGGTCTTATAGACCTGCTGGTTTCTCATTAATTCTGATCATTTGCCTGCAGATTCTCTGAGGTTTCTATGTAGGTAACCATAATAATGTCTGTAAATAATGGCATTTTGTTTCTTTCACTCCAGAATATGTACTTTTAATTATATCTTTTGAAAAGCTATACAGGAAAGGAAACCTTTCTCATTATAGAATGGAAATTGTGAGAGCAACGGTCTTTGTCTTGTGTTTGCTATTGAGAGGGATCCTTCTTATATTGTACATTATTTTGATTCAGCTCTGAGATCTGTAGATACATTTCTTTAGGAGAAGAAATTTTCTGTTAGTAATTACCAAAAGTTTTTTAAGTCACAAATGAATGCTGAATTCTACTGAATTATTTTTATGCAGCCATTGAGATGATAATTTGAATTTTCACTTTTAATCTGTTTAAATGATGAGTTCTATTACTTTTTAAAATCTAAAGGCAGTTTTGTATTATTAAGATAAAATCAGCATAGAGGTCATATATACTGATTTTTAAGTGTATCCCTAGTTTCAGTGGTGAATATTTTGTTTTGGACATTTTGTGCTAATATTCTTGAGGGATATTGGCCTGTAATTTTTCTCTGTAGTGTTCTTCTTGTCTATCTAGGTATCAGTGTCAAATTAGTCTTGAAATAATTAATGAGTTCTCACTCTTTCTATTTTCTGTGACCAAGACACCTGAATATTGCCCTCAGTTTGATGGCACTGTAGGGAGCTTTATTCCTATCAGTTCATGACCCTTTCTCAGCCCCCTTAAAGGAATGACTTAGATAACTTGCCACAGGAAATTCTTTCCTTTTCTGTTGTGCATACAAATTCTTTACAGTTGCTTGGTAATTATTTGTAAAGGACTTGGCAGCCAAATTTTCCAATCAAATCAGTGGTAAGCACTTACTGTTGTTTCTTCTAGTATCCATCTTCAACATTTTCACATCATTCATGCTAATTCCCTCGTACATGTGTTCTTGTCACCATTGTACCCTTTTAAAATAATTGTCTTAGTTTGGGGAGTGCAAAATGTATTAATCTTCATTAATATGACCATAAGGCAAGAAATCTCTGAGTTTGTCTATTTTGTTGTTCTTTTAGCTCATACCTTCAGGAGTTTCCCATTTCCCATTTCTATTATGTCTGTTTGCTATATGAGTTTGATGCATAGCTAATAGTCTGCCTCTTCAATTCATCTTTACCATGGGACTCCTCTCTCTTTCTCTCTCCCTTCACAGAAAACCTCAATTATTGAGTCCTATAATAATTTCCTTTTGTATTTTTCTTTAAGCACCTGAGCCTCACCTCTAGAAGGCAGATAAATTAGAAAATGTCATTATTTTACTTAACCTTATATTTATTAAAAGTACTTGCTATGTGAGAATGTCATACATGTATACAACATACTTTGGTTATACCCACCCACACCTTTCTTCATCTTTCCCTGGACTTCCCTCTACCAACACCCTTTTCAAAATTCATGGCTTCTTATATTTTATTTTTTTGAAATATTTATTTATTTATTTATTTATTATGTATACAATATTCTGTTTGTGTATATGTCTGCAGGCCAGAAGTGGGCACTAGACCTCATTACAGATGGTTGTCAGCCACCATGTGGTTGCCAGGAATTGAACTCCGGACCTTAGGAAGAGCAGGCAATGCTCTTAACCACTGAGCCATCTCTCCAGCCCCCTTCTTCTTACATTTTAAAACAACCTTCTAAGTCCAGTTAGTTCTTCCCTTACGCATATGAGTATAGAACTATCTACTGCAGAATGAGAAACCTATCAGTGGTCCAACCATTGGGGGAAAACGACTCTTCCTCCACCAACAGCCAACAGCTCCTTGGGTTGGGGCAGGAGAACATGAGCATGCTAGAGTCCCTTGAGCTGAGCACTCCTGTCCTCTGGCTCTTACATTGATTCCCATTCTTCTTCTGGGACATTCCCTGAATTTTGGGTCACAGGAATTGATGCAAATAACCCATTTAGGACTGAGTACTCAGTCACTTTTTATTATAAGCACTTTTGCTGTAATCATGAGTCTCTACACTGACTGCTGCCCACTTCCATTCTATGACCGAAGGTGAAAGCAGCACAAATCTATGGGCACAAACATAAACATTTAGAAGCTAGTTTGATAACATGTGACCATTTAGCAAAACAACAGTAGTTTGGGCCTATGATCTAACTAGTCAGGGGCTCTTGATAGAATTTAGAGTACACAGTATCAGTTCTCCTCTGGAACAGGTTTCTAATCTAATCAGAAAGCAGCTGATGACAGCCATATCAGTCATGTTAATATTGCATCAGTGATCTCCTATTTCCCAGCTGGGGGATATGCATGGTAAAACCACTGATATCTTTGTTGGACTGGTTCAGTTCCTCCATCTTGTCTTCACAGATAGATATTCTCTCCTCTCTTTGATCCATCCAGTTGCTGAAACTTTCCACAGAGTTCTTTATTTGACTTACTAGGTTTTTATATTTCTAGCATTTCAGATTGGTTTTCTTTAGGGTTTTTTTTTAAATCTCTTTGTTAAATTTGTCTTTTAAGCCTCTTAACTTCTTCTTTTTTTGCTTTCTGTTGTTTGTGTCTTTAAACACATTTATAATCATCCTTTTGCATTCTCTGGGGTTTCATCTAATAAATTCTCACTAGATGCCACTACTGTAGGGTTAACACTTTATGGAGGAGTTATGTTTTGGTTTCTTGTGTTTCTAGTACTGCTGCAGTAAGATTTGTACATCTGGTGTCTTGTTGCTTGGGTTTTTATTGTTGTTTATTTATGAAATATATGTATATATATGAAATACATGTTTATAAAGTGTTTGTGACACTTGAATGGGACTTAGATGTGTTATAGTTGAGTGTATTTTTCAGAAAATAATTCCTCAGTCTAGTATCTCAGAGTGCTTACAAGGTCTATATTATTCACCAAGAAGGATATTAACTGGGAGAGCAACAACAACACCTTGATATCAATCTTATGCAAATAGCCTTTTTGCCAGTTAATAACACTCATCTCTTTGACTTCAATAACTGTTGAAGAATAAACACCACAAGAAAACATGGGGTTGGAGTGCAGTAAGGTGGGTAAGGATAAGGATTCAAGATTAGTTCAATTTTGAAAAGAAAGAATATTGAAATGAGTAAATTATCTGAGAGGGGAGCATTGGGATAATGTTAGGGTCCACAGATTTTAGAGACTGATTAATCTATGGTGGGTTACAATCAAGAAGCAAAAGGAGGAGGGAATAAGAATGAGAGAAAAGACAAGAGTAAGAGGGGAGTATGTTAGACGTGGGTGGACAGTAGAGTGAAGAATGCTCTTCTGAAAACTGAGAGTGGAAAAATAAACTACAGTCTTACAACCCAAATAAGCAGTATACAAACAAAGGCAAAAAGCACCATGAGGCACCTTTATCAGCGTTCAATCAGGAAATTAAATGAGGAAATAATAGATGAAAAGAAGATTTACAGAATGAGTTGCTGCTGCTGCCTCATTGAGTTGAAAGATTCTCAGATTCCTTTGGTTCTAGCAGACTCCACTTGGTGTTGGAGATTGGAGATGTAGGTACCCTTGTTCTCTGTAGCCTTAGTGTTCTGGGGATGCTAACATGTGTGTGTATGTGTGTGGGGTGATTGCAGTTCATTCCTGGAAGTTCACCCTGGTCTGTCTGCTTTATATGTGAGGATTGGCACATGCGTTGTCTACTTTTATTACTACAAGATAGAGTTTCATCCTATAGTACAGTCTATCCTAGACCTCAGAGCAATCTTCCTGCTTTAACCTCTGGGATGTAATCTTTATAAGAATGAGGCACTATGCTTGCTCAGTTTCCAAGTATTATAGACGTGATGTGATCTTAATTCTTTTCCTTGGTAACTTATTTTTTTTTACTTCAGAATACTTTAGACTTTTTATTTTATTTAGAGTTTTCTGATATTTCAAGATCATATTCCTTACTGGGAATTTTATTGTTTTGGTTTTTTATTCATGATACTAGAAACAGTGCCCTTTCAAGGAAGAAACTCCAGTAGCTCAATTCTAAGCAATATTCTGACTTACTCACTTCGCTATTCTCTCTACATTCTCTTTCTTTTTCAGAATATATTATTTTTCAGTGGGAGACTGAATTTCCAATAACAATTCTATAACATTACGCTGTTTCTGTCTCTCATTCTCTTTTTCACTTGCTCCTGCTCTAAAATTTCTAATTTCTTGAGATTTGATTGAACTTTATTATATAAACAATCTATTAAATTATTTCTAATGCAGTAGTATTTCTGTTGCTGCAATTGTTCATTTGTTTTTAGTATATTTAAATTTTTATATTTATTATTTCATGTTTCTTCTTTCTCTGGTGATGATAATTACAATTATTTTTCAACTTTTCTATCAATTTACTTACATTTATTTGTGAGACAGTATCATGGCACATGGACTGGTCTTAATATCACCATATGATATCTGAGATTAGCCTTGAACCTTTGCTCTTCCTGTCTCCACATTCTTTCCACTGTTGCTGCAAACTGATTAGATTCTTACTACTTTTTAAAAATAGTAATTAATAATTAAAATATCAATTAATTAATTTTACATCCCAACTGAACTTTTCCCTTCCTCCTCTCCTTCTAGTCCTTCCCAACACCTCCCTTCTGCCTGTCACCCATTCCTCCTCTGTTTGTATTCAGAATAGATTAGGCCTCTCAAGGAATTTGACAAAACATAGCATATCAAGACTAAGCACTGGGCGATGTATTAAGCCTGACCAAGGCAACTCAGTATGAGGAATACGGTACTAAAAGCAAGTAAAGGAGTCAGATACAGTCCCACCTGCCACTGTTAGGAGTACCACCCACAAGAAGACCAAGTTACACAACTGCCACATACCTGCAGTGAGCTTAGATCAGTATCATTTAAGTACGCTGGCTGTTGTTTCCATCTCTATGAGCACCTATGAGCCCAGGTTAGTTCTGTGGGTTTTCTTGTGATGTTCTTGACCCCTTTGGTTCCCACAATTCTTCCTCCCCCTTTTCAACAGGATTTTCCCAACTCAGCCTAATGTCTGACTGTGGGTCTCTGCATCTGTTTCCAGTTGCTGGATGTAACCTGTCTGATGACAATTGGGCTAGACACCAATCTATGAGTATAGCAGAACATCATTAGGCATCATTACACTGACATTTCTTACCTAAGGTTGTGTTTGTTTCTATCCTAGGTCTCTGGACCATCCAACCCCTAGGTCCTAGCACTCCACGTCCATGTAGTGTCATGGGTGCGATCACTCTACGGCATGGGTCTCAGGCTGGGCTAGTCATTGCTTGACTACTTCCACAATCTCGGTGCCACTCTTAACCCAGCATATCCCATAGTTAGGACAGAATGTTGGTCAAAGGTGATATGACTGGGATGGTATCCCAGTCCCTCTTCTGGAAGACTTGCTTGGTCACAGGAGATGGCCCATTCAAGCTACATATCCACAATTATAGGAGTTTTAGCTGGGGTCATCCTTGTAGTTTCCTGAGAGTCTCCCTTGCACTAGGTTTCTATCTGACCCTGAAATGCCCCTCTTCTCCAGTTGGTTTCTTCAGTACTCACTCCCACATGATCCCTCATAGGACCCATCACCCCCACTGAGTCCACCTACAAAATCTCTTCTATCTCCCCTTCCCTGAGAGAGCCTAGTGTCAGTCTTGGACCCTCCTTATCACCTAGATTGCCCCTTCTTTATACCAGTGATCTCCTTAGATGCTCTGCCTTTGTTGTGAGCATTTGTATCTAGGAATGAGCACAGTCACTGAGTGCTTAATCCACACTCTGTGCAGGGTGTTTAACCAGAGAAATTTCATGGAGTGTGGGGAGGCAGAGGTTGTGCTATCTCACAGAGAAACCCAAATAGTCTGAATCTACAAGCCATATCTCTGAAGGAGTTTCATGGTTTTAAGCTAACAACTGGAACATTCTACTTGGATAGGGGACAGATATGTGTAAAGATAACAGTGAGCAGGTTGTTGTCTTGTCATTCTATGTAAGACACACAGTTATTTTAACAGTCAGGAGTTGACAACACAATCATAAAGCAATTTCAGGGCCATCTTACAAACTTGTTCCCAAAGCCTCTCTCTTGGTATGTCACGCATACTTATCAAATTCTGCAACAACTTGTTTTCCTTCACCTGCTTTCACTTCTTTCCTCAAATCCTGAGATTTGACCATCCAAATCTTTGCCTTGGGTCTCATGATCAGGCTTTCCTTACCTATGACCTTACAAGAAGAGCAGCTTTGTTTCTACTATTGCATGCTCATCTAACTGAGAGATGATACTCTTTCAGTTCCCCACCTAAAGACCTACCTGTGCTTTCGAATGTAGTTCTCTACTTCACTAAGCAGAAACAGGCAGTGATTTCTGCTTTCTGGAGAGTTCAGAGGAAGAATATATGGTTCCTGTGTTGTCCTGTCACTTATCCTAATGTGCTAACTAAGATGAGTCTCCTTCTTCTTCAATGAGAGAAGCACTAGGCAGAGATTTTCACTGAACAATTAATTTCTCGCATTTCAAATGTCTCATACATCCTTGAGATAATAAGCTTGAGGGGGCTCATTTGAGCATCTCACCAGGGGACTGCCACATGTATTAGCTCATTAGCCCTCCATTGTTTCTACTTCCCTTGAGATGAATGCTTCAGACTGGATTTAAATTGATCATTTCCTCCTTCAATTCAACTCAGGTTTAACTCTAATCCCAGCCAGAGCTATGGTACTAGGAAAATAGAATAAATATAATGAACAGTTAGTGTTTGCTGATACCAACCTTGTTCTAGGTCTATAGCAGGTACTTTAGATCCATTGTAAAGGAAATAATTTTCAAATAATCCTAAGTGGATAGTCTTCTTCTAACTTTGTAATTTCCCCATGACAAGATGCCTGAAGAAGAGCAGTATCTCATCATTAGGAAGATGTTAGTTCAAATACTCAAATATGTTTCTGTCTCTTTAAATTCTGTGTTCTAGCTTTTGATCATTTGTAGCAAGGTCAACACAGGGTGACAGACTGTCCATGTGTACAGGTAACCTCTTGAGGGCTGATTAATCTTTACAACATGCTCATGACTACTTTGGGATTGCTTTGCCCTCTATGAATGAAATAAACCTTAATTTTCTTGCCTTAGTAAATAGAGACCTTCTCATTCAATTAGTGAAGACTGCCAAAGAATTAATATCATCTTTTTGCATTCTCTCTCTCTCTCTCTCTCTCTCTCTCTCTCTCTCTCTCTCTCTCTCTCTCTCTCTCTCTCTCTCACACACACACACACACACACACACACATACACACACAATTGTATTGTTATGAATTTTCATGAATTTCAGTTCTGAGAGAAAGCCAAAGGAGGCATGAGATTTTTGACTACAACTGAAAAAATATGTCACAGTATTATTTTCTGTTTCAGAATAAGTGTGTGGATGGGATTTTGGTTCTCTGCTTGGCTTTATGCCAGGAAAAGTCTTAAGGAAATAATCACCAAGTTGCTAGATTAATTTCAATGAACTATGCAACATCAAAGATTTCAGAGATGAATGAGTGCTGTTGAAAACTACTGTCCAATTAATATATCCTAATAATATTTTCAAGAACTTTTTTGGACATTGACAGTAACCCTTGCTTGGTAAATGACCACCATGTAGATATGTACATACATCTATCACTTAGTAGGAGAAATGATTCTTCCTATAAGTGAAATGATCTTATTAGTAAAGTTAATATTCGGTCACTGGAAAATCCAAGGACATATTATCATTAAACATTGTTTTTATTCTAGTCACTGTCCTGCTGTGGTACCCTGAACTGTTTTGAGATTGCTCAACAGAAGATAATTTACTGGGTCTACTTCTGCTATTAAACAGTAATTTCCTCAGAGATTAGTCAATTAAGAGTGAAAAAATTAAACTGATTATCATGCTTTGTTTTATTGTTTAGGTGGCAGCAGAAAATATTTGTGACCTTTTGGCCTTCCTTTCCTTTAACTAGGAAGTAAATTCAGTCATATGATAGAAAGTCCCCCAAAAATGCATGTTGAGTTTGCCTTGTTTATGAAGAAAACTACATGCACACACCTACACACAATACAAGAACATAAAATATTTAATAGACAATATTTAAGACAGTTAAGTTTTATAAATGCATACATCAAAGTGGAGCTGAAAAAATGGCTCAATGGATAAAGTGCTTTCCTAAATTTGGGTTCTTAGCACCCACATAAAACCCATGCATGTTGAGATACACCTGTAACTCTAATGCTGGGGTACTGTGAAAATAGTGTAGAGGAGAGACACGTGGACCAGTGGAGCATGCTGGACAGCAATTCTAGGCAATCATTAGTGCGGCTTATAAAACTGAACCTGTGTTATAATATGAAGCTTAGAGCAATAGAGGAAGACAAACCCATCAATCCCTGATTTCCACACACAGGTACACATAGGCTACAGGAGCATACATACACACATGTACATATGCATACTAGACACATATACATATACATGAAAAATTCAATGTTATCAGTTTAGTAAATAATTTGACAATAGCCTTTATGTCATAAAATTTTACAATGTTTTTAAACATACTATTATTAATATCACTGCAATTAATAATATCATTTTGAGTTTTTAAAGAAGAGAATATTCTTTTGCACAAAAGCAAAATTAACCTCAGGTAAATAGCATTATATGTATCTCACATTCAATTTATGCTTTATGGAATACAGTGATTTGTAAGGTATTAGTATGACTTTGGCCAGTAAGATGTAATATGTTTATGTCCTGCTTTAAATCTTCATTCCTTTCCATCTGTCAAAATGTTGTGGGCACTGAAAGATAATGGCTCTGTTGCTATGGTAATTATTTCATTACCTAGGTGACAGTGTTTGAATGAATGATGTCATTGACCTAAATCATGAAACATTTTTAGTTTTAGTTATGGATAAACAGACAGAAAACTGATTAGTGACACAAAAATCAAGAAAGACAAAAGGACACCTCGGTTCTGAACAGTGTACTTACAAAGCAAAATTCGAAGGTGAATGCTTGTAACTGGATTTCACCAATTATCTCTGCTTTAGTTGGGTCAATATTTTCATCAACATTTTCTGAGACTGCAAGAAGAGAAAAAGGGTGCCAAATATAAAGGTATCAAGGTGTTCCATGGAATGGTATCCCACTTAAAGTTTTTTCCCTTGTCATTTTTTGGTTGGATGTCATCCTTAGTAGTTATGAAGAAAAACATGTTATGCGCTTTCATCTTTTCCTCTGATCTCAAACAAAAATTTACTCAAACAAAAAGCTGTATATGGAGGGAAATGGAGAGGAACAGAGAGGAGGAGAGGAACAGTGCACGTGGATGAGCAGCAGGAAAGATCAGAAACCAGGCCACAGGTTACTGCTCAGAATATGATGAAAGAGACTCAGAGAGGAAAAGCAGACAGCCAGAAGGACAGAGGAGAGTTTCAAAAGTTTTGCAAACTTCAATGGGGCCTGTCAGGAGGTGATTGCCCTGTGGTCACTGCTCTTTCTGTCTCAACTAAAGGACTTTTAGATGTTGTCATAGGCATATAGCATGCCACCTGTCAAGCTCACCAAACAACTAAGATTGTAAAATTGTCCCCAAGAGATATAAAGTGTTTCTGATCCATTACTTTGAGATAAAAATGTCCTTTGAGTTGAGATGGCTCTTAGGGAGCTATGCTCCAATGTCCCAGGTATATTCAACACGCAGTAGAGAAACGCTACACCTCCATAAATGTAGTAAAGAATATGGCAGAGGCTTCCTTTTCTCTGCCTTCTTGTTCTGGTGTCTTCTCCTATACTTCAGCCTACCTGACTCTCATACAATAAAGCTGTAATTATAAGATTTGATGATATTGGAAAATATGAAGTATATTTTCTGATAAGACAAAGGGCTCAGAGGGGAAGCTTGCCTTTCATAGTGGTGACTAGAGTTGAAAATGCCATATTATATACTTGAAATTCTCTGAGAGTGAATCTTAAGTGTTCCTACCAATATATATGCAGAGGCACACCCACAAAAGGTAACTGTGTATTGGGCAGGGTTATCTATATGGACATAACATATATGGGAATTATTAGATTGGCTTACATCATGAAGACTGACTAGTCCCCAAATAGGCATATATATGCTTAAGGGGCAGAAAGTCTTGTGGTTTCTCAGCCCACAGAGTTAGATATTTTAGCGTTCCAGTCCAGAATTGTAGATCTGGAGGGTTCCTAGAGAGTGACTTGTTTATTGGATTTCAGAAGACTGGAGAGGATACAGCCTGATGTCAGCCACAGTGGCAGATACACTAAATTAGTGACTGAAGGGAGGTCAACTGTTTTCCTCCAACTTCTTCATAGTTGGGTAAGTTGGAAGGTATGGTCTGCCACTAGGGTGGTCCTTGCCTTCAGTTTCCTCTCTGGAAACATGCTCAGAGGGGAATCTCCCATGTGGGTTCTGATCCTGTCAAGTTGACAATGGAATCAACTATCAATTTATATGAGATGCTATCATCTCACCATGATAAGCAGCTCGCAATGTCTATCTATCTCAAATTATCAGCACACACATTAGCATATACAATTTTTATTTGCCAATTTTAGCTCTAAGGGAAAAAAAGAAAAAAAACTCAGAATAAAAGGATAAATGATATTGTTTTAATGTATCCGTCCAAGGCTTGAGACCCTACTAACGTCCACTCACCTCTCACGAATAGTTTGATGCTGCACCATGGGACAACCCACTATACCTACAGGTGGCATATTTCATTTTGGGCACGTGACTCAGTTTATTTAGTGAAATGCAATTATATTAATCCATGAGAATTTACCATGTAGTTCCACTGATAACTGAATTTCATAACATCAACAAAGAAGGAACCAATTCTCTCTCCCAAAGCTTGTATAGAATATCCTAGATACCACAATATTTAGGAAGTGGATAAAGGACACACTTGAAGAACAGGAAATCCCAGAAAAACTGATGAATCACACAGTCGTGAGTCACCCTCTCTTTGCTAATATCCAAGATTAATTCATGAAAAGGGTGTAATTCCACACCACAAGCATATTCATCTTCTGACCATAGCATGCATCAGGAAGAAGAGAAACCAGAACACCGGAAGCTCAAACAGGGAGCCAACAGCTGTGGGGGCACCACCTAAATCAGCAAATTGCAAACTGACCCATGTTAGACAATACCGGGAGCTAGCATGACAGCCATTACTTGATTAATAATCAGCCCTTATTCAATACACAGCATCACATAGCTTGTTCTTGGTATGCATTTACATGGCTTGACCTTGCACTCGAGAGACAGTTTTTACAAGAAAATGTGATGTGTGAACACTATCACTTTACAAAGCATATTGGCTTCATATTCTATCAGGTTTCTTTCTTTTCCCAAGTGATAAGGAAAGATATATTCAAGATTCAAATTTAAATATTCAAACGCCCAAACAACATGTCATATTGAGCCACTACCCTCATAAATCAAACTCATTAACAGCATCTGATGAAGCTTATCTGCCTCACATCACCAGGGAAGCACTTGCTAGCAGGGCCTTTGAGAATAAAATTTTCTGTAGATACCATCATTAGAACTCAGTGAAGTAGCCTTCCTCAGAACAGCTTGCAGCAGTGCTTCTGAATCATAATTACAGAAATGATTACAGTAGCAAATATTAAAAACAGGCTAGTTATGCATAATTTCTACAGCATGCAATCTAATTTACCAGCAGTAAAAACAGTAATAAGAGCGTTGCCCAGTGATGGGACAAAGCGATTTTCACTCAAGATGCCTAAAAATAACATAAATTTAGCTACAGCTGCAGTCATTGTTAACATGGTTTGCTCAGCCTCCTGCTTGAGGAAACTTAATCAAGACCTAGGCCAATGACCATGTTAGCTCACACAGGATTCTAATTTTTTTTTTTCAGAGAAAACAATAAGACTTCTAGATTCCCTGAAAAGCAACAGCTTTGGTAAATGTCATTCATGAATGGTAATGAAGTCTCAGAAGTAAGGCACCGCTTGCTAATCCAGACAACAAATGATCTGTATAAAGTCAACAAAGCCTCATCCATTCATCTCCCATTTCTTTGGACTCTGTGCAGCTCTTCAGCAACTTTCCACTCGTTATACTACTGATGAGCATCATATAAGGGATCCCCTGGTATATTTCAAGCTTTTGAAGGGAAGCGACAGTAACTGATTTATGCCCCTAATCTGTCTCTTCTTCCTATTAAGTGGCACAAAGTAGGCATTACAAACTTTAATTAAAGAAAATTTATGATGTTGTGAAGGCAATTTATTCAATAAACAAACAAACAAATAAATAAATAAATAAATAGATAAAGAAATAAAGCATTACTTGTAGATGTCAGAAGAAAGGAAACTGACTATAGAATATCTTTCCCAGGTTAGACTGGCCATTTGTTTGAAAAATTTCTTAACCTGGCTGTTCACTGATCAGTTTTCATGACTTTACAAAAAAAGATCTAGCCATAGCATGGTACTGCAATGACTGAAACCAGAATGTCTGGTCATAGGCTTCTTAAAGGTCCCAAGTGTCAGGACTGAGTCACTTATTCAAAGTGTGTTGATGCACACATATTGACAGTAGTTTTCAATGACACAGCTAGTGGACAAAAGGAAAAAAATCAGTCACTGACGGCATGTGCTGCACACTCTGGGCCTCATTCTATACCACTGTGAAATGGATGGGATTAATTGCATATATAATATCCTCAGCTATTTTCTGTACTGACTTGCATGGGTACATAGCAACATCAACACCAAGAACACCACCCACTGCCCACCTACAGACTAACAGCGCTTTTGTTCCCAATGGTGGAGTCAGGAAACTATATTTTTAAAAAATCCTCAAGCCACAAAACTGATTTTAGCAACAAGAATAAGAGGACAGGGATCTGTTTAAAATAAAATAAAATAATAGGGATCTGTTTAAAACCATGAGAGAAGCAATGGAAAACAAAAATCTCTGTTAGCAATTACTGCTGACATTGCTAACTACTGATCTCTACCAAAGGAGCTAGACTCTGGAGAAAGGCAAGTTCTAGACCCGAGGACAGGTACTAGAGAGTCTCACTACCTAGCCCAGGTGGATCTGGAATTCACATCCTGCTGTCTCATCCTCCAATGTGTTATCTTATAGACATAAAAGTAAGAAAAAATGTTAAAACTAATTATGTGGCAGGTCCAAGCAAGAAGCATCCAGTGGTCAAAGATAGATTAATTAACCTATGCAACAACATTTTTATACATAACGATTGGGTGCTAATTAGGAGTAAAATACTAAATATCTGCTGTAGAACAAATGTTTGTGTAAGCCCACAAGGTATTAAAGGAGAAGCCTTTGTGAGGTAAGTCAGGTGGGTGGAGCCCTCATGAAGGATAAAAGTACCTGGATGATTCGTTTTTCTTTTTGAAGTATATGAGGATAGGACGAATAATGACAAGAGGCGTGTCTGTGAGCCAGAGGGTGGGCTCCAGTGAACACTAACTGTGTCTGCACCATATACCATATTCTTAGATTCTCAAACTCAATAACTGTGAGAATAAATGACCCTGTTTATCTTTAATCCAGCTTGTAATGTTTTGTTTTAGCATTCTAGGAGTAAAAAGAAGTACTTATGAATTCCTACGAAAATGTTTGTGTAACTGAATCAATGGTGAGAAGAGACTAATATAACATACAGAGATCTCCACATACGTCTGAACAACTGACAGAGACATTTCCTACTCCAGGATGTGTGGAGTAGCTTTCCTCACATTGGGTGTGATGCATTTAGTGACTGCCTCTAAAGCATGGAATGTGAAAAGGATTTTTTAAAAAGCGCCTTTACAGTGGAGGATTGTGCGAGCCACCCCCGAACCAAGTAATTGCAGTTAACACTCTCAGCGATAAGGCACACTGTTACACAGCCCCTGATAAGAAGCAAGTTACTTCATCCCTGTAGTCTTCATCCTATAAACCCATAATTCCACTCTGATCACTGACAGAATCTTCGGATGCATCCAAGTTAAGGAACATTCCAGAAAATACCTGATCAGGGCTCAAAATGGCCAACGTCAAGAAAAAAGTAATACAATGTTGAATCCTAACGGTACATAGCAACAGAAAAAGGACGTGTGTGGAGACTAGAGGTCTGTAGTTTGTGATTCACTACAATTATCTCTCAATTTCACAAGTTCATCATCATTAATAACGACATTAACACCTGAGAGATCATTACTTAAAGTTTTCATGAATTTAAAAATATTCACAAATATAAAGCTTATGAAAATGTGTACACAAAGAAATAACTATGAGCACAGAACAAAAATAAGTATAGGGATGACTGGTTTGTGGATTAATGATGTCTAAAGTGTTTTGAGGAACAGCACCTTTGCTACCAATTCCCTAGTAGTTTGGCCAGTAATGAAATATGTATTCTACATATTTTATTTGAATATAGTCACATTTCATATATTAAATGTCCATATTTTGTAGATAATTGGCATGTTTAATTGTTTGGAATTCACAAGAGTGTACTATACTTTCACCAGAATGACTTCTGCACCATCCTCTCTCTAGAACCATTTAGCAAGGAAGAGAATTTATCATTTAAAAAAAAAAAAACCATGTCACGTGCATCTAATTAAGGGCCTCAGAAGCATGTCATTTCTGAGTGAACTCGCCATATGGCTGTGGCTGTGGTAGAAATACTTCATAACTGACTTACAGGAGATACTGAGAAAACTGTAGCCATGCCTATTACTGGGTGCTTGCTATCCTTTGTTATTGCAGTTAATACATTTTTCTCCTAATACAATGAACACATTTGATTTGAATTAGATGCTTTCTTCAGCAACTTTTGCTGGTCTTATTTCTGATGTTTTCAGTATGTGGAATATCTTCTGTTAAACCTCAAGCCTTCTTCCTGAGTGTTGTGCCCATGTGTGTTTTCCCACTTCCAGGGCTACCTTCATTCAAGGGGTAAATCTAAGTTGTACACAAGACTCCGTCAGGTCTATTGGCACAGGCCACTTTTGGCTACCCACTGCTTTTATGTCAAGTGCAGCTTCTCAGCATTGTGCCTAAAGTGCTCCATGAGATGACCCCTGGGGGCCATCTGACTCCCAGTCATTCTCAGCCCAGGAGGCTGTGCCGTAGCTTTACTAACCTGTGTTTTCTGGAGTGCTCCACACAGCTGTACTCTGTCTTCTTTTTTTGAAGGCCTTTTTTATTTCCTTATTTCTTAACTACTATGTCCTAATTACTTTTCAGTATTCACTTGAGGCATCTTCTTATCTTTGAAATTTTCCTGAACAGCTTTTCTTCAAGTTATTCTCCTTCTACTGTAAGCAAGCACTCTCTAGTCAGAAGTTTCTGTCCCACATCGTCCCTCAGCTGCTCAGTCTCACATAAATATACAGAGGATTATATTAATTATAAACTGTTTGGCCTATTGCTTGAGCTTATTACTAACTAGCTCTTAAAACTTGTATTAACCCATAATTCTTATCGATGTTTAGCCATGTGGCTTGATACGTTTCCTCAGTAAGGCATTTTCATCATCTGCATCTAGCTGATAACTACATCCCTGCCTTTTGTGTTTTCAGAATTCTTCTAGTCTGGTTGCCATGACTATACTTCCTGCCTGGCTACTGACCAATCAGCATTTTATTAAAGCAAAACTAGTGACAAATCTTTATTTCCCCTTTTTTCTTTTCAAAACAAGAACCTTGATCCTAATCTCTTTTGTTTAGCTTTTTCCCTGACTATTATCCATAACAACTTGTAACCAACACTCTAAACAAAGACAAATATCCATAATCCATCTTTTGGGAATATGGGTGTAGTTTTCTAGGCTATTTCCTGCTGATAACCTTTGGAGGACACTAAGAAAATTTAGGATTATGGCCAAGTCCTGACTGGAGTATTCTATGAGGCTGGGTCATCTTAGCCAGCAGTCTTGAGGCTGTTTTGAATATAAAACTCAGAGGAAAATGCGACAGAGGCCCACTGAGGCATGGGATCATCTGGATCATCTGCTCTTATTGGAGATTTTTCAGGGGTCTTCCTCAATCAAACAAGATTTTTCTTAACCCAGAATGAACACACATCCTCTCATTTCCTGTCAAAATAAAATCAGAACTTCTTTCCCAAAGTAACATATCTTTTGTCTTAAATTTTTAAGTCAAGGTATTTTTAAAATACATAGGTTGGTTTAATCCAGGAGAATTTATAATCAAATGTCTTTTAGTAGCTATTGCTCCTTCCTCAGCAGTCAAACAATTCAAAGACAATACAATAACATGCAGTATCCAGACTCTCTGTTTATTTTCTGTCTTTATGTTTTTTTCTTACTCTACTTTTTTTTTAAAGATTTATCCTTTTTATTTTCTCTCCCAAGCCTACATATATTTTTAAATATGCTGTAAATAGTTTAGAGATTTTCCTAAACTTCTGAATATGTGTTTATATCTCTGTCTTTTTCTGACCACATGAGACTTTAATTTTCTAAGTAGCATGGTTAGGATTAAAACAGTGGTGTCAGCAGCTGTTTTTGCCCTATTCCTTGTCTTCCTAATAGTCTAGCTTCATGGCAGAGGTACTGGCAGGAACCATGTTTATTACCACAACTGCAGAGTTTCTAGGTTCATGCATGGCACCACCAAGAAGCATGCTTCCAGATGTTCATAAACAACATTTAAGTATTTGGTAGCAGGGTGTCTTAAAAGGACCTTGATGGTGTTGCTGTTAATGTTGAGTTAGGAAGCCTCTCTTAAAGGGGTTGTGTCCCTGCTTTCCTCAAACAAACACAATCTACACGAGAAAATGCTGCTACCAAGAAGTAGTACTTGACTCTGCTCTTTTATGTCTAAAATCCCTTCCCAAGCTCTCTCAGGTTTAATGTGGATGTAGTTGCCCTACTTTGAGTGCCATTTGTAGAAGGAAGTTTCTGTCCTACCTGGTGCCACAACCATTCAGTCCCAAATAAACACACAGAGGTTTATATTAATTATAAACTGTTTGACTTATTGTTCAGACTTAAATTAATTGTTGTTCAGACAGCTCAAATTAATCCATAACTCTTATGTATGTTTAGCTATGTGGTTTGGTACCTTTTCTCAGTAAGTCATTCTCATCTTACTTCCTCTGCATCTGACTGGCAACTGCATCTCTGCCTTTCTTCTTCTCAGAATTCTCCCAGTTTAGTTACCCCACCTATACTTCCTGCAAGCTACTGGCCAATCAGCATTTTATTAAACCAATACAAGTGACAAATCGTACAGTGTATAAGAGCATTATCCCAAAGCAGTATTCCCTTGGTTTTCAGCTTTCTCTTAACCAACGGTTATATTTTTGTTTTGTTTGGTATGGTTTTTGTTTTCCCGAGACAGGGTTTATCAGTAGCTATGTAGCCAGACCTGGAACTTTCTGTGTAAATCAGGCTGGCCTCAAACTCACAGATATCCATCTGAGTCTGCTTCCTGAGAGCTGGGGTAAAAGGTGTGTGCCACCACTGCCTGTAATCATTGGTTATATTATCACTACTACTTTAACATGTGTTGTACACTTTTTCTCCTCAGTGCATAGTTGTCTTTCACCTGGATGCTAAGTTAGTGTCCAGTTTGCTTTGTAGTTCATTAGTGGGGAGGGCAGGACTGGCCAGAAGTATCACAAAGCTCTACTTTGCTGCTCTGAATTCAGAGTCCTGGTCATTGGAGTGTTCTCTTCCAGGTTTGTTATGATGACCTGAGATCAGTGTGTCCTCAGAGATAGACTGAAAGATTGCTCCTCCTTATATACTTTCTCTATAATCCTTGGTGCTGCAAATATGCACCTTCCAACAGCCTTCTAGGTGCCAATCTTGTATGTTATATTTCTATTTCAATGTCTAACATATCTCAAGTAAAACTTGGTTTTAGAAATCTTCTACTATTTTTTAATTAGATATTTACTCAGATGTACTCAGCTCTATTCAAGAAGGTGAACATACAAAATCAAGAAAATCAACTCTTGGCTTTGGGTATCTTCTAGAATGATTTTAGAATGATTATAGAGAGGTGAGCTAAGTGCAAGACATTTTTAGGGAACAAGTTATTGTTCCTGAGCCATGGGAAGCTGTGATGAGAAAATAAGCCTACAATTTGTATTTAAAATATCCATGGATTTTGTGGGGAAAGCAAAGAAAAACAGAACAGGAAATCACCTCGAAATGGTATCAGGTAAATATGTTAATAGCAAGAAGAGTTGTGTGTTTGGAGGTCTTAAAATTGGTGATGTATATGGGATGAAGGGGATCTATATGTGTGTGCAGAGAAATGTCTTTAGAAATACTTAAGGGCCCTTCTAAGTGTGTAAAAGTTGGACTGAAAGAAACTTTGAGATAGAAGGAGAATTTTAAATATATGTATGTTTAGAAGGGTCTTTGCAGGTTATAGAGGTCTTAAATGGATTAAAGATAAAATTATGTTCAGGAAACAGAAGAACCAAAGAAAATTTGAGCATTCACAGACGTGTTGGGGTGAGAAGTTCACTAAGCTCTCATTAAAATCTGAGTTTGTTTTTAATTTATCACATAGATGTTCTTTATTATTAAAGAAATTATTTTATCACTTTTATTAACTTACTATACTCTGGAAGAATTAGTTATCACAGTTACTCAGTGTGGGTATGTGAGAATTTTTATAAAATATGTATTAGACATGTCTGCAGATTTTGAGTGAGGAACTATACTGGTCAGCACATTCTCACGCAAGACTGTCCCATACTTCATTCTGGTGTGCAGGTAGACTAGATGTAGCATTGTTACTAACTCATTGGGTATACTAGAGAAGTCACTTAGCAATGTCCTAGGACATTTTTGTTAATGGATATATGGTATTGCTCTGGCCTGATGTAGAAGTCATTGACTATGATGAGAGAAGCTAAACCAACTGTCTGACTTTTTTCTGTGCAAAAAAAGTGCCTATGCTGTTTGTTAGTTTATTATGTCTCATTCCTGGTGGAAATGAGTCATCATTATAGTGCCTGTATTCTAATGCTTGTTTCCTCTTTGCTTCAATCTTTTCTCTATATGATGTTAAATGAATTCCTTTATCTTCTATACTTCTGAGATATATTACAAACCTCCAATACAACATTTACACTAATTTAGGTAGTATATCCCTTGAGGCATGGATTTTAATTTTGTGTAAGCACGCATCCCAAATATATCACCTGTATGACACAAACTGGTGTTCAGTAACTATATAGAAGTGATCCAGTGAAGGACATACACATCACAGTATCATCCGATGAGTCAGGGATGGATGCCTAAGCTAAGCTTGCCTCAAACTCTGAATGAACTGGAAAGTCTGCAGATCTGTCATGTTTTACAGAGTGGTGAGAGCTCATATGGCTCAATTCTCTATAAATGGTTTTCAAAAGAAGCTGCATGGGAAGTCCTATTTAATTAAAGAGTGAGCTAGGTTCACCAACATTGAGATCCTGAAGGGTACCAGTATCTGATGCAATGCAGGGCAAAGTGGTACTCTTCTGGTAGAATGTATGGGGAAGGGGAAAACTGAATAGATGAACAACTGCTGGCTGATAATCTCAAAGCAGCAGGAGGCATGCTTTACTAAGTGACTGTCTCAGCAATTGTAAGGAGGACAGAATCGCTGTACACACCAAGAGCATTGGTAGGAAGCTGATTTACCCAGATAGAGGCAAGCCAATACAATGTTCCAATCTCAAAAGGAGATTCACCAGTCTAAGCCAAGCCAGCCTTGTCTGGAAAGTGGTATTCTGAGATCACTCATTCTATTGTCAGTCTCATGTGTTCATAGGTGAAAATTCCATTTGCTGTTATTTTCTTTCCAGTCTTTGCCCAATTCCAAAATAATCCTTTTAAGGGAATACCACATGGCTTCAAACACATGCTAGGATATGTCTTACTTTATATGTGTGGGATAGCATTGCAAAAATATTTTGCACATAGGGTACACTGAATTATTAATTAATTTTGGTAGTGTTTGAACTTGTATCCCCTAAGAACCACAGGGTGATACTTCATTGTATTGTAGAATTGTGCATTATTGCTATCTGTTTCAAGCTGCTTAATAAATGTGTATGGATGATGATATATTGATTTCCTTTATAAACTATCATACAAAGGGACAATAAATTTTATCTGTGATTTTATTTTGGAACAAATAATGGCACACTGATTGGGTATGCACCGTGAAGCTTAAAATATAGAATAGATGGAAACAAATTATTTATTAACTTATAATTCTGAATCCTTTCACCAATTAGAATCTCACTTGCCATAACGCATTCTCAACTCTCCTTGTTGATATTTTCGCATATCTTTGGTATATTCTGTTTTCATTCAGTGATTTAGTTACAGTTGTCCCGTTTTTAAACTATTTGCAACTGTAAGTGGTAGTCTTAGTTCTAATTTATTAGAGACTTTTTGAACAGTCAAACTGTCATTTAATCTTACTTTTCAAAATAATATATGGTGATGATAAATGAAGTTCCTACAAAGATTCTTACATGTCAACCATTGTACCAATAAAGTCATGACAAAAATGAGTAATAGTTATTTGAGCAACTGAAATAGGTAAAAGACTGGATAAGTACTGAAAAATATCAGGCCATTGTGCAAGACCCCAACATTTAGTAAGAGGAAAAAAGCTAGAGAGAGAGATATTAAAGACATAATGGATTTATGTGATAAGAGCTATGGCATTATATTTAGTAAAGACAATGTAATAAAGTCATAGTGGTTATTTGAAACAATACCATTAAGAAATTGTTAATCATTATTGAGCAATAGTCTTTAAGGCCCTGAATACATCACTGTGGTAAATGTAGACAAAATATGCACCTATTTTTTAATCCCTCAGAGGAATCTCCTACAAGGCCCATTTTAATAAATTAAATCTTTGTAAAATATTCTTGATATTCTTATTTTTTACAAAGTAGACAAATGTTTTGACTAAAAAGCAAATTTAATGCATATTATATTATTTAGCCCAGACACCACCCTAAGGTCTAGAATATTAACTCTCAACCTTTGTCTATATGAAGATAGTTTAAGGGAAATGATTAAAGAAAATAGCATTTATTATAGAACATGATAACTATTATAAAACTTGGTTATATCCACTGGGTTATTAACTGAAAATACAACAAGAAACTTAATATCATCCATTACAGGCAGCATACTGCAAAGACATATGGCAGCAGAACAAGCTTCAGCTTAGGGATTGTTGCTTATCATCTCTATGCATTTCAAACCACATTGTGTGAAAGAGAACACTGCTTCTAATACAGTTGCTCTGATATTCTAGGGCTCCAAGGAAGTTCAAATTAAAAAGCAAACAGGGAGCATTTTCTTTATTTAGTTTCAAAAATAGATGGCGACTTTTTTCCATCCTAACCGCTACACTGTTGTAGATTATGACTACTTCGGATGGGCGATAATCGTTATCATTTCTCATTTCTTGACAGGTCTTCCTGCAGCTAAAAGAATGGGCAGAACTCACTGTCTGGCTTCAAGGCAGAACATTCTTAAGCCTGTCTATACTCAAGCTGTGCTGCATGACAACCCAAGATCTAGAGGTGATCTGGAAATCTCATTCAATAAAACAGATGTTTCTTTGGGTCATATAAAATATTCAAAATCTTCCAAATGCTTTCATAGATCATTTCTAATAAGCTCATATCTTAGGATCACTTCCTGCAGTTCCTAGAACTACTTGTTACTGTATTCCATCTAATGTCTACTATATAAGAACTTTGAAAATGGAAACCAAGAAACAAATCTATTTGCTTCAGATATATGTATAGACTCAACACTCATCTGTGTATGTTAGGAAATGTTACAGGGAGGTGGTGCCGAGAGAAAATAATTATGACATTCAATTCCTTTGATAACTAAGGATGTTATCAACCTTGGGCTAATTATATGTCATATTTCTTGAGTATCTGATATTGTGAGAACTTTTCAAAAAGAATTGACCCTGTCTCAGAATTCCTTAGTTGTAGTTCTTTGTACAGAATTGAGCCCCGCCCCTCAGGCATTTTCCTGACTACTTTAGAACATCTATTACTGTTTTGTTCAGTTCCTATTTTGGCAGTCATGTTGATGAGACTTTATGCATGTAACTTCTGGGATTCTTAGGAGACACAACCTCAGAGAAAACTGCTTGTTCCTCTGGCTCCTAAAATTCTTTTACCCTCTTCCTTGCAATAATCCCAGGGAAAAGCATAATTGGCTATCCAATGTCAGATGATGCACCCCAAAGATATGCAAATAACAATATACACAGCAGATTGTATTCATGTAAAAATAATTAGTGGAAAAGTATATTTTTCATTTGAAGAGTTCGACGATGGCTAAAAGGAGGGTTAGAAAGAGTAAAGGGAAGGGTAAATGCTATAATTATATTATAATCTCAAAAGCTAAAAGAAGTAATTTAAAAAGGAAATGTTCACCAAATAAATTCCATGTGAACCTATTAAATGGCTGTAAAGAGCACTCTTGCTTATGTAATTATCAGATTAATGGAATACAATCAAATTTTGGCAGTATAATTCCTTACTATTTCAGATCCTGTGCAAATGAGAAGAAAACCTAGCAGCAACTCAATCCATTCTGCATGCTGCCTTATAAGGCAGTCAGATATAGCTTGTTCTCATCTCTGCTTCACAATAACTTATTTCCCACATCTGTTTGGAAGTCTTCAAGCTCCTAGAGGCACCATATAACTCCTTCCTACTGGGGATACTATGACTGTTTCATTAAAAAGTGTGTGGACATTGTGCTGTACTCCTTAGCAATGCTTACAGTCTGTTTTTGAAAGGTAAGGATTTGAAACAATGCAGGTACAAATTTCTCTTTGATTACTCTGAGAAACAAGAAATAGGAACTGTTAAATAAATCAGCTCACCACATTTTTATCAAAGCAACACCGAACAAATATTTTCCAGACAATGAAAATTTAATGAGAGCCTTGCAATTGTCTTCAAAGCAATGTTATAAAAATGGTGGTGGTGTGGGGTGAGGGCAAATCTAGTGCAATGTGGAGTGCTTGCCTAGCAAGTGGACAGACAATTCTGGATACAGTTCCCAGCCCTGCAAACAGATAGCAAAACAACAAAACTGGTTTGTTGATTCATGTTGGTTACAAGCTATAAAGATTAAGAATACATCTACCCCGAAGTTTGAAACATTATTTGCACACATAGGATTGTTTTTGTTTTTAATAAACAATAGAGAAAAAAAGATAAACAACATAAAGCAAATGAAAGGCTTTATAATGAAAAGTAGAAGAAATTAAATAGAATTCCTATCATGGATATACTGGAAAAGTTTTAACAAGCCGGAGATTATTTTAGATCATGCATACTTTGTTTTTCATATACTATAGTAAAACACTACATTCTAAAAAACAAGACATGAAGGGCCTGTGTGCTCACAAATGGAGTAGTAGCCTAGCATGTGTGAAGCTCAGGGTTCTATCTTCAGTACCCCAGATAGGAGGTGTGATGCCATAGCTGTCAGGAGCACCTGTTGCTCTTGTAAAAGACCAAGATTCAGTTTCCCAGTACCCACATGATAGCTCACAAGTATTCAGAATTCCAGTTCTAGGGGCTCACACCCTCTGCTGAGCTCTGTAGACATCAGACATAAGACATGGTGCACAGACAAACACACAGGCAGAACACTCCTACACATAAAATAAAATAAATCTAAAAATTATTTAAAGAAAAAGTAAAAATATAGAGGAATATTAAAAGGAATTGTCACATGTAAAGGTGGTAAAGGCAAGATCGGGAAAGGAGGAAACACAATAAGGGTACACTTTGTTATTAGTGAAATTAATTTTTTAGAGTCAATAAAGGCATTTAATTCTTTATTTTATTTATAAAACAAAAAAATAAAATCTCCATGAATATTTAATACATTTGTTAGTGTATATGAGTAAATAATATAGTTTTTGTAATAATGAGTTTCATTGTGGCATTTTCATGCATGTGAATATGTACTCTGATCGTATTCACACACAGGCACAAACACACATGCATGCACACACCAGCACACACCATTATCCTTTCATATTCTCTCCTGCTGGTACCGTTCTCGTTCCCTTATACTCATCCTCTCCTTGCCCGCCCCACACCAGCTTCTGTCTGTGGTAGAAAACATTTCAGAATGACATCAACGCAGTAGAGAAGTGTGATACTCCTCTAAATGCAACAACAGTGCTTTTGACACTGACTGCCACCAAGGGAGGCAGAGTACATTACTCTGGGGTAAAACATCACAAGAACATTTCTTTAAAAAATGATTTATTTATTTGTTTTTTTGTTTGTTTATTTGTTTATTCATTCTGCCTCCATGTATGCCTGCATTCCAGAAGAGAGCACCAGATCTCATTACAGATGGTTGTGAGCCACCATGTTGGTGCTGGGAATTGAACTCAGAACCTCTAGAAGAGCAGCCAGTACTCTTAATCACCGAGCCATTTCTCCAGCCCAACACAAGAACATTTCTATTCCTCTAACTATTATGCAAATAACTTCAGGTTGGTTTCTTCTTCTTGCTCTGGAGAAAAAATGGATTTGCAGATGAATATAAAAGATTCCATTGGAGGAAGGTGTGAACTAAGCTTGTAACATCCTATTTCCATTCTTTAGGATTAATTTCTTTTCTACACTAGCACAAATGAAAGGTATTTGCTGAGGATGTTTGTGGAGCCACTACCACCTATAAAATTTTTCATGAGAATACTTACAGAGATATAAAAGGTTTGGTGTAGACAAACCACATAAGATAGATTATTTTAAGGGGATAAACATCATCAACATTAAATAATAGGAATCCCCAGGCCCTTTTGTCCCCATAGAGACATAGGCTCAATACTAGATCAATTTTCTTTTGAGTAATCCAGGAACTAGGTAAGCATATCCTATGCCCATGCAATCATTAAACCAGCCACACATAGTTGATAGGAAAACTAGAGCACCAGCTCACAACGGCTATGCAGAAACTCTTGGCTCCTGGCTTCTACCTGAACACGTCTCAAGTCTAAACATATGAGAATATATAATGCTTTATTGTGGAGCATAATTGTACCTTTCCACAAGAATTTGATTGTTTTTGCTTTTCTAGATCCTGAGGATTATACTTGTTAATTATATAATGTTATATTAATTATCCTTGAGATACTCACCTGAGTCACAAATTATTATACTTCTCATATCTTGCTTAGCTGATTACAATTATTTTCATCGATCTCATGAGTGAAATTAGCATTCCATTTTTGTAGCAAAAGCATATTGTCATGTTTGGTACCAAAGCAATCTTTGCTTAATAATGTGAGTTAAGTAACTTCCTTCTTTAGCAAGTACAAACTACATAGATTCGAATTTTTCATCAAATAAGTTTCTGAATTCTCAGGGTTCCTATGGAATGGCTTTATTTTGTTTAAACAATTTTGATAAATTTCATTCATGCTTACAGGAAATGCTATTTCTTGAATGAGTATGAATGATGTTAATTTTTCTAGTAATTTTCCCAGTATATTTAATTTTGACTGCTATTGGTGATGATAATGATGATTATGATGATGATGATGATAATGATGATGATGATTTTGGAACAAGGTCTTACTGCATCTTAATATTTACAACATTAGTTAAATTCAAATATCACATCTTGATTATCTCTTTCTTCTATATTTTTCTTTATTAATTTTACCAGAAATATGCCAAGACTGTTTCATAATTTATGAGAAACAATTTTTGATTCTATTAATATCTAGGCAGTTTTTGGTTACTGTCTAGCCTATATATCTTTTATTTTTATTATTTAAAATTGCCTTTTGTATTTACCTCAGATGACAAGTGTATAGAAAGCTATTGAGAAAGAATAAATATCTTTTTATTTAATTTCTATTACTAATGATATTTAATCATTTGAGTAATACAGATAACAGTAATAAGAGCAATTCTAACAAAAAATCTAAAATATTTTACCATGTCTTTATGACTGATGGGAGGATGGAAGTTAGCAAAAAAATGACCTCTGCATGCTATCTAAGTTGCAAATCTTAGTTGTGAAGGAATGTATTTCATGGCATTATTTTCTACAATAATGTAGGAAGCAGAACTGAATTGCAGCTTGTATAATTCTAACAGAATTGGTTAGAAAACCTGAGAAAATCGCTGTGTTAATTTGTGCTTCCTTTTACAATAGAAGTTATGGTACATCAATGCAGGCCATTAAAAATGGCTGTTATGGAGAGGTATCCAGAATATTAACAATATTGTGTGGCACCAAACCTTTTCCGCACAAATCTCAATTGGTGTTTTCAATCACTGAAAGTAATCCTGGGGTAAAAAAAATCACATGCTTGATTCTCAGTCTGAAAAAAAAGTAAGTATGACGAATAATTTAAAAGCTTATGTGTTAAGAAAGAAAAAAATCTTTTGGTAAGACCTTTATTTATGGTTATGTGCAGAAATAATTGACTAGAATCCCACTAGTTACTCTAGGAATTATATTTCTGAGAACTCTAAGCTACATATTTGCTTTATGTTTTTAATTTCTCTTCATTTAAAAGAAAATTCTTGTGGCTCTTAAATATTTCCATCATGATGTGGACTGAAAAATCTTTCCTGTCTCTGAGAAGAATATAATTTTTCAGGCTTTGATCTTAAAAATGAAGACAAGAAAATTCTCTTGCTGAAAAAGATCAGGCATGGTGATAAGGATTTCCAGAAGTTATTTTGTGAATTAATTCAGCAATTTCATTCAGTCAGAAAACAAAGAGGTGTCATGGTTTTCATGCAGTACAATTTTATTATTGCCAGAAATCAGCATCTTAAACTTCTCATTTTTCTTTCCAAAGACGTTTTCAGTACATGTGAATGGTTCTCATTCCAGCCCTCTGTATTGGAGTAGGGTAGGGAAATCCACTTCCTTCTGTATTGAAGCATCTTCAGTATGATGAGGTTCATGCGACTGCACATCAGTATTACACTGTTTCCCACAGAGTCACTCCTACAAACAAGAAAATATTGTTACACCAAGTCTGAAGTCTATGCTTCATCCACGTGTAGTGCTGTCTCTTGAGTCTTCCCATGGCTTCTTGCCATGTTAGTGTATCAAAGAAGAGATCTACACTTTTTGGAAACAACTGAGGAGCAGATTGTAATCAGCTCTGCTGGTTTCTGATCAGAGATCTACTACTCTACTAGAGAGATATCTGGATGCCACAGAGGCCATGGAAGCCTCATACAGTATGGGAGCCCCATACTTTACATCTACTTGTGATGTGGCCAGCCTATCGCCTATCAGTAAAAATAAGCATAACTCATCAGTTATACTTTTCTCTATGATTGACTGAAGGTGCACCACTTAGCAAAAGCTGATGAAACGTTACAAAGACTGACAGGTATACAATGAGTATAATTTCCAATAGGAAATAAACATCCTTTCACTAATACAATGTTGTCACCACATCAACTCTAGATCATTACATAGACTACTCTATATAAAAGAGATAAGAAACTTGAATTTTGAGAAATGACTTATAGATCCTCATCTGTAAAGTGTCGATAACGAATGGCAGTGTCTGAAGATGAAAGTTTTACATGTCCAGGATCTTATTTGAATTTTAAAAAATACCTGAAGCCCTTTCTGAAGATCAGCCCTTCATTCTCTTGATTCAAAACAAAAACAATCTACAATGGAAATAAACCCATGATTTTTCCTTTTAGTAACTTAATGTCTGTTTACTGTATTACTTTCCCTGGCATTTATAGCTCCCTCAGCCTGTCAAATCTCTTCTCCCATTATTATTTTAGTTAGTGTTTTCAGCCTTATTGTCTTCCATTTAGTGAAATCTCTACATTCCTCAGGGTACTGAATATGATCAATCACATCACAATCAAGCTATCTGAGAACAAACCACTGGCATTTAAAATAATAAATTCAACACCAAAGACCTTCTCTCATATACCACTAATCTTTTTGCCTTCTTCAGTCTATGACTAGTTGGAAATAATATCACTTTGGTGTTGAAATTGCAGAGGATAGAGAAATTCATACCATGCGATAGTTGATAAAAATGAATTTTATCATGGAACTGAGAAAATGTCTTCATATAATGATCTTTAGATAGCTGCACAAAGATAGTCTGAATATTTAGCTGTTTGATTATTATCTAGATTGCCAAACTCTTTCAGTAGAGGAAAACTTTTTTCAGTCTGAATTTTGTATTACATGTAGAGTTTCAAAACCCTTAACCTCAAATAACCTCCTTCATGCATCTTATCGTGAAATAGTTTTATGTGACTTGTTCCCTGCTTCAAGAAACTCCCACTATTTAAGTAAATGAAAAAAAGAAAACTGAGATATGAGGCATATAAAGTCAGTATTTTAAGTCACCAGTTTATTTATCTCTTTCCTAAGCTAATTTAATTCAATTTTCTTACTTTATATGTACCTGAACATTTTCAATGCTGTGTACAAAATATCTTTCATCATTAACTCTCTGGCTTTCACATTTTCTTTACCCTTTTTTTAGTTGGCTCACTTTGAGTAGTCTGACCTCTCAGTTCTACATTTCATCTGATCATATCTGGGGCACATATTCATAGTGGGTTCAAACCCAGGTAATCAGTTGACAATGTCAATGTGACTTGCTACAAAATACAAAGGACGTAGAGACTTACAATGATAATGATAAACCTAAATGTGCCCTTTACAGATATGCCCTTTCTGGAGGATACATAACAATTTTAAAGGGTTATTTTTGTGTGATAAATTAAATGTATTAAATTAAAATGAACCATTCAGAGTCCATTTAACTAAGGTCAAATCAGTCTTGAGCCCATCATTTTACTGCAGGTTAGATGTTATTAATGTACCAGTTGTGTTTCCTAGCAAAGGAATCAGGTTCTTCTGAAGAAGGAGAATGACAATGGGATGCTTTTTCTTTCCTCAATTTATACTTCTTTCTACTTCCAAAGAAGGCAGCGTGTAGTTTCTCCCAGTTTTTTCCCTCAATGTTTAAGAAAAGATAACAGTTCTTAAAAGTCAAACCAGTAAGGGATGATTTTGCTAATTGTCAATAGATCAATCTGTCAGTCTATACCATTCTAACTTTAAGATATGCTAATATCTTATAGTAATAATAATTATTATTCCAAAATATACAAAAACATCAATATGCTAAATACTCATGTGGTCATATCTATACATTACTAAATACTCACGTGGGCATATCTATACTAAATACTCACATGGACATATTTGTACATTACTAAATACGTGGACATATCTATACATTACTAAATACTCGTGTGGGCACATCTATACATTACTAAATACTCATGTGGATGTATCTATACATTACTAAATACTGATGTGGATATACCTATACATTACTAAATACTCATGTAAACATATCTATACATTACTAAATACTCACGTGGACATACATATACATTACTAAATAGTCACATGGACATACTTATACATTACTAAATATTCACATGGACATATCTATACATTACTCATATCTTCAGCTCCGTTCTTACTTAACAGTCCTACTTACTATGATTTTCTAAAATTCTTTCCCCACATTTGGAGAAGTTTCCTATTTTCATAAGATTCTCTGTTTCTATCTGTCTGTCTTTCTGCCTCTGCTTCCCTCCCTCTGTCCCTCCCTCCCTCTCTCCCTTCTTCCCTCCCTCCATTTAAGTCTGTGCACTGTTGCTTCATTTAATTGAAATTTATTTGACTATACCTAATCACAAATCTGTGGAAGCAGCCAGAATATATGAAAGGATTTGATCCTCCCTTTCCTCATCTTCTGAAGAGAGCTCTAGAAGATCCTGAAGGTGCTTGCCTCTCTCTCATTGAAACTTCCTTTAGCCCCTCCTGCTCCAGAAACTTTAGAGTCTATTCTCAGTTCCACATTGTTCTTCTCAGATAATTTCTCCACATTTTCTCAGAGATGCCCAGGTGGTTTCTAAGTGGAGATTATATCATTGCTGTCCCTTTTCACTGCACATTGGTATTAACATCTGCCATTTAATCGCAGCTCCTTCTCAGCTCCATGTTCACCACTCTCAGCTATTGGGACTTCACATTGCCATCTTTTGTGCATTAAAAATGGTTTCTTTTCTTTGTGGGGGTCTGCCAGAGAATCCATTAATTGGAATGAGGAGCCAATTAGACTGTTTTAAGAATTTTCATCCATCTATGCTTACTGCAAAGAAATAAGGAGAAAATGACCATGCCAACTTTAGAGCATCTCTAGTACCATAAACTTAAGTATTACCACATTGAGATCAATTGTAATGGACTCTAAAAATAATTTACAAATGGATAATTATGCCCATTGTATAATTTTGACTCAGCATTTTTTAAATTGCGTTTTACAGCAAAAAGACTATTACAGAAAACCATAACTAGGTGTAGCACAGAGATCAACACATTATAGGGAGCTATGGTGGTCTGAATGAGAATGGCCCTCATAGGCTCATATATTTGAATGCCTTGTCTCCAGTTGGTAGAACTGTATGAGAGAAAATGGGAGGTGTTTCACACTGGAGATGAGTGTTGAGGTATCAAAAGCCATGTCATTCCTAATTTGATCTCTCTGCCCCTACTTACAGATGAGTAGGTAAGTTCTCAGCTACTGCTCCAAGTCCAGGTCTAGGCCCATGCCTACCTGTCCACTGCCGTGCTCCTGACCATGATGATCAAGGACTCACTCGCTTCAACTGTAAACTTCCAACAGAGTTTTTTATAAATTGCCTTGGCAGTCCTTCCTAGAATCGCTGTTTAAACAGGACCAAAATAATGGCAGCAGCAATGGACATGTTAATGTGGAAAGGAGAAAATTTCACAGGAATCTAACTCCTAGACAAAAAACTACAGGCAACTAATGATTGCCAAAAGAAGGAGAGTTAGCCACTTCTAGGGATGAACCTTTCCATTAGCCGTTCCAGCAGAGTGATCAACTCTGAGACCATATACACATGAATGACTCAGTAAGTACTAATTTATACATAGATGTGCATATGTATATAAGCATATAAATGGTATGTATATAAATATGTACAGTTATAATAAAATAAAATGAGGCTATTAACTTGAGAATGTGGGAACAGAGAAGTGGTTTGAAGAGGGTAGCTAGGAAGGACTGGAGGGAGGAAAAATAATTTAACTCTATTTCAATTAAAAACATATTTAAGAATATTAAATTTAAAATTTCAGCATAATAACTAGACAGGCATCATTGGAGGATATATGTACATACACACATTTCTTATTAATATTTTCTCAATCACTTCTAGAATCATTCACCTGCAGCTAATTTAGATTGCATAATTAACTTGAGTTTACCTTATTCAGCTTGAATGCTGTAAGTGCAGTATTAAATAGTGTTTGTTTGTTTGTTTGTTTTCTGTATTTCTGTAGAATATGCTTTTAACTGTAGTGTTAGAAAAACTGGGTTTGGTGATTCAAAGAGATGATTCAATGCTTAAGAGCATATACTGTTATAGCAAAGGATTTGTGTTCAGTACCTAGCATGCATATTGTGATGCTATAACTGCCTGTAACTTAAAATCCATGGGATCTAATATGACACCCTCTTCTGCTCTCTGCATGTACCTCCACTCAGATGCATTTACATCTATAAAGGCACACAACACATACACATAGTTTAAAATAAATAATTTTTAAAATCCTGGTTTTTGTATTGGGATTTTTATTAATAAATATACTTTCACCAATGTATAAAATGTATTTTAATAATGTATAGTCACCAACACCTTCTCTTGTCCCCCTGGCCAATACTTGTAGAAGGAGTTGCGAGCAGGCCTGCTTTTCGTCCCGCCCAGCTCCTGCATGGCTAGCTTTACACCCAAAATAACAACACACAAATTGTATTCATTTAAACACTGCTTGGCCCATTAGCTCTAGCCTCTTACTGGCTAACTCTCACATCTTGATTAACCTATATTTAGTAATCTGTGTAGCACCATGAGGTGGTAACTTACCTAGAAGATTCTAGTCTGCATCTATCTCGGAGAGGAGAGTCATGACGATTGCCTCATGGCGGTTGCCTCACTTCCCTTCTTCCCAGCATCCTGTTCTGTCTACTCCACCCACCTATGTTCTGAATTATCAGGCCAAGCAGTTCTTTGTTAATTAACCAATGAGACAACAGATAGATAGAAACACTCCTACATCAACTACTGACACCCTGTTCACACCAACTAGCTCCCCTTTTAATTGTTAATTTAAAATATATATTTTATATTACATCACTAACACTTGCCACTATAGCTCCTTGAATGATGCCACACAGAGGAAGGTACCAACTTGTCATTTCTAATAGAGACTTGCTTTAGATATAAAATACGGATAAAGTCCAACAAATACACCAGCATCCCATTCATTGGGTATGAAAAAGTATAAGGAGGGAAGGACAAAATGACTTTGATAGCTAGGCACAGAGTTCTATATGTTCTAAAGAAGAAGAGACCTATGTGTTCAGGGAGAAAAAAGAACCCAGCAAGGGCCTGTGAGAATGATATGGTTGTCTATACATCAACAATATAATAATGACAGAAATTTAAATGATGGTGGTTTGTGTTTATTGAGCATTTACTCTATGCAAAAAATTAAAATGGTCTAAACTCTTTTAGGTGGTATATATCTGCCTTTAGCATTTGACCCTGAAAAAGTCACTTCAGATTCAAACTGTAGCAAAAGATCACCATGCTGGAGTTAAATGATGAATAGAATACAATGCTTTCACTAGAAGTTAACAATTTAAATTTTTTATTTTTTATGTTGGAGCACAATTAAGACACAATTTCTCATCCTAAAGGAGGAGGGAAATTTCTCTAGGAATTAGAATTCCCCCTTGGTTGGAAGTAGTGTCAGGAAAATATTTTCATAATACTGTCCAGTCTTGACTTATTGTGCCATAAGCAATATAAACATTGATGAGTATAGTATGGTATTTGATTGAGATTTCAAGTTTTGGAACGTCATACTATATACTTTAGCATGATAAATAAAACCTGATACTCCTTAATAGTTCAAAAGTTACCACAGTATATTCTGAAACAGCATACGCTTATAGGATCATCCATTGAATCTGTAGTAAATATGGAAACAGGTACAAACATGAAAATCGATTTTGATAACTGAAATCCATTTTGAATAAGCAGACAATATACCTTAAGTTGTCATTACTATGGTATTCAAATGTAAGGAGATTCATGAATGATTATGTAAATTTCAAAGAACACATTCAAAATACAGTCTAAAAGCAGTATGTAAACTATAAGAAAGATGTCTATTTCTTATTTTCTTAGCTAAGTTAAAGTACTTGCATTTCAAAATCTAATATTTAAGAGAGAATAAGGTGGTAATTTAGTTGACATTGACAAATATGTAACTATGGAAAATTTTTATAAATATTTTTATTCAGTTACTCTTGATCAGGAAGTCTGAAAATTCATAATTCAAACAGAATACTTTATAGGAAAAAGAATAAAAAGAATTGATTTTTAAACCTTGAAAATATATACAAATTAAAGTAACAAAAATCTTAGGACACAATGTTTATATTTGAGTAGTGCTGTCTGTCCTCTGTATATAACAACTGACATGGCTTTGGAAATCTACAGAAATATTAATGCTGGTAGCCCAGTTCATTGCCTAACTGTGAATGTGACAAGCGTTCAAAGGAGACATTATAGCAAATTATGAGTGTATTAAGAGAGCTTCAATTAACCACAGTCAAGAGAAGAGTGGACAGAGCAGACACACCAAAGACAAATTCATTAAATGAAGAACATTTGAGCTGATATCTGAATGAACTAGGTAAATTAATGAACTGTAGCAGTTAATACCCAGATATTTTGATGGTGTGAAATGCACGGCTTACAGACTGTTGAGAATGTTACATTGAATGGAATCACATCAACAAGGATTTCTCACACTCATTTGGCGTTATGTATACACAGTGACAATAACCATGCTGATAACTTCATTCCATTGCTTCTTATAACAACACTGAGTAGGATTTATTATGTTACCTTTTTAAAGATGAAAGCACAAAAGTAGAGTAACTTTAGGGATAAAACAGGGGTCAAGTTGCTGATCTGTGGCAAAACTAGTGAGATCCTAGGCTGACCCAGATATTTTGTAGACTAGACATTTGGCAGCAACTATTCATGAAGTTTAACACTAGATTTCAGGGCATATATGTTTAGTGCTGTGGCATTTTGCTGAATAATATTTCCTTTATTAGATTGAAGAACCTTTCTGTCTCTGGATTAGTTTTAGTTGGATGTCTATTTCGGCAGATATTAGGATGTCAACATCTGCTTTCTTCTTTATTCTATTTGCTTGAGTATTTTTTTAATTTTTTTATCCTATTATTTGAATGTAGTACTATCTTAAAAGATCAGTTTCTTTTAGACACATATTGCAGATATGTGGATTTTTCTTCTTAACACATTGACCTAGCCTGTGTCTTTTAATTTGAGGTTAGGGTCATAATATGTATTGTTTTATTAAAAAGTGTTTGTCAATAGCAGTCATTTTTTTCTGGTTTTTGTTCTTAATTGTAGTTTGGTTTTCATAAAGTTATTTTGTTTTCTTTTTAGAGTCTCTCTTGGTTGTGTTTATTCCTCTCTTCACTTTGAAGTATTGTTTCCGGTTATTCTGTTTTGGTGGGATTTTGGTTGTTAACAGATATAATTTTTTTAAACCTGTTTGCATCATGGAAAGGTTTTCTTTTTTTCCCTCATTCAAGTATGGCAGATCATTTATGCTGGGTAGAGAAATCTTGGTTGACTATTGTGGTCTTTTATAACTTGAAGTATATTACTCCAGGCTTCTCCTATTTTGGGGAGCGTCAATAGAGAATTCAAGTGTTATTCTGGTAGACTTTTTATTTGTGTTTTATTCTTCTGCAGTTTTCAATATTTTTTCTTTGTTCCATATGTTTAATGTTTTGACTATGATATACTCTGGGAATAAGGACCAGGAAATGAAAGAGACAGATGGTACAAAGCACAGAGGCTGTGTCCAGAACCAAGACTGTGTGTGAGGCAACATAGCCAAGCGTTATCAGAAATACCTTGGATTCATTCCGTTTGATCTTTTTAAATCACTTTTTTTATCTTACCTCTTTTCCTTCCTCCCTTTCCCCTTCTTTCCTTCCCTCCTTCCTTTTTCCTTCTTAGTTAGTGTATGTCTGTGAGTGTGTGTGTATTAAGTCACACTTGCCCTAGGTCATTGTAGAGGTGAGAGGACAATGGAAGTTATTTCTCTCCTATGATGTGGATTCTTGTCACCAGGCACAGTGACAGGTGACTTTACTCACTGCATCCTTTTGCTGGCCCTGCTTTTGATTGTTAATTAATGTTTTAGTTATTGCAATTTAAGAAATCACTTACTGTTGCAAGTTTTCCATGACCTCGACATTCAGTGTATGACTTCACCATCTTTGGAAGCAGCCGTGAAATGAGCCATTGGGAATGTGGTGGAACTGTGGAAAATGGGACCCGGTTGAGGAAAGTAGGTCATTGGGACTTACTCTCCTTAGAAGCCATACCCTTATCCCATCTGAATCCTGTCACATCTCTGCTATTTAGGTATACCTAGCTGGTAAGCATCTTTACTCTCTCATACCCTTCTGCTGCCATGATATTCTGCCTTACCTCAGGTCCAGGGAAGTGGAGCAAACCAACCACTGACTGAACACTCAGAAATAATGAGACAAAACAAATCTTTATTTCATCCAAGTTATCTGCTAGAGATTTGTCACGGCACTGAAAAGTCTGACTAATATAAACAAGCATGATATATTATCTAAGCTATTAGTGACAGTATTTTTAAAGCCATTCCAAATAAATTATTTAATTTTATCTCCACAAGTCTTGAAGGGTAATAGTTTGCCCTTTATTTTATTTATTTATTTATTTATTTATTTATTTATTTATTTATTTATTTTTTGATTTTTCGAGACAGGGTTTCCCTGTAGTTTCTAGAGCCTGTCCTGGAACTAGCTCTTGTAGACCAGGCTGGCCTCGAACTCAGAGATTCACCTGCCTCTGCCTCCCGAGTGCTGGGATTAAAGGCGTGCGCCACCACCGCTCGGCCTAGTTTGCCCTTTAAAATTTAAAAATTTACCATGTGTTGCCCTATTAATAATACCATTCTATGGTGCTTCTGTTTTGTTTTTGATCATACTCACTAAACACAATGAAAATGGTGACCATGCACACCTATTTTAGTTTACTGTAGATCTACACATAGATGGACAGCCTCCAACATCCACACTTGATTAGTTGAATAGCAATACCTTTTCTTTCTTTTTCTGCTTTTAAGGCTCTGATTTCTCTGCTCCACCCTAATTGCAGACATGAGCATGATTCTTAGGGAAATAGTGAAGGAATTCCAGGATCCCTAAGTCTTCTTCTCAGCTTTCTTTATTTGTCAAGATAGTGGGGGCAGGCCTCAGTATGAAAACTTCTTCTTCTTCTTTTTTTTTTTTTTTTACTTTTGATCTTTCCTTTTAAAAACAAAAATCTTATTTTATATACCAATCCCAGTTCCCTCTACTCCTCCCACTCCCCTCACCTTCCCCCGGCCTCCACCCTCATTCACTCCACAGAGAGGGTAAGCCTTCCCATGGAGAGTCAACAAAGTCTATCACATCACTTGAGGCAGAACCAAAGCCCTCCCCCCTGTATCTAGGCTGAACAAAGTATTCCTCCATAGAGAATGGACTCCAAAAAGTTAGTGCATGCACTGGAGATAAATACTGGTTCTTCTGATAGTGGCCCCATAGACTACCCAAGACACACAACTGTCACCCACATTCAGAGAGCCTCCTAGTTCGGTCCTATACAGGTTCCTCAGCTGCTGGTCTGGAGTTAGTGAGCTGCCACTTGCTCAGGTCAGCTGTTTCTGTGGGTTTCCCCATCATGGTCTTGACCTCTTTGCTCATAGTATCACTCCTCCCTTTCTACAACTGAACTCCAGGAGCTCGGCACAGTGTTCAGCTGTGGATTTCAGCATCTGCCTCCATCATCCATAGTCACTGGATGAAAGTTCTATGATGACAATTAAGGTAGTCATCAATCTGATTACAGGGGAGTGGTACTTAAGGCACCATTTCCATTGTTGTTTGCCATTCTTGTCAATTCCCAGGTACTTCCCTACTGCCAGGAAACTTCTATTCATTCCCTTCCTTCCTCCTTCCTGGTTCCTCTTCTAATTATTACGGAGATTCCACCAGAGAAGACTACTCAGACACAGTATAAAGACAACTGAAAGTCTTTATTGCAGTTGCCTGGGACTACCTTCAGGTATTCAGACCCAAGTATGGCACAAATAATTTAGAGCAAGAGGCCTTTTTTTTTTAAAAAAAAAATTGTCTAATGAAGAACCACATCCTGTTATCTTACTCTGCAGCTGTAGAGGGTAGTTTTGCACAAGCAAGGAGTTTAACAGAAGCTAAGATAAACTGTTAGCTGGAAGGGAAGGCTTGTACCACCAGGCAGTTTAACATAAGTTAAAATAAATTAGCTGGGGGGGAAGGAGTCTTGACCTTGGATTTTTGAACAGGGTTGAATAATTTCCATGAACTTCCCATCAATGAGATCAAATTCTAGTTTTATGGCCTCAACAAGAATAGTGCAGAAGTTCTGCACTATTGCCTTATCAATTATTTTCCTTAATTCACTTTATATATAATTATAATTGACAGAAAAAAATTGAGATTTCTGACTATTTTTCTGGATATAACATTAGGCATATTGGGAACTCATATATGGTAACATATTTTTGGATATTATGATAGTGAATAGTGCTTCTTGGCACTTATAAAAGAGCTGCTTTTGAACTGCAGTATAACTCAGTGGAAGAGCACTTCCCTAGAATATGTAAAGTCCTGGGTTCACTTCTCAGAATCATACACACCTACACAAAATATTGTTCGGGGGAAATGGGAGTTTGACCTATAACTTACATATAAAATCTAGAATATATGCAATAATTTAACTGCTTAAAAATAACTTGTAGTAAGAATTTCTTTCTCCACACATCCCGTTTCTAAACTTGAAAACCTTGTGTCTCTCTCCTTTATATTTCAATAAATCACTGAGGACATCTTCATGTGAAGAAAGAATGCTCTTTGGAGTGATGTGGCGAAGATTGGAAATAACCAAAAATAGTCCTTTTATAATTATTCAATTTTAATACAAGGGGAGATAAGGGAACTTACAGAACCAAGGGTCCAGCGGAGCCGAAGGTGAGCGTGGGGCAGCGCAAACGAACGGGCCGCCTTCAGGCTCCCCAATCCTATTTAAGGGGAATGCTACCCCGCTGGAGCAGCCACGCCCCTGAACGCAGGGATTGGGCCAGCTGCCCCAACATCTCCCCTTTTTTTTGTCTAAATAAGACAGATTCAGAAACCAAATACAACTATATACAATGGGAACAGATCATATAAAATTACAAAAAGTAAACAATATCAGGCGAGAAGTATATAACGAAGAATTTTTCTAATCACTCTACTTTGAGAAGTCTAAATAATCTAGAAGGTAGCTACCATTATCTAATCTTCAACCCCATCAAAGATCTGAGAAGGAGAGTAAAATTACCAAAGCAACCAGGAAGCACAAACGAGAAACTTCCAAAATGTGCAACAGAAGACAGAGACAATTGACTACCTGGGCAACCACACGAAGTCTTGATAGCAATGTTGAGGCAACCAACTTTGGCTGAGGCCTGAAAAAACCTGACATACCATTATACAATGGCAAGGAACCTTTAGTAGAACTATCCTATCCTGTCTTGGCAAGATAAGACAATTCTGTTTTATCCACTTATGGATATTTCGTACTTTAGTCAGTAATGGAGGTATGGGCTTTTCTTTGCCCCAAGGCCAGTTCTGCCAAGTAGAAGACAAACTCCCAGTGGAGTGTCTTTGGTGCTCAACGTTCTCTCGGGAGTAGAGCATTGTTGCCAGGAGTGATTGTGTCTCATAAATACAAAACTCTAGGTTAGATTAAAGGCCATGTTCTACAGTTCTTCAAAGAGGTTGAAGATTATGCTATCTATACTAAATACAACCTCTATGTGTCTAAAAAACCTGATTGTCCTAAATATAAATATGACCAACATATAATTCTCAACACTTATGTAACTGTATGACTAATAGAATAAACAACTGTGCAAAAAATGAAGACAATGATTTCCAAATGTAAACAGGGTCCTTACATAAATAATATCTGAGATAGAAATGTACAGTGCAATATGGTAAACAATGTCAATATAACAATTGTTTCAAACAGAGGTAGTATCATACTCTCATACAATGTTCAATATATCAATATACAAGAATCAACACTCATATAGTTTTTTTTTAAAAAAAAAGGAAGAAAAACAATAACTCACAAAAATCAATTATTCCTTCAGATCACCAGTTAATCCCTCCCTCCCCCCCCTTTTTTTAAATACATATAGATATACACATAATTTATACCCCTGAGTCCATATAAAGCCTTCCACAACCCGACCACCCTATACCAGCCACCAATTAGTGTCCCTAAATCTGAGGGTAAACTTTGTTGGGAGGGGGGGCGTCGTCATCCAAGATTGCTTCCAGCTGACATAGGGGCGACTTTTCTTCCCAGGGGTTCCTGTGAAAGCAAATGATGGTAGAATACCCATGATGCGGCGAAGATTGGAAATAACCAAAAATAGTCCTTTTATAATTATTCAATTTTAATACAAGGGGAGATAAGGGAACTTACAGAACCAAGGGTCCAGCGGAGCCGAAGGTGAGCGTGGGGCAGCGCAAACGAACGGGCCGCCTTCAGGCTCCCCAATCCTATTTAAGGGGAATGCTACCCCGCTGGAGCAGCCACGCCCCTGAACGCAGGGATTGGGCCAGCTGCCCCAACATTGGAGAGACAAAGACTGAACTGTAGTACAGTCTAATTTTATTGGATGGTTGGATGTTAGAGACAGCATTGAATTTATTTATACTCATAGATAATTTGGTATTGAAAATGACTTCTGCATAGGCTTGAGTTATAATAAATGAATGTTTGAGATTTTTGTTTTTTATTTTTTTTATTTTTTGCTTTACCAACAACAAACACCCTCAGAAACGCTAGCAATGAGAATGAGATTAAGCTTTTAAAACCACGTATTGAATCGTACTTATTTCTCAGAAGAACACTTGTATTTCTAGTTAAAGGTTCCAAGTAGGGTCTGACATACTCATTCTTGTTCAATAGCCCTGTATAAACTTCATGGTTTTGCTTCAATGGGATCCATGTTTCCTTCACTTGGAAATATATAAAAAAAATCTCATTCACACGTGAGAGCAAAGGCAGGACTCTAGCCAAATTCCCAATGCATGCATCCAAAATACTAGAGGCTGCTATATGCCAACAAATAAAATAATTCGAAAATGAAGGGGATGCTTGTAGACCAAAGAAATGACCTTCACACAGGTGGAAACAGAAGTACTGCTGAGTGCACTATAAGATGGAGGAGCAAATGAATTATATATAAAGATGGTTCAGATTGCTTATGGCAGCAAGAGACTAGCCAAGGACATTTGCAGGCCATCTTGTTAAAATATTTCTTCACTCTTTCTGAGCAAAGTATTTCAAATCTTTGCCCTGCAAAGCAAAGGCATCCAGGTAATTGGAGAGCACCCATACCACCAGAAAGCTATGCCAATGCTACTGCAAAAGTCATCTGATTTTAAAGTGTAAAACCTGGTGAATATGCCAAATGAGGCTTGTGTGACATTACTGTGAACTGGAGACAAACACCGTTGATGAGAGGTGGGATGGACTGCAGTTTGAAAACCTTCATAATGAATTCCTCTGTGCTCTCCCTGCCTGTGAAAAGAGGAATAAACAATGCCAATTCATGGAAGAAGTCCTGGCAGAATGTACAAGAAAAGCTGAGATTAACTTCCATGCTTTTAATTCAGAACTGCAGGGAATGGGGCACCATTGTGAACCAAATGCCATGCTATTTTAGGAGATGCTCTCAAGAGAGAAAACTAGTCATGAGGTGGAGGGTTGTATTCACAGGTACTGAAAAAAGAGGAACTATATTAAGCTATATTGGTGGGAAAAGCCTTGAAATCAACCCCAAGGGCTACCTGATACAAACAGCTTTCATCTCTTCCCAAAGCAAAAGGATCAACCAACATGAGCTGTATGAAATGTGGGGTGATCAAAAGTAGCACAGCTGACCCCTGTCCTCCTGTGAAGATGCTTGCTGAAGTGAATTTTCTCAGAGAAGACTCTTATAATCCTTGACCTGAAGTCATCTGTGACCTCTAAATTCACTTGTTTTGTGTTTATGTCATTGCCAGCCAAGTCATGCTTTAATAACGAAGTGAGAGAAAACAGGTGAAAAGTACATACCACCTGTGATGACAGATGAGCAAAGAAATCACCAAGGCAACTGAAAGGAGATACATTTGGAAGTCCTAAAAGAAGCCAAGAATGAAAGGGCTTTACTCTTCCCCGGGAAGTGCACAGACAGTTTCTTTCTGCCACCAAATGTTCAGTGTTTGGCAAATGGCAATAACTACACTTTGGAAAACCCACAGTCCTTATCTTGGTTTCAAAGTAACCATGACAAGAGGAGCCACATTAACAAAATACTTCGTTTAGAACGAGAGGTGAGGATTAGGAGACAGACCTGATAGTTTGAGCTATCTTGGTGAAATATATCTCTCTCGTCTATTAAGGAAAATGAGGCGATGCTTTGGAGACTACCCAGGCAAACTACGGCTAACAGTATTTAGATCAGGATAGCAGTTATGTCAAAATGTCTATAAAACTCTGACTCCAAGCTTAGAAAACGGGTTTGATAGTTTGGAGTATGGTCACTGAATTATTTTTTACCTAACACAGATGGTCCCAGATATAAAGGCAAAGACAAATGTTGATTGTTTCTTCATTTATAAGGTGTCAACATATTTATTACATGTAATTTTTTGCTTTATAACCATTCATTAATAATGGGACAAGATTTGCTCAAAATGAATTAGATGCATTATTTCCTTTGGTTGAAAACTGGTAAAAAAAAAAATCTAAATATTTTAAGTAACCGTGATAATCAACTGTTTGTTTTGAGGCACACTGGTTTAATGCTGCAACACCTATCATATTCATGTGGATGTGACATGTGTGGATAATTTTGCAGGAAAACTGGTGATCTCTTTTTGTGAATGACCATGTACCTTTTGAGGGGAAGGAAAGCTGGGTGACAGTTTGGTTCAGTGCCATTTGAACAAACCATGAGGCAGAAAGTAGAATTGGTCATTCTCTTTTGACAGAAATTTATAGAAATAACACGGAAACAAAATTGGTAAGTAGAAAACAACAGAACCACTTGGTGTTAAGCAATATGGAAAAAAATCTTCAGAGTTTGGAGGGAGGGTCAGCAAATTAATACCTTTCAACCCTCTCTAAAATTCAAAGCTAATTGAAATATGAAGTCAAAAAATATACACTTATTATAAGCTTTTAAAATATAACCCTAGACACATTAAACATTTAAAGAGTATGTGTTGGTAGGACTTGATAAATCAGAAAGCTGAGGACCGCAGCACTTCTGGGCCCAGCAAATGTACTGAGGGGTGGGGAGGCATTTATAAGGTGAGGAAGTTTTAAAGCAAAAAATTACTTACAGTAGCCTCAATCGGATGACCCCTGTGGAAAGTTCTGTGGTAGAGGCTAGCTGGTAACCTGTAAAATACAAATTTTCTTTTATAGTTTTCACTGAGTTGGAGTATGTGCTGTTTCCATAGGAGTACAGGGTACTAGAGTTACTTCTGCCTATATGTTTAATAGAGTGAAGCATACAATAGAAGGTAAGTTTTTGGGGGAAGCCCAAGGGCTTTACTAATATTTTAATTCATGAATTAGACAGGCTTATCTTATTTTTAAGTCTGTCTCAGGATCATGTGTTACAAACTCCAGATGATTCCATAGAACTAGATGTCATGTTTACTTGCCTCCCAAACTTACTCATCCTTTTCTTAGTAGAGAGATGTGTTGGGGTTAGTTGAGTATGCTGTGCTTCATTTCCAAAGAAAAGTATGGAATATAAAGTCTTCAACCACATGGAAGACTGGAATAAAGAAAGTTGGTTGGGCAGTGGTGGTGCACGCCTTTAATCCTAGAACTTGGGAGGCAGGGGCAGGAGGATCTCTGTGAGTTCAAGGCCAGCCTGGTCTACAAGAGCTAGTTCCAGGACATGCTCCAAAGCTTCAGAGAAACCTGTCTTTAAAAACCGAAAGAAAAGGAAGACAAAAGAAAGAAAGTTAATAGGGACTACTCTGGCAGAATTCATCCCTCTGAAAAGATAGACAAATATTTAGTTATTTATTGTTCAAAGCAATAGTGATAGAGAAAAGGGCCTATATTATAACACATCTCATTGAATAACCCACATGCCATCAGTGTGCAAATGGCTTCAGTATAACTTTAGTCAATAGTGACTTTTAAATTTCTGGACATTATTGTGGAATATAAGGAGTTACACCAATATCTATAAAGTCTACAGCATTTGGTCTGTATTTCTAACATGTAAATTTATGTTACAAGCAATTTTAATCTTGTCCATAGACAACTACATTGTAATTAATTTTATAGTGTACGAGATACCATATTAATTATAATACCAATGATTGTGAATGCCTCTTCATTTCCATAATTTTGAATCAATGAGAAGTGTCAATTGAACAAATGCTTATTTCTAAAGGCCCATTTCATCCTAGTTACTGTTTTGATGACAGTAAAATATATACAAAAGTATATATATTTTAGGTTGTATCTTTCAATTAACTTTGAATATTGGACGGGGAAGAGATATTAATTTATAGACCCTTCCTAAACCCTGATGATTACTCCATAGCACTCAGTTTGAAGGGACCTTAAAGAGTTCTTATCAAAATTATAATTTGCAGACAGGAAGACAAAGAGATGTGCTACTGCATAAGTATAATTACAGAACCATACAAAACTAGCAAAAAGAGGACTTAGACATCAACAAGCACCAGAAGATATTGAATATGTTGTTGAAAAATGCATAAAATGTAACAAGGTAGATCTGAAATGAGAGAAGGTACTCCAGAGAGCAGCAACAGCAATTGCAATAACCAGGGGACATTTGTTTGATCATTACAGACAAAAACTTATGGCAAAATAGAATTCCGTTAGATGTAGCACAAATAATAAAAACCCAGAGATAGATATCGAGATTCAACTTGAAAACCAGAAAAGCAAAGCAGCCAAGTCACTTAGAGAAGTTTTATCTCTACCAAGGCTCGGCGACTGCAAACTAAGCAGACTAAGCAGCCTAAGCCTCTCTCTCCTCCCATTTTTTTACTTCCTCTAGTTCTGTGATTAAAGGTGTATGTCTCCCTAGTACTGTAACTAAAGGTGTAAGGCACCACTACATGAATTTGTTTCTGCATTGATCTTGTGTAGCCCAGGGTGGCCTTAAACTCACAGTGATCCATCTCTCTGTCTCCCACATCCTGAGATTAAAGGTGTGTATCACCACTGCCTGACCTCTAGTGGGTTAACTTTGCCCTTCTAATATTGAGGCAAGTTTTATTTATTAAAACATAAATAAAATATCACTATACATCCACTTTTTGGTTTGAAATAAAAAAAGAAGGCTGTAACTAGTATAAGAAATACTATACACAATAAGTACAATAAGTAGATACAATATATACAGAAAATAATTATATCAACAAAGTCCAGTCCATTTGCATTTGATACATTCAGAGAAAATACTCCATATCTATCCTATTTTGGAGAACCTAAAATCTTTTACCTAATTTACTTTCTATTATAACTGGCTCTCTGCATCTGGTAAGCAAGGACCACTATAACTACCTAGTCTTCAACTCCCTCAGAGTTGAGACCCAAGAAGAAAATTATATTAACTGAGTAAGCAGAAGTATGAGCAAGTGACTTCCAAAAATGTAAGAAATGACAGAAACAGATGGCTTCCTGGACAGTGACCCAAAGTTTATCTGCAATGTTGGGGTATCTATCTTTAGCCTACTGGCCTAGCATATCCTACAGACTTTTCTGTGAAGCAGAATATTCTGAAGGGCTATCCCTCCTTGTCTTGATAATGTTTGACAGTCACTTTCTTTTGTGTCCTGCTTGTCCAATTAGGACAGCATACTGTCAGCAGCAGAGGCAAGAGAGGCTTAGGCTGCTTATTCTGCTTAGTCTACAGTCACCCAACCTTGGTAGAGGTAAGACTTCTCTAGTGGCTTGTCTGCTTTGCTTTTCTGGTTTTCATGTTGAACCTCAGTATCTGTCACAGAGTTTTTATTATTCATGCTACCATTAGAGAGATAACAGGAATTAAAACTCAAGTAAATGTTGACCAGAATACTTGAGAAATTACCAAGCACCATTCCAGATGGGGAAGCAGATCAGTGCCTTGCTCAGTGATCATGAGAGATTTCTCCTGCAGCACATGGGAGCAAATATAAAGAGCCATATCCAGACATTATGCAAAGAGAGAGAGAGACTTTGGAACACTGAGCCATAAACAGGATGTCTCTATCATATTCCCCTTCTCAGAAATCAGGGAATCCTGAGGAAGAGGGGGCAGAAGGAGTGTAAAAAACAGAAATTATGGAGGACACCAAGAAAACAATACCCTCTAAAACAACATTAGCAAAGCTCTTATGAACTCAAAGAGACTGAGGCAGCATGCACGGGGCCTGCACAGGTTTGTACCAGTCATTTACATATATGTTATGGCTCCCAGTTTAGTATTCTTATGAGATTCCTGAGTGCAAATGAGTAGGTCTCTGCTTTTTGTACCTTCTCCTGGGCTTTTCTCCTTCTGTTTGTTTGTTTTGTTCAATTCGGATGCATTGGTTTTTGTTTTATCTTATACTTTATTTAAAAATAATAAACAAAAGTAAGATTAAGTAAAACTTGCCACGTACCTGATATACAAAGGAAGACAGTAAAAGAAGAAATAAAGAGAAACACGGGGTTAGGGAAGCAAGTACTGTACACTGTGTCTGTGTTAGTGTTACATTTTGATGTCTTTGTTTGCTTTGAATTTCCTCTTAAAGTGAGATATTTTGATAAATAAATATGGGGTCTAGGTTCTCACTTAATAGCACCCAAGTTTGACATACTATAAAGAGTAAATGAATATGAAAAGATCAGTTACAGTGTTTCTCAGAGAAAGAAATACTCCACTTCTCAAAAGGATTTACTACTGGATTTGGTGGTTATACCTCTATGATATGTCTTTGGACTCAATATCCATAGTCTTTGTCCAGATGATTTATGTCATAAGTGTTAGTGCTGTGATAAACAAGATTTATATATCTATATATATTCTCCATTTCTACTCTTCGAAGAAGATCAAGACTGAGTCTGTTGGGAACTCACTGTGCCCTCAGTTACTGTTTCAAAGAAACTGACTCCAAAACAGTTAATGAATGCAGAAGAAAAATAAACTGTCTGCTTTAGGGAGTTTGGGACCCAAACTTTGAGACCACTTTTCCTTGAGAATTTCATTATTTTCATATAGTACAGAACGTTCTGCAGAAGAGTGCATTGCTCTTTCTGTTATGTTACAAAGATTCATCATTTCATGGGCAATTAGGGACAGGAGTACTTGCCTAGAATACTATCTGTTGCTGAAATCTCATCAGTAGGATCCAAAGAAAAACTTTAATGCAAAGTCCTCTAGTGATTATGGTCGTAGTCATCAAAGCAAATCATTGAGGGATAGAAATCCTTCCCAGCATATCTGCCCTTAGAGATGATGACCCTAATCCAGGACAAGACACTGTTGGTCTGTTTTCTTTGCTTGGGGCTTGAGTGGTTCAGTTAGTTTTCTCGGAGCTTCTAGAACTCAGAACATTCAATATGATGAGACAGATTGATCCTGGTGTTTTCTTTACCTACTTGAAGGACTTAAACTGGGGAAACCTGAAAGGAAAATGGGACAAAAGTGAGGGTCTTTAGAAAAGGTTAGCTGGAGTTTTGGATATGTTTCTATGACTTAATAAGGAATCCCGGGATTTCGAGATTTTAGAGTAGGATGGGTCAGGTTTCTGTCTACTGATTTATGTAGAGTGTCATTCTGGTGTCCTACAGTTTCTAGAGTTTGCTGTCTCCTGGATGCTAGAGGCAGACTGTCTATAGTAGTATCAAGAGAATGAGGCATGATGAGCTTTGTGCCAGTCCATGCTGGTGGAGGCACCAACAAGGATCAGCAGGGATGTTGAGAATTAGGCAAGGAGTGAATTGGAAATACTCAGGCTAGGACTAAGCTAATTGGTTCAGTGTTGGGGGGGACAATGAGGACTACCAACATGCCCTCATTAGGCATATCCAAATATTACTAATGTATGCTTTATCTTTCAGATGTTGTTTCTCCCGAAGCACTGAATTCTAAGTACCTGAGTTTGACTTGTGAGTCGATGGATTCCTTCCCCTCCCCACACACAGAGAGTAAATGAGTTAAACCATGTTAGTCACTTGGCTCAGAAACGTGTTCTCTAGGAAATGTCAGCTACTGCCTTGTTCCTGCCCTCCTTCCTGTCTGCAGAACCTGAATTTTATTTCAAAAGAAGCTGAGAGTTCTAGCTCCATGGAATATAGGTTGCCACCAAGATAAAGAAGCTGCCTAGAAGCAGCAATAGAAGGGTCACACAAAGTAACTGACCCAGTGGTTTCTTATAGAATCTTGAGAGTAAGGTGGAGTTGAGGAAAGTTAGGGTTGAGGGCACAAGCTGAACTAGCCTTGAACTTCTTTCATGACCACATGCAGAAGAGCTAGTGACATGGGTTTCTTTGACTCTTTGTTTTATAGCAAAGTATTTTTTCCTGAGGTAAAGAATGTACTTGTGAGGCATAGCTCATAAACATTCATTTAAAAGTATAATACTTAATTTTAAAAATGAAGCTCTTTGCATCATTCATTATAGTGAAAACACTTGGCAAATGGCTAGTCATTATAACTTGAAGTTATCCAGTAACTACATCATAGTCATTTTCACTACTTAAAATATTATCTCATATAATTTAAGAAGGAATTCACTCTAACCCATTGCTGCCATAGATACCAAAAATACACAAAATATACCCAGCAGAAGCTGTGAAATGTATCCCATGAAAATATAAGGGCGCAAAGAACAAAACTTCAACATCACAAAGATAAATTGAGTTTTTATATAAGTATTAGGGTTACATTTCTTTAGCAAAGAATCCAATTAGAAATATTCTGTAGATAAGGGGTAGGGAAGAATGAGTGCATGAAATGTGCCTCCTCCAGTACATGCTGTGAGAGCTCCATTCTCACCTCACCAACTAGACAATCAAAGGTACAGAGGAATGGAGCATTTTATCTTCCAGCAGTGGGTGGCCCAAGTGCCTCACTCCAGCTGTCTTTTTCTATTAGAGGAGCTGAAGTTGCTGTCACTTGTATAATATCTCGTTTGTTCTGTTACTCTGACTGAATTTTCTCAATTTCCTGTGGTGTCTCCCACAAAGAAGATGATCCTGTGCTACACTTTCTCTGTTCACACCATAATATAATTTCTTTCTTCAGTGAAAGAAAATGTATACATAGATTTTTGTAAAGAAACCTGGCTTAAGATTATCTTTTCATGGGAGCCATAAACTACATGTGTTTAGGTGGTTATATTATATAGATTTATTCTACAAGCCTGAAAAACAATTCCTTTTTTCAAAAAATTAAAATCTATCAGTAATCTTTTTCATTGATCAATGAGTCTTGTGGCCATGGAGGCACTCTCCAGAATGATCAGCCGTTTGGCTATAAACCCCCATGTCATATGCTCTTACAGGGTGGAGAATCTTCATGCATGGGACATTTGCTTCCTGCTTCATGTTTTGCTGCAGTCACTAACTCCTCATCTGCTGGGAAAAGACACAGAAGAAGTGGTGGTGAAGAGAAAAATGGAAGCCTCATATTTCAAGATCTGGAAAATAATTCTGAGAATTATTTTTTTTAAATAAGTAGTAAATATAAATTGTCCTCTATGAACCCTGGGATGGTGATGAATGGGGCTAATCAGGAGTTATAAAAGAAGTTTAACAACATATTTTCCCCTGGTGAAGCCTGCCGCTTTTGGAGGAATGAATTTATTTGACAACATTATAGAACACACTTCAATAAGCTAGGGAAAAAAGGGGGAAAATGGTCATCAATGCTGGGGCAATGGCTCAGTGGTTAAGAGCACCAGCTGTCCTTCCTGAAGACAGGAGGTCAATTGCCAGCATTCATGTGGTAGCTCACAACCATCTGTGATTCTAGTCCTAGGGGGATCTGACTTCCTCTTCTGACTTACAAGAGTCCTGCATGTACATGGTACAACATGCAGGCAAAACACTCAAACACACACACACACACACACACACACACACACACAAATTTAAAAACAAAATCAGTCTTCTGAGAGCTATGACTCTCTTTCTGTTGCCACACATCATATATTTAAGGCCTGGTGTTAGGTTTCAGGCATAAGACTGGTTATAGCAAAAAGGGAAAAAAGCAAGTATAAAGATATAGTTTGTGATGGGTTGGAAAGAACATTCAGTGTTGGGTCTAAGGAAGAGGTGAGAAGAACTGAAAAAATGTCTTCTTGTCCTTCTGTCTCCATCTCTATCTCCTTGTTATACTCAGTCCTGACTCAATTCCCGGCCCCTCAGACTTCCATTCCACTTTCAGTGATGCTCAGAAGTGAATGGCCCACTCTTGCTATATCCCAGTGATCAGGTTCTGCAGGAGAGAATGAAACTGTCACTTGCTTAAGGAGCTTAGGTGACCCTTTAAAGTACGTTTAGGAAATGCAATCACATTGACTGCATTTGTCCGTGGTTGCTAAGGCAGGGGACAAGCATTGGGTCAGAGTTCACTTATTGGAGAGCACAGGTAGATCCTGAGTTGTAAGGAAACCTCAAAGAATGTTTGCTGTGCCTGTTTGAATAACATATCAGAAGAACAATCTGTAAAATGTCACATTTTATCAGTAGACCTACATGCATCTAATTTCTCTCCAAAGTTTTTAAAAAGGGAATAACTATGATATTTCATAGCCACAGAAAATAATGTGTATTTTTAAAACTAAATTGCACTCACTGCCGTGTACAACAGAATACAAAATACAGTCAGCACAAAGTCAGTTTCTTGTCCTTCACTTGACTCCTATGTTTGCAATATTCTTTTTGTGGGTGTTTGCTTCAGTTTTTCTGGCAGAGCTACATTATTTGAGACCATGCATTGATTTTGTTATATCATATTTTCTATTATTTTTTTAAGTAAAGCACACCATATTGTGGACTCAGGCAGTGGGAATTTCACTATCCTTCATCTGAATGCCAATGTGGCATTAAATGTGTGTGCAAATTATGTGGCTAGATGTTTGATTGTTTGACATAATGAGTTACAGATCCCTGCCAGGCCATTGCCACCGTCGTCAGAATCTCATGGAAACAGGGTAGAAGCTGCATGTAAAAGAGAAGCATGCCATGCTTTCATGTCTTCAGTGCAGGATTTTGAGCTCTATTTATTGATTCCTTTTTGTCGATAGTTTATAAGATGAAGACATTTTTGCACTAATTTTCAAGATGACTATTTTCCAGGATTCTTGTGAGGAATGGCAAAGAATGGCTAGGGACGGTATTTGCTTTGGGTGGGCATCTGAACTGAGGTCTCTCCTTCACCCTAACGGATGTGTCTGCTGAAGTAATGCAGAACACTGGACTCCATATTTAAAGCAAAAGAAAGCAATTCTCAGAGATGGTTTTTAAAAGGTCCTTTTAAGAGTTTTTGTAGAACTTGTTAAAAAAAAAAAAACACCCACAACCATATTTCAAGTTACATTCTCTCTTCTGTCTCGTCTCCCGACAGTGTTCAGACTGCCAATTTAGAGAAAAAGCATAGCCAAGCCAGCTAAAAAGCATCAAAAATTAAGAGTAGTTCACAGCAGCTGGCAGTCGAAGGGTCCTGGCATGCCTCTGGAACCTACAGAATGACAGCTTTAAACCTGTGAGCTTATAGTCTTGCAACAGCCTGTTCCCAGACTTCAGGTCACCACCGTGTTGACCCACAGTCACGCATCTCCTCGTTGTCAACCTCCTTTTGGCCTCAGAAGCTCAAGGATGAAAGGATAGAGGGGCGGGCTGTGAACTCAGAGAGAAAATTAGCAGGGATGCAAACAGGAAGCTGTACACTTGGTGATTCACATCAGCAATGTGAAGCTATAATCCAAGTCTTCTCTTTCTCCATGTTGTCCAAACAAAATCACAAAAAAGAGGCAATGTTTTGAGAATGTGGTCACCAAAGACATTTTCAGCTTTATTCCTTAGCTCATGGTGTGACAGTCCATTGAATTGTCATAACAAGCACAAATGAAAGTAAAATATTTTGTGAAATTTGTAGAAACCTTTTGATTTCACTTCTCTATATGTCCTTTATGATACTGAAAACTAGGTTTCCATTCAGGGTCCAGACCACTTCTTACTCATGCTTCGACAATGGTTCTAGTAACAATTTTTATAGCACATAAATGGTTGGTTTTCACACCTGTAAAGTTAGGCAATGCTGGTTTCTTCTTCATAGGTATTGTTGCAAATATTGAATAAGACTACTGTTGTATCAGAGTAAGATGATGGCCTGGATTTTAAAAAGAGACCAAACAACAGTTCTGTTTTTGTGCTTATAATTGTTGTGAGATAATTGTTATTAAATAAACATAAATAAATGTAGAATTCTTTAGGATTCCATTCTGAATTAGAAGCCTTGGGTATTAGATGGACTTTATTACTTAAAACAATTTACAAGTCCTTACGTTATCCACTTAACATCCCAGACTCTCTTGACCTAATATGCTAGGTGAGTGTTAAGGTCATGTCTATGTCTAAGATTAGTCTGTATTTTGCTTCTCTGTATCAAGTGTTATCTGCAGCAAAACAAACAACGATGGAGAGCTACCATCTCTTACTATAGTTCTCTTTTTAAACCTGTGTAGGTCAGAAGTAAACTTTTGTACCAGGAATCGACTTGATGGTTAGCCTGAATAGTCTTTTTGTGAAATTTCTGGGTTCATATCCAAAAGAAAAACTTCAGTTCTTACTCTCATCGACTTTTAGGAAAGAGTTGCTCGTTTGGTTATGGAGCTAAAAATATGATTCAGTGGTAGAGTGCTTGCCTAGCATGCATAAGGTCAGAAGTTCAGTTTCCCCCCCATGAAAAAATGTACTGAGTGTGCAGTGCTATAGGCTTGCATGCCATATACCAGGCTTCCTGAACAGCACAACGGATAAGAAAAGGGGAGTAGAGACAGACATTGATGGTGCATCAAGAATAAAGTATGTTCTCTAAATGCCAAGGGTAAATTCAGATGTTATTTGGAAATTTAAAAGATCAGAATCCCAGAAAGATACAATTTAGTGACAAAGAATGAGTTGGAAGAAAATGTTGCCTGGATATCAAGATAGTGGCTTATATTCAGGCGTTTTGTGCACAGAGAGCTGACAATAAGATATGAGTATGGTTTCAGAGTCAGGATATGGGGAGAAAGGTAAAATCTGAGTTTCAGAAACCTGGGTATGAGAGAAAGATATTACAGGGGTGAATACCTGGAGTACTCTTAATACCTCAGGGCAGCAGAATCTGAAAGCATTATAAGAGAAGGCTACCTGTAGAGAGCCCTAGCATCTTAGCCAGTGTTCCATTGCTGTGAGTAGACACCATGACCACAGGAGCTATTACAAAGAAAAGTGTTTTTTTTGATGTTGGATTACAGTTTCAGAGGTTTAGCCCTCTAATCTTACAGCTGGAAGCATGGCTGCATGCAGGAAGATATGTTAGCTGAGAGTTCTTTTTTATTTAAATTTATTTATTTTTAATTAAAAACTTCCAACCTCCTCCCATCCTCCCATTTCCCTCCTCCTCCCTCTATTCCCCTTCTCTTCCCTCTCCAGTCCCCAGAGCAGTCAAGGTTTCCTGCCCTGTGAGAAGTCCAGGGTCCTCCCCACTCCATCCAGGTCTAGGAAGGTGAGCATCCAAACAGACTAGGCTCCCACAAGGCCAGTACATGCAGTAGGATCAAAACCCAGTGCCATTGTCCTTGGCTTCTCAGTCAGTCCTCCTTGTCTACCACATTCAGAGAGTCCTGTTTGATCACATGCTACATCAGTCTCAATTTAGCTGGCCTTGGTGAGCTCCCAGTAGATCAGCCCCACTATCTCAGTGGTTATTCACACCCCTCACGGACCTGACTTCCTTGCTTATGTTCTCCCTCCTTCTGCTTTTCATTTGGACCTTAGGAGCTCAGTCCAGTGCTCCAATGTGGTTCTCTGTCTCTAGCTTCATCCATGGCCCATGAAAGTTCTATGGTGATATGCAAGATATGCATCAGTATGGCTATAGGATAGGGCCATTTCAGGCTCCCTCTCCTCAGATGCCCGGGAATCTTGTTGGGGACATCTCCATGGACACCTGGGAACACCTCTAGAGTCAAGACTCTTGGCAACCCTCAAATGGCTCCCTTAATTAAGATATATACTTCCCTGCTCCCATATCCCCCCTTCCTCCATCCCAACCGTCCCATTTCCCCAAGCTCTCCCCATCCTCCCCTTCTCACTTTTTCTCCCCATCTCTCCTTACCCACACCCCAAACACACCCACCAGTTTCCAATTTTTGCCTGGCAATCTTGTCTACTTCCAATATCCAGGAGGATAACCATATGTTTTTCTTTGGGTTCACCTTCTTAATTAGTTTCTCTACGATCACGAATTATGGCTAGAATCCACTTATGAGTGAGTACATACCATATTCATCTTTTTGGGTCTGGGTTACCTCACTCAGGATAGTGTTTTCTATTTTCATCCATTTTCATGCAAAATTCAAGATGTCATTGTTTTTTACTGCTGAGTAGTACTCTAATGTGTATATATTCTATGTTTTCTTTATCCATTCTTCCATTGAGGGGCATCTAGGTTGTTTCCAGGTTCTGGCTATTATAGAAATAATGCTGCTATGAACATAGTTGAACAAATGCTTTTGTAGTATGATAGAGCATCTCTTGGGTATATTCCCAAGAGTGGTATAGCTGGATCCTGGGGTAGGTTGATCCCGAATTTCCTGAGAAACTGCCACACTGATCTGAAGGCATCAGAAAGAGCCATACACTGTGACTGGTCTAAGTATTTGAAACCCCAAACCCCTCAACCCCCACACAGTGACACACTTCCTCCAACTAGGCCTCAGGTTCTCCAAGGCCACACTTCCTAATCCCTGTCAAATATTGCCAATCCCCAATGACCACACATTTAATTATATGAGTCTATAAAAACCATTCCTATAAAACCACCACATCTGACTTCAAAGGGAAGCACTCCAAAGAAGTCTTTGTTAAACATTCTAAACATGGTATCTCTTGAATCATATAGTTCCAAAGTCTTGGAGAAGCAGACAAACAGGAGGACAGGATAAAGTCTTGCTATGAGTTGGTCAAGCACAAAATTTGATAATACCTTTTAAAATTTGTTTATATCTGACTTGAATAACAAACCTGTCCTTTTCTTCTGATATAAGCATAAAGCAGACTGATTCAGGTTAAACCAGTCCTCTGTGCTCTGAATTATTACATTAGACAACATCAGATTTAACATAATCATGGTGGTCATTTCACTTGAATTACTATCTGAATTACTTAGAAAAACTCTGAAGAAGGCTAAACCCCAGCATGATTGAACATTCTGATAGAAAATGAAAAAAGAATGGAGCTGGAGAGATGGCTCTAATGTTGTTCAAAACCACCAATCTAGAATTCCAGTTAAAGGGATGGAATATCATTTTTTTACTTTCATAGGCACTGGCATGCATAATTAAGGTAAAAAATGTATAAATATATAAACACATCTTTGTAAATGTATATAAAAAATCAACTTGAGCCAATCTCAGAGACCAACGTGATGAAGAATAACTAAGAGCAAAGAGAATGACTTGGAAATATTCTAGATGGTCTCTTTCCAAGTTGTTTTTTATTTTTATCATTATAGAGGAAAACAGACCAGGATTGGTGAATAATTCAATTAACCAAAGTGGAAGGAAATGGATTTATCAAAAAGATACATTAAAAATTCTAATTAGTGTTCATAGAAAAGAGTTTCTGCTTATGACTCCACAGAGGATGAGAAGCTCTGGATTGCTTCCAGGCTAATGTGATTTGATGGACCAAGACACTCCAAAAGGTCACCATGAACACCTCCAAAAACACCTTACCCAACATAAAGCAAGAAGCAGTTTGGAGAGAACTATGGCCAAATTTCCTAAATGATTGTTTATAAATGTTTGTTTACATTTAAAGAGGGATATTCTATGGTGATTTTCATTGATATGGATCTTGGTTTATTGATACAAATTTAAGGTCAATTTTGTTATAGTGTGTATATGTATTTCTGCATTTGATTAAGGTATTATGTTGTACAGCTCATTTAAAAATGCAGTGTATAATTAAAAAATACAGGTTAAAAGATAGTCATCTATAATAGCCAAGCATGTAGTCAGGTTAGTTAGGTTATCTATATGTACAATATGTACAGAGATATATTTCAGATGGATAAGCATTCTACAAATCTTTCAGAAATCTTCAGAATATAACATTTAAAATGTTTTAAGAAGTTAGGACTTTTCATGACTGTGAGGCACATATGCTCCTGGCAGCACCAATTATTTCAAGAGGATGATGGGCATTACATAGGCTCCTTATGGTGTTGGTTAGCCATTTGTGCAAGAAACTGCTATTTCTTGGACTGATTGAACTGGACATTCAAGACCCACAGAGAAGTGACTGCTGAACTTGCCTAAAGGTGAGATGGTTTTTTGGAGTTCCTGCTACATGAACGAGTCTGTCAGAATTTCTGCAGGGCACTGAAGAAAGCAACTGATAGACTTTGTCATTATAAGGCAGAACAGATCTTCAAATTTCCTGCTTCATGTAAAAGTCTGTTGGATATTATGGGACCATAGCCTGAATATGAATGCCCCAACAGTACAGAAGAACTCTGGGTTACTGTCCAGGCAGTGAGATGTCTCTGTCAATCCTAGAGTTTTAGAAGTTGCTTATACATTACTTCTTGTTTACTTAGGTAGTATTATATCCTTCTGGAATCTTTGATGGAGTTGGAAAATATACAGTTATAGTTTTCCTTACTTATGATAAAAGATAAAGTAGATATAGATATTGTAACTTTAATTATTGCTTGATAACTGTTTTGTTGTAAGTAATTTTACTGTATTAAAATTAAAACCTTCCTTTTTAACAGAAAATGGGAGGTGATGTGGGATTCTCCTCTGTATGCTGTGAATATGATTGGTTAATGAATCATATTGGCTTGGCCTAATTAGTCAGAGAAGTGCTAGGTGGGGAAAATTAAAGTGAATGCTGGCAGAAAGAAGGTAGAGTCAGAGAGAAGCCATGTAGCCTCTTTGAAAACATAGGCCTCATATTTACCCAGTATGCCACAGCTTCATGGCAATACATAGATTAATGGAGATGGGCTAATTTCAGATATGAGTTAGTCAGAAATATGCTTAAGCTATTGGCCAAACAGTACTGCAAATAATATGGTTTCTGTGTGATTATTTGGGGGGTTGAGCAGCCAGGAATAAATGAACAGTCCCAGAACATGATCAAGGAAGTCAGGACTGCAAGGGGTGCTCCCACCCACCGAGTTGGTGGGGCTGATCTAATCGGAGCTCACCAAGGCCAGCTGGACTGGGACTGAAAAAGCACAGGATAAAACCAGACTCCCTGAACATGCCAGACAATGAGGGCTGCTGAGAAACCAAGGACAATGGCACTGGATTTGGCTCCTACTATGTATTCTGGCATGGGGGGGGGGGCGGCTAGCCTGATTAGATGCTCACCTTCCTATACCTGGATGGAGGGGGGAGGAACTTGGACCTCCCATAGGGCAGGGAACCTGTATTGCTCTTCGGACAGGATAGGGAGGGGGAGTGGAGGGGGAGGAGGAGGTAAATGGGAGGCGGGCAGGAGGCAGAAATATTTAATAAAGAAAATAAAAAAAATCAGAAAAAAACAAACTCCATACAACAGGTACCCAAAACAGGTCTTATAGTAGCACTATCCACATCATGACATCATATCAACCAGCTGGAGTCATTGTTGTGGGACCCCATCTTTTTCCTGGAAACTTCAAAGATTACTGCAGGAAAATTCATTGTTGATTGTGGAAAACTTAAACATTTATGTAGGCACATAGTCAATGAAAGGTACAATAGAGACATAAATAGGTATAAAGAAAAGTAAGGTATTTCCTAAATTTTTTTTTGTTCTGTCCCATACCAGATGGCTCCTGACATGAGACAGAAACTCTAAATTTTTATTTTAACAACATGCTTAAATTTAGAAAAGGATGGAGCCATTGTCCAACTCAAATGCCAGCTTTGATTTTTAAATGAGTCATGACTATTATTATAGAAGGCAGCATTGTGTGTGTGTGTGTGTGTGTGTGTGTGCACACGCACGCACGTGTGTGTGTGCAGTGTTTCTTATCCTCAGATGACCTGTCCTCATAAGTCATAATTCTCTGCTTGGTGATCCTATCTGGATAATTATTTTTTCCTCTTTAAGAATCTTAATGTTCAGGGTCTCTTGACTTTTTGAAGATGAGCACTTTTCTGAAAAGATAAGAACAGAATTGTGCATCAACTCTCATAAGGTTTTCTTACCACCTATATGGTTGTCACCTCTGTGGATGAGCCATCATTTCTCTTTCTCAAGAGGTTTCTCATTTTCAAACTGAATTTTTATTAATTTTGATGGTATCCTTGTATAGGAGGTCCTTCTGCATTTGTGTTGCTTTCATTGGTTATTAAAGAAACTGCCTTGGCCTAGTTGATAGAGTGGATCTCAGGTAGACAGGGAAGATAGAACAGAATTCTGGGAGGAAGAAAGCAGAGACAGACAGACACCATGGTTCTTCTGCCCAAGATGGAAGCTGGTTAGACTCATGCCGATAAGCCACAGCCAAGTGGCAATACACATTGACAGAGATGGGTTAAACTATTATGTGAGAGTTAGCCATTAAGGGGCTGGAGACAATGGGCCAGGCAGTGTTTTAATTATTACAATTTCTGTGTGGTTATTTTGGGGGTTAAGCTAGCTGGGCAGCCGAGACGGTAACCAGCCTGCTTCTCCTACTACTACAGTATCCATACCTTTTCTTCTGTGAAAATAAGAGAAAAACCCCTTCCCCAACATAGCACATCTCCTGGTTTCCATTGTGAGGTCAACACATCCTTGAAATATACTGGCTGATTTAATTCAGAAGTTTTTTCAATTATCTAATGTCTCTCTGCTGCTGTTGTTCCTTTCTTATTAGTGTTAAGAAAATTCAAGGTTAATGAAGCATTATGCAATCTATATCTGGGGGTTCTACATCCCTTTCTGTTTGTTTAACATATACTTTATAGATCAATTTGATCTTTCTATAACTGCCTGACCTGTAGGATTATTTGGTGTGCCTGTAATATGCTTTATATTATAATAATCAAAAAATTGTTTTATTTTCTTAGAGACATATGCTAGACCATAATCTGTCTTTATTTGTGCAGGTGTACCCATGATGACCATAACTTCTAATAAATGTGTGATTACTGAATCAGCCTTTTCTAAGCTCAAAGCAGTAGCCCTTTGAAAACTTGAATAAGTGTCAATAATGTGGTGTACATATTTTAATTTTCCAAAATCTGCAAAGTGGAACACAACCATCTGCCAGATTTCATTTGTTTGAGTAACCTTTGGGTTACTCCCTGCAGGCAGTGGTGTTTGATTATAGAAAGAGCATGTAGGACATCTTTTTTAATCTTCTTAGCATCTTGCCATGTAATAGAAAACTCTTTCTTTAAACCTTTGCTGTTGACATGATGTTTCTTATGAAATTTAAAGGCCTTTAGCCCACTTCCAATCAATAATAAATCAATTTCTGCATTACCTTGTGCTACAGGACCTGACAGATCCTCTGGGATCAGATGTGTGCTATGTATGTGGGAAAAACCTTTTCCTTATTATATCTTGAACCTGTATGAATAATGAGGTCAATTCTATATCATCTGACATAAATTCAGCAGTTTCAATATGCAAGACAACTCTTTCAGCACATTGTAAATCAGTAACTATATTCAGAGGTTCTTTAAAATCCCTTAGTACCATAACATCCCCCAGCTCAGCCTGGTCAGGGCACTGGTACTGGGTAGTGAGTGCAACTGGGCAGGCGGGAGTTTCTTTGTTTCAATAGCCTGCCTGCAGCAAGGTAGGCCCTTTGTCTTCGAGCTCCCTGGCCACCCAGGACATGGGATCTTGGTACCAGGAGATCCATCAGTGAGCCTGCCTGCAGCAAATTAGGCCTTTTGTCTACGAGCTCCCTGTCAAGCAAGGACACATGATCCTGTAAAAGAAGATCCATAGGGGAGCATTTGGAAGAAGAGATGGGCAGGCTCCAATGCAAGAATGCCTGCAACAAGCTGAGAAACAACAAGAAATCACCAGAACTCAGCGATCCTACAACAGGAGGACTTGAACACCTCAATCAAGAAGAAGTAGAAAAAATTGACTTTATGAAAGTTATAGAGGCCCTTAAACAGAAGGTGAAAAACTCCCTTAAAGAAATGGATGCAAAGAATAACAAAAAGCTTGAAGAATTGAGTAAATCCGTAAATGATATCCTAGGAAACCAAGGAAAAACAATCAAACAGATAATGGAAACAGTTTGAGACTTGAAAACTGAAATGGAGGAAAGGAAGAAAACACAAACAGAGGGCCAGCTGGATATGGAAAATCTAGGTAAATGAATAGAGACTACAGTAACAAGCATAACCAAAAGAATACAAGAGATAGAAGAAAGAATCTCAGATTCTGAAGATACCATAGAGAAAATAAATGCATTGACAAAAGAAAACAGCAAATCCAACAAATTCTCATCACAAAACATTCAGGAAATCTGGGACACAATAAAAAGATCAAACCTAAGAATAATAAGGGTAGAAGAAGGAGAAGAAGTACAGCTCAATGGTCCAGAAAATATATTTAATAAAATTATAGAAGAAAACTTTCCCAATCTAAAGAAAGATATTCCTATGAAGGTTCAAGAAGCATACAGAACACCGAATAGTCTGGATCAAAAAAACACATCCCCTTGCCATATAATAATCAAAACACAAAACATACAGAATAAAGAAAGAATATTAAGAGCTGCAAAGGAAAAAGGTCAATTAACTTATAAAGGTAAACCTATCAGACTTACACCTGACTTCTCTATGGAAACCATGAAATCCAGAAGGTCCTGGATAGATGTACTGCAGAAACTAACAGACCATGGATGCAAGCCCAGACTACTATACCCAGCCAAGCTTTTGTTCACTATAAATGGAGAAAACAAAAATTTCCAGGATAAAAACAAATTTAAACAATACATAGCCACAAATCCAGCCTTATAGAAAGTATTAGGAGGAAAATCTCAAACCAAGGAGTCCAACAATGCCCACAATAACTCAGACATCTAGTGACCCTTCAACAGCACAACTTGAAGAAGGGTAACACACAAACCCTACCCCCCAAAAAATGACCAGAGTTAACATCCACTGGTCATTAATATCACTTAATATCAATGGACTCAAAGCCGGGCGGTGGTGGCGCATGCCTTTAATCCCAGCACTCAGGAGGCAGAGGCAGGCGGATCTCTGTGAGTTCGAGACCAGCCTGTCTACAAGAGCTAGTTCCAGGACAGGCTCCAAAGCTACAGAGAAACCCTGTCTCGAAAAACCAAAAAAAAAAAAAATATCAATGGACTCAACTCACCTATAAAAAGGCACAAGCTAAGAGACTGGATAGGAAAACAGGATCCAACATTCTGCTGTTTACAAGAAGCGCACCTTAACCACAAAGACAGACATCTACTCAGAGTAAAGGGTTGGGAAAAGGTTTATCAAGCAAATGGACCTAAGAAACAAGCGGATGTGGCCACACTAATTTCTAACAAAGTTGATTTCAAACTAAAATCAATCAGAAGAGATGGAGAGGGATATTTTATACTCATAAGAGGAACAATTCATCAAGATGAAGTCTCAATCCTGAAGATCTATGCCCCTAATATAAAAGCACCCACTTATGTTAAAGAAACATTACTAGAAGCCGGGCGGTGGTGGCGCACGCCTTTAATCCCAGCACTCGGGAGGCAGAGGCAGGCGGATCTCTGTGAGTTCGAGGCCCGCCTGGTCTACAAGAGCTAGTTCCAGGACAGGCTCTAAAGCTGCAGAGAAACCCTGTCTCGAAAAACCAAAAAAAAAAAAAAAAAAAAAAAAAAAAAACATTACTAGAACTCAAGGCAGTCATCAAACCACACACACTAATAGTAGGAGACTTGAACACTCCTCTCTCACCAATGGACAGGTCAATCAGACAGAAACCTAACAGAGAAATAAAAGACTTAATGGAGGTAATGAATCAAATGGGCTTAACAGTCATCTATAGAACATTCCACCCAAATAGGAAAGAATATACCTTCTTCTCTGCAGCTCATGGAACCTTCTAGAAAATTGACCATATACTCAGTAACAAAGCAAACTTCCAAAGTTACAAAAACATATTAGCAAACACCTGTGTCTTATCGGATCACCATGGATTAAAATTAGAATTCAACAACAATGCTACCCCCAGAAAGCCTACAAACTCATGGAAACTGAACAGTCAACTACTGAACCACACCTGGGTCAAGGAAGAAATAAAAAAAAAATTAAAGTCTTCCTTGAATTTAATGAAAATTAAGACACAACATACTCAAACCTATGGAACACTATGAAAGCACTGCTAAGAGGAAAGTTCATAGCACTAAGTGCCTGCTTAAAGAAAACGAAGAAAGCACTCATTGGAGACTTAACAGGACACCTGAAAGCTCTAGTAAAAAAAGAAGCAGACTCACCTAGGAGGAGTAGAAGACTGGAAATAATCAAACTGAGGGCTGAAATCAACAAAATAAAAACACAGAAAACAATCCAAAGAATCAATGAAACAAAAAGCTGGTACTTGGAGAAAATCAACAAGATGGACAAATCCCTATTCAAACTAATAAAATGCGGAGAGAGAACACACAAATTAATAAGATCAAAAATTAAAAGTGGGACATAGCCACAGACACAGAGGAAATTCAGAGAATCATTAGATCTTACTACAAAAGTCTATATGCCACAAAATTGGAAAATGTAAAAGAAATGAACTTTTTTTTTAAGATAAGTACCATATACCAAAGTTAAACCAGGACCAGGTGAACAATCTAAATAGACCTGTTAGTCGCAAAGAATTAGAAGCTGTTATCAAAAACCTCCCTACCAAAAAAAAAAAAAAAAAAAAAAAAAAAAAAAAAAAAAAAAAAAAAAAAAAAAGCCCAGGACAGGACCAGATGGTTTCAATACAGAATTCTACCAGAACTTCCAAGAAGAGCTAATACTTATACTCCTTAATGTATTTCACAATATAGAAACAGAAGAGTCATTGCCAAATTCCTTTTATGAAGCTACAGTTACCCTGATACCAAAACCACACAAAGACTCAACCAAGAAAGAGAATTACAAGCCAATCTCACTCATGAATATTGATGCAAAAATTCTCAATAAAATACTGGCAAACCGAATCCAAGAATATATTAGAAAAATTATCCATTATGATCAAGTGGGCTTCTTCCCAAAGTGATGTAGGTGTGTCTTCTATCTATCTGATGATTTCATTGGATAATTAATAAAGAAACTGCCTGGCCCATCTGATAGACCGGCCCTTAGGTGGGTGGAGTAGACAGAACAGGAAGAAGGAAGTGAGGTAGATGGCTCAGTCAGATGCCACGCCTCTCTTAAGTTAGGCAGACTGCCTTGCCTCTCCTCAGAGAGAGACGCAATGAAGCTCCAGCCCAAGATGGATGTACGCTAGAAACTTCCCGGTAAGGCACCACTTTGTGGTGCTACACAGATTATTAGATATGGGTTAATCAAGATGTGAGTAAGAGGCAGAAAATAATGGGCCAGGCAGTATTTAAAAGAATACAGTTTCTGTGTAATTATTTTGGGGTATAAGCTAGCCGGTGGCCGGGAGCAGGGCGGCCAGGAGCCAAGTGGTGGGATGCAGCCCGCAGCCCCTCCACTACAGAATGGCGCCCAACGTGGATAACTGAATCCAAAGAAAACCTGAGAAAGCTTGGGAAAGAATAGAGTAAAGCATGTTTTCTTGGTAGCAGCAATATCTCGGATCTGAGCAAGCGCTCTCATCTAAGAGAGGCTTCCTGACTCAGCTTTAGCTGCAAAACCCTGCAGCTCTTTTAAGAGGTCCTTCTACGGAACACTTAAATGGCGTTGATAAAAGCTGACTGCATGCTTGTTTGTTTTCAGCCATAGCAGGAAAAAAGTTGTGCTGTTTAAAAATGCTGGCAATCTGGTCTGTACTGCCAGGATAAACTCTGACTCTTTCAAGCAGGCGGTCCTGACTGTTGTTTGACACTGTTGCAGCTTGCTTGCTGGCAGGGACCTTGAAATGTCATAGAGTTGTGGCGATAAACATGGCTTCTGCGGGTACCTCCGCCATGAGGCTAGAAAGCTAAGGCATGGGCTGGATCCAGCTGCCAAAATTACGGCTTTAGTTCTACCGATTTTGGTGGGTAAATTAAAGACTCGTGTGGTCAGAAAAAGAGAGATATACAGTAAAGAGAGATTCAAAGACAAAGAAAACCTCTAAATGGTTTACAGTGAGTTAAAAATACATGCAGGCTAAAAGTTAAAGTTTTTACAGTTAAAAAAAGAGAAAGAAAGAAAGAAAAAGGAAGTAGTTTGTTGTGGTGGTACACACCTTTAATCCCAACACTTGGGAGGCAGAGGTAGATTGACCTCTGTGACTTCAAGGTGTGGCAGCACACACCTTTAATCCAAATGCCTGGGAGGCAGAGACAGAAAGATCTCTGTGAGTTCAAGGTGTTGTAGCACACACCTTTAATCCCAGGCTGAGGCAAGTGGATCTCTGTGAGTTCAAGGACAGCCTGGTCTACAGAGTTATTTCAGGACAAAGATATAAAGAGAACCTGTCTCAAAAAGTAAAAGTAAAAATAAAAGAAATAGAGGTTAAAATAAAGCCACACAAAGATGGAAAATACACAGAGAATCTTGATACTGTATACTATTATGCTCTCTTTGAATTGTTTGAATGCTGAGGAAGAAGCAACAGCTGCTAAAAGATATTTGTTTATAAATGCTGCTGAACTAATCCAAGATATATACCTTGAAAATACCTTGACTTCAGGATTTAGATCTAAGGATATGATACTTTGGAAAAGAGATTCTTCTTTTGTTTTTACAGAAAATGAGACCCTATGGATTGCTTCTTTCCCAATATGGTATGATAGACCACGCCCTCCTGAAAGGTTGCTATGAATACCCTCAAAAAATCACTTCGCTCAACTGATGACTAAGATGAACCTGGCACACAGGTTACATTATGAAAGATCTGATTAACAGCGTCCCCATTCAGCAGGAAGCAGTTTGGAGAGAAATAACTCATATTCCCAAATATTGTTTATAAATGTTCTTTTACATTTAAAGGGGGATATGATATGGAGATGAGTAATTTGCATTGATATGGATTTTGCTTTAGTGATTTAAATTTAAGGTCAATTTTGTTATATGTATATGTATTTCTAATAGTGATTAAGGTATTGTGATTGTGTAGTTCATTTAAAAATGTAATGTATATAGGTTGTTAATGTATAGTCATCAATAATAGTAAAACTTGTAGTTATGTTAGTTAGATTTTCTAGATATATAGAGATATATTTAAGTTAAATAGGCATTCTTCATATCTTTCAAAGACTACAGAATATTGCATTTTAAATGTCTTAATAACTTAGGACTTTTCATGACAATGAGACACATCTGCTCCTGGCAGCACAAGCTACTTCAAGAGGAAGATGGGCATCTAAGAGGCTACTTATGGAGTTTGATAGCCATTGGGCAAGAAACTGCTCTTGCTTGGACTCTTGCATAAACTGGACACAGAGAGGAATGCTGAACTTGCCTAAATGTGAGATGATTCTTTGGGGTTCCTGACTCATGAAAGAGTCTGCGAGACATTCTGCAGGACACAGCAGATACTGACTGAACTGCCTTTGAAATTTCCTGCTTCATGGAAATGTCTCTGGATACTATGGGCCTGAAGGCTGAAGATGGATGCCCCAACAATACAAAAGAACTTTGGGTGACTGTCTAGGCAGCGAGATGTCTCTATCATTTCTAGAGTTATATGGAAATTGCATATTTCTTATTTACTTAGGTAATATTGTGTTCTTCTGGAGTCTTTGATGGAGCTGAAGAATAGATAGATAGTTATAGTTGTTTTCCTTTGTTATGATAAAAGATAAAGTAGATATAAATATTGTAACTGTAATTTTTGCATGATAACTGTTTTGTTATATGTAATTTTACTATGTTAAAGTGAAAGCTTTTCTTTTTTGTTTAAACAGAAAAAGGGGAAATGATGTAGGTGTGTCTTCTATCTATCTGATGATTTCATTGGATAATTAATAAAGAAACTGCCTGGCCCATCTGATAGACCGGCCCTTAGGTGGGTGGAGTAGACAGAACAGGAAGAAGGAAGTGAGGTAGATGGCTCAGTCAGATGCCACGCCTCTCTTAAGTTAGGCAGACCGCCTTGCCTCTCCTCAGAGAGAGACGCAATGAAGCTCCAGCCCAAGATGGATGTACGCTAGAAACTTCCCGGTAAGGCACCACTTTGTGGTGCTACACAGATTATTAGATATGGGTTAATCAAGATGTGAGTAAGAGGCAGAAAATAATGGGCCAGGCAGTATTTAAAAGAATACAGTTTCTGTGTAATTATTTTGGGGTATAAGCTAGCTGGTAGCTGGAAGCCGGGCAGCGGGAAGCCAACCCGCAGCCCCTCACTACACCAAAGATGCAGGGCTGGTTCAACATATGAAAATATATCAATGTATTCCATCATATAAATAATCTGAAAGAAAAAGTCCATATGATCATTTAATTAGATGCTGAAATTAGATGACAAAATTCAACAACCCTTTATGATAAAGGTCTTGGAGAGATTAGGGATACAAGGGTCATACCTAAATATAATAAAAACTATTTACAGCAAGCCGACAGCTAACATCAAATTAAACAGAGAGAAACTCAAAGCCATCCCACTAAAATCAAGAACTCGACAAGGCTGTCCACTCTCTCCATATCTCTTCAATATAGTGCTTGAAGTTCTAGCAATAGCAATAAGACAACATAAGGGGATCAAGGGGATTTGAATTGGATAGGAAGAAGTCAAACTTTTGTTTTTGCAGATGATATGATAGTGTACATAATCAACCCAAAAAACTCTACCAAAGAACTCCTACAGCTGATAAACACCTTTAGTTATGTGGCAGGATACAAGATCAACTCAAAAAAAATCAGTTGCCCTCCTATACACAAAGGATAAGGAAGCAGAGAGGGAAATCAGAGAATCATCACTTTTCACGATAGCCACAAATAGCACAAAATACCTTGGGGTAACTCTAACCAAGGAAGTGAAAGATCTATTTGACAAGAACTTTAAGTCTTTGAAATAAGAAATTGAAGAGGTTGGGTGGACTCCTCACAGTCCTGACTTCCTTGCTCATGTTCTCCATCATTCTGATCCTCCTTTGGACCTTGGAAGCTCAGTCCAGTGCTCCAATGTGGGGCTCTGTCTCTATCTCCATCCATTGCCAAATGAAGGTCTATGGTGATCTGCAAGATATTCATCAGTATGGCTATAGGATCGGGCCATTTCAGGCTCCCTCTCCTCACCTGCCCAAGGACTTAGCTGGGGATATCTCCCTGGACACCTGGGAACCGCTCTAGAGTCAAGACTCTTGCCAACCCTAAAATGGCTCCCTTAATTGATATATACTTCCTTGCTCCCATGTCCACTCTTCCTTTATCCCAACCATCCCATTCCTTACCAAGGCCAGCTGGACTGGGACTGAAAAATCATGGGGTAAAACCGGACTCCCAGAACATGGTGGACAATGAGGGCTACTGAGAAGTCAAGGACAATGGCAGTGGGTTTTGATGCTACTGCATGTACTGGCTTTGGAGGGGCCTAGCCTGTGTGGATGCTCACCTTCCTAGACCTGGATGGAGGGGTGAGGGCTGTGGACTTCCTGCAGGGCAGGGAACCCTTTCTGCTCTTCGGGCTGGAGAGGGAGGGGGAGGGGAGTGGGGGGAGAAGGAGGGAAATGGGAGGCGGGGAGAGGTGGAAATTTTTAATAAAAAATAAATAAATAATATAAAGTACATGTATACCATATAAAAATGGATCAAATAAATTATGGGAATATGCATGACAAAGTAAAAAAAAAGAAATTGAGGAGGATACCAGAAAATGGAAGGATCTCCCTTGCTTTTGGATTGGGAGGATCAACATATTAAAAATGGCAATTCTACCAAAAGCAATCTATAGATTCAATGCAATCCCCATCAAAATCCCAACAAAATTCTTCACAGACCTTGAGAGGACAATAATCAACTTTATATGGAAAAACAAAAAACCCAGGATGGCCAAAACAATCTTATTTAATAAAGGAAATTCTGGAGGCATTACCATCCCTGACTTCAAATTCTATTACAGAGCTACAGTATTGAAAACAGCTTTGTATTGGCATAAAAACAGAGAAGTCGACCAATGGAATCAAATAGAAGACCCGGATTTTAACCCACAAACCTATGAACATATGATTTTCAATAAAGGAGGTAAAAGTATGAAATGGAAGAAATAAAGCATCTTCAACAAATGGTGCTGGCATAACTGGATGTCAACCTGTAGAAGAATGAAAATAAATTCATATCTATCACCATGCACAAAACTCAAGCCCAAATGGATTAAAGACCTCTATATCAATCTGAACATACTGAACCTGATAGAAAGATAAAGTGGGAAGTACTCTACAACATATGGGCACAGGAGACCACTTCCTACATATAACCCCAGCAGCACAGACATTAAGGGCATCATTGAATAAATGAGACCTCCTGAAACTGAGAAGCTTCTGTAAAGCAAAGGACACTGTCACTAAGACAAAAAGGCAACCTACTGACTGGGAGAAGATCTTCTCCAACCCCGCAACAGACAAAGGTCTGATCACCAATATATATAAAGAACTCAAGAAACTAGATTTTAAAATGCTAATTAACCCAATTAAAAAGTGGGGCAGTGAACTGAACAGAGAATTCTCATCAGAAGAAGTCCAAATGGCCAAAAGACACTTAATGTCATGCTCTACCTCCTTAGCGATCAGGGAAATGCAAATCAAAATAACTTTGAGATACCATCTTATACCTGTTAGAATGGCAAAAATCAAAAACACCAATGATAGCCTTTGCTGTGGAGTAAGGGGTACACTCATCCATTGCTGGTGGGAATGCAAACTTGTGCAACCACTTTGGAAAGCAGTGTGGCGGTGTCTCAGGAAATCGGGGATCAACCTACCCCAAGACCCAGCAATATCACTCTTGGGAATATACCCAAGAGATGCCCAATCATATTACAAAAGTATTTGTTCAACAATGTTCATAGCAGAATTATTTGTAACAGCCAGAACCTGGAAACAACCTAGATGCCCTTCAATGGAAGAATGGATGAAGAAAGTGTGGTATATATACATATTAGAGTACTACTCAGTGGTAAAAAACAATGACATCTTGAATTTTGCATTCAAATGGATGGGAATAGAAAACACTATCCTGAGTGAGGTAACCCAGACTCAAAATATGGGTATGGGATGTACTCACTCATAATTGGTTTCTAGCCATAAATAAAGGACATTGAGCCTATAATTTGTGATCCTAGAGAAGCTAATTAAGGAGGTGAACCCAAAGAAAAACATGTAGTTATCCCCCTGGATATTGGAGGTAGACAAGATTGCCAGGCAAAAATTGGGATCTTGGGGGTTCGGTGGGATGGGAGTAAAGGGAGATGGGGAGAGAAAAGTGAGAAGGGGAGGATGGGGAGAGCTTGGGGGAATGAGATGTTTAGGATAAAGGAAGGGTGGATATGGGAGCAGGGAAGTTTATATCCTAATTAAAGGAGCCATTTTGGGCTTGGCAAGAGACTTGATTCTAGAGGGATTTCCAGGTGTCCAGTGAGATGTCCCCAGATAGTTCCTTGGACAGCTGAGGAGAGGGAACCTGAAATGACCTGATTCAATAGCCATACTGATGAATATCTTGCATATCACCATAGAACCTTCATCTGGCGATGGATGGAAATAGAGACAGAGACCCACATGGAGAACTGGACTGAGCTCCCAAGGTCCTAATGAGGAACAGAAGGAGGGAGAACATGAGAAAGGAAGTCAGGACCGCGAGGAGTGCACCCACTCACTGAGATGGTGAGGCCGATCTAATGGGAGCTTACCAAGGCCAGCTGGACTGGGTCTGAAATAGCATGCGATAAAACCAGACTCCCTGAACATGGCGGACAATGAGGGCTGCTGAGAAGTCAAGGACAATGGCAGTGGGTTTTGATTCTACTGCATGTACTGGCTTTGTGGGAGCCTAGCCTGTTTGGATGCTCATCTTCCTAGACATGGAGGGAGGGACCTTGGACTCCCAACAGGGCTGGGAACCCTGACTGCTCTTTGGACTGTAGAGGGAAGGGGAGAGGAGTAGGGGGATGGGGAGGGAAATGGAAGGCGGGGAGGAGGCAGAAATTTTTTAATTAAAAAATAGGAATTACAATAGTAATTAACTATAGGTTAAATAAAAATATCTTGCATATAAAAATCCCTTAGTACCATAATAATAGCATATAATTCTGCCTTTTGGACAGAATTATAAGGGATTTGTTTTACCTTACTTAAATCTTCTGATTTATAACCTGCTTTTCCTGATTTATTTACATCAATATAGAATATATGGGCTCCAGTTATTGGTGCGTCACATACAATGAGGGAAAGGATCCAAGTAGTTATCTTTATAAGGTTAATTCTATCACTTTTGGGATAATTGCTTTTAATCTCTCCTAAAAAATTAGTACAAGCTTTTGCCAAGGTTCCTTGTCTTCCCATTAATTTTTTAATTTCATCAGTAGTAAAAGGCACTATACTATCTGCTGGGTCTATTCCTGCTAGTTGACAAAGTCTCAATTAACCTTTTATAATTAATTCAGAGACCTTTTACACATAAGTTTTTAATTTTTCACTTGGTTAATGTGGTAAAAAGATACAATCTAAGATAGTATCTTCCCTTTGCATTAAAATTTCTATAGGGGAATATTTGAATGGCAATATGACCAGAATGCTGTTAAAATTCAGATCCAAATGATCTACTTGGATCTTGTTCAATTTCTCTTCAACCAAAGTCAATTCTTTATCAGCTTCCACTGGCAGTTTCCTGGGACTATTTAAGTCTTTGTCACCATCTACAGTTTTATTTTAATAAATAATTTGATCAAGTGTTATCCCAGAAATGGGTAGTAGGTTGGAAATGTCTCCTAGCAATCTTTGGAAGTCCTTAAGAGTCTGTAAATCATCTCTCCTAGTTTGCACTTTGTGTGTTCTAATTTTCTGTAAATCTATTTTATAACATAGATAATGATATAATCTCCTCCTGAATTTTTTAAAGAGCAATTTGTAATCCCCATTCTGGCAAAACTTTCTTCACTTCTTCAAACATTCTTTCTAAAGTGTCTATGTTTGAATCAAATAGCAAAATGTCATTCATGTAATGCTAAATTATAGATTTAGGAAATTGTTTACATATTGTTTACAATGCCTGACTTACAAAGTATTGACACAGAGTGGCACTATTGAGAATTCCCTGTGGGAGGATGGTCCACTGGTATCTCCTAGTAGGCTGAGAATTATATAAGTAGGCATTTTGAAGGCAAATTTTTCTCTGTCCTTTACTTGTTAAGGTATAGTGAATAAACAATTTTTTAAATCAATAACTTTAGGTTCCATCCTTTTGGTGATAAAGAAGAAACAGGAATTCCAGATAGTAGAGGGCCCTAGGTTAAATTACCTTGTTGGCAGCTCCAATAATTTTCTTAATTGTTTCAAATCCTTTTACTGCCATCTTTTATAAAGCCTGAATCTCCTGCCCTGTATATATTTCTAGTGATTTCATTGAGGCTCCTAGCCTCTGGTCCTCATTCTGCACATGTGATTCCAAGGTCTGAAATTTTTCCTTTAAAGACAACATTTCATCCTTGGACATTATTTGGATAGTGTATAGATTGCCATCCTGGAGAGATACTCTATTTGCTAACCTATCATAACTTTTTGACAGATTTTAATTGTCACATTCAACAGTATGAATTCTTTTAGATAATTTCTAAGTACCCTTTGACATGGATTGAATTTTGTCTGTCAAATTAATGTTAACCTTTTCAATAGTATTAATGTTTTTCAGGTAACTTTTGATTTTTTGATGCTATTAATCCTGTCAGCTAACTGTTAATTATTATTCTGTAAAGATGGTATCATTTCTAAAAGTGCTTCATTCTTGGAACTTATCAAACAGTTTTCTTAAGGATATAATATGCAAAAAACTTAGTAACAATATTTAATGAATGATATATCAGAAAAACCACATAAGCCTTGTAGAACACAATCCATATTATAAGTAAAAAGGTTCATAAATTCCTGAATGGTAATACTGTCTGCCATTATATAACTTTAAAGTTTATTCATTTATTTATTAATCATATAGTTACCTTTGTTGTGAGATTTTGATAAATTGTTGTATGTGTAATAATTTGTATTATACAGAAGGTGTAACAATTGCAACTTTGTTGCAAAGAGATAGGACAAAGCGGTTTCCTACCTTGATGCCTGTTTAAATATTGACAAATATGCTTTACTTGACAAATTAAAAGCAATTAAATCAGTTCTGTACAGGGAGCAAAGAGCTCAGAGCTCACAAGCAGAAAACACAAACTGGAAGCTGTGCAAGTTGCCATGTGTCAGGGAATAGCAGTTGGGGAGGGGGCTGGTGTGCAGGAGCCTGGGAAACTCTCAAGTCGCCACGTTCAGCTCTGCTGTAGCAGGGTTTTGAAAAAACTGCTTAGTAGGCAGACAGGGGTGGGAGACATTTTGGGTCCTGGACCTTTTGGGTCTTTCAGACCAGTCCACCAAATATGTGTAGGTGCCAAAAAAATATGGATGTTACAAAGAAATCCCACACTAGCTCAGAATTGAGCATAATAAAGGGTTATTTATTTAGGGGTAGACTCACCCATCTCAGTCCTCTGTATGAATGGAGAAACAAGAACAGGGATCCAACAGCCAGAAAAGAGCATATGCGATTTACATAGGCATTTATAATATAAGGTACACCCAAGTGGGCTGGTACCTTAAAGGCTACTGGCTGAAGGAGTTCCCACAGAAAGTACAGAACAAAATTAATACTGCCAACATTTCAGAAGGTATACTATTAGTTATTAAAAATATTAAAATATTAAATATATTAGTTGCAGCACTAATGCTTAGAGGAGTTACAAAGAACTGCACTGAATTCTAGAAATGGGTATTAAGGGTGAATTTTATTTTTTAAAATTTACTTTCAAATTTAAGAGATTTTATTGCACTTAGTCTGCATTATATTAATGTGAAAGCAAGTCATGTTATTTTGGTCAGTAACTCAGACACCCTAACTTAGAAATGATGTTGTTATATCATCAGAGTCAGAGTCTGCTAAAAAAATATTGCAGAAATGAAAAATACAGAGATAATACTTATGTTTGCCTTTCAGCATTCAAGGAAAGGTGTAGTTAAAATGTTTTTATACTTAATTTATAATGATGTATATTTACATTCCAATAAACAATAGGAGGTGACTTATGAGAACGAATTGAGACCCTAAAACATTTTATTCCTATTCCATAATTTAAAAAGAGTAGCAAATCCTTGAGCATACCTTCTGGAAAATAAATACCAATTCTCCTGGGAGGCTTAACACACATAATCCTTACATAGTTCTGATGGTGAAGACAGTGGCATGGAAACGAGTAGGCAGAGTGTGTAACATAAGTGTGTGGCATTAGGCACAGGGAGGACAACACTACATTATCAAGGACCCAGGAGGTCCTTGTTGTTAAACAGCAAAGGAGAAGGAGAGGGTGTTCTGCAAAAGAATGATGTGGATGTTTGAATTCTCTCCTGTCTTTTATATTTACTATGCATGCTAAATAGACTTTAGAGATCATACAAATATACTTGGAGATTTACATCCAGGCACAGTGATTCTGATTTCATGCATGTAGGTCTATCTCAAAAGCACCTTTGTTACTAAGATAACTGCAGGTCAGTGTTTGAGATAGCCTTTATGATATGCCATCATTTTTTCTTCAGATGAAAATCACAATATATGTTTTTATCTTCTTGATGTTTTTTACCTATTCACAAAGCCTTCACATTTTCTTTTCCCTCAATTGCTATTATTGCAATGGGTCCTAAATCAAAAGCTCTATATAACAGGCCATTTTGAACCCCAATCAAAGCCAACAAAATTTTTAGAGGCAGTTGCTATGTTATATTATTATTAGCTTTTAAACAAATACATTATACAACTACGACCCCCTGGGTCAGTGTTTATGGTATTCACATCTTGGTGCTTTAAGCAGGAATCATTATGTTTTCTTAAATATAAGTTTCTGCTAGAAGGAAATACTACTAGCCATATTTTCCATCAGTAACAAATGCTTATATAGTACCCAGTCAACAAATGCTTTTTGAACATTTTTTTTCAAGACAAAGAACTAAGCGTATCACATGTTCTGGAAAGCATACACAGAGGACTTGAATGAAGAAATCCTTTTAAAAAGAAAAAAAAACACATAAAAAAGTTAATTGTAAAAAAGAGATGATTCGGTTCTTATGTGACATGTCTAGACCACAAATACTTTGCCTAGAAAGAAGAAACAATGATGATAATAATAGGTCAATGTAGATATGCCCTGGTCCTATAGGATGGTCAAATTTGGGTCCACAAAAATGTTGTGGGTAACGTCACTAGTGAAGTTATTAGCGCCAATAAGAACTTTTATTTCATTAGTAAAGGCAGGAGTTTATAGAGGTAATGAATGAAAGGGAATATGGGGCCTGGTCTGATTGGCATGAAATGAACATGCAATACAAGAAAATAGTAGTAACCAAATAAATACAGTTTTTGTAAAGATCTTGAGAATCCTTTACTTTAGACTACCAACCATACAGTCCTGTCTGGGATTTTTGTTAGGTTGCATGAGAAATCATGGGCATAAATATTGTAACCTGTGTTTCATTTTGCTTTTGCCATCTGTCTATCCTCTTTAGTCAATTGCTGTAACAGCTATCCAAGAATATACACTTAAAAATTAAGTCAATAAATTAGTAGTTCTATGTAAACTATCAACCATATGGTCTAAGTACCTTGGTCTGGAGAATATGCATTTGATTTAGTGTTTATTAAGGATGGCATCTGGATGAAATAGCAAAAACCCAGAGCACAGAGGCAGGGGATGCTAGGCATGGAATACTGGTTCAACAGTATGAAACACTTGAAGAGTAAGCTATTCATTATGATCTGCCAACAACAAACTTAGTTCTTTAAAACTTTATATCTGATCACTCCAAATTTAGACTCTTATGAACAGTCCCCAGAGTTCAGCCCATATTGCCTTTGTAAAACTCTGAATATTAAGGATTTTCAGTAAAATACTTTTTCTTAGGCTATAAAATGAAATCTTGTGAACATGACACAATCTACATAGAGCTATAGTTAACTGAATTGGAGTCTACACAAGACTGACCTTGCCACCCATGGCTACTGAATGATTCTGGGACTGAAGTGATTGTGTTCAGTTATTTATTTGCTGATAAACTCACCAAGGTTCAGTGGGGAGTTCTAAATCCAACATCACACAGTCAGTCTTGGGTCACCAAACAAAACAAAAAGACTTACATATGGGAAAAGGACTTGTAGGGTAGTGGGGGATACAGTTGATAGGTGGGAGGGGAAAATTATCAGAATACATTTTTGTACATATTTGAAAATAGAAAATAATAAATTAAACTTTAAGATCTCCCTTTGTCTTTTTTTATTTGGTCTTTGTGACTTTCACATCCTATTTATTCCCAGTACCTGTATATCTACCCTCTGCCCTTGCAGCCATGCTCCTCCACCAATAAAATTTAAGAGAAAAAAGAAAAGAAAAAAAGGTGGGATCTTTTCCTGGAAGCTGTAATTTGAATCACAATTTTTTGCATATGTGTATTTACTTGCAAGTTTTCATTGCAAAAAGTCGTTGGTCTGGTTTGTGGTCTCTGGTTTCTGCTATACTGTTGATGCTGTACCCTCACTAGAACTCCTCTTGGTTATCCTGCTGTTGCCCTGTATTGTGGAGATCCTGAAGCTTTGGATCTGCAGGACCAGTCCCTTCACATGCTCTAGCAGACCACAATCAGGGTAGATATTGGGGTGGTATAACCCATAACCCGATTTTGGTCCAATTACAATCAGGATAGATATTGGGGTGGACTAACCTATAACCTGATTTTGGTCCTGGGTAGTTGCAGGGTTTATCAGTCTACCAGCTTTCCCCTCTCTTCACCATCAGGATGAGCTCTTCTGCATTGCCTTTGCAAGTTCACTCCTTGCAGCAATGAGCAAGAGACAAGGTCATTTATCCTGCTTTCATGTCCTCAGGGTCAGATTTGCCTTTGTCTTAATTAAAGTACAACCTTAGGTCAGTAACCATAATCCTCCAATATCTATATTTTTCCTATCACTCTTTAGAGAATAAAAGGTCAACTAAATGAAAATAAATATAGGCTATTTATTCACTGAAGTATAGCAGCTTCATATGCTTTAGGCTCAGTAGATACCTCATCTCTCTTTACCTGTCTTATTTATAGAATTAATAATTAGAGATGCAATTGAAAATGACTCCAGAAACCCTTACTGATTGACCAAGATGTCTTCAATCCCTCATTTTGATCATGGAGCAGGGAGAGAGTCATAGTGTTAGAATGGTTCTCAATGACAACATGGAATTGTCTTGGCTCACATGTCCAAGACATGATGACATGTCTCTTCATTGTCTCCTGTTCAGTTGATATTTTCCTCAACATCTTAGATCTGATTGAGTCCTAAAACTTAGGTGTCACATGTCTGATTATCGCTGTAACATTTTTTCCTCTCATCCTAGAGAATGAAATAAGCTCGTGTATATTATAAAGAGTAATTAACTTTAAATATTTTCTCAAATAATTTATACCATACCTACCTTATCTATGTATACTTATATTCTATTTGTAGCACAATAGAAATGTACCCTGTGTAAAATTAGAAATAGCAGCATGAATAAATAGTTGATTACTTTATTATTTATAACAGACACAATTTGCTTTTAATTGTACACATTGAGTCTGAAGCCAGGTGACCTGTGCATACAGGGTACGAGAAGGTTGACTTTACACATATTTTCTATCTTGATATCATGACCTCATTAAATATGAAACATTTATTTTACTCATACACCAGAAAAGAAGATTTTAAAGTGAAATATTATTATTTATCTTTTCCAGATACTCTGGAGAACTACCTAAGATTATTATAATAATACATAAGAATTTCCCATTTTCTTTTAAATAGAATTGTGAGTCTTCTCAACTCTAAGTCTTCTTGGTAGTCTACTCTTTATTCTAAAAAATTAAAATTGAATAAAGTTAAGAATGTCAAAATTTCTTCAATTAAAACTCTGAAACAGGACATATTGTTATATATCGCTATACAAACTCATATCGGTTATTTTTCTCATATCTGTGACCAAATCTATAAGGGGGGGCAACTTGTTCTAGCCCATAATTTGAAGGGACAGGCAGTCTTGATCAAAGCACACCATACTGGCGAAAGTATAAGGCTGTTTGTTTCTGTCTCCATGACTCAGAAAGCAAAGATTCAAGAAGAAGGGAATCAGGGCCTAAAACCCAAGCCCTGCTTCCAGTGACCTATTTCCTCAAGTGATGCTCCAGTTCCTAATGGCTCCTAAGCTTCTCCAAACACCACCAGAAATTGGGGCCAATTGTTAAAACACAGGAGTTTACGGAACCTTTCCACAGACACTAGCATGTATATGTTCTATAATTACTTTAGATTATATATTTACATGTGATTAAAATTCCTCCCAGAACTTCATATAAATGTAATGTCCATTTTCATATTTCTTGAGGTAACAGGCTATATAACATGAGTTAAGCCCTTGGCAGCCTTCATAGCCCATTTCCATGCATGATCCTTCATGAGTCTCAAAACACACTAGAGATCCTCAGGCAGGCTATTGTCTTGTTATAAGATGAGTTATGTGACTCAGTCAGGTCTGTACAAAGTAACAAGACCCATGTGGTTCTTTGTTGTTTTTTTTGTTTCTTTCTTGTTATTTTTTAAAAAACTATCTTTTTTTCATTTTACATACTAATCTCAGTTCCCATTCCTCCCATTCTCTCCACATGATGCTACCTCACCACCCCCCCCATTTACTCCTCAGAGAAGGTAAGATATATGGCTTTGGGGAAGGTCCAAGATCCTCCCTACTATATCTAAGTTGAACAAGGTATCCACCCAAAAAGAATAGGTTCCATAAAATCCAATACAAGCAGTAGGGATGAATCCTGGTGACACTGCCAGTGGCCCTGCAGTCTGCCCCAGCCATACAACTGTCATCCACATTCAGAGGGACTACTTTGGACCTATGCTTTTCCTTTCCTGTCTGACTGGAGTTAGTGAGCCCTCATAAGCTCAGGTAAACTATTTCAGTGGGTGTACCTATCATGGTCTTGACCTCTTTGCTCATATTCTCACCCCTTCCACTCTTCAGCTGGACTTTGGGAGCTCAGTCCAGTGCTCCTATGTAGGTCTTTGTCTCTGTTCCCATCAGTTGCTGGTTGAAGGTTCTATAGTGATATTTAAAATAGTCATCAGTCTCACTACAAGGCAAGGCCAGTTTGGGCACCCTCTCCTCTTTCGCTTAGGATCTTAACTAGGGTCATCCTTGTGGATTCCTGGGAATTTCTCTACAGCCAGGTTTCTTGCTAGCCCCATAATGGCTCCCTCAGTCAAGATATCTCTTTCCTTGCTATCATCTCTGTCCTTCCTCCATTTCGACTATCTCATTCCCTCAAATTCTCTTCTCCCCTTTCCTTCCCTCTTCCTCCTCCCCTTCTGCTCTCCACTCTCCCCTCACCCCCATGCTCCCAATTTTGTCAGAAATCTTGTATATTTCCCCTTTCCAGGTTGGTGTATATATATATTTTTCTTAAGGTTCGCGTTGTTACTTAGCTTCTCTAGGTTTATGAACTATAGGCTTGTAGATGGAGCGGCAGGGCTGTGTCCTGCCACCCAGCTAGCTTTATACCTGAAATAATTACATGGAAACTGTATTCATTTAAACACTGCCTGGTCCATTAGTTTCAGCCTCTTATTGGCTAATTCTCACTTCTTGCTTTAACCCATATTTAGTAATCTGTGTAGTACCATGAGGTGGTTGCTTACCAGGAGAGATCTTAACCTGTGTCTGTCTTGGAGAGGAAAAGCATGGTGACTGCCTATGGTGACTGCCTGAAGCGTCTGCCTCACTCTGCTTTCTTTCTCCCACAATTCTGTTCTGTCTACTCTGCCTACCTATATTTTCTGTCCTATCAAAAATCCAAGGCAGTTTCTTTATTAACCAATGAGAGTCCTCCATCATTTCCCCCTTTTCTGTTTAAACAAAAAAGAAAAGCTTTAACTTTAACATAGCAAAATTACATATAACAAAACAGTTATCAGGTAAGAATTACAGTTACAATATTTATATCTATTTTATCTTTTATCCTAACAAAGGAAAACAACTATAACTACCTATCTATTCTTCAACTCCATCAAAGACTCCAGAAGGATATAATATTACCTAAGTAAATGAGTCACCCAAAGTTCCTCTGTACCATTGGAACATCCATCATCAGCCTACAGGCCCATAGTGTCAAGATGACATTTCCATGAAGCAGGAAAATTCAAAGACAGTTCAGTCACTTTTTTTCTGTGTCCTGCAGAATGTCTTATAGACTCCTTTATAAATCAGGAACCCTGAAAGACAATCTCACCTTTAGGCAAGTTCAGCAGTCCTCTTTCTGCTGGTTCTTTGTGTCCAGTTCATGCATCAGTCCAGGCAAGAGCAGTTTCTTGCCCAAATGGCTACCAACTCCATAAGGAGCCTCTTTGATGCCCATCTTCCTCTTGAAGTAGATTGGTGCTGCCAGGAGCAGATGTGTCTCATTGTCATGAAAAGCCCTAAGTTATTAAAACATTTAAAATGCCATATTCTGTAATCTTTGGAAGATATGAAGAATGCCTATCTAACTGAAATATATCTCTATATATCTAGAAAATCTAACCAACATGACTACAAGCTTGACTATTATCAATGATTATCCATTAACAACCCATATTTCCTGATTATACATTACATTTTTAATGAACTACACAATCACAATACCTTAATCAATATCAGAAATACATATATATATATATATAACAAAATTGACCTTAAATTTAAATCACTAAAGCAAAATCCATATCAATGCAAATTATTCATATCTATATCATATCCCCATTTAAATGTAAAAGAACATTTATAAACAATATTTGGGAATATGGGCACAGTTATTTCCTCTCCAAACTGCTTCCTGCTCTATGGGGGTGCTGTTAATCAGGTCTTTTATGGTTTATAACCTGTGTGCTAGGTACATCTCAGTTGGCAGTTGGGCAAAGTAATTTTTTGAGGGTGTTTATAGCAACATTTCAGGAGGGCATGGTCTATCATTCCATATTGGGATAGAAGCAATCCACAGGGTCTCATCCTCTGTGAAAACAAAAGAAGAATCTCTTTTCCAAAATATCATATCCAAATTCTAAAGTCAAGGTATTTTCAAAATATCTGTCTTGGATTAGTTAAGCAGCATTTATAAACAAATATCTTTTAGCAGCTGTTGCTCCTTCCTCAGCATTCAAACAATTCATAGAGAGCATAATAGCATACAGTATCAAGATTCTATGTGTATTTTCCATCTTTATGTGGCTTTATTTAAACCGTTATATTTTTTTTTACTTTTACTTTTTGAGACAGGTTCTCTGTATATCTTTGTCCTGGAATAACTCTGTAGACCAGGCTATCCTTGAACTCTCAGAGATCCCTCTGTCTCTGCCTCCAAGGCATTGGGATTAAAGGTGTGTCCTGCTACACCTTGAAGTCACAGAGGTCAATCTACCTCTGCCTCCCAAGTGTTGTGATTAAAGGTGTGTACCACCACACCCAACTACTCTCTTTCTTTGTTATTTTGTTTTTTACTTTAAGAACTTTAACTTTTAGCCTGCATATATTCTTAACACACTGTAAATCATTTAGAGGTTTTCTTTGTTTTTGAATCTCTCTTTACTGTATCTCTCTTTTTTTGACTACATGAATCTTTAAGGAGAGGGTTAAAGCTGTTGTTTTGATGACTGGATCCAGCCCATTCCTTAGCTTTCCAGCCTCATGGCTGAGGTACCGACTGTAGCCATTTTTATTGTCACAACTCTATGGCATTTCAAGGTACTTGCCCGCAAGCAAGCTGCAGCATTCTGCTCACAGACCACAGTCAGTTGGACTGGTTGCCTGAAAAAGTTAGAGTTTGCCCTGGCAGGACGGCCCAGAAAGCCAGCATTTTAAAACAGCATAGCTTTTTTCCTGCTATGACTGAAAACCGAAAAACATGAGTTCAGCTTTTCATCAACACTGTTTAAGTGCTTTGTAGCAGGACCTCTTAAAAGAGCTGCAGGGTTTTGCAGCTAAAGCTGAGTCAGGAAGCCTCTCTTAGATGAGAGCACTTGCTTGCCTCTAGCAAACAGAACAGACTCGAGAAATTGCTGCTACCAAGAAAACATGCTTTACTCTATTCTTTCCCAAGCTTTCTCAGGCTTTCTGTGGATTCAATTTTCCACGTTGGGTGCCATTCTGTAGTGATGGGAGCAGTGGGCTGTGTTCCCACACAGCTCCCGCACAGCTAGCTTAGCCCCGCAAATAACAGCACACAAGCTGTATTCATTTAAACACTGCCTGGCCCATTAGTTTCAGCCTCTTATTAGCTAATTCTCACATCTTGCTTTAACCCATATTTATTAATGTGTGTAGCACCACAAGGTGGTCGCTTACCAGGAAAGATTCAGCATGTCTGACCTGGCGGCTGGCTCCATGGTGTCTGTCTCAAAGAGGAGAGGCATGGAATCTGCCTGAAGCATCTGCCTCACTGCCTTCTTCCCATCATTCTGTCTGTCTACTCCACCTATCTAAATCCTGCCCTATCAAAAAGCCAAGGCAGTTTCTTTATTAACCAATGAGAGTCCTCCATCATAGGCTCAATATCCTTATGAGTGAGTCCATACCATGTTCATCTTTCTGGTTCTGTGATGCCTCACTCAGTATGTTTTTTGTTTCTAGTTGCATCCATTTGCATGCAAATTTCAAGGTGTCATTGGTTTTATCACTGAGTAGCACTTTAATATGTTAATGAGTCAGTTTCTTTATCCATTCTATGTGTGAGGAGCATCTAGGTTGTTTCCAGGTTCTGGCTATTACAAATAATGCTGCTATGGACACTGGTGAACAAATGTCTTTGTAGTATAATTGAGCATCTTTTATAATTGGGCATCTTTTGCCCAAGAGTGGTATTGCTATGTCCTAAGGAAGGTTGATTCTTGATTCTCAATTTTCTGAGAAACCACCATACTGATTTCCAAAGTGGTTGTACAAGTTTGCATTCCCACTAGCAATGGAGGAGGGTTCCCCTTACTCCATGTCCTCTCCAGCGTAAACTATCCTTTGTGTTTTTCATCTTAGCCATTCTGACTGGTGTAAGATGATATATCAGAGTTGTTTTGATTTACATTTACCTGATGGCTAAGAATGTTGAACATTTCGTTAAGTGTTTTTCAGTCATTTGACAATTCTCTGTTTAGTTCTGTGCCCCATTTTTTAATTGGCTTATTTGTAATTTTGATGTCTAATTTCTTGAGTTATTTGTATTTATTAGAGATCAGTTCTTTGTCTGATGTGGGGGTGGTGAAGATCTTTTCCCATTCAGTAGGCTGCCTTTTTGTATTATTGACTACATCCTTTGCTTTACAGAAACTTCTCAGTTTCAGGAGGTTCCATTTATTTATTGTTGCTCTCAGTGTCTGTGATACTGGGGTTAGATTTAGGAAGTGGTCTTCTGTTCCCACACATTGAAGGCTACTTTTCACTTTCACTTCTATCAGGTTTAATGTAGTCAGATTTATATTGAGGTTTTTGATCCATCTGGACTTGAGTTTTATGCATGGGGATAAATATAAATCTATGTTCATTCTTCTACAAGTTGACATCCAGTTATGTCAGCACCATTTGTTGAAGATACTTTCCTTTATCCATTGTATTAGTTTAGCTTCTTTGTTAAAAATCTGGTGTTTATAGGTTTGTGGGTTAATATCTGGGTCTTTGGCTTAGTTCCATTGGTCAACTTGTCTGTTTTTATGGCAATACTAAGCTGTTTTCATTACTGTAGCTCTATAATAGAGCTTGATGTCAGGGATGGTGATGCCTCTGGAAGTTTCTTTACTGTACAGAATTTTGTTTGGCTATCCTGGGTTTTTTGTTTTTCCATATGAAGTTGATTATTGTTCTTTAATGGTCTATGAAGAATTGTTTTGGGATTTTTATGGGCATTTCATTGAATCTATAGATTGCTTTTGGAAGGATAGTCATTGTTATTATGTTGATCCTACCTATACAAGAGCATGGGAATTCTTTCCATTTTCTGGTATCTTCTTCAATTTCATTCTTTAAAGACTTAAAGTTCTTGTTGAACAGGTCTTTCACTTCTTTGGTTAGTGTTACCCCCAGATATTTTATGTTATTTGTAGTTATTGTGAAGGGTGATGTTTCTATGATTTCTTTCTCAACTTCTTTATAATTTGCATATAGGAAAGCTACTGATTTTTTTTTATTTGATCTTGTATACTGCCACCTTACTAAAGGTGTTTATCAGCTGTAGAAGTTACCTAGTAGAGTTTTTGAGCTCACTATCATATCATCTTCAAATAATGAAAGTTTGAGTTTTTTTCCAAATTGAATCCCTTGATCTCCTTTTGTTGTCTTATTGCTCTATCCAGAACTTCAAAAACTATTTTGAATAGACATATGAAGAGCAGATAGCTTTGTCTTATTCCTCATTTTAATGGAATTGCCTTGAGTTTCTCTCCATCTAATTTGATGGTAGGTGGATGATGGCTTGCTGTATATTGTTTTTATCATGTTTAGATATGTTTCTTGTATCCCTAATCTCTCCAAGACCTTTATCATGAAGGGGTTATGGATTTTGTTGAATACTTTTTCAGCATCTAATGAGATGATCATATGGGTCTTTATTTCAGTTTATTTATTTGGTGAATTACATCATAGATTTTAATATGTTCAAACATCCCTGAATCTCTGGGATGAAGCTTTCTTGATTATGGTGAATGAATTTTTTGATGTGTTCTTGGATTCAGTTTGCCAGTATATTGTTGAGGATTTTTGCATCTATGTTCATGAGTGAGACTGCTCTGTAATTCTCTTTCTTGGTTGAGTCTTTGTGTGGTTTTGAATTCAGAGTAACTGTCATCTTATAAAAAGAGTTTGGCAATGTTTCTTCTGTTACTCTTATGTGGAACACTTTGAGGAGTATGGGTATTTGAAGTTCTGTAAAATTCTGCACTGAAACCATCCAGCCCTGAGCTTTTTTTGGTTGGAAGGCTTTGAATGACAGCTTCTATGTCCTTGCAGGTTATAGGTCTATTTAAATTTTCCACATGGTCTTGATTTAATTTTGCTATGTGGTATTTATCAAGAAAACTGTCAATTTCTTTTACATTTTCCAATTTTGTGGAGTGCAGGCTTTTGTAGTCTTACCTAATGATTCTCTGGATATCCTTAGTGTCTGTTGTTACATCACCCTTTTCACCTTTGATTTTGTTGATTTGGATGTTCTCTCTTTATTTTTGATTAGTTTTCTTATGGATTTGTCTATTTTATTGATTTTTCTCAAAGAACCAGCTCTTTGTTTCACTGGCTCCTTGTATTTTTTTTCTTTGTTTCCATTTTATTGATTCCAACCCTCAATTTTATTATTTCTTGTCTTCTACTCCTCCTGGGTGAGTCTTCTTCTTGTTATTCTAGAGTTTCAGGTGTGCTGGTAAGTCACTAGTATGAAATTTCTCCTCTTCCTTTTTGTAGGCACTTAGTTTTATGTGTTTTCCTCCTCTTAGCACTGTTTTCATAGTGTCCTGTATGTTTGGGTACATTGTGCCTTCATTTTCATTGAATTTTAGGAAGTCTTTAATTTCTTTCTTTATTTCTTCCTTGACCCAGGGGTGATTCAATAGAGCACTGTTTAATTTCCATGTGTTTGTGGGCTTTCTGAAATTAGTGTTACTGTTGAATTCTAATTTTAAACCACAGTAATCCAATAAGATACAGAGGGTTTTTTTTTTTGTTTTTTTTTTTTTTGGTTTTTCGAGACAGGGTTTCCCTATAGTTTCTAGAGCCTGTCCTGGAACTAGCTCTTGTAGACCAGGCTGGCCTCGAACTCAGAGATCTGCCTGCCTCTGCCTCCCGAGTGCTGGGATTAAAGGCGTGTGCCACCACCGCCTGGCTCAAGGGTTTTTTTTTTTTTTATCTGTTGAAGTTTGCTTTGTTTCTAAGTATGTGGTCAATTTTAAAGAAGGTTCCATGAGATGCTGAGAAGAAGGTGTATTCTTTTCTTTTTTGGGTGTAATGTTCTGTAGATGTCTGTTAATTACTTTTGTGTCATGATATCTGTTAGTTCACTTTTTTCTCTGTGAGGTTTCTGTCTCGTTGACCTGTTCATTGGAAAGAGTAGGGTATTGAAGTCTCCTATTGTTAGTGTGTGGGGTTTGATCTGCAATTTAAGTTTTACAAATGTTTCTTTTACATGTGTGGGTAATCTTGTATTTGGGTCATAACTGTTCAGGATTGAAACTTCAACTTGATGGATTTTTCCTGTTATGAATGAAAAATGTCCTTCTCCATTCCTTTTATTTTTGATTGAAGTCTATTTTGTTAGATATTAAGATAGCCACATCTGCTATCCTATGTCCATTTGATCAGAAAATATTTCCCCAACCCCTACTCTGAGCTCATATCTGTCTTTGAGATTGAGGTATATTTCTTATATACATCAAAAGGCTGGATAATGTGTATCCATTCTCTTAGCCTGTGGTTTTTTTTTTAGTTGAATTGAGTCCATTGATATTAGAGATATTAATGACAAGTGATTGTTAATTCTGGTTCTTTTTTGTTAGTAGTGTTTGTGTTTCCCTTCTTTAGGTTATGCTGGTGGAGGGCTATCAGTTGCCTGTGTTTTTGTGGGTACAGTTAGCTTACTTGGGTTGGGGTTTTTCTTCTAATACTTTCTAGAGGGCTGGGTGTGTTTCAGAGTTCCATTAAGGTTTTAGCATCGGGGGATAGGAGGGTTTGAGGGCAGGGTGGATTTTGTAGCTTGCAAAGTCTGATGGTCAGGATGTAATAAAAGAGTTGCTATGTTTTTATAAGATGTGTATTCTTTGATACACTGCTTTTTTGAAATGGAAGATATTATTCTTCTTTTCTCCAATCTCTTTGTTTTCTTTTAAAAGAACAATAATACAAATAAGGTTTTATGAAAAGGCTTAGAAGCTTTTAGTTACAGACTTACCACATCATGTCAAACAATGTGGTTACATTCTAGGAATTAGCAGTGTCAGTGTGGAAATTTCCATGAACCTCTTGGCAGTTAAGATGCAGCCTGGGCCAAATTAAAGAAGCTAAACATGATGGATGATAATAAGAAAGTGATCCAGGGCAAACTTTTGATGCACTGTTCCCAGATTGCCTAAGAAGGGCGAGAAAACCACCCTCACAGTGTCATACATCATAAACCAATTGCAGTCACTAATGTTTGATAATTACATGAACATTTAAAGCACTTGCTTTTGTAAGAACTCTCAACCCCAGGAGATATGTTCTCTGTTGTATCCTTTAAGAAGAGATGAGACCATTCACTACAGAATGTCAGAGTGTTGATGTCCTAAACCAATATTTGTTTTCCTTCTTGTCTAGCAATATGTAGCTTCCTTCTTGGTAAATATCATATATATAGTGGTTACAGTGAGTTTTTGCTGTTATTCTTTGTTTCATTTATTTTTTTCAGATAACCTGAAAACAGATTACAAAGATTCCTAGATTTTCTTACTTGCCGTTTGATCACAGGATCTCAGCAAAACTGTCAGTCTGAGACAGCCACATCTGTAATGTTCTGTCTCTTTAAGAGACAAGCCACGCCCACTCCCTTCCTACTTGCAGTCCTGGTCCTCTCTTCCAGTCTCTCTCTCAGGAAGAAGCAGCGGCTTCTGCCTCTTCCCACTTCTCCCCTTCCTCCCTTCTATGTCTCTGTCTTTCTCTTTCTGTTTCTCTGTCTCTGTCTCTCTCTCCCCTCTTCTCCCTTTTTCCTTTCCCCTCATTAATCCACCTAGTAAACGTCTGACTTCGTTCTGCATGGTGTGTCTGTCTGTCTTTTGCCAGCCCACTGCCCATATGGCTAGCCACAGGGGTAACCCAGGGGACTAGCCAGCTTTGGGCCTGCTGCGTGGTGCCCAGAACTTTCTGCTCTTGGGACCTGCTGCCCCCGCCTGCCAGGGATATATTAGCTTGAACATTCAAATCTGTGCATTTTGCCTCTATTGAGCATTCATGATACAGTAAGCATTGTACCAAATACTAGAAATGAAATGCTAAATAAAACACATCTGGCCTGATTTTCTTACAGCTCACCTACTTTGAAGTATTTCCTAGTATTAATACCAAGTTTATCTCCCTATTAGAAATGTCTTCTACTTACAACCCAAAGGTTAGACTCTCCTCTCAGACCCTTCCAGACAGTTTCTAGTCGGCTTGCCTCAAACACATGATTACCTTCCCACAAAGCTCGTGAAGAGAGGTAATGCAAAGTCATCTCTTTTTTATTTGACCTCAAACCAAAGATAACCTCACACATGCTGACAGAAATTCTTGAGATGATTGTGTACACAAGCTACCCATTAGCTAGTTTAGAATCACATTTAGAGAAAAGATATCACAGAAGAAGTTTTCTGATAGTTGGTGTTTTAATTGCATCATGACAAACATAAAGTCCTCTATGGATACATTTTGTTCCAACTGAGCAGTACACTATCATTTCAGAGATCCACAAGTTAAATGAAATATATCATCAGGATTGGACTTTGAGGGAAAAAAGATGATGAGAAAAGCATACTGTCCCAATGAGAGTTTAACTACACAACATCTTGCCTCATCCCCATACTACGAACATGCTGTTCTTTATCTGCAGTATCTCTTAATCAACCATAAATTTTTGTTTAAGTCACACAACTCCTTTGAAGCACTCTTCAAGAGTATAAGCTCCTCTTCCCATAGCCTTTGAAAGGCATCCTCCTTGGGATACAGGCTGCCTGTGAGCTTGATCACAGTAATGGAGTCCATCACAGATAGCATGAGGAGACAGGAGTGGGTGACTAATAATGAGTTCAACAAACATTGCTAAAGCTATATTAAACATTCACTGCATATCTTTTGTACATAAATTCCTTTAATCCATCATGGCTCTGCAAGGAAGCTATAAGAAGCAACACATTTTATGAAAGAGGTAAAGAGAATTTAAGAAACTTACAAAAATTCAAACTGTAAGAAGTAGCTGAGCTTTAAAGTTTGGCTTTGAACAAAATGATTCCAGAAACCTACTCTTAATGAATAAGCTACAAAAAATATTAATACCTCAAAAATTAGACAAACTCAATGAATATTAATAGGTTTCAAAACTTAGCCTTGGTCACTTGCCTTTAATAAGATATTGTGCATATTCAAGAATGTGCTGAGTTCCCACGTTGATCCACATTTCACATACAAATATCTAACATTTCAAAGATACAGTTAACAAAGGACTTGAATGCAGATATAAAGAAATCTCAAAAATAACAAGAAACTCACAACCAAATTTTAAAATAGGCAAATTGTTTGAAAAGACTGATCACCAAAGAAGATGCCCACTTGTCTAAGAAACACACAAAAATATTTTCAACATAATAAACTATCAGGGAAATTCACGTTATAGCTACAATGAGTTATAACTACACTGTTGAATGCTTAAAAATAGTTTGGTAATGCCAAATGCTGGTGAAGCCATGAAGGAATGGAGACACTTTTAAATGTTGGTATGTGTGTCAAATAATTTGAATACTTTGGTACATAGTTTGTGTTTCTTTAAAAGTTAAGTGTAGAAGGAACAGCCGGCTGCGTTCATGCTACCTGGCTTCCTGCCACCTGGCTAGCTTATGCCCCAAAATAACAACACACAAATTGTATTCTTTTAAACACTGTTTGGCCCATTAATTCTAGCCCCTTATTGGCTAACTCTCACATCTTGATTAACCCATTTCTAATAAGCTGTGTAGCACCATGAGGTGGTGGCTTACCTGGAAAGTTTCTAGCCTACATCCGTCTCAGGTTGAAGAATCATGGTGACTGACTCATTTCCTTTTTCCCAGCATTCTGTTCGGTCTACTCCACCCACCTATGTTCTGACCTATCAGGCCAAGCAGTTTCTTTATTAATTAACCAATGAAAGCAACAGATAGAAAGAAGACCCACCTACATCAGTTAATTATTGGACTGTGAAGACTGTTCAGTAGTTAATGTGCTTGCTACATAAGCATGAGGACCTGAATTTGAGTGTCTAAAACCCATATGAAGACCCCACATATATATGGTAGTACATATCTGTAATCCAGAGCTGAGAAGGCAAAGATGGCAGGATCCTGGGGGCATACTCACTAGACGAATTATCCAGACTGGAGAGCTTCAGATTCAATGTGAAGTGTTGCTTCAAAAAGTAAGATGAACAATGATCCTATCTTGGAGTGACTGGGAAGAGTTGGGGGGATGAATATGATCAAAATTACTCAATGTGTAACACTGTCAAAATAGTAATAAGTTGTTTTAGATATATTTTTAGCTTTGAAATTAAAATACATCATATCCCCCATTCCTTTCTCTCCTTGACCCCACTAACGTGTACCCCCTTGTGATTTCCTAAACTCATGACTACCTTTTCTTCAATTAATGTTATAGATATTTTTAAAAGATGAACTCTGACCTCTATACATGCATGTGTGGGAGCACATGCACACATATATTGTATATAGCACACACATTTACATACATACATACAGAGACACCAACATTAAGTATGAAGTTAATATAAAAAGTAACCATTCCACTGGGCTGAGCCTCCAGGCAAATAGAGAGTTGAGAGATAATATGAACAAAAGGGTCAAGGCCATGATGGGGAAACCCGTAAAATCAGCTGACCCCATCTTGGGGAAGATCACTGACTCCAAACTGACTTTTGGGGAACCTACATAGGACTCAACTAGGTCCCCTGAATACAGGTGACAATGGTATGGCTTGGGCAGTATATATGGAGATTACTGGCAGTGGGACCAGGATCTAATACTAAGTCGTGAATTGACCTTGTAAAGCCTGTTCTTTATGTAGAGTTATCTGGCTCAGCCTAGGCATGGGGTGGGGGGAGGACCTTGGTTCTGCCTCAAGAAGGGATCAGAGCAGTCTTAGTTGACTTCCCAGGATAGTCTTTAATCCCTCTGAGGAGCAGATGGGAGGTGTAGTAGATGGAAGGGGAAGAGTGGGAGGAGAAGAAGAAGGGTGAACTGGGATTGGTATGTAAAAAGTAAGAAATATCTCTTGAGGAGAGAGTAGTATATATGTTCACATAAACACTTTATACAGATGTTCATATCTAAGTATTTGTAAACACCAAAACCTGAAAACCACTGACATAGTCAATAGTATTTGAATGATTAAGTGATTTAGGGTATACCTTAGTCATGGGCTATAAAACGATCAACTGACATGGAATACTGATATATGAAAGAACACAAAACACAATTACTGTCTCAAAATAATAGGGCATGAAACAAGACAGATGAAAATGGTTAGTTAGTTTGTGATTCTAAATACACAAAGCTTTAGAGCCTGGTAACTTTTAATGGTCTAAAATAAACCAGTGGGGATTGCAAGAAGGGTGATAGGCAAGGAGATGAAGAATTACAATGAGGTTAAAAGGCCTGTGGGTGTAGGAGATCTCACTACATTAATTGCAGTTATTACTTTTTAAGCCTTATCAATTTTACACTTTATTATATACATTTTCTTATATGCTATGTATGCTACAATAAAGCTACTAAAAATGGAGTTTTGACAATGGAGCCCCCATGGAAAAGAATGGACTTTGCCTAAAGATTTTACAATAATGGATTGTGGCACTGGGGCTTCTTAGGTTGTTTCAGTGTGTGACATTGTAAGAGTGTAGAGCCCCTCTTGAATTCTAGTACTGATGTATGATTCTGTCTGTGTAGATGGGGCTACAGGAAATGCAAATGTTTACTGGGAAGTTGCTCTTTGTCTTTCACACATACTGAATGGTTCAGAAGTTGTTCCCTGTCACAGATTTCAGTAGCCCAATCACAGCTGTGGTAGGTGACACAAGCCCATGAACATAGGGACATTTGACCAAACTTTTCCAGGAGATGTATATATTGATCATTTCAGGAGAGGTATTTAAAATAGCCAATAATTTCATAATACCAGGAGATCTATCTTTTTTTTTTTTTTTTTTTTTTTGTTTTTCGAGACAGGGTTTCTCTGCAGCTTTTTTTTTAGAGCCTGTCCTGGACCTAGCTCTTGTAGACCAGGCTGGCCTCGAACTCACAGAGATCCGCCTGCCTCTGCCTCCCGAGTGCTGGGATTAAAGGCGTGCACCACCACCGCCTGGCTGAGATCTATCTTTGTTACTGTGACTTTACTAAAACCCCTACTCACATATGTGACACATCTCACTTGGTTGGACTTGAGGTTGAATCTGTAGAGATTCTGATCTTAGTGGTACCTATGATCAACATTCAACATGAATGAGTGACTAGACTTTGAAGAGCTCCATGAAGATGCACCTTCTGAGGACTGCAGGGTGGCTCAGTATTAAAGAAAACTCCCTGCTCTCCCAGAGGACCTGAGTTCACTTCCCAGCACCTGTATCAGGTGGCTCACAACTTTTGTAACTCCTGCTCCAGGGGACCCAATGCCCTCTTCTGTCTTCGACAAGTACCTACACAGTTATACTACACACACACACACACACACACACACACACACACACACACATCAATACATTTTTAAAATATATTTTGAAACCTTGGTGAATATTCATTGATGATATCTGGAATCAGTCAATAAGTTAGGACATTGAGGTAGGAAGGTTAGGCTTTCAAGGCTACCTTCACCTACACAACAAGTCTGGGGCCAGCCAAGTTACCAGAGATCTTGTCTCAAAAGGAAAAAGAAAAGAACTGTGCATGAGAGAAAGAGAGAGAGAGAGAGAGAGAGAGAGAGAGAGAGAGAGAGAGAGAGAACCACAGACCAAATCCCTCCCCCCCTAAAAAATCCCCAAAACAAAATGGTGCAGGAGAATTGTCTGTATTCTGTCAATCATGTTTTAAATAAATGCTGATTGGTCAGGCAGGAGGTAAAGGTGGGAAAACCAGACAGGAAGTAGAAATGATGTAATGAGAACAGGAGAATTCTGGAAAGGAGGAAGTTGATTCCTCCCACTCCTTCCCAGATCACCAAAGCAGCAGGACATGATCTGCACCACTGAAAATAGGTACTGAGCCACATGGCTAACATAGATCAGAAAAATGGGTTAATCAAGATGTGAGAGTTAGCCAGTGAGAGGCTAGAGCTAATGAACCAATCAGCTTTATAACTTATAGAGATCTTTGTGTGATTTTCATTGGGGCTAAACAGTTGTGGGGTACCGGGTGGGACAGAAACCCAATAAGCAGGCCTGTCTTCCTTCATGTTACAACAAAAAAACCCCACACCATCTATATTATTGCTTTAAAGTTTTTTTTTTTTAACATTTAGATTTCAACTATAGCACTTCAATATTTTCTTTCTTTGGGAGAATTCTTTGCAGCGAGAGTGAACCTCAGTTTTTCACAACCATTTCTATACACATTATGCTGCAATAAAGTGAAGACTTTGTTGATAGATTTCACACATTCTTTGATGTACATCAGAGATTTGTAATATTCAGTGGAAGAAAGAAAATGTTGCAAAATAAAATCAATCAAATTGTGAGCTTGTATTGTAGATATGTTTGTCTTAAAGCATAACTTCTCATGACTCCCTTTGGGAACTATTTCAGTGACTCAAAAACACAGATTTTTTTTCCTTGGAAGTTTCTGTACATTTCTCACAATAAGATACACTTGCTATGAAACACTTTAAAAGTAGGCAGACACGTATTTATTTTTCTATGTATCTGCAAATAGGGTTAATAAATATTAAACATTGTGTTTATAATTTTGTCACACCCAAAACATGTTACAATGTAGCATTCTCACATTTTAGGAGTATATTAATAATCTAATAGAATTTTGTTTATTATATGTCTTAGATACAAATATATCCATATTTTGTTATATTTCACTTTACAGATTCAGCCCAAGCCATTAATAAATATCTATACTTAACTTGGAGGTTTTATGACCTAACAAAACTTACAAAAAAATGTAAACAAGTCTAACAGTCACAATACAGCTCTTCCTCTGTTGGAAACAACACTCTCTGCTTGATCTGTAGCTAAACGTGTGTCCACATTTATTCACACATGAATCTACTTACAGAATCATGTAGACAGATACATGCTCAAATGCAAAAGGCTAGTAGCTGTAGTGTTTGTGTGCAGAATGAGGATTCAAAGTTGTGTGTACATTCAATCAGGAAAAGTTTTGAAATAAATTACTGATACGTTCAGCAACAAATATGATTTATTTTTTTGAATTTCATGATTTAAGTGCCACACTTTTTAGATCACTGCAGAAAGTGTTTGACAATATTTACAGTACTTGTGGGATTTTAAATGTTCAGCTTTGGATACCTTAGTAATACTGAAGATTTTGAGTACAAAACACTTATTTCCTTTGGGTGTCTTTGTTGAATTACCAGTCACCATTAAATAAATCTCCTTTATTCTATCATCTAGCAAATTATGATTTATGATTCTCCTCGACTACTCAGTTTCCAAAATGTCATAGACGACTCTCATGACACTAAGGATATTTTATAAAATTTCTTTCTACATAGGGAGAAAATAGTTGGATGAACATTTAGGAAAAGGTTGACTTTGCAACAATATTAAATATCCAGTAAATGTCTAGTTGGGGATAGACTAGGTGGGGCAAACAAGCCTAAGAACAAAAATCAATGTTATCAGGAGGTTTTAATTGTATTTGGTTTTGTTTTTTAGTTGTTAATGTTTGTTTGTTTTTGAGACAAGGTCTTGCAAGGTAAGTCAGGCTTCCTTGACACTCACTATGGAGTTCTTGCTGGCTTCAAGATAATTGGCAATTCTTCCTCTGCCTCCATATGCCTGAATTCCAAGCATGAGCCTCCACATCTTGGCTCTCAGAAAGTAACATGACTACACCCATTTGGAACTCCTTCTGCTCCACAGCTCTTATCAAATAGTCAAATAGGCAAGAGGTCAATAAAATACACTTTTATGTAGGGTGTGAGATTTTCTGATATTTTTTCTTTTAAGTAAATAAGTAATAGCACTTCCTCTGCTCATTTCAGATTTCTCATCCTTTTGAAGTATGGATTTGTGATAGTTACCCGTTCAGTTTTTATTACTGTTTACCTTGAAATTATTTTAACTGTATTGGTCTTTTGCATCTATTAGTTCATTGTCAGTGGCAGTTAAAGAATTGATATCAGAGACTAGGGGAGTTAAACACTTGTCATGCAAGCATGTGATGAGGATGTGAGCTCAATCCCCAAAACCCACATAAAAAGCCAAGTGCATTAGTGTATACTTGTTAACACTGGGTGGTAGAGCAGGAAGATTGCTGGAACTCATTGGTCAGATAGTCTTGTCAATCAGTGTGTTCAAGGCTCAATGAGGGACCCTTCTTAAAAAACAAGACAGAAAAGCAACTGAGGAAGACACTCAGTATCAACCTCTGGACTCCACACACACACTCTCTCTCACATATTCATATGAATGCACATACATAAAGAACTCAGTGGGGAGGTAATCCACATTACAGAATGGCAATGATTTTCTATTCATTATTGTTTGAATGAATCTTGTATGATGTAATTAGGGGTTTATACACTGGAAAAAAAACTGAAGCTAGTTTGGGGTAAAAGAATGAGTCACTGCCAATAAATACATGGTTTCTTTTAAAGGTGATAAAATCATTCTAGAATTAAATGATCCTACAATCTTCTGTCTATATTGAGGAACAATGAAAGTTGTGAATTTGAAAGTATGCGATATACATTAAAATTTTAAAAGTGAAGCTTCTTTGAAAATCTAATGTCTGAAGAACACAGTACTTCCATTATGTGCCTAGTTTTTCATTGTTACTTCCATGCTGTGTTGACTATATTTGTCTCAAGTGTGTTCATGATGGGTCATTTGAGACTTTTCAACATGGTTGATTTGAAGTCTTTATCAGATAGTACCAGCATCTTCATTGCTGGCAGGTGCTGGCATGTATTCATTTTCTTCTGTGATGCAGCTGAGAATTTCATAATGCTTTACAATCCTGAACACCAAACATGCAGTAGTCTTATTTAAGTCCTATGGCGAAAGGTTGCATTTAGTTTTCATCTCCCAGACATAAAATTTTCAATATGTTAAGTCTGTGCTGTGTATGCTTTGTTATTTGGATCTGTCCTGTATGAATATGACTTAATGATAAGCCTGTGGTGCCCAGTTGTTCAGTTATCATAGTTTGTGGACATTAAATTGGATAGGATCTGTGTATGCGCAGTTCTGAGTTAGAGATTGATGAAAACTCTATGTCTCTTTCCCACTCTATCCATGATAACCAGCTTATTTTTCTAGAATTTATTTATTTGATGGTTCAACCAGTAACCAGTCACTTCATTATACGATATCAGAGGTCACTTGCCTGGAGGAAAAAAGCAAGATGCAAGGGCAACCAGGTTTGAGCATGTGCCCTTGGAATGCAGCCTCAGTAAGAGGAAATACGTTCCCCATTCTTAGGGCTACTTTTAAGCCTTAATTTCATTAACTTTTTGTTTATGTGTATGTGTCTGGGAGGGTATATGCCTTACTGTGTGTGTGTGTGTGTGTGTATGTGTGTGTGTGTGTATGTCTGTGTGTGTGTATGTGTGTGTATATGTGTGTGTTTGTGGATCACAAAATTAGAAGGAGGATCATGAAGGGAGAAGAAAAGTAAATGTGATGCGAAGTAGAGAGAGAAATGAAATATGTGAATAGGAAAGCAGAAGTGGGGAGTAAGCCGGGTGAAGAAAGGAAAACAGCTGGAAAAAGGGTGGAGTGAAAAGGAGAGAAGTAGGGGACCATGAATGAGAATAAGCTATAATGACACATGAATAAAGAGGCCAGTGATGAAACCTATTACTTTCTATGTTGACCTAAATAATACATAATGGTGTTGAACATACTATCATAGACTTTTAACCCTGACACTCAAAAAGTAAAGACAGGAAGGGATCTATGAATTTTATGCCAACCATTGCTGCGGGGTAATGCTCTTGTACACTTTAAAAATTTGTCACTTGCATGTTTTCTGCTGCTATTGCTGAGTCAGAAAAATCTCTCTGTGGTACACCACCAGCAAACAGCAAAAAACTGTGTTAAACTCTGTATTCTTTTTGAAGCTTTCTCAGATTTTATGAGGATTTAGTTGGCCACCTGGGTGCCAGTCTATAACAGGAGCGAGTGGGCTTCTTGTTGTGGGCACCATTCTTTATCAGGAGGAGCAGGCTGCTTGTCATCCTGGCTAGCTTACACTCAAAATACACCCTCTAATCTGTAACAGGGAGCAGGGCCTCTTGTTCCAGCTGCCCTGCTAGCTTATACCCAAAATAATCACACAGAAACTATTCATTTAAACACTGCCTGACCCATTAGCTCTAACTTCTTATTGGCTATTTTTACATCTTAATTTAACCCATTTCTCTTAATCTGTGTATCACCATAAGGTTGTGGCTTATCAGGAAAGATTTAGCATGTCTGACCTGGCAGCTCCTTGGCAGCTCTTTCACTCTGCCTTCTTTCTCCCAGAATTTAGTTCTGTCTTCTCCGCCTACCTAAGTTCTGCCCTATCAAAAGGCCAAGGCAGTTCTTTATTCAACCAATGAAAGCAACACATAGACAGAAGGAACTCCTACACTACTCGTATTGGTTTAATAAAACACTGATTGTCTGATAGCTAGGTAGGAAGTGTAAGTGGGGCAACCAGACTAAGAGAATTCTGGAAAGAGAGGCAGTTGCCACCCAGACACAGAGGAAGCAAGATAAAAATGCTGCACTGAGAAAACGTACCAAGCCACATGGCTAAACATAGATGAGAATTATGGGTTGATTTAAGCTGGTTAATAACAAGCCTGAGCTAATAGGCAAAACAGTTTATAGTTAGTATAAGCCTCTATAAGTTTCTTTGGGATAGAAACTTCCTTCTACAAACCATGACTACATAGTGAGACCCTGTGTCAGAAAAACAACAGTAAGTGGGGAAAAGAATGCATGAATGCATATTGGCAGGAGAAGTGTGAAAATAGTGCTAAGCAGAAAGTATGGAACCAACAAAGTGAAAGGTAGGAAAATATGAAAGCACGTGAACCAGCTTGCTTAAAATCAATAGTTCATACAAGGAAGTAGTAATTATAGTTACTAAAAAAAAGCAAGCATACATTCAAAGATCAAAAGTATAAATTTAAGTCTACTGTTATTAGTCATGTTTTGCTTACATTATTTAATTTGTTTAATGAATAAAAGCTGTATATTTTCAATTACTCAGCTCAACATCCATTCTGCTTTTAGTGAAGCAAGAAGGGCAGTTGTTCAGGGCATCCATATTCATGCAATAATTGGCATTCCCTTTTCAGGGACCATGCCTGACTGTGCATAATTCTGGTGACAGAGCTGAGGCAGCAGCAGGCCTATTTGCCAGCATGAGACCAGCTTTGCCAACAACAAGCTTTATGTAGTAGGCTGGTTTGTGAATAAAAACAAGCTAGGGCCTGCCAAAGAGATCTTAGATAATCTTCTGCTGAGGAAGTAACTACTTAAAGATATAACACACGCCCTTTGATGCATCCTTCCAGCTATTCACAGCAAAGGCATTTTAGTTAATGGGAATACGGTTTGTAGCTAAAGGTGCTTTTGGTTTTGAGTGATCTGGTCCTGTGGTACCCAAGATTTGTAGTGTCAAGAATGTACATGAGGCTGCACCTCCGCAGATGTTTCTGCTCCAGAGAGGTGTATTGTTTACATATTCCACAAGATTCTGTTATCAAGAACAGGATTTAATCACTACCATCAAACTCCTCTCCTTCAGACATTTGCCAAAGTTTACCAGTTTGTTTCATTTTTTATTCTTTCTTTTTCTTTTTGCTTCTTTCCTGCTTATCTGCCTCTCCATCTTTTCCCAAGAACTATTAAGTACTCTCTGTTGCATCTTCTCAAAGAGCAACCTTCAAGATTGTGTAATAATTTGTACAAGCCACTAGAACATTAGACCGGGAGCATCTTTAGATGACTCTATCATCAATGCATGCATCATGACCTTCACCAATCATCTAAGTCACCCATGTACACAGCATGCTATGTGACTGGTTCTATAATGATGATCTGAAATGAGAATAAAATAAACAGAATGAAAGAAATTATGCGCTTAAAATCCTAAGCAAAGTACAAAGAAAGGGAATTCACACCAGGACACATGACAGAAGTGAGATCTCTAAACCTCTGTCCTAGGCCAAAAAAGCAAGAAGTCGGATGTTTGCACATTTCCAACTCTCTTACAATTTAAGTAACAAAAACTAGTAAGTTTATCCCCATCTGAGTTTAACAGCTCCACTTTGTGTGATATTTCAAAGCAAATTCTGTAGAACTTTAACTAATAAATAACTCAAGTCCGATAACTGCTAACAGCATATATTCAGTTTGGACATAAGAACATCAACTTAAAGTGTGGTCCTCCCCTGGCCTCATGGCTAGGACCATCTTGATCATCAGACTCTTTAATCTGCATTCTTCTCTGTGCACCCTCTTGTTTTTGGAGATTGCCTGGTTGCTAATGAGCCATTAGTTCAATGTGTCAGTGTAGTCAATTAGAACCAACACTGTTTAGGCTAAAATTTAGTTATTTTTATTTATACAGACATATGTGTATTACATTCCTCACTGGCCACCCACCTCTTAAACTTAGCGTGATATCAACATTTTTCACATATTCTTGTTCTGAAAATCCTCACAGTAACAATAACTTTACTTTCTTGATGTTTTGTTTTACTTGCATATCCCAGTGGGACATCCAATCTGGCATTACAGTCAGTCACAAAGAAAGTGCTAATTAGCAGATGAATGCAATTAGTAGTTACATCAACTGTTTTCAGGTAACTTTTGTTGCTGACACATACTTATTGTCGACTCCAGAATTTTTCATTGTCTATGATATAAACTCAACAAAATACAAAAACATTTTTAAAGGCTACAGCCTAAACAGTCTAGCATTAATTCATATTAGGAGACTAGGAACTTTAGGCCTTTATTCTAGCTAAGAATGTGCATATCTCTCTTATCTACCCATAAAGTCATGGTCCCCTCTCACTTCCAGGAGAGGTGAAAGGTCTTTCTTCCATGCAGTTCTATAAATCCATTCTTGCTATACCATTATACTCTCTCTGACATCCAGTTCCTTCTCACCAGATACCCAAGTGCCCGTGAATCGTTCTTGTATCTTTAGCAATTTTCTGTTTCATGACTCTTGCTTTTTACATACTATGAACTGAGTCTTCTTCACTGAACTGCATGCACTTGAAAAGAACAAAACATTTACTCTTGTCTATTCACCTCTGTGTCTCAAAGAGTGCCTTATAGTTTGTATGCTCTTAAGACAGGTTGTGTGAGGATCCAAGTGTTTTAAACCTTTAACACAGTGATAAAGACATGAATTGATTGATGGCAAGAAAGAATGATGGATAGAGGGACAGAAGGATAGGTGGATGGGTAGGTGAGTAGACTGACCAATAGTAAGAGTCAAGAGAAATCCAACATGGTTCTGATTGAGAAACCCTATTTTCTGGGTGAGGAAACTAGGATTCAAAAATGAAAAAGGAACCTCTCAGGGAGAATATGATTAATATTCTCTTGTTTATTTATTTCTACTCCAACTAGATATAATGGTTCTCAGATGTTGTGCTCTAATTTTTCACTTAGTGTTTGTCTTCACTTTTTCAAGACGTGCATCAAGTCATCAGTAGTTGTAAGACTAACAAGTGTTAGTATGTCTTATCACCAATCAAGGGTCTTTTGGTACACCTTGTGTACTGTATTCCCACTGTGAAAACTGGCTAGAATGAATCATGCTCCCACCCTGACACACAAAAAGCAGTGGGTGCTCTTCAGAAGGACCAGACCTCTGGACATATTTGTAGCAGATAAACTCAGTATAGCGGTAAATGTACATATCTACACAGACAGGAAATGAGGTACTCACTCACAAAATTAGTAAAATGCCAAAGATTTTAAAGTAGAGGTGTAAAGGGAAAGAAGAATAATTTATTACATATGGATCATATCTGGTTTGGAGTCCAGAGTGGACTGACTCATGGGCGATCAGGTCAGAAGAACATAGACATACAGGCAGGCTACTAACCCTGAGGCTCTAAATGACAGCAACAAAAGACTCATAGTAAAGATTTTTTCCATTCCTGAGAATCCACTTCATAAACAGTCAGTCTATTGTGTGGTTGGAATATGTTGCATCAGTCTTTCCCAGTATTTCAGGATATAGAAACCTTTGGTGTAGTTTATAAAATGTATGTTCAAATTCAACATGTTAGCCATGATTCCAAGACTCTGTGTATTTAACAATACTAGTTGACGCTGATGCAGTTGGTCTTAGGCCACAGGTTGAGCAGCAACAGAGGAAACTGAAAATTCAAAGTTGGTATGGGATAGAGTGAACAAGAAAAATCCCGAGAAGACTGAAGTATTGAACTGGACTCTAGCAAATTCAAACCAAGAAGATTTTGGTTTTGCAATGAAGCAGAACAAGTTGCTGGGCAGAAACCAGATTTTATTCAGTCAATAAATAATTTATAGTGAGAGAAGAGACACCTAACAAAATGTTTGTGATTTAGAAGCTTTCAGACCAACTTAAACATAAAGAAAAGCAAAACAATCACAGTGTAATCATTTGAATATTTAATGTGGCCCACTGGCTCATGAGGTAAAAATTTGGTCATCAGCCTGTGGCACTATTGGGCAGTGGTGAAGCCTTTGGAGGTGGGACCTGCTGCAAGGAAGGTAGGCTATTATGGGAGAGCCCTTGAATCAGGCATTACCAACTTAGCTCTTTCCTGACTTCTATCACTTCCAGACCAGCATAAGGCAGTTTCCTCCAGCACTTACCACAGACATCATCTCATTCAGAACACAGACTTTCAGATGCTCTCTGTGATGTCATCACATTCAGAACACAGACTTGAAGATGTTCTCTGTGATGTTATCTTATTCAGACCACAGGCTTTCAGCTGTGTTCCATGGCACAGTACTGAAACTGATTTGTAAAATATGAAATGGTGGAATGAAAACTCCAAATTTTCTTTTTGTCTCAGGGCATGCAACAAGCCAATGATAGTCATTTGGGGCCTGTATTTTGCTTGCCTGTTACAGATGACAAATTTAGGCCAAAGGCCTTATTTCCATTGTTTCAAATACTTAATGACCTGTTTCAGGATGAGAGAAAACAGCAGTCATGTAGACAGTCTTTAACTGTGCAGCAGGTGTTGGCACCTGTAGCCACTTAAATCCAGCCAAGATAATCACTTCTCTTTCACTGCAGCTGGCTCATATCAGGTATTATCCTCCATTGATGAATCTATTTGGAGAAATTAAACCATAGCTTTTCCCCAGGTAATGCAGCAAGAGAGGGGGACATTTGGATTCCAGGATGCAACTTTGGTCAACAGTGTGAAAGGATAAACCATGCCCACTAGTTCTTTAGCTGCCAAGCAGAACACCTGACAGAGCATCCTGAAGCAGATAGTACGAGCCTGCATAGGGTACTGCATGACAAGGGCTACATCTAGAGTTGGGTGAAGAGTGTTATGGGAATGGAAGAGCCAGTAAAGGAATCTTAGCTAGGAAATCAGTGGCATCATTAGTAATATCTACTAAATTTAGCCATGACAGTTTGGCTCTGTGGTATGTTCATTCATCATTGTTAATGTTTAAAAATGTGTGTGTATGCTCACTTATGCATGCAGGACTATGTCTTCATGCTGCAGGAGTGGAAAGAAAACCCCATCATTCCAGTACACCGAGCTCTAAGTTCTCCAGGTTGCATTCACTGCAAGAAGATCTTGACTGCCCTGGAGATTAATGGATGTTTGTTACCATTTATTAAATCAAGTACTAAGAATGCAAAGGCATTAGTGTTTTCTAATGACACCACTGTCACCCTGTGCTTCAGAAATGCAGCCCTGATTCTTACGATACAGTTCTTTATTTCAGTCTCGACTCTACAGAAATATTTATATATGAGACCAATGCAAGCAAAAATGGAATAGAAATAGAGTAAATAGCATGCAATATTAAGATTCAAATAGAGTAATTAATACCTAGTGGTCAGAGAGCTCTACTAGTTTTCAGAAAAGAGTATATCTAAGTAACTTGGGAAAGATGGGCAATTATTTTAAATTGTATTAGCTGAATGTCATTTGTGGGGAAGAAGTATTTTAATGGGAGGGGACAAGGTAATGGAAAGTAAATATAACAGAAATCATATATATGTATATATACATATGTGTATGCATTTATAGTGGTAGTTAGAATATAATTGGCATCCAAAAGCTTATAGGTAGTGGCACTATTAGGAGGTGTGGCTTTGGTGAAGTAGGTATGGCCTTGTTAGAAGAAGTGTGTCACTATGGGGTGGGTTTTGAGGTCTCGTATATGCTCAAGTCATGCTCAGTGTCTCAGACCACTTCGTCTTGCTTGCAGATCAAGATGTAGGACTCTCAGTGCCAGTACCATGTCTGCCTGCACACTGCAATGCTTCCCACCATGATGAGAAGGGGATAAACCTCTGAAACTGTAAGTCAATCCATTAAATGTTTTCCTTTATAAGGAAAGTTTCCATGGTCATGATGTCTCTTCACAGCAATAGAAATCCTAAGACAATATGATTGTCAAAAAGTTTTAAAAAAAATACTTACCATGAGAAGAAACTCTGTACTTTTACTTGGTGATCTTTTTCTAATTGTTTTATAGTTCTTTTAGATGTGAGCATTATTTGCCATTGTTTTCTATTGTATTTAACTCATTCATAATGTAGCATATATCTACTTTAGATATTTATCTTTAAATCTCCAATTTTGAAGTGAAGATATTATCTAAAAGGATCAGATTTTAAAATGTATTAAATGTATCATTTCCCCATTTCCCCATGCTATATATAATTTTATTAGCAGTAAATAATTAAGGACAGTTTATGCACATACAGCTAAACTTCCCATGTTCTTTTTGGAGTATTTTCTGTTTGCTCTAATAAAGCATTCATTTTGAAAAATGTCAAAACATTATTTAAAGTTCTCTTTACTACGAAAACCCTTGCAGAGTTTTGTTTTGCAGATCTCCTGTCCCCTGACACTCCCAGCAGTGTGTCCTGGAACAGAAGATGCACTTGGAGATGCCCTCTGCGGACTGGACAGTGAGAGGAAATAAACCACTTCTTGCTGGATAGAGATGCGCTCGTTTCCTTCGATCTCCAAGAAGGGAGCTTCAAAATGCCTCTGAAGCATTCAAGGCCTCTTTAAATAACAAGCTATGAATAAAAAATTGGTGACTGCAGGAGTCTGTCTTTATTATGAGTCTTTGGGCACATACAGGAAGCCTGATTTGTTCAGTTGTTTACCCCAAAGACATAAAGATGAAAAACTAGAAGACAAGGCAAAATAACATTGTCTGCTGTCATGAGCCTCTGAGAAGAAAAGACCACTGAGCACCCACAGTGTTGCCCACAGAGCAATGTTTCCAAGGTCCAAGCCTTGCTGTCCCAGAGCTCATAGTCTTTGGGCTGTTATAATTTTCTAGCAAACTATGGTTTCTTTATCTGTCCCACCCACAATGGGACATATTTAGTGGTAGTGGCTTAGTGGGGGTAGTTTATCAACATCTATCCAGATACCTAAGACCACCAAAGCTACAAATCAATCATAAGTATCATTTAGAGGAGGATCTCATTTTGTAGCTTGACAAATAAGAGGTACAGAGATGTATAAAATGTGAGATACATATTGAACTCAGACTCTCTATGTCCCAAGGGAGGCCTAGATTGAGTATCTCAAGCAGAAGCAAGTAATAAACAATAAGCTGATATCCTGGAGATATGAAAGTGAGAAAAGACAAGGATCATTGTTAAGATTTATTTTTAGTTGCGTGTATGTGTATTTGTGTGTGTACTTGTCTGTGTGTGCATACATGGTGTATGGTGTGTATGTGTGTGTTTCTGAGTACAGGCACATAAGAATTCCCAGACAAGTGCATTAGATCCCTGCAGCCAGAGTCACAGCAGTTTAAAGCCCGTATTGTAGGCACTGATAACTAACTGGAGTGCCCTGCAAAATCAGAACATGCTCTTCAGCCCTGAGTCCTTTCTTTGGCCCCAAGAAATAGCAAAGTTGTAGGATAAATTCCCCCACAAATATTGAAGACACATGTTATAACTAAAGGAAAGGAGGCTTCAGAATCAAAATGGCAGGTTCAAGGCTTAGCTTTGCCACCCAGTATGTAAGACAACTGGGCAAGTTTTTCTCATCTTGCAAAATAAGGTTTTTTTTATACATGACAGTATAGAAAGACATTTTTTTTTCCTCATGGTTTATTTTTTTTTATATTTAAAAATTTCCATCTCCTTCCCTCCTCCTCCCCCCTCCCTCCCCTCCTTCTCCCCTTTCTCTCCCCTCCTTCTCCCCCTTCCCTCCCCTCCCCTCCACCCATACCTCCCCTCCCTCCCTCTCAAGGCCAAGGAGCCATCAGGGTTCCCCACTCTATGCTAAGACCAAGGTCCTCCCAACTCCCCCCAGGTCCAGGAAGGTGATCGACCAAGCTGAGAAGGCTCCCACAGAGCCCGTCCATGAAGAACAATCAGAGCCCAGAGTTTGATATTATTTTCATGCAAGCTATAAATATAGTTTTCTGACTCACCTATCTATGCATTTTCCACATCCTAAAATAGAACGTTGAAGGTTCTTTAGGAGGTCAGCAGTAGAACTGACCTGCGTTCTTCCTGTAGACCAGTATTCACAGCTCTCTACATCAGCTGTCCCTGACAGTCAGTTTGCCTTGGCTCTTAATTATTCAGATACCAAGGGCCCTATTTTCTCCATGAAGGCATGTCCATCTGAGGTTGTTTTTACCTTTCTTGTGTTGATTTTGTGTGCTTTCCTTTACCTTTTCTTTTTATTTTATTTTAGTAGGTTTCCCTTTCCTTAAAGAATTCTAAACATTTAAAAATTTGCAAGATACTATAGATTTTCATAGGACTTTCTCTGATTTTATGGAAATTTTACTTTTCTGAGTCATTACTTAACATATTCCTTTTGTCAGCCCTTTAAAAATTTCAGTGGACATATGAGCTGAATATTTGAAGCAAGAAATCCTATGTCCATCTGATTTGGATGCACACAGTATCTTAGTAATGAGTTATGCTTGACAGTGACTGAGGCTAAAACCAGCTGTGTGTCACAGACCTCGTGATTCTTCTTAGGCTCAGGTCACATACTTCAGGGAACCATCTAAGAGTGACTGATTTCAATTAAGCAATATTTATATGTGTGCTAATTCCCAAATATATAAATCCTCACACTGCCAATGTCTTTATGAATGTGAACACAGAGTTAGAAATTGCCCACAAAATTTCTCAGGATGTGTTCTGACTCCAAAGCAGCTGTTCTGGAAAGTAACTAAGTAGATAATTCATGTATTGATAGAGGCACTAGCTGTACTGAGTTTTTTTTTCTCATATGAGCTGTAAAAACCTCGAGGGTGGGGCTCTGCTCTTTTCACTGGAGAAAGATGTTTCTTAGGTAGATGTTTTTCACATGTTGCCATGGCAATTTTCTCATCTTTATTTAGTTTGTAGCTTTGAAAACTTTTCTTAAAATTGACAAATTTTTAAATTGCTAAGATTAATGAAGTAATACACCCCCCAGCCTGCATGCCTATGATGAGGCTTATGAGTCTTTTATTTTCCTCCTTTCTCTTTTAGGCAGCTTCCCTTGCCTTGATGGAAAGAAACCAAATCAATGTAATGTCTTGACAATGCCTGGCCAAAGATTTAAAAAAAAATCACAAAATAACAAGCAGAGAACTTACCAAATGTCTGGCGAACAACCATATGCCCACTGTATTTGCTCACTGGTCTGTGCTTGTCAAGCAGGTGCCCCTCCAGTCTCCACTCCATAGCTAAGTAGGAGACAGACCCATGTAAAATGATACATTTTCAGCCCTATTTGACCCTATTTTCTAATATATCAATTGAAGAGAAATAGCCCGCATGGCCTTTAATCACTGCCAAGTCCATGTCCTCCAAAGGGGCCTTCAGCAACTTGGCCAGTGTGACAGTGTTAATAACCTTCAACGAGAAGGAAAAGAGAAGTTCCATCTCCTGCGTGCTCTCTGGCCTTTGCACTGAAATGTCAGCAGACTGTTAGTATAGCCTCATTTAGTGATTAGAAGCCTAATTACCTGAAATTCAGAGGCTACTGAATCCAGAAGCGTGAAGTTTTCCTCTCATGAGGACACTACACACACACACACACACACACACACACACACACACACACACACACACCTCCTTTGGGGTTTTATTGATTCTGCTTTTCTATCATCAAAGCTTCCAGCCCTTGGAGTTGCCACGGTGTGTCCCTTTAAGATATTCACATCATACACTGTGGTTGGTTCTTCCTTATATGTATTATGTCCACATGCCCTGGGGATCAGTAAGAAGAGGCTTTGGAGTTTAATAATGCGGAATGAGAAGCAGTGCCGAGACCCTCAGGTTCCCTGCATCAGACAATATTGCTCTTGTTTATGCAACACGGCTCTCTTTATGCCATGCTCCTGTGAAAGAGGTGACAGTGACCTCCCACCACTTACTAGATCGTGCCCAAACAGGTCCCATGCACATTTGTGGCCTTTGTAAAACCTGAGCACACACTGCCTGTGTTGGTTGGTTGCTGCTTGCCACCCTGGCCGTAGATCTCTCCACTGTAGAGTCACACCCTTGGGGTTTTCAGTAGCTCAGTAGCTAAGGATTGTCTGTCAGCTTCTTCTCTGATATGCATAGAGTTGGGATTCCAGTAACATTCTATAGTTTCACATCCATGAATGCTAAATGATACACTGAATTTTATGGTTTCCTTAGTGCTTTGTGAAGACTTTGGGCTGGCTGAGAACAACATGAAATAGGAAGCACCACTCTGGCAAGACAAGCTCTTTGCACTTTTATTTATAAAGATTGATATTAATTTTTATTCAGTGTATGCATGTGCTTGCTTTGGGGTGAGAGATGCCACACGTGCAGGGTGCCAATGTAGGCTAGAAGATGACATCAGATCCCCTGTAGCTGAAGTGACCAGAGGTCCTGCCTGACACAGGTGTAGGGATTTGAACTCCTCTGGAGGTGCAGGGAGAGCCCTTAACTGCTGAGCCATCTCTGTAGCCTCTTCCCTTTGCACTGTATTTATATGAGCATGTCATTCAGGGCCTCAGTTCCTTCACTGGTAAATATATCCTGCCAGAGTAAAGAGTGTGAGTGTGAGCAGCTGTCAGACCAGATCACAGTCCCATGAGGATTCAGGGCAAGGTTTTTGGTCCTTTGTATTCTTCAAGTCAAATAATTATTGACTAAGTAGTTATTAATTTTCCTCAATCTTTATGTAAACATTTGTAATAAGAAAATATACATTTTGGTCCAACCAGTATCTCTTCAGAGAATTAACCTCAGAAAATTTTGGATCCATTCACCCTCCCCATCCTTCTCATCTCTCTGTGCACTCAGGATCCATTCACCCTCCCCATCCTTCTCATCTCTCTGTGCACTCAGGATCCATTCACCCTCCCCATCCTTCTCATCTCTCTGTGCACTCAGGATCCATTCACCCTCCTCATCTCTGAGTGTACGCAGCATTCACGCCTTTCCCTGCTTCCCCTTTCCTTCTCTTTCTGTCTCTCTCCCAGGAGCTGCTGGATGGTATATCTGAAACTCCAGAGAGAACACACTAGAAAGAGACAGATGTGGTGATTTTTTTTTTTTTTTTTTTTTTTTTGGTTTTTCGAGACAGGGTTTCTCTGTAGCTTTGGAGCCTGTCCAGGAACTAGCTCTTGTAGACCAGGCTGGTCTCAAACTCACAGAGATCCGCCTGCCTCTGCCTCCCGAGTGCTGGGATTAAAGGCGTGTGCCACCGCCGCCCGGCTGTGGTGATCTTTTATAACCCAAGTGATGTAGCTCATGTTGTGACGTCGTTCTTTAGCCCTGTAATCCCATCTTGACTAGCAGACCAATCTGTCACATAAAGATGCTAAGTTCACCTAGGGTGAGGGTTGAGTTTAACTGCCCCACATTAGGGGGTGGAGGATAAATAGATTGCTGAGAATCAACTCCATGAAACATTATGTTGACATTACATTTATACTCAGAAATTTTAGCAACGTAGAACTCTTAGAATAGTAAATTAAGGAAACAGGAAACAAGTGTGGATATTATTACTGAAACCACCTGTTCAATGTTTTTATAACGAGGAGAGCTGATAGGAGAAACACAGAGATGACAAACTATTTGAAGGCTTCTTTTCCTGTCTCAGTGATATAATCTTGTAACTTACAATACTGTTCTGTCATCTGGTAGTTACTTAATATTTACTGAATGAGTGGATCCTTAATCAATAAATGGATGCTTTTCAAGTGGTTGGACTGTGTGCAGCTCATTTGTATTGCTATACTATCCGTTTATCCATCATAATCCCTGTGGGAAAATGGAGTAGAATGTACAAGGGGCAGTTGTAAGAAAAACTTATTTTGATTCTTGGATAAATAATGCTGGGTTAATCCCAGAAGCAGGAAACTGAGGAAAAGTGTAATGGCTGCCAGCATGGCCATTGCCACTGTCATCGGATGTTTTAAAGGGTTTGAGCTCAGAGAAGGAAAGGCTTAGTAATTCCCAAATTTTATCTCTACACTATACTACATACTATCTTGGTAGTACATGTGTATCCAAATGAGTTTTTGAATATAACAATAGCAACAATAAAGGACTCGAATGTGCCAGGGTCATCGATCCTGTAAGGTCTAAAGAAATAGAACTCAAGTTAGTGAGAATATAAGCACCCACATTGCAGATTCTTTTAGAATTCATCCAGGCTTACAGAAGTAAAAGGGCTAAATTACTTCTTAAGTTAAGACTAATTTTAAAGGCTGTACAAAGCAGCATTGTCCCTTGAGTAGCATTAGGTTGATATACCATCGTTCCTCTGGTACTTGGGTTTATGCCCATCATAATTGATAGGAAACACAGTGGGAAGGCTGAGCTGTGTCGTGACTTGTATGAACCTACAGTCTTCCATGCATCCGAATGCTGCTGGATTGTGCCGTCTCATTGTATGAACCTACAGTTTTCCCTGTATCTGAATGCTGACAGATTGTGTGAAGTGAGCAGATAAAGATAGTCAGCATTGCAATTCTGTGTGAGGATGGCCTTTTTATCCTTATACTTTGGAAGTAAATGACAGTAATGGGATCTCTTCATTATTAATTTGTCTAAGTGCTCTTCTCTGTCAGTTTCAGATAAAAAAAAAAAGACAAAAGTTTAATATCCGTGGATGGGCGCTCTGTGGAATATTTACCAGCTATAGCAAAGGGCAACAGTTACCGTGAAAGAAACTCATGTTGACTGTCTATGGGGGTGTGTGACTTGTGCGTTCGTGTGTGTGTGTGTGTGTGTGTGTCTTCCTCTGTGTGTGTGTGTATCTCTCCCTCTGTGTGTGTGTGTGTATGTGTGTGTGTGTGTGTGTGTGTGAGAGAGAGAGAGAGAGAGAGAGAGAGAGAGAGAGAGAGAGAGGGAGGGAGGGAGGGAGCAGATACACCCAGCCTAAAATGTCTGATACCCTTATTCTCTAACATTCTTTGTACCTAAACTATAGAAACACTGATGATGTCAAATGTCTTAGATTAGTCTCTGAGAACTAAGGAGAGTTCTTTCTTCCTGGTTTCAAGTTTTTTTTTCCAAAATAAATAAATAAATAAATGAGTGTTTGTAGAGAAAAAGCAAAAACTGAACTTTAGAGTTTAATCTGTGATTTCTCAATAAGAATAGGAGCAAAACCCACTGCCTGTTTATTTTCAACTCTGAAATGATTCTCAAGGATCCTTAAGATTTTAAATTAGTATGTCACTGTGCTTACAATGGTCAGGAAGCAAAATGTCAAAACAAAATAAGCCTCTTCAATCTTTCTTTCCTCCTCTCCCCTAGACTTCTCTGCCTTCCTTCTTTTCTCTCCTCTCCATTCACCTAAGTTTTCAACCTTCCTTCCTGATTCCTCCCTGTTTTCCCCTGCCTCCCAGCCCCCTACTTCCCTCCTGGCTTCCCTGCCCCCTGCCCTCTGCCTTCATATCCCCTGTCCCCTGCCCACTGTCCCCCTGCCTACTGCCCCCTGCCTCCCTGCCTCTTGCACCCTGTCCCCTGCCCTTTGTCCCCCTGCCTCCTGCCCGCTGCCTCCTGCCCCCTGGCCATTGCCTCCCTGCCTCCCTGCCTCCCTGACTTCTTGCCTTCCCCCCTTGCTCTTCAGCAAGTCCTTACCTCTTCCCATCCTAACCCTCTGCCACCACACTCTTTCTGCTCCTGTGAGATTACTTTTGATATTTTTCTTTTTTTCTTAAGATCATCCTTATTTTGTCTGAAAATATGCTATTTACCTGGATTTTTATTTTCCAAGACAGAGTTTCTTTGTAGCTTTGGAGTCTGTCCTGGGACTAGTTCCTGTAGACTAGACTGGCCTCAAACTCACAGAGATTCCCCGCCTCTTCCTCCCAAGTGCTGGGATTAAAGGAGCGTGCCACCACTGCCTGGCACCTGGAATTATTATTAGGATTGAAATATATGATGTACTATTTTACATAATAATTATAAAATGAGAAGTATCGCATGAATACCATTTTTATTGTGGTACGGCCGCAGACTGAGAGTTCCAGACCAAGTATAGTCTCATCTGCAATTCTTGAAGAACTGAAAGATGACATGCAATAACAGGAACCAGTTGATGATGTCCCAGTATGGCCTAGATAAAGAGCTATAGGCAATGACTGCTAAGATTTGGAGAATCAGTCTGCTTTGGGGATGAGGCTCATAACTGATTGTCCAATATCATGTAGTCTGCCCTTAAAACATACATATAAATTATATATAAATAACAATAAACAATTTGATGTTTCATCTGTAGGTTTGTTTATATGCACTTATATATATGCATATATGTGTAACAATAACAAATAAAAAGTGGTCATGAATATGAGAAGAAGCAAGGGGCATGGGACAGATTAAAGGGAGGAGGTAATGTATAAATTATATACTTATATTTTAATTAAAAATAAAATACATTAATAAAAAGTGACAATATATAGATAGATAATAGAAGTAAACAAATATTATTTTAAAATGTTGACCCAAATATTAGTTCTTTTTGTTTTTTGGGTCTTTTTTTTTGTTAAACTTTGTCCTCTTACAATGAAAATTTGAGTCAAATGGTAGGTAGATAAATCTACATGTAGACTGAAAAATTCACTCGATTCAGCTACAAAGAGATCATGGTGATCATCAGAGAACTGTATTAAGATGCCAATAAGCACAAAATCCTGTCTGGAATTATTCTTTTAGAAAGGATTGGGAGGAAATAGTTCAGCAGGACTGGAAAGGGCCTTCACAGCCCTCCTCTGCCCTCTATCTGGTCTGACAGTCTATGCAATCCCCTGTGCAGACATTTCCAGGTGCTGCATGCTCCTGATCACAGTAACTGTATCTTGAAGACATAGTCAGAAGGTGATATTATCTTCTGGTTCTTATATTCTTTCTGACTCTTCTAAAAAATATTCTCCGAGCCTTAGAAAGAAAAATATAAATTTTTGTTTAGGGCTGATCACTCATCTGCCACTTATTCTTGGCCACCAGTCTGTTTTTGCTAACATTCACTGGAATGAGATGGGTTTCTGAGAAAGACTGACAGTAGTGTTGGACTATAGACACAAGAATAAACACCTAGGATGCAGCTTGATGCTACTGATAGATCTGAGGTGTGGAGGAGTCGTTGTCTTCAGCTGATGTAACCAAGTTTCAGTGGATAGGTTCAGTTCAATGGATCCTTCTTAAGCTGAATGGGAACAGGGCTGGTAAAGAGAATACTGGAGGAGGGCTAATAATGAGAAGGAGACAAGAGTGTCCACCCTAAACTTTGGCAAAGCGGAAGGACCTGGGTTCTGTGCACTGCTGAGAGCTCAGTTGAGGTAGATGGTTTCTGATTGCAAACAGTTGACTGCCAGCATGAAATAGAGACATTCTGGACTCCTCAGGTCTGAGGTTTTACTGGGTAAGTGTAAAGAACCTAGGGAGGACCAGCATCCAAATGCAGGGTGTATGTTAGGGGTGGTGGTAGTGCCTGACTGTTGACCATGGACTTTAAAGAGAAGTTAGAAACTGAAGAGACAGAAAAGGAGAAACCTCAGCATCAGATCCAATGATCATCACTGTCACTGTGTACAGAGCCAAGTGGGATCTGAGAAAAGGGAAACTGGCTGACATGTGAGGGACTAAAGGTGAGGTTAATGAGGAATTACAATTGATAACCACTGTAAATTTAGAGTGTGAACGCAGAACCTTCCCCTGCCCTCTGTGGCTCTTGCTTCCTCACTCCTTCTAGAGCTTTGAACCCTGAAGTCCTTTTTAGGAAGACTTCCTCACCAGCCAATTTAAAGCTGCATTTTCTCATACCTCTTGCATGGGTTCCTCACTCACACCACCTTGAGGAAGACTTGGCCATATCACAGTATGTATCTACTCTTTCCTTTTGTTTCTGTTTGATAGCCTCCTCGGGCATTAAAGTTCTAGAATGAGGAGGATTCGATGCTTATCTAGAACCAAAAGCACCTCTAATGACTATAGAATTGCATGGCACCGAGTACTCTCAGTATTAAATATAGCTTTCTTATTTCTCCAATAAGATGGACAATCTTAAAAAACTTAATTCTCTTAATATTATTCCATCTCAGGGATGGTTAGACAGATGAGCATGAATTCACAAAGTTATTATTAATTTAACTGTTTCATGATAGAAAGCCAGATAAATGAGAAATACAAATCTTCTCTTCACTCTAATTTGGATTATATGAGACACTATTATTTTTAATATATAAAACAAGCAACTTAATTCTTCAGCGGTGAGCCATGTGAATTTTTGTCTCTTTGCAACATGTTTGGAACATTTTTAATTGTGTCTGTCTCTTTTTCCTGTCCTGACCTCTCCTGGTACGAGAACCAATTCTTCTACCACATCAGTGTCCATCATTCCTATCCCTTAATTTGCCACTTCGATACATTTTGACTCAATCAAAAATGGTTTATGTGGAATAAGAGAATCAAAGGATTGAAACCATGATAGTGGGGCCGCATTTCTTGGTGAGGTGACACGGAATTTTGTTATTGTCTCTGTCTACGTCTGGATTTAATTGGTTGGTAGACAGGTGAATGGCAGATTGTGAAGTCCCTGTAATCTTGCCTATGTGCTACTTGAGCCCTTCTGTTCTTATATTGCCCTTTCTGTTTATGTGGATAACTCTAGGCAGAGAGAGTTAAACACATAACACTATCAATGACATGTATAAGGAGAAGCATTTGAGTTAAAACCTTCTGATCAAAAAAGCCCTTAAGACAATATTCCATTTGAAGACAGGTTCATGACGCAGAAAATGACGGGGCGTTTATAAAACCAAAACAGTGAGAGCTTTTAAGGAGAATGCAAAGATCTGTGATAAACTGTGAATAACTCACCTGACCTAGATTTAAGTAGCACAACTGAGTCATGCTGACATAGACATTTGGTTACTTAACAAATGTTCCTGTGGCCTCAGGAACGAAATTTACAGTTTTTGGGTTTTTGCTACTGCATTGCGTAACAATCTCATTTCTACACTATACTTTTTAGAAAAAAGAAACATAATCACTTCAGATTAAGGAAATTAGTTATTCTCGTAGCTGGTGACATGAACTGCCAGGGCACACAGCCCTCTGCTCTCTGAATCTAGTTTCTTCTGGTGTAAAACAAATTTTTTGAAGTATAAATCCCACAGCACTTTGCAGTTCCATCAAATACTGAGAAGGTCTGCTTTAACCAGTAGAGGGCAGAGTTACCTAGTCAAGCATTAAGCAGGCACTGAGACCAGATGGGCAGATGGAGAATTTAGAATGCAGAATGGGTGGCTACCTACTGCTCCTCAATCTTGAGTCACCAGACCACAAATGCTTCTCCACAAAATAGCAATCTTAAGTAAGCACAGAAAATGCTCCCCCTCTCCACTGCCACGGTTCCCAAAATGGTCACATTACTCATTTCTATTGGAATAGGAACAGGAATTTAAACTTCTACAATCTGTGTTGTTTTCTGAAATTTAAAGTTTGTTCTATGAATACATTCATTTATATAAAATACAGCAGCTTGTCTATACATATTTGAACATTTCAAAATTGCAGTTGAAAGTAGCAGATTTTTTTCTCCTGCAAAAATATTTAAGAAGTATTTATAAAGTTTGATTATGTTTAATATCATGCTGAGAGATGAAAACTTAATCGTACATTTTAATATATAAATAGCCAAAGTCATTGGCTGTCACAGATCATTTTGGAATTTCTAGCTGTACGATGCTTAGTCATAATAATGGATAAAATCCATAACCTGTTCTGCTTGTAATGGTTGAATGCCTCTCATTACAATGGTCTCCACGTGGATCACAGAGGCTGCAGGAGAAGTGGATTCTCAAATAGAAAGACACATCTCATAGCATAGGATTGACTCACATTAATAAATAGTAGGATTAAATACTTTAAGACAGTGTGTGTAGAATATAAATTATTTGGTAGGAGATATGAAAACAGATGTTGAAAAATTGACAAAATACATGACTTACAAAGCCTGTGTGAAATAGTTAATGGAGATGTCTTTCATTTAACAATGGAGAAAAGGAAGAAAAATTAAGCAACACATTAAAAAATCCATTAAAAGGTCGAAGGCACTATGCCCATGAACCGAGTTACAATGATCATCTTTCAAACCCTAGTGTTCCCAACCACCTTGCATCTGTGCCCTTGACGACCTTAGCAAGCCAGTTTGGTAGAACTTTTCAACTTCTCTTTTGTCTTTGACTTTTATTAAAGACAGAAGTCCTACTTGTCTTTGAATCCTATTAATATAATTCTAAAGCCTAAAGTTAATGCAGGAATTATGTAATCACATGAATGCTAATACAGGAATGATGTAATCCCACTGGAGTCCAGAGGAGCACCTTGTGCTCTGTCAGGCACAGCTTAGACAGCAGCAACCTGCCTTTGTGTGCCACGCACCACAGATGCTATTCTTGCCTCTAAGAGACGGTTCCCTTTTAGGGGGAGTTAAAAGTGTCTCAGATCAGGAGAAAGCCTGGCTACTGCAGAGAAAATAAAATCATGTTTCTTCCTGCCCTCCCCTTCCTTTTCGCCTGTACCAACTGTAAGTGCACTAATGTGAGAGTGGGAACGAATTGCTATGGCAACAAAGTGTACTCTAATAATGAATATGGTGTCTAACAAGCAGGAGCAGCCAGAACTTTAAGGGAGAGAGGGAAACTGAACCTTGAAGAAACACAAAGGAAGAAGAGTGTAAAAAGCTTAACGTTTTCCATTGTCTGGCCAACGCATATTGGCCCACTTAGAAGAGTTGATTTTGTGTATTAGCTCAGATCCTCCTAGATCAATCTCAACATTATAAGATTTTATAAGGTTTGGAGAGGAGGAAAAGCATTGGTTCTGGGCAAGAGCCATCAACCCCATTAATCTAGAACCTTGGGACTTAAATCCAGAACTGTGGAATAATGTACAGTCACTTAGAGACCTGCAAAGGTCAGAGTTCCTAGACCTTCTACTTCAAGGCAGATTTCCAGAATTTGCTTTAGCTTTTCTTGATAGGGTAATTATGTTCTTCGAGAACTGTTTTCGGACAAATGGCTGCCATTAGGAAAGAAGCCTGGAAACAGTGCATATTTTGTCATGGGTACAGAGAACATGGAAGCTGAGGGCCTAAGGGAAAAGGCAAGGGGATGATAAGAAACAGATGAGGGAGTGGACATAATTATCTATTAAGCAACAACTCTTTTTCTTCTGGGGTATCATTCAGAGTTAGCTGGCTTATCCTCCAAAGTAACCAGTTACAACAACTGGTCAATTTCACTGGTCAAGAAACAAATGCTTACTTCTCTTTTGTACTGTTAGTCACCCCTAGGCAAAACAGTTACCTGCATGCCATCCTAGCTGTAGGAGTGACGCTAAACTTTAGCAATGTTTGGGCACAGTGAAGAAGCAAATCTGAAAGTCTTCTGCCAATTATTGAACATATTGCTATGAAAGTGACAAACATCACTGATGACGATTTCACCTATAACACCATGTATAGAGTTGGTGCTTTCTACTCTCAAGTAGGGGTGATGAATGATAATCATACGTCCTCACATACGTCTAGAAGAAGAAAAGTGGGCACAGATGCACATGCTCATGCTGTTGCAGTAGAACGGGGATGGGACTTTTTATATGACAAGCATACCAATGCTTTTCCTTAGGATATTTTACACTCTCTAGCACAGTGGTAGGCCACTGTATCAACATACAAAGTATCATCCTACTCTCTAAGAACATGTATATCTGAAGACAAGGGTGTGGCTCAAGCATCGTGTAAAGGAACATACAGAGGAAGAATTGCTGTTTGGACTAAGATCTGGGGTAAAGTGTTCAAATTCCAACTGTTGACAAAATCTCTGGGAAGGTGTGGCTGGAGGCCCAGTCATGCACCCAACAGTATAAAGATGAATCTGCAGAGGAGACTCCTGTGAACACGGAAGTCACCAGAGCATCATAACAGCTGTTTATTTAAAATGACTTTACGTAAATAAACTCATTTATTCTCCCAGAGCTGTGTTAAAGGTGATCCCTAAATTAAAATAAAAACAAGCTAAAACAAACCTGTTTTCTTATTTTGCCCCTTACAACACTTCTACGACTGTGGAAATGCAAAGACCGTGGTTGGGAGGGATAACTATGGTGCAGGGCTCTGGTCCCAATGCCATACTTTCTACTCGTTAAAGTCCCGTCATACTTACAACTGGCATGCGTTTCTTAAAATATTAAAAAAATAATTAAAGTATAAAGGTCTACTGTTGTAGGTAGGTGTTATCGTACAGACTCTTTGTTGCATCTTTGTTACCCCCTCCAATGTTCAGGGAACATCACAGAAGAGGAGACAAGAAAGTAAGAGCAGAAAGATAGTGAGGTATGCTATAAAGAGGAATTTTCTGGGAATGTCATGGTCATTGCTCAAGTGAACTCACTGCAGCTGTGGTTACCTATGTAAAACCTTCACAAGATTGGACTCATTAACATTTTGTCATGGATTGGAAGCAGCTCATTAAATCCTGCCTCTTTCTGAATGACTAAGGTGATGAGGGCGGGGTTTTCATTTCCTTCAGCGGTGTAACCACTGTAAAGATGTCCATGATCCATTTAATAACCCCTACACATTCAAATGCAAACAATCCTAATGAACCTGAATGTGCCCTAGTTCCTCACACTTGCAATATGGAACCTTTAAAAATGCCTTCCCAAAGTCCCCTAGATCCTGTTTTCTCCCCATTCACTGTATTCACTATGAGATCCTTTGAGTTCCTTCCAGGAAGATGGATGTGGAATGGGCATGGGGACTAGCTAGTGATGGGAAGGATGTAACAGAGAGAAATCAGAACCAAACTGGGGATCTGGAGCTTCAGTTTTGCTCCTAGCTCTGCTATTCACTGACCATGTGAAGATGGGACCAAATGTCTAGATCTCTGAGAAGATCTTCAGATCATCATTTTCTACCCTGGGGACATTGTGGAAACTGAATAAAACCAAGAAAGTAAAATGAATTGGGAACCTGTATAATACTGTGCAGGCATAGCTGTAAAGTAGGGTCATTGTGCAACATCTGCCTTGTAGGAGATTTTTGTTACAGGAGGGATTTCAGGAAGGGTAGAGGACAAGGGATAAACTCCTGAGAACACATGTTCTGAACTCTGAAAGCATTATATCTAATCGGCACAAGGTCCTGTTGCTAATTGCAGGGGGTATCTCCCTGGGCATTCAGTGAGGTTAGTAAAGTGTTATATTTATAACTTTCTGAAGACCTCATCCCTCTCAGAATCGCAGGAGTCAAGAGTGTGATCTGATTGTGACTGCAGATTGCAGTTGATACTGCCAGGCTGCTGATGATTTCTAACAAAAGCAAAACAGCAGGCTCACAGAGAGAAGGGCACTAAAGCTTTCTGTGCCTCTAAGAGGCTCTCCCTCCTCCTTTCCCTCCTCCCTCCTTCTCATCCAAATGGGAAAGGCCATGACTGGAGTGAGAATCAACCTGTTCACCTGCAAAAGTGAGAGTGGCCCTCTGGTAGGGGCATTGGCAGGAAAGGGAGTTACCATGCACAGGAATGCATCACGTGGATTGAGAAGTCATAAGAGGACTTCATGTGTAGAGAAAGTCAGTGTATGAGCCAGCAGCACCTTGCATAGCAGATCTGTCCTGCAGGGTACATGGTAGAACAAGTGGGGTGTGGTGGGCTGGCAGGCAGTAGACCTGGGTTTGAGTTTCATGATCAGCTTTTAGCTCTAACTGTTGTTTCTTTGAGCATTAGTTTTTCTACCAGAAAACAACATAAAGCAACCATAACAAAAATAAAAGAGCAAGCAAGAAGCTGTAACTGAGGATCCTTCAAGTCTCACGTCAGAATTAAATAATGACGTTATAAACAGAGCTTTCTTTTAATAGTGGTGGCTAGCAGATGCTCTGTGATCATGAAAAGGCATTGCTACATCGCCCAGGGAATGAGGATCATGCCTGCCTGTATTACAACAGCCACCTAGAAAAACAGAAGGAAGGCTGGCATTGTGAATTAGTGCAGCTTGACAGTTCAACAGGGAAAGTAGGTTCATCATCCTAGGGTCGGAAAGCAGGCGCCTGCTCTGCTCTCCCACTGGACTTAAGTTCAATTCCCCATGCCAATATCCACCAGCCTGTAACTCCCACTATAGTCGATATGACATTATCTCTTGTCTCTGTGAGTACCTGTACACATATGCATAAACACACACATACATACATGTACACACACAAAGAAAACCATACATACATGTGATAAAAAGTAATTATTAAAAAAAAACAGTTGTGGGGTTTTGTCCTGGAAATTCTGAGTTGCCAATTATATGTCAATGATGATTCGGTTCTTGTTTAAACGGTGTCCAGATGTTAGTTCCAGAAAGTTATTTTGTTCGCACAGAGGATTCAGTGTTACTGATGTAATTAATTATTGATCTGATGATTTTAGAACAAATTGATTATCCTAGGCTATTGGGTGACCCCAATGTAATCACAAGGGTAACATACATTAGATCAGAAAGAGGGAAACAAACGCTACGGCAGATATCGATACTGATCCGTGAAATATGAGACAAACTTGGTCAGACATTGTTGAAGACAGACAATGAGCCGATGGATGCAGGCAGCCTCTGGGAACTGGGAATGGAAAAGACATGCACAGTTGGCTCTCCCTGTGGACTCAAGCGCAGAAGGCAAATAGCTCATTCTACACCTTGATTTCAGCCCAATGAGACTCAGGTGGGACTTCTAACCTATTGAACTGTTAGTGGTTATTGCTTAAACCAAGTGTGTAGTTCAGCAATAGAAAACAAATACATCATGGAAAATAAAGTTATAGCACTAAGACAGATCATATTGTTATTAATTTTAGGAGCTTTCCACATCAAGTTGGTGAAGTAATTGAATCTATACTAAGCCAGAGGTTAGATATTAACTCTAAAGTGGAGTTAATGAGGTTGCCACTTATACATATTTTCCCCACAGCTTATAGAAACACTGAATTTCTGGGAGCCACTATAATCCATCCTCCTCTTTTGACTGAGGCCTGAGCAATCTTTCTGTATCATAAATCTAATCCTGTAAGCCTTTGCTTAAAATTTTTTGTTGATTTCACATTACCAAAATAACACATCTACACTTTTACTTCTAAGATCTTGTTTCTTCTTATTCTCCTTTCTGGTGTCCTTTAACTATGCTATAAGCATGCTACAATCTAACCATGGTGAGTGCATTTCTTCTTCTCCTCTTGATGATGTATTTGGACTTCTGAACAGAGAGTCTGTTTGCTATGAAACATTTTTCTCTACCAGCTTGTAAAGTCTCACCCACCTCTGCTCAAATGCCCCGCTTTCAGGAACATTCTCCTTTTAGGTCTTCTCTCTGACATAGACAATGCCTTAAAGCACATAAGCAGGCATTGGTCATTTTTTTTGACTGCTCAGCTGTGAAACTACCATTTGCTATTAGTTTCTTATTCTCCCTTGATGGGGGTTCATTATTGTATGTAGTCTTTTGGAACCTGGGATTCCAAATTCCTATACTCCAGACTCCTACAACCCAAGCAGAAGTGTGTTATGAGAATTAACAAGGCATTCAGCTCAGAAGGTGCCAGCATTTGAAATTTCAAGTGAGTGGTACAAAGAAGTTGACAGATAAGGTTGATTGCAAGGTATGTAAAAGCCAGAGGAAGAGGACCAGCTTGGCTTCAGCTTGCTTGGCCTCAGCTTGCTTGGCCTCAAGTTTGGTCATGGCCTGCTTGATTCCTATGCATTTTTAAGCCTGCTTCTCCCGACCCTTCATCTTTTCTTACCATTTGCTATAATCTGATTGTTAGATTTCCCCTAAAGATTCACAGGTTGAAGTTTCATCACTAAAATAAGGGTGCTAAAAGATGGCAGGTGCGGCTTTTTGACTTGGTTAGTTTAGGATGGCAAAGCCCTTATTGAAAAGGTCCCAGAGAGCCACTTTACTCAATTCACTGTAGAAAAGTTTTGCAAGAAGGAGCCACCTGTGGGAGAGGAGGGGAGCCCTCACCAGCTTGATTTGTGCATCTCTTGATCTTGAATCTTCCTTCACCCCCAGAACTGAGGGAAATAAATTGCAATTGCTTGTCAGATCCCTGATGCTAGGATGCCTGCTTTCCAGAGCGGGGAGATGAAGGAGAATTCCTACTGTTCACTCCATCAGAGTCCTTCACTCTGCTTGCCCTTTCCAGAGAAGTTTCCCTCTGCTTGCCCCCAGCACTCCTCACCCATGCACAATCTGCAATAAATGCCATTTAAACCAGCTACAACTTATCTATTTATCCACAAATAAAATGTTTAAAATAGGTATGACTGCTTCATATTAAAACTGGCTACATAAAACTTAGACTCTAATCCGATAAATTTAGATATTTGAATAAAGCATGCTTCTAGATTATTTAAAGTGATGCCAAAGGAAAAATTTGAAGCAAAACCCTCATTTACTAAAAAAATATGTGGTGTGAGGAAGCTTTTCAAGGAAGTATGACATGACTAGTGAGAAAATCAGGACACCAAACAGAACAATAGATAGAAGGTAAATTGATGCTCAGAGTCCTTCCCTTAAAACTGACAATCGTGCAATAGCAAAAGGAGCTAGAATGTTACCTGGGATGAGCAAGAAGATCATATTAAGATACTAAAGGTCATATTACCTTGAGATAATTTGTTGATGGCATCTTCTATATTCAAATTTTAAAGACTAAGCTGCAAAATGAAGGCAAGAAAAGTAAACACAAGTTTAAATTTCTTTCTTTCTTTCTTTTCTTTATTTTGTCATTTTCAAGACAGGATTTCTCTGTGTCACATTGGCTACCCTGGACCTCACTCTGTAGACCACGCTGGATTCAAACTCATAGGAATTCATCCTCCTTTGCCTGACAAGTACTGGGATTAAAGGCATACATCACCACCCCACTGCCCAGCTTAAATTTTCTTATTAGGAATAAGTGTGTATTTCTTTGAAGCTTAAAATATCTGTGTTTTGGTTTTTTTTATATTTTGGCACTTTTGAACTTTATTCTTTAATCACCAGTTTAGTCTGCCTATTATAATCCAGTATTACCTGTGTTTGGATATTCAATATTAATGTAACCTTTGGATTTGATGGTTTTCCACTGATATAAAGTATATAATATGTACAATATATATAAATGCTCTTGCTATTTGGGTGACAGAGGATTAGATATTATAAATGGAGTTTTCTAGACTGTAAGCACAAATCACCCAAGTTCATTTTCACACCTTGCAGACTGCTTAGAGTTTAAGCTTTAAGGAATCATGAATAAAGTTGATTTCCCATGCAATGGTTTTATAATGAGGATTTTGTATTTTAATGATATGAATTGCCATATTCCTTCCAAAAGAAAATATAGACAAGATTTTTTTATATTTGTAGTGAGAATATCTTGACCATGCAACTCTCACAGAAAATCATAACCAATCAAAACATGACATTATAGAGGCCAGTTCCTATGGTGACATCTTCGAAATAACTACCATACCAAAGGGAACATTATGGAAAAGGAGGCAAAAATATTCTAAGACCCAGAGAATCAGGGAATTTGCTGTTTGTGTCTCCTAGTCATTTCAGAAGCTATACCCGTAAAGTCGGACAAATATGACTGCCTAAGCGTGAGTTGAACAAAGATGCCATCAATAGACATGATAAACTGCAAAAGAGAAAGCCCATATGACCTCAGTCTTACACAAAGACCTACCAGCAACTAAGGAACACTGAGGGTGGAAGAAATAGTCTTTCTAGGGAAGGGCACAACAATTGAGCTCTGAAAACATGTGCACACAAGTAACATTATACAGACTGAGCAGGTTATATTTAGGAATATATATGTATGTGTGTGTGTGTGTGTGTGTGCATGTGTGTGTGTGTGTGCGTATGTGTGTGTTATATTTAGGGACATATGTATATATGTGTGTATAATGTATATATGTGTGTGATATAGTACATGAATTATATACATTCACATATATACAGATATTTTCATGTAACAATAATTGATTTTAAAAGGCCATAAATTTGAAACAGAGCAAGCAGGATCTACATGAATATTTTGAGGGAGTAAAGGGAAGAGAAGATGTTATAATTTTGTTATAACATCAAAAAAGAAAAATACAAATAAAACATTTGGGTTAAAAGTCGAGGTTAACTTGGACATCTGAGTAACGATTGCCCAGTATGGTACCAAGACAGAGCCAAGTACTTTTGTAGGCTTCTCTTAAACATTTGCAGGTTTTGATTCATTTACCAAAAGGGGTGTTTTGTTTGTCATTCATTTTTCCGCAACTTTTCAAAACAAGAGATTGCTATTTAATAAAAAGAAAAATTAGAAGGAAGATTTTAGCCTTTATATCATCATTAAGCCTCATAAACTGCTCAACATTGTCAACCTGTGTGCTTTACCAAGACAAGGAGTCGGATGACATAAAACTTGGACATAAATAATGTATCCATGCCTTCTTTCCTCCCTACTTCTCAAAATATCATGGAGATATAAAACACTTCTAAGGTGGGTGTTTTTCTGTGTAGGGGGGTGTTTGTGGGATCAATGTTTATGCTTAAGAGCCATTTATTACATAAACTGTATTTGGGCAGTCATGGGCACACTTAACAAATCTCTCCTTAAACTCAACCCAGTTATTAAAGGGGAAGCTAAACCAGGGTTGCTGGTCTTGATCTCACTAATAATGTATCTACTTCTGAGCTTTGTAGATTCCCAATGGACAACATTCATCTTAAATTATCAGTTTAAATGTACTAGCTGTTCACTTTGCCGGTCTTCACATATCACTTCCAGTTTTGGTTTTGTTGTTTTCTGCTTTATGTTTACTGGATTTTTTTTTTACAGCTACATTGAAATAACCCTTCCATCATACAGTGATTAAGCTCCTATTGCTCAGTTAGTTGAAGTTTATTTCCCCAATAAGCTATGCCTGCAGTCATTTCTGCCCATGAATACCAGGAACATTTGTTATTGAATGAAGCTCTTAGCAGTCATTAGATACTGTTAAGCCACAATTAGATCAGGTCTCTCCACATTGTAAAGCCACTGGAGCACAACTGATGTTCAATGAAATTATTGTAACATCTCTTACATTTTTATTGTTTCTAAACCAAACCTGATCTTGTATGCGCAGGATCAATTTCCTGCAGTCTTATATATTATACTGTTAAGTTACATACTATGTTTATGACTTAGACGACATAGTTTAAAAAGGACTCCAAGCTTACATAATTTGCCTACTTTCCAATGCACACTTACATTTAGCACACCCTTGTTAGCTATGCATGTATAAATAAAGTGTGTATATACATTGTAACAATGAAGAATATGAAATTGAAATGGCTTACATAAGTTCAAAGAACTCCTACCAAATGCTTGAGGTCTTAGAAATCCAGTGTTTACTTCAGATTTTTGTTCATTCTTTAAACCCTAGCAAAGATTTGGACAACATGTCTGCATCAGTTTTGAGTAAAGGTTAAGTGAGAAAAATTTGAGACCTTCCACCAGGTGTAGACTGCTCATTCATTTCCCAGCCTTCTGGATGTGAATAATCACACAGAAATCATATTCATTACAACACTGTTTGGTCAATAGTTTATGCATATTTCTAGCTAATTCTTACAAATTAAATTAACCCATTTCTATTAATCTGTAAATCATCACAAGGCTATGGCCTACCAGTAAGGTTCAACTGGCAGCTGGTGTCTTTCTACTTTGTCAGGTACATAGTGTCTCCCTGACTCTGCCTAGTATCTCTATAAATCTCTTGCAACCTGGCTATATTCTGCCAGGTTATAGGCAGAAACAGCTTCTTTATTAACCAATGGTAACAAACCATATTGATAAGATACAGAGGGATTTCCCACATCATCCTATGTTCTTATATCTGTCAAGAAACAAGGGAGAGCCTGTGTTGTTGAGAAGAAATGATGAGGGGTGTTGAAATAATATTACCTCTTTATTCCTTCCTGTGTAATATATTAAGTTATTGAAAACTCCTCTGAGAATTAACAAGATGATAGCAATACAGTAATTTTGCATCTGCATTAGATCAAATTAATCCTGGCTAATCTGTCACTTCTGTGAAGGGGACATATTTCCCTTTTAGAAGTATTGTGGTCTGGATTGTAAACTAAATTAATCCTCCAAGATTCTGTGACAATTATTGAAATTAATGAAACATATTATCAACTTGATGGCCATAATAATTTCATGAGAGTAACATTTAACCCCTCGTCTCGATTATCTATTGAACCATGAAGATGTTGTGATGATGATCATATGCTATTGCATATCTACTCTAGGAACATACCGAAAACTACGAAAGTACATGCCACAATTGTGTGCCACGAGGCACTGCCACGTCATAACTTTGTGTCTTTGAACACTTTATTGAACACAGCTAAATGTATGAGCAAGGAAGTCAGGACCGTGAAGAGTGCGTTTACCCATTGAGACAGTGGGACAGATCTAACGGGAAACCACCAAGTCCAGTTGGAATGGGACTGATGGAACAGGGGACCAAACCGGACTCTCTGAATGTGGCTGACGGTGGAGGAGGACTGAGAAACCAAGGACAACGGCAATGAACATGACCTCTACAGCATGGACGGGCTCACTGTGAGCCTTGTCAGTTTGGTTTCTCACCTTCCTGGACTTAGGGGGAGCTGGGAGGACCTTGGACTTAACATAGTGAAGGGAACCCTGATGGCTCTTTGTCTTGGAGAGGGGTGGAGTGGGGGTATGGGTGGAAGGGATGGGAGGGAAGGGGGAGGAGATGGAAATCTTTAATAAAAAAAAAATAAATAAATAAATAAAATAAAAGGAAGACAAATGGAGGATCCTGCTTAACAGGATTGTGCTGATTATTAAATGAATAAAAATCTTCAAAGTGGCTAGTCTGTGACCTGTCATGTTGTAAAGTTCAGAAAACATTGGTCAAAAACGTATAGACTAAAGAAGAAATATACGGAAGAATTAATAACTATACCAACTAAATTAATATGACTTGGATGAATAAAGATGAAGAGAAGAAAGAGATAAAAATTATATAATTGCTTTCTCCTAAGTCTCTGCTATTGTTAGCCATGTGACTTTGCATCAGTTATTATTATTATCTTGCTTATAATATTGTTATATTATTATCCTGAATGCCTCAGTTTCTTTACTCTATAACAAGTAAAATAATAGTGTAATTGCTTTGATGATATGACACATATAAAATACCCAGTCACAGTGATTGATTGTAAAATATATGCTATTGCCATTTATTTAGCAGTTATTATTATATAAACACTATTGCATGATAATGGATGGGAGGTAGATAGCTCTCCACTGAGGGAAATAGGGAGTTGACAGAGAAGGTTTTTGTTGTGACAGGTATTTCAAAGAAACTGTTTGCAGCTATATGAATCCTAGGTCCCTCTTTAGTATTCGGTGTTGCCCTCTCTCTCTCTCAGCAAGCATGTTTTACTGTATGGTTATCCGCCACCCACAAAACAACAGTGTGTGAACAAACCCCTGGATGATGTAATGTAGTTAAGTCAGACACAGCTCCTGAACCATGGAGATAACTTGAGGCCCACTCTTCAGCCTTACGATTTGAAACTACTCGTGAATGCAGTGCTTCAGTAATTGAGTCTTTTTTTTTTAATAATAGGCAGGCAGGCCCCAAATGTGCCTTGAAAGGGAAATTGCTTCTGTTATTCCTGTTCAACAGGTGATGAGATGGGGGAGGTGAGTTGTCTGGACTAAGGTCGCATATTAAGCCAATAGCAGACACAGACTCAAAATGAAAAGAACAAGTAAATAATTCCTTCCCTCAACCACAGTGGCATTTTGGTCCTAGGACCATTGCCCTTCGTGGCCTCAGCTGTAAGGTTAGGTACACTGAGCTGCTTTTGAGCACAGCAAGCTTTACAGAGTTCTCCCTACTTTGTCTAATGATATTGAAAAATCACACTTTTTTCTTGTTCATGGTTAATCCTTAGTGACCCCTCAGTGTATTTATTAGAGACACATTGTCAGTCTTCTGACTCTGCCTCCTCTAAAGTGGCAAGGGATTAAATATAACTGAACATATTATCTCAGCAGCCTGCCCCGCCCCAACAGTTGTTTCTCTAATTGGTTGGGGGCAGCGGGCGGGGGGGTCTCTGAATTCTAGGTCTTTTACTATAGCCCTTTTGAGAAAACACCTTATTCAAGAAAATTATTAATTTTTATTTATACAAATAGTGAAAAGGAATCATGAAATTTTATCCAAACATCTCATGTCACTGTAGAATTCACGAACTATGCAATGAAATAATCGGAGTCGGCATTATCAGCTGGCAGTCACATGGAGGAGCCAAAGCTAAAGGGCAGAGACCGGACCTGGAATGCCTCAGGAAGATTTTTCTAGTTGGACTTAATGAGGCTGAGTTTTGTTTTAGTTTGCTTTCTACCTGTTTTCTACCGTGGTGATGAACATTGGTGGACAGGTTGCTTTTTCTCATCTCATATATACAAGAAGCCGTCACCTCCATTCCCATACCCAGGCATCTTGGAAGAATAGTTAAAAGAATAGAGATGCAAAGCAGACTGAGGTCCTTGGAGCTTTCAAAATGAGATGCAAAGATTCTGCTTTAGCTTGATGTGTACTTTGGGAGCTTTAAGACCCAAGCCTCATGCAGAACTCAGGCTGATGCAAAGCAACCTTGACATCCCAGACATGATAGAAAACTCCCAAGAAGACCACTATGGCCCTGCTCCTATAGCAGGGATCCCTAGCTACTGTTCCAATGCATTTCTCTATTTCCGGCCACATTCACTGTGTCATGGGTAATCTTAATTCTTTGCATTTTCCTGCAGAGTCACAAAGCATTCCTACCCCTATGAAATAATGGAAAATGTTGCTTTAATTCAAAATGATCATGTTTCATTTCTGTATGTGATACTTATCTCAGTAAATGGAAACCCAACTTAATAACAATGGTAATTTATCAAGCTAAAAGTTAGTTAGCATCTATGAATCCTTTCATACATCCACCCATTGAATCAATTAACAAAACCCATGTGTCAGTGCACAGACTCCAGTTACCACAACCCATCACTTTCTCTGCTGCCTAGACTGTTGCAGTGGCTTTTCCAGTCTCAGTGTCCTGGTGGTCTATTCCTCCTACTGTCTGCAGCAGACAATAATCTATTGCAATATATAAACCATGCCATGTCATAGTTCAGGTCATTGTCCACTCCTCTCTATGTCAGTCATTGTAAGCCTGCCATCCCAACAGTGACCCGTAGGAAGCTCTCTGATCTAGGCCCATCTTCTCCCTCCCTGTTTCTCATCTTCCTCTCTCTGCTTCCAGTCATTCCCACCTCTTCCTTGTACAAAGCCATATTACCTACTCAAGTCTTTATTCTCCGTCTGTATGGCATTCTTTCCTTCCAGTTTCATAAAGAATGTTTCTTAATTCTCTTCTGGTGAAATCAACTTTTATATCTTCATCACTACAGTGCTGATAATAATCAAACATTATATATTTAATTTTAATAATCTACTGTTTTCCTTTCATACAAATTTTTGTGTAAGTACAATCTTTTGTTTATTGTTTAGTGCAAACTCCCTAGAAAAGCAGCAATATATGAGTATATATATGTATATATACATATATATGTATATATATATCATAAGACATTTTTAGATTAGATAAGTGAAAAAAATCACCTTCTTACATTGCTGAAAGACTTAATGAGCATCTCAAAAAATAATTGAGTCCTTTATCCCCTCAGAGGACCACAGTTTCTGGAAGGCCTGGAAGCACATGTCTCCTGGGCTCCAGACAGCCGGATGAAATGTTTCAAAGAAATGTCACTATTACTATTAGTCCTGGTTATAATTTCACAAACTCCCTGTGGGTATAGTTAATCTGAGGCCCCTTTGAAAAAAAAGTCAATTACCTCTTAGCTTTTACTTTCTCTAGCACTATGAATAATTCTCACTTCTTTTCCTTTTCCTCAACTTCAGAGTCATACTCACTCTCTTCAAACCAATTACAAAAGCACACGTGATAGGCTGGCAGAATTGTCTGAATTCAGTTCTCTTGCCAGTTTTGAAGTTAAATCCCCTCTGCTCTTCTCAGACTATCTGAGTATATTGGGTGTGATGTTTTATTGGGTTTGTTGTTCTATTTCAGTGTGAACATTATAGTATATTTTAATGAGAGGTGAAATAAATTTGCTAATGACATGAATAATTATAAGTGTAAACAGTAGCTGAGTGTGCGACTCCTGGGAGAATGCCTCAATAAAGAAACAAACCCTGTGGAAGCCAACAAAGAGAGGAAGTGACAACTGTAATCAAAGTCTCGTTTCCCTCCTGTCAATTTATACTGCAGGCTGGCACCAAATGTTGGATCCTGGAGCAAATGGCAAGGAGGGAGGGAAGCGAATTAGGTTCTCAGTTTGCAAAGTCAGTCAATTATTGGAGATGATGTATGAAAAAGCATTGGAATCTGAGTGAGCATTGAGCACTCCATAATTAAACTCCAATTGTGCAACATATACAACTGTCCTCTGTGGTAGGCATTTGCAAAGACACCAATGAGGAAGCAGGGTTTTTATTCCAAAACCCTGGGGAACATGAGAAACCTGCAAATGACTATGCCAGAGATGCAGTCAGGACGGGGCACCAAGGTGCAGGCACCAGACTCTGTCGGTCAGGATGAGGCAAGGATGTGCGGTCACAAAACTCAGGGTGAAAACTGAATATGCGTGAGATTTTAAGTCAAAGAAGGTCAAGAAGAACATGCTCACGTCACATGCAGCACTAAAAAATTCAGCTGTAATTATCAGAGCAAGCACAGGAAAAGATGGCAGGTTGGGCTGAGAGTTAGGTGAAATTAGTACTTAAGAACCATCTATGCTTGTTCCTGAGAAATGTGGAATAATTCAAGACTTGGGGGAGGCATAAATGGGGACATAAGAGCTCCAAAATGCTAAGATTGTATCAAGAATTTTCAGGAGACATAGGAAAAACTACACAAACTACACTCTTTTTTCCATAATGTCTCTTGGCGTCTCTGGCCCATTGCTTTCCAGAAAACTTTTACAAACAACTAGGCTACTGTAAGTGATTTTAGATTGAAATAGTTATATTATTATTTGCTCTACTTTTTGGCTGAGGAAACCGAGGCCAAGAGAAATGAAATTATCCTACTAGAAGTCACACAGCCATAGTGATGAAAGAGAGAGAGAGAGAGAGAGAGAGGGCGGGGGAGAAAGCATTGTTAGGCTATTGAGGAAGTACACTAATAGATATTTGCTTAATATGCCATGGACTTGAGTCAATTAATTTAAAGCACTACAAGTTTATTAAGGATTAATGAGTTGAATTAATAGTTAGCACTGTTAAATATATTGCCAAATGTTTTGGTAGTTTTAATGAAATATTTCTCATTTGCTTTGTTTATAATAAATGAACAGAAATCAAAGAATATTAAGCAGAAACAATTCATAAATTTCAGGTTTCTTGCCAAAGCATTGAGATCCTTAAAACATGAAGAGAGAGAGAAAACTCTCCTGTTGGTTGTAGACAGATCTTTTTTTCCTTAATACTAAGTGTGAAGTAGCTAGCTTGCCTTATAAAATGAGTACAGGAGTGGCCATCAGCCTTAAGGAAGCATTTTTGCTGATGGAACTGAGGTGTTCGAGTCTGCTCCAGTTAACAGCTATTCTGCTTTATTCTCACACAGTGTGTGTGTGAGGAAGTCTGTTACAAAAATGCTCTAAGCACTCTTATTTAGATTAGTTTAAAAAATACTGTGTAATACCACTCCCTATCATCTCACCTTACATGATGATATGAAAGTGCTCAGAGAATTTAAAACAGAATATCATTCTGCAAAAAGCAACAATAATCCTTTTTCTTTCCACTCTCCAAAAGGAGCAAGTTGTGATTAATATTTTTCTACTTTTCTTCCCGGCCAGTTATTTAGTCTAAGAATAAATATCCTTCCATATTCTTCATATTCATCCTTTGGCTAATCTCTTTTACAGGTTCTTGGAAAAAGATCCCAATCCACAATAGCGTCACTGCAGACACTAATTGGGGGTAGAGAGCAATATCAGGAACATGTTATTATTTGCCTGACTATGCTCACAAGAGTACATTTTATTTCTACATATAAGCCATAAAGTTTTCTTAAGTTGAGAAACCAGAAGAATAGGGGATTTTGTGTTGTTATAGTTTATATCTTATTTTTAAATGTAAAATTAGAGCAGCCTTCATACAAAACTATACTATTTAAAACACTGCTTGGCCCACTAGCTCTAGCTTCTTATTGGCTAACTCTTACATATTAATTTAACCAATTTTTAGTAATCTATGTACTGCCACGTGACTGTGGCTTACCGGCTAAAGTTCTGGCATCTGTCTCCAGCAGAGCTACATTGTTTTTCCTTGACTCTACCTCCCTTCTTCCAGCATTCAATTTAGTTTTTCCCCATCTACCTAAGTTCTGCCTATCAACAGGCCAAGGCAGTTTCTTTATTCACCAATGGTATTCATAACACACAGAGGGGAATCCTACATGAACCTTCATTAGAAGTTTGACCAAGAACTTTCAACGTGTGAACTCTACTTTGTTTCAGAATTCATCCCATAGGAATGAAATTTAGGTAGATTACCTTAGCTCAATTTTCAGAAGCAGTTTCTGATGAAAAAAAAATAATTAAGAAAGTGCCGTATAGAATAAAGTAGTTGTTTTAAGATTTATTTGTTTATTATCTATACAACATTCTGTCTCCATGTATGCCCACAAGCCAGAGGAGGGTGCCAGACCTCATTACAGATGGTTGTGAGCAACCATGTGGGTGCCTGGAATTGAACTCAGGACCTCTGGAAGAGCAGCTAGTGCTCTTAACCACTGAGCCATCTCTCCAGCCCCCAAAGTAGGTTTTAAAGGAGAAAGAACCCGAGCCTGAGTGTAAAGTTCTGCAAAGCTTCACTGTGGTTATGTACACAGTGGTGTTGCAGTATAAAGTAGACCTTAGATGTGCACAAACAGGAGGCACAGAGATAGGCTTTCATAATCCCAGATCTGCATACTCAGACCAGAATTAGGTAGTGCCCCTTCTAGCTGTTGGTTTCTGTAGTCAAACAGTTTTAGAAGGCCAGGGAAGATTACCCGGAATAATCAATTGCTGACAATAGAAGCAGAAGCCCACTGAAGTTAGGTAAAAGTCAACAAAACTTATTTCAGCAGAGAGAAATGGCGTCCTTTATAGAGACCAGTGCAAGTATGGACATGTTTATGGCTGAGACGGTTCATCGCAAGAACTTCTGAATGTGATAGGGGGTGCACTACTTTACTCACAGCATGGGTTGCTGGACAGAAATTTGCAGATTTTCATTACTTAATCAAGAACTGTACTTTGAAAGATAATATATTCTGAGCTCTGGGAAATAGAGCAGACAATATTGCTGAGACAGTCTGTAAATCTAGATTGGAACTGTTACAACCATAAACAAAAGAGGTGCAGTATACAGAAAACAAACAGTGCAAAGCAGAGTTCAACATCTCTGAGAAGAAAGGTTTTACTTTTGTAAAGGAGAGAAAGAGACCTTCTAGTTGAAAAGGACAATTGAAAATGGTGAATTGAGCAAAGAGTTGGAAGCAATTAATATTAACAGTCATGTACAGATCTGAGAGGAACATTCTTTTCTAGAGGCAATAATGTGAAGGGCATATGTGGCAAGAACATGCCCACTATATTTAGATAATACAGAGTGAGGTGACCAGAAATAAAGGAAAAATAAGTAATAGGTCAAAGAAATAGCAAAGGGACTTACAACTTAGCCATGATTAACAATAATATGCTTGACTTGAGGTGATGAGAAGCCATTGGGGGATTTTGAGCAGAAGTATAATGTGATATGGCTTACATTTCTTAAAAGAATGCTTCTGGGTTTGTACTGAGATTATATCACAGGGTGGACAAGAGAGAAGCAAAATCAGTTGAAATCTATTGCAATACATCAGACCAATGCCAGCTATGAAAAGGACCATGAGTCTCACAAGGACATTTATATGTTTAACAAGTCAACTCCAATTGCATGAACACATGGTGATGAGCACGAAAGAGCACCCAGTGTGCAGTGCAGTTAGGAGAGCTCTCACCTAGGAAGCAGGGCATTTTGGATTAGAACCCAATATCATGTAAGCCATTATGGAGATGCACTAAGAGGTAAACACAGGAGGATTCAAAGTTCTGAATCTTCTCAGCTACCTAATGAGTTCGAGGCCAGCCTAGGATATATGAGCCCCTGTCTTCAAGGAAAAACAGTAAAATCACATGAAGCATAGCAGGCTTTTCTATAGGTCACATAGACCGTGAATCCACTAAAGCAATCCTTTGCCCTTTCTCATTTGCATATATTGAACGTAAATAGCAGTCCAAATTCCGTGAACTTGGATGAACGGATGACTCTCAGTGGAGGATTAATCTACTCTAATACCATAAAACAAAAGGAATCCAGTAACAGTTCCTCACCTCATCAGTGAATTTCACCTCCAGTTCTTGAAGTTTCATTCCCAGACAAGATTGCATTTGGAAGCAAAGTCAGCATTCTGAAGTGGCTGTATAAAAGCATGGGTCAGCTCTTGACTTAGTGGTTTTCCTCTTTGGATAAGCAGTCTATGACTCACAGGCTCTAAGAATCATAACCTCTATGACATTTTTTGGACTTCTTTGATATCAGTTTTATTTTCATTCATTTCACCTCATGGGAAATGTACATGATATTATCCTTTAAATCCAAAAGGAAGGCCATGTCAGTGTGCACAAGAATAACATGTCTAGTACTTGTTACTAGAACCAACCTGTTCTTAGAGTGTAGTTCCAGCCTGGTGTTCAAAAGCAGAACTCACTGTGAACTTGCATGTGGGTTTCCTCTTTGCCACTATCCTTTTGGCATTATGGCTCTATCTTTTCCAAAAACTGCTGTTTCAGGTAAGAAAAAATTATCTGAAAGGAATAATAAAAGAGAGAGTCTCACAAGTAAACTTCTAAATCTAGGTAAACTTATTATCAACATAATTTCTGCCTGCAGTCCCAGTTCAAGATGTTAAAGTCTCTAATAGGCCTGATTTTATGTTCATGTTCACTAACTGTAAATTGCCCTTCATATCTGCAAAAATAAACCCGGAATTTTCATTTCTTAAAAATATTATTTCACATCTCTTCTTAACCCCTTAATTTCTTCTTACCCTTCTTTGTATGCTATTGTACTACAAACAAGGGATGAATACCATGTCTGTCATTTTACTTCCAGGTATGTTTTTCTGACCTTCCTCCAGTTACAGCAATTTTCTTATCTTCCATCAAAGTCAGTTCCTTTACATTTCTTCTGAAGTCCAACACACACTTTTCTTCACAAGAGTCTTTTTATTCAGCCATAACCAGACTGAGTCATTATTAATGTCTGTTTAATGGTTCATTCCCTTCAATATACAAAGCTATTCCTGCAATTCCCATGATGAAATGAAAACCCTCAAGCTTTTCCTTCTCTTGCTATGTAGTCCTGCTGCCTTTCTTGATACAATTTCATTTTTAAAATTTAATTATTAAACAGCATACAAATGAACAGTTCTATTTTTTGTTTACACACCACCCTTGTGTTTCTTGGTTTTCCTCCTTTGTTCCTCTTACCCATCTCTCCCCACCATACCATTCCATCCCCAGTAGCTCCCTTTCCATCTTCATCTCTCATTTAATCTAGTGCTCTTCCCATTACTGGAAAGTCTTTTTTTCCCCTTTATGGTCCTTTTTCTAGTTTCATGGCCCATATCATAAATACTAAATGCTAGTGCCCATTCTGGTTATGTTCATAAATCAATTATGTTACTGAGACTGCTTTTACATAGTCTGTCAGCAACTCACATTTTACCAAATTTCTGTTCTTTTGTAATCTTTCAGCACAAGTCAAATTTTAACATTCCTTTCTTGAACCATTTTTATGACTTGTATGATACAAGTCATGCGGTTTTTCCTCTTTACACAAGTGTTTTCAGCTTATTTCTCCTTTGTAGACTAATTTCGAATGTGAGAACAACCAAGACCTGTCATCTTCCCCTTTGTTAAATCCCACCCTGTACTTAGTTTTCTCTGAGGCAATTTTGAGTATAGACAGGTAGAATGAATATAGAAAGTCTTCCCTGTAGGTATCATCTACAGCTAATTACTTTTCTCATACTTTTTCATTGCATAGCTTTCATCACCTATCATTTTATTCTTTATTCTAGGGTATTTGTACAGGTAAAATATACATGGCTGCACAGTATAATTATAAAAAGAAGACAACGTAGTGAAAAAGTCACATCAGATAGTAGTAACAGTAATATACCTGAGAGCTGAAACAAACACAGATTTTCTTAAAAGGAAGAAAGCAAAGAGGCAGGCAAGCATAGGGGATAATTTATAAGACTCCTTGGCTTGGGCCATGCACCATCCCCCTCATAGTACTCTCATGAGTCTCAGACACTTACTATGTACATACACAAATTTATACCTCATTAGAAACCATGCACTCCATCAAGGTGCATGCAGATGCCATTCTTAACAAAGAAGCAAATTTACCTTCCCCTAAATGAACATACTTAGCTTCTACACAGTCATATTTTGTTTGTGTCCAGATACAAGAACAGGAGGAGCCAAATCAGCCAAGACTGTTTTGGGGATTGGGCATTGTAAGACAAAACTGTATCTCCAAGTGAGCTATTATCTGTCATCTTAATGCCTACATATACTTGGGCATGCAGTTTACTCAGATGCATGGCAAGAAGGATATGTGTAGTAGAGAAATAGTTATAGAATTTAATCTGTAAATCAAAATAGAGGACTATCTAAACAAAACCCCTTTCCTTTAGACCTCCATAGAGAAGAACCCACAATAACCTGGAGTCCTTCCATGGCCCACTGACAATGTTGACTGTATTTCTGAGTGTGTCCTATTGTTTTGCTTTGTATATGCGATCCCCCTCCTGACATTTGCATGCATATATCCCTATAACGTTTGATTAACAAAGGGGGCATGGCCCACTTTTGGCCCAAGGACTACAGATTGGGGGCCTTTTTTCTAATGGAAGGTGGGTTTGCCTCAGCATCAGACCAAAGTAAGTCATTTTAAAAAGAACTGTTTCTGAGACTGGAAACTGCTTAAATTGGGCGAGGAAAACTAATTTCATATAAAGAAGAGTTCAGATGAAAATCAAAGACACCAAATCTGTGTTTGGGAGCAAGGATCATGTCTACCATGGAAGAAAAGAACGAAGGACCAATACTGAATGAATGCACAGAGTGGTTATGATAGAAGAATAGATGAGGCAGGAGGAAACCCTTCAGCTCATGATCAGTAATAAAAAGAAAGGGACCAAACTTTCCTAACAAGGACCAAAGTTCTGTTTCTATTTCCTAATATTAGGCTATAAAACCACTTAATATTTTCTTCTATCAAAAGAAGCTAGCAATGAAAGAGTGGTGGATCAAATATAAGACTTGCAGTTTCAAAGGAACAGGAAGGATCAATGTTTTAAATTATCTTCTACATCAGTTCCACTTAGAGGTATTTGCGATACAATTCGTAGTTAATTAACACTTGATGTGCTAGTTGTATCTCACTTTCTTAGCTCCTCAAGGATGCTCCTAGCCTAAGCTCATGTGACTATTGTCTTGTTGGGAAACACCTTGTAATGGTTTAAAAATGAAATGTGTCCCATAGGTTAGGTTCATGTGTTGAACAGTTAGTTGGTGTTATCAAGGAGAGTTCTGGAAACTTAAGAGCTGGGACACAGACAGAGCTGGCCACTGTGGGGAGGTTGTCTTTGAAGGTTGTGCCTGTTACCTAAGTCCTTCACTTCTCTCTTCTTCCTTTCTACCATGCGGAGAACATCTTTCCACATGTTTCTACTGCCATGGTGCTCTGCCTATGTGAATGAAGCCAAACAAACACTGGATGAATCCCCTGAAAATGTAAGTTCAAATCAATCCTCTTTCTGTTGTTTCTCTCAGGTGTTTGGTCACAGTGATGCAGAGGTAGCTAATGTCCACTTGTTCTCAAAGCAAGATGGCTGGATATACACATCACGGGGCATATGCCCACATGTTCTGATAGTCCAACCAGTCTGGACAGCTGGACATTCACATCACAGAGTGTGTGCCCACCTGTTCTGATAGTTCAAGCAGGTAAAGGAGATTATATTATTACTTTATTTTTCCAGTTTTATATCACTAGTGTTCCTGGAAAGGTTTTCGTTCATTTTCGCTGAAACACTTGCATGAGATTTAAGCAAAATGCTTTTAGCTTCATGTTAATGACATAGGAAATGGCTTTTCCCCCACAAAACACTTAAGAGCTGCATCTTTTAGCTTCAAGAAGCATTCATTTTGCTTCTATACCTTTAGTCAGTATTGTATTTTAGAATTTGAGTCTTGATTCATAGCACTGAAAATTGGCTTCTCTCAGTAAAATATATTTGAAAGCTTTAAGTTCTAGCAAGCACTTTTGGAGAAGTAACAGGAGGTCAACAAGGTTGAGTAACTTGGACCTTGCTGGAGAACTTCCAAACCTGCTTGTCCACCCAATAAAATGGTTGAGGAGTACATATGTGATGGCTGTTATTCTACCAAGCCCACACACACATCCCTCTCATTTATTGAGTAGGTAATCTGCCCTAGGTGAGTTACTCTTGAATACATATTTGAAGCGCAACAATTGGCATTTACTTAGAGGTTAGCGCTTCTGCATAAATGCTGCTTAGCAACTTGTTTTTCTTTAGTGGACATCTTCTTGGCATCCAAGTCATTCATAACAGGTATTCTCTACTTGGTCTCATTTCAATTATGGAAGGTGATAAGAGAAATATTTGGGTGTGGTAGTACACACCTTTAATCCCAACACTTGGGAGGTAGAGATAGATTGACCTCTGTGACTTCAAGCTGTCTCAGGACACACTTTTAATCCCAATGCCTTGGAGGCGAGACAGGTGGATCTCTGAGAGTTCAAGGACAGCCTGGTTTACAGAATTATTCTAGGTCAACGATATATAAAGAACCTGTCTCAAAAAGCAAAAAGTTAAAAGTAAAAGTAAATGAAATAGAGGTTAAAATAAAGCCGCACAAAGATGGAAAATACACAGAAAATCTTGGTACTGTATGCTATTATGCTCTCTTTGAATTGTTTGAATGCTGAGGAAGGAACAACAGATGCCATGCCTCTCTTCTCTGAGACAGACATGATGAGGCTCCGGCCCAAGATGGACGTACGCTAGAATCTTCCTGGTAAGGCACCACTTCGTGGTGCTACACAGATTATTAGATATGGGTTAATCAAGATGTGAGTAAGAGGCTGGAACTAATGGGCCAGGCAGTGTTTAAATGAATACAGTTTGTGTGTTCTTATTTCGGGGCATAAGCTAGCCAGGTGGCTGGGAGCCAGGCAGGATGAAAAGCAGGCCTGCCCGCACCTCCACACTACAAGAAATCACTTGAAATAGAAAAGAAAGAATATCTTAACATCCTCAAATCTCTCATTCTACCAGTACTTCATGAATATAATCTCTTACCAAACTGAACTAATTCTTCTTTCCATATAAAAATAACACACAGCTTTTGAATTGTGAACTAGTGAACTTCTGCAAGCTCTTGCATTGCAAGCTAGAAAATAACAAATCTTATTTAATTAACAAAAGAATGAGATAGGGATGAAAAACATGATGTTAAGACACAGTAAGAATTGATTGGAGTTGTGTTTTTAACTGTAAATTTGTTGAGTATTCTTTGCATGTAAGACAGGCAGCATTAATTACTCCATTCCCTTAGCACATTCTGTGTTTTCTTAAAAAAAAAATAAGCTACAAAGAAGTAGGAAAGCATCTGTGGGTGCATTCTTTTGCATCAATAAAATAATTTTATTGAACTCTATTCATATGCATACTTAGAATTTAAATCTAAAAGATCTTATAGGCCTGCTTTCATTAAATATTATGTACCATTTTATAACGGAATACTCATAAAAGAGGAATATGAAACACAATTAAGGGGAATAAATTCACCATGCCTTGGACTCTAAAATCTGCTTTTCCCAATATGTATTTCTTGACTCTTTCCACATAGGCACAGCCAATAAAGTGGTTTCCTTTCATTATCAAAATTCATTATATTTCAAAATCATAAAGACATTCTAGTTCTTATATAAGCACAACAACCAAATTGGCATGATAAGTTTTTATACCTTAGAGTTTTGTTATGTGTTCCCATCATACTGGAAAACTAGAATTAATTACTGAACAAGTGTCTTCTTGCTACTGTGTTACTATCCCCACTCTAATTTGGCCTCAATCACTTATGTTCTCCTCAGCTGAAGTCCGACTCTGTATCACTTGTTTATTCCTCTTTGTGTGAATTACATCCCATTGTCAACCCATCTCTGGAGCCAGTTACCCTTAGCAACAATTTTCTGTTACCAATTTGTTTAGATTTTTTTTCTGGCCTTGGTTCCTGACTTAAAGAGAATTTAGAACAGTCCCAAGTGATTCCAAGCTTATATGGTCCTTTATTTTTTGTCAGAATTTCACTGTTTAATGACCTTTTTCCTCAATGTACACATGAACATTCTATATTAATTCCTCCCTTACATGACTGACCACTGTTCTCTGTCACCAATCTTGTTGTGTTTTCTTATTCCACAGAACAAATGCAGTCCTTCCTTCACAGTTGCTGCTTCAGATCTTTGCCGGTTCCTTCTTACATGCCCCTCCTTAAAAGCTACAGCTATCCCCATGGTTACAAACATCCTCACCAGGCACTGACAGACCAGCATCTGCTCCAGCTATCCCCATGGTTACAAACATCCACACAAGGCAGTAACAGGCCAGCGTCCACCAGGAAGTGGTGTTCCTTATTGTATGCAACGTGTCTATGAGAATCTTATGGCTAATAACTTCACAAATGAACTTGTCACCCTTTTTTCTAGATGCTCTCATTTTTCTTAACTCTACCATCATTTTCTCATGGATCCAGGCTCAAAATTTGGCATCGTTTTATGGTTTCTAGGCACATTAAATTACCAAAGCATCCAGCATAGGGCTTTATTAATGTTTAACATTGTGTTTACCTTAAAATTCTATTTCCCAAATCAAATCATTCTGCATGCCACTATTCTATTACTCTTGCTAAAACATTCTAGTTAAATCATTACCATAATTCATTAATTATAGATGTATTTACAAAAGAATAGTTCTTATACCATAATTTAAAATGAAAAAGTAGTAGTTATATATCTAGTGATAAGGAACAGAAGAGATTTATTACCTTAATCAATGATTTTATGGGTTGATGTGGGAGTCCCCTCTGTGTGCTGTGATTACCATAAATGAATAAAGAAACTGCCTTGGCCTATTGATAGGGCAGAATGTAGGTAGGCGGGAAAAACTGGACAGAATGCTGGGAAGAAGAAGAGGAGGGGGAAGCATGGATCCTCTATCTGAGATGGATGCTGGTTAGAATCTATGCCAGTAAGCCAGTGCCACATGGTGATATACAAATTAATAGAAATGGATTAAATTAATATGAGTTAGCCAATAAGAAGCTAAAGCTAAGGGGCCAAGCTTTGTTTTAATTAATACAATTTCTGTGTGATTAATTTTGTTCTGTGTGGCTGGGACAAACAAGCGGGCCCTCTTCTTACAATGGGTGCATAGTATGGATATAAAATTTTATTTGTTTAATAAATAAATCTGAAGATGGTTGAAGTAAAATATAATTCTGATTGTAAGGAATCATGGCTCAAAATGGGTGATGTTTACTCTGAATTAGATCTGTGTGATTTATTCTTCTTGGGTATTCTCCCTTAGTTGTCCAATCATACGTCTCATGACCACAACATTTCCCCAGTGAAAGACTTAGTTTAGCATCCCTTGAGCATATCTGTGCTAGCTTATGATGTTGGTGAGGTAACACCTAGCAGGGAGAAAAAAGATAATTTCAAAGGGGAAGTTTTACAACATGGAATAGAGTAGTCAGGACTAAATAGGCCATCATACTAAAGATGGTGTGGTAGTTTAAAAGAGAGTGGCAACATTATGGTTGTGGCATTGTTAAAGAGGGTGTGGCCTTGTTGGAGAAAGTATGCCACTGTGGAGGACTTTGAAGTCTCATATATGCTCCAGCCACATTCAGTGTCTCAGACTGCTCCTGTTGCCCAGGAGTCAAGATCTAAGAACTCTCAGCTCCTTCCTACTCCACTGCCATGTCTGCTTGCATGCTACTTTGTTTCCTGCCATGATGATAATGGACTGAACCTTGAACTGTACTTGAGCCACCACAATTAAATAGTTTCCTTTATAAGAGTTGCTATGATCATAGTGTCTCTTCACAGCAATAGAAAGCTGAACTAAGACAAATGGGCACAAGAGTTGATATGTAAAGTTGATAATCAAGAAAGATAAAATTGCATGTGCACTCAAAAAGCAGAGGTAGCTAGATCTGTGTAAATTCAAGGCCATCCTGGTTTACAGAGTGTGTTCTAGAATAGCCAGGGCTACACACAGAGAAATACTGTCCCAAAAACCAAAAAGTTAAAATTTAAGTAAGGTATCAGCTGTAAGGAAAGCCCAGATATTGATTTGAAATCTAAATCTATGTCTGCTTGTGATGCAGCACCAAGTAGCTCAACTTCTATCCAGACTTCAAATCATATTTGAATTTTATTGGTGACTCCATTTATGTTTCTATTTTTCCCTCTTTAAGTATTTATTTTCTGAATCCTATTTGTGCTAAGTTTCCACATGTGCTGCTTTCTTTTAGGGACTGTAGAATGACTAATTAACTAGAGCTGATGTCTCTCCCTTGTAATGTCTTAAAATTGCTCTCCTCCACAGATATCTGGCACCCATTTTAGCACATCAGCTATATTGCACAGTAATTTGCCTAAATGCATTATCTATGCTTTATTATGAGTTCTTTACAAAGAACAATAATTACTTATATACACAAATCCAATAGTATCTCATAAAAATTTTAAGAGCAAATCCTTGGCAGGAAGACTTCACTGGCTGTGTCAGGTAATCCTTGTGTTTCTGCGTGCTCAATGTTACTCAGTTAACTATCCAAAAGGAAGCTGAAAACATGTCTAACACTCTTTTTAAAGCCAACATATTGACAACTAACTGCAAAAGAACTGATATGGGGTATGCAGAGATTTATGCTAAGGTTATTCATGCTACTAATAGGGAAGAAAAATCAGTAATATTGAAGTTTTCTTATTTCCCAAGGGAAGCAAGATAAGCACTTATGTGTACATGAAAGAGTAAGTTATTTTTAAGACCATTGCTTTGTGCTTAAATAGGTTTGCCATGTTTCATACAAGCTGGCGTAATAATTTTTTCTCATGGAGATATAACAACTATGTTATTTTACATTTACTTGGGAGAATGGGCCTGTACCACATGAGGCCTACACAGTAGAGCTGGCCCTGGTGGTGTGAGCACTGGAGAGCCAACCCTGAGGGTGTGAGGCAGGACAGTTGGTCCTACCCCTCACTTGGACAGTGTGGAAGACTTGAAAGCTGGTGAGCTGGCCGCCTTCCCACCAGGGCAGTATGGGTAAACTGGACCTGGAAGTGTGGATGCTCAGAGCTAGCCCCACCCTTTGCAGGAACAGTATGGGAGAGCTGGTACAGGCCCTCACCTGGGCAAAGTGGAAGAGCTGACACCAGTGGTACTGGCATAGGAGAATGGGAGGTCTCACAAACTTGGCTACCACTCAGGCCCAGATCCACGAATTTGAACTGGCCCACCCCAACGTATCCCACATCTAAGAATGGCCAGAGCATGAAAAGGGGCCCAGCCATGCGGAACCAAAGCTGCAGGAGCTCCATGACACAGTGCAGCAACAGGATAGCCAAGAGGAGGCCTGGTACTGAAAATGTAACAGAAGCCAGAGGCCTTGAACCAGGATCCATTGCCACAAACACTTACAAGCAAAACTGTTTGGGCAATAGGGTAGACTGGGCAATACACCATGATGTAAAAAGATTCACAAAAATAAAAAGGTTTTAAAAGTTATTTTTTATATTATCTTACTGAGCAATTGATAAAAATATGATTTATTAATAATATATTTTGTATTATTTCCAAAAATCTACATATGAAATGCTTTCATGTCATGTCTTGTCGTGAACTTTTTAAACCTTTCAAATAAGTAAATCATCCCTGTGGATTTTAAATCAAATGTATTCTCTCATTCTTTTTGTCATTTAGCAGATAAAATATGAGCTACCACTGTCCTGGCCCTCCCTTCTAGGGATTCTCACTAACTGTGACCTCTCCCTTCTAGAAAAAGTAAGCTTCTGGTCACATCCTTACACTACTGAAAAATTGCACACATGCTTAGATGTGCGCAAATATATCCTAATTTTTCCCTGCTTATATAATAAGATAAAAAGTTGTTAGTTTGGTAATGTAATCAGATGCCATTTTGCTGGGTTTATCTACTGCCCTCTAATCCTGGAACATGTCCTGTGGTTCTGAACTTTCTATTCATGATGTTCCCGTCTCAAAAATCTTTATTTTTTTTAATTTCACGATGTCATTTCAAAATGTCTAAACCTTTATCTTATTCTCAAAGATATATTTTTTAAATGTTTTTCTTTCATACATTTTTCATTGACCCAATCAATCTCAAATCATTTCTATTTTGAAATGAAGCATTGTGTGTGTATCTGTGTGTGTCTGTGTGTTTGTGTGTCTGTATCTTATAGTGTATCCCTAACTCTACAGAAAGGGGGTGATTTCAGAAGCCATGACAGCACTCCCTGAGCTAAGGCATTGCAATCACTGCAGTATACTGTCTTAGGCATCTTAGGCATTTTTTTCTCTGAGGTTTAGGTATTACATCAGTATAGAGTATAATTTCTCCTTAATTTCTACAACATTTTTACTTTGATAATATCCTCATAAACCTTTAGCAATTTCATCCTTTCATGTTAATAGTTGACAAGAATAAGTGTTACTAGTATCCACTCTTTATTAGCAATATTTATAGAACAGACATCAAACTAACATTTTAATATGTTTCACTACAAAATATAAACATGTTATATGTGCATGTGTACATAATATATACACTTACATCAGAAGAAATAATGATCAATAACACAAATTATGGTATATCCTCAATATATTCAAATAAATCTCACAATTGTCTAACGTAGATACAGGTAGGATATTTACAATTCTATCATTCAAAAGAAGCAGATTTCCTGCTAGGTGATGTGTGTCTATATAAATTTTGGAGAAAAAGGGCTCTAAAAATCAGAAGCTTAGTTTTTCTTATTGTTGCAGTAAAACACTAGGTACAATTCCCCAACCCACAAGTCTAGAATTATCTATGTCTCTTACAAAAAGACCCCAAAATAATCTCAATCAGAATCTGTTAAATTTCAGTTCTGTAAAGAATGGAAAGTATATGGAGATTTCCACTAAAAATTACTTAACATATTTTCTTGACTTTGTGTTTGTGTCCTCACAAAATATATTGTTAACAGAATGATATTCATAATATTGTTTAATTTGTTCGCATTTTTATACAATCACTACTTATTCTTACTTTGATCATGAAGTGTACCACCTTTAACTCTTCTCTTGTCCTTTTTCTCTGTTCTGACCACTTCCACAACACACAGATTTCAGACACTAACTCTCAGCGCTATGTACTATGCAGATCTGAACAAAATGTAAAGACTAAAACTTGATTCCTGAAGCTTGACTTACGGACAGCGCCACTTCCAGCAGCTCATTTCCTCACAGTTTCTCCATTTCCAAAGAAGAAATAAGGCAAGTAGTGAGAGCAATAGGTGAAAGCTCTCCAGAGACGGATTCAAAGGAGTTTCAGGGTTCAGGAAGCTGGATCCTCCAATTATCACACTCCTTTCACAGTTCATAACAGGGTCCACTCCAGGACAACAGTGATGGAAAAACAAATACAAATACAAAGGTCATGGGATGGGAACTTCTGGAAACCCACAGACAATGGTATGAGAGAACTGGGACAGGCTTGAGGGGTAAGGAGCAGAAACAGATATCATGTTGAACACAATTAAAATAGAGGAAACAAAGACAATTCAGACAATGGTAAAGATTTTTCTTTGTAATTTTAGTTTTGTCTTTCTAGTATTTGAGAAACAAAAGACATAAATTATTTTATAATTAGCTTGGCAAAAAAGTCAACCTAAAATAGCTCCTGATGGCCAGTGCTGAGGGGTTTGAGTCAAGAATGAGTAGTAATAAGAATAGACTTAACCCGTGAGTAAACACGACATTCATGAGTCTGTAGTGTAAAGAGAGCAGACAAATAAATGAATTGCGGGGCTTGCTTTCAGCAATCATTGCTCTCTTTTAGAAGAGTCTCAGTGGATGCAGAAAATAAACTAATGCTATAATTTACGTGTAAATATTTGAGTATAAGTAAAATATTTATGGGGCTGAGGAGATAACTCAGATATTAAAATGTTCATTAGGCAAGCTGGAAGCCTACTTGTGCTTCATCCTCAGAACACATGAGAAAAAAAAAAGCTGCTCTTGGTTGTCCCCAGTTATAATCCCAGTCCTGGGGAGGAAGTCACAGGCAGATCACTTGCCACTCATCAACTCTCCAATATAGTCAAATCATAGACCGCCAGGTTCTGTGAGAGACCTGGTTTTAAAAACCAAGGTGTATAGCATGTGAGGAAATACACTTGAGTTTCATAACATCTGACCACACACACACACACACACACACACACACACACACACACGCATGCATGAATACACATGAGCATTCACATCCACACACACACACAAAGAGAAAAGTAATTTCACATTAATAGATACCTATTCCTATTGATTTTCAAAAAGAACTGTTAACTTTATCAACGAGAAGACCAGCAGTCACTGTCTTAACCAAAGACTGTGATAGTTGCTTTTCTCATTGCTGTGGCAGAATATTTGACAGAAGCAATTTAAAGGAGGAAAGAAGATTTTGGCCCATGATTCAGGAAATAGTTGTACATCATAGTAGGGGAGAAATGGTATAGGAGCAGTATGTGGCTGTGACAGCAGGGGCATGAGAGACCTGGTTATATCACATGCTCTTGGCACTCAGGAAGGGGCTGAATTAGAATCTCAAGGCCCAGCCCAGCTAAGCCTTCCTACAGCTAATCCCCACATTCTAAAGGTTTCACAACCTCCCCAAACAGTGCCTGCAGCTGCGGATCAAGTGTTCTCATATGAGGGCCATTTTAATTGTCTTAGGGTCATTATTAGCATCACCAAGAATGGGAAATTTAACATCATGTACTTCCTCATAGGATGCACTGAGGAGGATCAATCAGTAATGTATTCTTGCTAAAAATACAAGTCCTCCTACTAACAATGCAAAAACATCAGAAATGTTTAGTTGAGAAATGTTCTACAAAATAATTAGCTGCCCAATTCTTTTAAAAACAATGTCCAAATTTATGAATAATATGAGACTATAGAATATTAGGGGGCAGTAAAGACTAACCAGGCATCTCAACTGAATGGTTAAGCCATCCTTGATCAGAAGCCTTAGTTATAAATAAATAAATAAATAAATAAATAAATAAATAAATAAATAAACATGTGTAGGAAAATGGTGAGGAATAATGGAAGACTGGTTTAATCAAGAGTATTATACCATAATAATCCCACTTCTTGCATTATGTAAACTTCAAATCCCATCAAACAGGGCAAAATCAATTCTAGGATGGGTTGCCAAAAAAGAAAAAGTGGAATGTGGATTAATGTGACTGACTTGGTTGTAAGAGCAAGTGCCATGTGCAATGTACAGATATGTAATTGTCAAGGTGTAAATGGGCTTAAAACACAAAAGCTCACTTTTGCTGGAGCTGTTATTCCAAAGGTCCTCTCAATAAGGGGATCCAGAAACATAATTTAGTTATTGCCGGACAGTGTGACAACAAGACAGCTGGCTCAATTAGTCTGGATGTTCCTCTCGTGTGGACAGGAACAACATGAAAGTGCGGAAAGAACAGTATTGGCAAGTGCTGGGCAGGACGCTATTCTAATGGTAGAGCTCTATGCCAAATGAAATGAAGCACAAGTAGTAAAGGCCCTTCCAGTGTAAGGAAGAGGAAAGTTGCGGTTGCTTGCATGTGGTTGAGTCATCAGAATACTGTTTAAGATAATGGAATGAATTCTACACGGCTCTCAGACACAGAGTTTCACTTGCGATGTTGGATCTGACCTGTGAAAGTGTGGGGTAATTGAGACCCAGTATTCAGGCAATCCCACCAAAGTGAAGGATATATAAACCTGAGTGACAAGGGAACTTACAATACACAACTCTTTCTGCTGGTTTGTTAGTGATCAGTAAAACATTCAACTTCAGTCCTAGATGTCACCCACCTAAGTGTTTTAAAATTATATAATATGAAAATGGTCATAAAGTAATACAAACATACTTATGTAGTGTTTATGGGGTTGTTCTGTAAGGTAGACACTCTTTCAAAGGTTTCCTTATTCTCTTAAAGTGACATATTTTTTTTCTTCCAATACCTAGCAATCTTTGAATATCAAAGATGATAAAAACTAACAGGAATGATTAAAATTAAAGGAAAAGTTTATTTTTAAGGCCTCAATAAATAACAAAACTAATTAAAAGAAAGTGGAGATTGTTTATAGCATATTATCAGCAGTGAATATTTTGGCTTAAATTTTGTGATTTATTGTTTAACTGTAGATAGACCATAAACTTCTTAATGATGAAAATAAAGTCTTCATGTCTACAGAGAGAATAAAATATTTAACACAAAAATATAGTTGATGAAAGTAAGATCTTGTCAGCTACTGGCCCTGAAATGGAAGATCCAGACATAAAACAATGGTACTACTAAAAGAGGCCAAATTTTACCCCCTACTGCTATCTATTCACAATAACTATTTCTTGCACATCAAATATTTGTGCCAGAAAATTGAATTTCTCTCTTATCAGTTCCCTAATTTATACTAAAAGACAGAACCATAAAGGTATCTGCATTTGCTTTAGACAAATGCACAGTTTGAAGTATCCAGCATAGAACCCACTGGAGCCTCCTGTGTGCATTTTATCCTCCACTGTTCCTTCAAACTGAGATTGTGACATGTCACATTTCAGGCCTGAGAGACTATTTTCCTGTAGTTGAATAATAGATTCTGACAGGAGCTGGTTACCAAAAGACTGCTGACAGCTACTGCTAGCACTACTGGTATATGTCATTAACAAAGCTGAACGAGTTATGAAGAAAAAAATACTAGACACAATCTATTCACCAAGCTCCAGTAGAAGTCAAGTGTGTAGTGCTGTTTTCCAGTAAGCACAGGCCATCATCAAGGAAGTTCATGGATGGCAAAAGGCGACAGTGTTCTTCATGTTCACTGCTGAAACAAGAGCTGCATGCAGTCCTACTGAATAATTCAGCACCTTCTGGGTGTGACTAGCTTCTAATAGAAATACCCAGGAGAAATCACTGGGAAGTCATGCTGTTGATTTCCTTAATATCTTTGTCAAACATCATACACGATGGATATAATAATGCTTAAATCGTCTCCTCTGCCTGAGAGTTAGTCATTAGATCGATTATTCTCTTAACTTGGTTACTAGCTCTATTCAAAATAAACACAACTCAGCACACAAAACCATCCATGATTTCTAGCTACTTTCAGTAGGTGGAAAATAACAATAGCACATGTTGCTAAATTTTTTCAAAGAAACATTTGAAAAATAATTGTTCTTTATGTTGATGTAATGTAAAGGTTTGTTACACTGTGTTGTTATCTGCTGCAACTTGATTCAACTTAATATTCTGACAATTACTTTAGCAACATGAAATTACATAATATAAAGAATCAACTTTGATTTGTAGTCACTTACTTTGAAGAGATGATTCTTTGAAATTGTAGAATAACTCAAAAATATAAGAAAACTCTCTTGTGCATGTTCAGAAATTGATATTGTATGGCTGAACATAAGCCTAATAATTTCCCACTCCCCGTTTTACAAGTTGTTTACTAGAGTTCAGTATCAGCATTTGTTACAGTATTTATAAGGGTCCCAGTATTTTATCCTCTAAAACTTTTGATTTGGATACACAAAGCTAATTTTAAAAGATCCCTTTAATCATAAGCATGTTAATTAGATATCATTGGGATACTAAGTTAATTTTCACAGCCTACTGTAGTGCTCTGTAGCAGTTTGAGTAAGAATGGTCCAGAGAGGCTCATATGTTTGAATATGTGGTCCCCAATTGGTGGCAATGTTTTGGGGAAGGATTAAGAGGTACCACCATGTTGGAGTAGGTACAAATTGGGAGTGGGCTTTGAGATTTCAAAGCTCTATACATTTCCAGTTCACACTTTCTCTGTGCCTTGTTCTTGTGGATCAGCAAAAAGCTCTCAGCTACTGTTACAGTTCCATGTATGCTTGCTTGATGCCATGTTTCCCCACCTTTTGAACTCTCTCTTCTCCAATAAACTCTTTTTTTCATAAGTTGCCTTTCCCATGGTGTCTTTTCACAGCATTAGACACTGACTACCGTAGGTACTATATGCTGTACGTCTTTTCTCAGTCTCTACAAGTCTACTATTATACTTTTAAAGCTGGGCAGCCATTAAATATCAAAAACCTTCCATATCCAAATGAAAAATGCTAGTATGTATAAGTAAACACACAGGATGTCAATGGCGAACCCCTTTCGACTCCTTTTTGGAGCAAAATTAGATAAATACTAATAGGGTTTGTTTGGTCAGTGTGTGAAAATGGGGTGACTGGTTAAAAGGAGGTGCATCTGGATGCTGGATGCGGGAGAGACATACCTTGAATTCTATGCTACCCTGTGGATCTCTCATCATGTCATAGTGCATGCTTTAAGCAAGAATTCCAACTAGTTCAACATTTCAGATGAGATCCAAAGCACTACCATATATGAGTAGTAGAAGAGAAATGGACTAAAAAATTCTAGGACATCATGGAAACACATGAAGAACATGAACATTAGAGACAGAGAGAAACAGAAATGATGAACTAGAACGTAGTTTGATTTTTAGGCGCTGTCTTGATCAAGCCTTTCATATTGAGGTGAGATTGTGGTCTTCTCACACCTTCAGTTTCCTTTACAATAAATCACGACCGTCTGTTGATGGGGGAAAACTGCCATGAGTCTGAAGTAAGATGAGGTTTCAAACATCTCTGAGACTGTTCCACAATCTCAGAAAGCCATACTTGCAGGTATGATTAAGTATCTCCGACTACATAGATTCTGTTTATAGTCTTTAATGCTTTGCATAGCTATTTCGTATTTCACTCTTTGACTTGAGTTTGCTTCATAAATCTCTTCTCCACTACCTCAACAGATGTGCTGTTTAATCAAACTAAACCTGTCTAATTCCACCTTATGTTATAAATCATATCTAACTTGTCTAAAATCCTTTAACACATAATGGCTTCCCATAAGCTTTTTAAATGAATAGATCCAAGACACTAATTGAAAATGAACGTGTACAGCAGAGCCTGTTTGTGATGCTTCTGAGGAGGGAAGCTGCAGGTCTCCTCCAAGGGAAAGCACTTTATTTAGTAATACACTGAGAACAGCAGCAATAAAGTGTATGAGGAGAGAGCAGAAGTGTGCGGGCCCATTCTTCTTATGCCGGGATTCCAAACAATGCACCTGTATCACGGCTCAGAGTTCAGATGCCCACACATGAGCCTGTTCACTGTATTAATTAGGACTGTTCATGCATGAGCTAACACATCATGACAAATTAACAAGGGCTACAGTGAGTTCATCTTCTCATCCACATATTCTCAGGGCAAACATTACTTTCAAATAGTAAGTGAAGTGCCATATAGATTGAGACAGAGGTTTTTTCTGTTGAAAAAAAATGTCTTTCCTTTCCTTCAGTGTATCCCAAAGGCAGCTAACAAAGACCTCAAAATTTATGTATTTAGTGAAGGTCTCATCATAGGAATGTTGTTTAATAGTCCTCAGGCAGAAAACGTATACCATGAGTCAGCACATATATGTGGAGCCACAAACACAAAATTATGAATAATTCTTTTAGAAATGTATGTTTTCTGTTATATTGAGCATTAAAACCACGGAGTTTAATATTTAAATACATTTTTATTTCCAAGAGGAAAAATTGAGCCAATGATTCAAAGTAATAGTTAGAGAGAATATTTTGGATTCTTGTTATCAAGGTTATAGAAGAAATTTGCTCATTAATCTGAGTCATATTTATTAGTGTACATATGAAACATACTATCTCAAATACTGATAGAGAATTAAAAATAATGTGACTTTAAGTGCATTTGCCTATGAAATTTTGCTAAAATTCAGTCCTTTTGGCCTGAACACAAACCTTTTTTTGTCAAATGAATTCATTTGAGCAATTCCTAATCTCATTATAGCCTCTGTCAAGAGAATGAGTTATCAGAATTACAAAGCACACTGTTCTATAGCTTGTGAAATATAGCCATCTAGACCAAGACAGTACCATCGGTGAACTCTCTCAATATATATTTTCATTAGCAGCAGGATATTCATTCTTTCCCTGCTACTCAGCAGAGCTATAAATAGAGAGGCCAGCCAACCAAATCACACAATATTGAAAAGGTCAAAGAAGTACAGAATATTACCATAATTTATAGAATATTGCTCATGAAGTCTTAAAACTGTGTGCATTTTATTTATGGACATAGAAAATAATGAAAACACAAAGCAGAGGGGAATGCTCAGGTTAACATTGGTGCCATTGCAGTGAAAGGATTTGCGGAAGGTCTCCAGGTGTGGAAAGTCCTTCTGTATATGTTTGGTTTTATTAGTTAATAAATAAAGAAGCTGTTTTCATCCAATGGCTTAACAGAATATAGCCAGGCTGGAAAAGAAATATATAGAGAGAGTAGGGGGAATCAGGAGAAGCCATGGAGCTACCAACAGAGAAAGATGCAAGTTGCCAGTTGCAACCTTGCTGGTAGACCTTAGCCTCATAGTAAAATACAAAATAATAGAAATGGGTTCATTCAAGATGTAAGAGCTATCTAGAAATACACTCAATTTTTGACCAGACAGTATTGCAAATCATATAATTTCTGTGTGATTATTTTGGGTCTGAGCAGCCTGGAACCAATGAATAGTTTCTGAGTAAAGATTGGCATGCCAATGTGGACCTGAATAAATCCATGTAAAACCATAGAAAGCTTGAGAAGGAATTCTAGACACACAAAAAAACAGAGCTTACCGCAACTTCTTGGTAGCCACATTTTTTCCCCAAGTGGTCTAGTGGTATCACTGCTAGCCACGGCTCCTTTAAGAAAGGTGCAGTAAAAACAGTGTGGCTTTTTTTTTTTAAAAAAAAAAAAAAAAAAAAAAAAAAAAAAAAAAAAAAAAAACACAACAGCTTTTTGGTTTGCCAGCTCAAAGGACTATGACTCCTTCTGGAGGTCTGGAGTTTTTAAATAGGGTTTGAGAGCAGAGTGCTACAACTTACTTAATGATGACATAGACCTGCTGTGTGTCTGAAAATGGGGCAATGTGCATGGCTCTCAGAGGCAACAAACATGCTTCTTCCATCTTGGACTGGGTGGAGCCAACAGGAAGTACTGTAAAGTTGGTCCTAGCCATGCCCAGTTATAATAAAAAAAGCACTCCTGGTCAAAAAGTGATTACAGATACACAGGTAATAAAGGAAAATCCAGATGAAAGAGATCTCTAAATGGGTCACAGTGTTGGATAAATATATGTAGGCTTAGAAGAGAAAAGAAAAAGAACACAGACAGTTATAAAAGGAAAATAAAACAGTCTTTAAAGAGACAGGGTATAGACAATCATAGATAAAAGGAGTAAAGAAAAATAAGCCACCTAAAGATGTAATATATGCAGAGAGTCTGGATTATGTATATTATTGTGTTTCCTTTGAATTTTTTGACTGTGAAAGAGCAAAGTATAAAGAGTCTTTTCATTGTATGAGCTGCTAAACTAAACCAATGTATATGTTTTAAATGTATCTTGATTTCAAAATTTGGGTCTACCAATATGGTGCTTTGGAAAAGAGGTTCTACTTTTGTTTCCACAGAATATGAGAACCTGTGGATTCCTTCCGGACTATCATGGTTTGATGGACCAAGATCCCCTGAGAGGTCACTGTGAATATCCCCCAAAAATTACATTGCTTAACAAAAAGCAGGAAGCACTTTGAAGAGAACTACACCCAAATCCCAAAATATTGTTTATAAATGTTTCATTACATTTAAAGGGGAATATGCTGTAGAGATGAATACTTTGCATTGGTATTGATCTTGGCTTATTGATAAGAATTTAAAGTTAATTTTGTTATATGTATTTCTTCTCTTGATTAAGGTTTTTTGTTTATGCAGCTCATTTAAAAATGTAATGTATAATTGACATACAGGTTAATAAATAATCATCTATAATAGTCAAGCTTATAGTCATGTTAGGTTTTCTAGATATATAAAGATGTATTTTAGCTATATAGAAAATCTTCAAACTTCCAAAGACCAAGGGAATATGTCATTTAAAATGTTTTAAGAACTTAGGACTTTTCATGACAATGAGGCACATCAGTCCCTGACAGCATCAATCTACTTTAAGAGGATGAAAGACATGGAAGAGACTCTCACGGAGTTGGTTAGTCCTTTGGGCAAGAAACTGTTCTTGCCTGAACTGTTTGATATTATGCTGTGTAAACTGGATATGCAGGACACACAATGAAATGACTGCTGAATTTGCCTAATGGTGAGATCATCCTTCAGGGTTCCTACTTCATGAAAGAGTCTGCCAAACTTTCTTCAGGACACAGAAGAAAGCAACAAATGGACTTTGCCATTTCAAGGCAGAACAGATCTTCAAATTTCCTGCTTCATGAAAAAATCTGCTGGAAACTATGGAACTTTGGGCTGAAAATGGGTGCTCCAATATTACAGAAGAACTTTGGGTGACTGTCCAGGCAGTGAGATGTCTCTGTCAATTCCAGAGTTTTGGAAGTTGCTTACAATGTACTTCCTGTTTACTAAGGTAGTATTATATTCTTCTGGGGTCTTTGATGGGTTTGAACAATAGATAGTTACCGTTTTCCTTAATTATGGTAAAAGATAAAGTAAATATAAATATTGTAACTGTAATTCTTGTTTGATAACTGTTTTGTTGTATGTAATTTTTAATATGTTAAAGTTAAAATCTTCCTTTTTATTTAAACAGAAAAGGGGTAATGATGTGGGAAGTCTTTCTGTATATGTTTTGCTTTTACTGGTTAATAAATAAAGAAGCTGCTTTTGGCCAATGACTTAACTGAATATCACCAGGCTATAAAATATATATGGAGAGAGTAGGCAGAGTCAGTGAGAAGCCATGTAGTTCCACATGTGACAGACATTGGGCAGAACTTTAGCTGGTAAGCTATAGCCACATGATAATACACAGATTAATAGAAATAGTTAATTTAAGATATAAGAGCTAGCTAGCAATATGCCTAAGTGACTTGCCAAGTAGTGATTTAAATAATATAGTTTCTGTGTGATTATTTCAGGAATCTGGGTGGCTGGGAAACAAACAAGCCATCTCCATTAACAGTTTCCTTTGCTGTTAAAGAGGACTAAGCCAGCAGGCTAGTCAATTTAGATAACCAATACAGAAACTAAAGAAGTACACTTCCATCTATAGAGTATACAGAATTCTTAAATGGAGACAGAGCTGGGTCACATGTGGATATAGTGTACCTAGTTCCAGGAAAGAAAAAAAAGAAGTGCTAGTGGGAAGAGGGGGAGGACAATAAAGATATCTGTACCAGATCACCATATTACTTGTAGATAATTGAATTTTACCTGGTTATATCTATAACTCATCATAAGAGAGAGAGAGAGAGAGAGAGAGAGAGAGAGAGAGAGAGAGAGAGAGAGAGAGAGAGAGAGAGAATTGGATTTTTGGTGTTGTGTCCTGCATGATCTGTTCAGTCACTGTTATGTAAGGATAAGATTAGAGCAGAAAACAGCCCATTCCCTACATATAAGCAGTAGCGTTTATTGGGAAACATATCACATGAACTATACTAGAACTCACAGAATCTTACTGTCTCATACCCCTGAGTGCTGGAGTCACAGGTGCAACCCACATTACCCTGCACTTTACAGTGTTTCCTGGTCTGAGTCCTGGTTTTCTCTAACTCTGTCTTCTGTCATGCTCCACCTCCTGGTAGCACCAATTAGTTAATAGTACCTAAACCCACTGTGATTGAGATCCTGCAGAAAATCATCCACTAAAATTCTTCAGGTCCTTCCTTCCTTCCTTCCTTCCTTCCTTCCTTCCTTCCTTCCTTCCTTCCTTCCTCCTTTTTCTCCCCATCCCCTCTCTCTATCTTTGTTGTTGAGACAGGATCTATATGTTTGGATGTCCTGAAACTTGATATATAAACCAGGCTGACCTCAATCCCATATAAATCCTTCCAGCTCTGCCTCTCAAGTGATGGAATTAAATTCAGGTATCACAAAACCCAAGTCTCTCTTCTTAAAAATGCAAACTATTTAATGAAGTACAATCTTTCTTCCAGATAGCATAACTCGTATTTTTTCCTTTAAGCAGAAAAATAAAAAAAAATTAAAAATCATTATCTTTGTCTTGAGATTGGATATTTGTGCAAATCTCTTCATTAAATTTATTCACATACTCTAATCTCCCTGATATACCTGCCTAATTAAAAGGAGATAAGAAGAAATGAAATACAGTTAAGGGAAAAGAGAGGAAAATAAATGAGGAAGACAGAAAAGTAGAAAGGAAAAAGAAAGGAAATAACAGAGAAGAAAAATGGACATTCGAGCTGCACGAAGGGCTTACCCAGCAGGCGAGACCACTGGCTTGGCTCTGAGACATGAATTGTATTTTTGAACAGGGACCCTGAAACTTTTTCATCAAAAGCTAGAATTTCCATTCCTTAAGTTAGTTGCTTTGTTAGGGTTGCTATTGCTGGGATGAAACTCCATCACCCAAAGCAAGTTGAGGAGGAAAGGATTTATTTGTCTTATACTTCCACTTCACTTCACCACTGTAGGGAGTCAGGACAGGAATTCAAGCAGGGAAGGAACATAGTGGCAGGAGATGAGCAGAGGCCATGAAGGGTGCTGCTTACTAACTTGTTCAACATGACCTTCTCAGTCTGCTTTCTTCCATTTTTTTTTTACTTTTCTTTTCATTTCAAAGCCATTATTTTATTCACACTCTTTCACAAGTGATCTTAAAATCACATTTTTGCTGTTTGTTATTTGACAGTTTAACAGAAAGGACATGTGCATAATGCATTCTTATCACTCTTTTTACACACTTTCTCTTATCTCCCTTTCAACCCTAACCTGCACACACACATGCATACACCATATACACCACATGTACACACACCACATACATACACACAGAGACACACACAAGCACATATACATCACATACATAAACACAGAGAGATACACACACATCACATACACACACATGCACATATCATATACACATGTACATATACCACATACATACACACACAGACACACATGCACATACACATCGCATACATACACAAACAGAGATACACACATACCACATAAACACACAGACAAACACACATACACACACACCACACATACACATACACCATACATGTTAGCCCAAAATATCTCAGGACTCCTACCTCGAGGTCTATAGGACAAAAAATAGCCTGACTCAAATTCAGGGCCTGTAGGACAAAGAAAAGCCTGGCTTGAGTTTAAGTGAGGATGAGACAGCAAAACCTAGATCGAAGCCCCTCCAGCCAAGGAGAGGGTTGGGCTGTCTCTCGTTGGCTGGAGGTGCCCTTACATCACAGAATACTCACAGTAATAAACTGAGTTCCTGCTTTGATTCGATCTATCACATCTGATTGTCCTGCACAGTAGGGCTTCGGGAATGGGCAGATAGTGCACTCACCTTTCCTTGGGTTTAAGGAGGCTCAAGAAAGCCTAGCACATGCACGCACGTACGCACTCACACACACACACACACAACATACCATATACATACACTCACATAACATATACACACACCACACATAGACATACCACATAAATACACACACAACTACACACATACCACAAACACATATACATACACACGCACAGATACACAACACATATATACATACACATGCACACACACCACATGTACTCACACATCACATACATATACACACATCACATACATAGATACACAACACATATATTCATACACATGCACAAACACACCGTATGTACCCACACATCACATACATATACACACATCACATACATAAACACATACACTTATATACAGACACACACACAACACATACATATACAGATGCACACACACATACACATCCTTAAAGCCATCACTGTCACTGAGAGATGGTTAGGAAGTATCCAGGCTGTGTTTTAAGATATACTCACTCCAAAAGCTGTGTATCAGTGTACTAATCTGAGAACTGCTTTTTTACCAACTTGAATACATTGCTGCATCTTTCTTTGCTGATTTTTTAAACTTTCTTTGTATTTATTCTTTGTGTCTTTCACATCACACATCTTGATCTCATTCATTTCCCCATCCCTTGATATCTACCCTCTGTCCTTGCAACCTCTCCCCTTCCCCAGGAAAATAAAATAAAATGTAAGAGAAAAAAAGGAAAGAAAGAAAAATCTCATCATGAATGTTTTAGTGTGAAACAGTGAGTGACACACTTTACCCTTTGATCAGTACATCTTTACTTGCAGTGTTTATTGCAAAGAGTCATTGGTCTCTCTTGAGACCTCTGGTTTCTGCTATGCTTTCCATGGTTGGCCCTGACTGAGACTCCTGAATATCTTGCTGTTGTCCTGTGTATTGGAGATCTTGCAGCTTTGGATCTGCAGGACAAGACCCTTCACATGCTAAAGCAGATCATAGATGGGGTGGATGTTGGGGTGAACTAACTCATAACCATAATTCTGGGCCTGGGTAGTTGTAGGGTTGGTCAGTCTGCCAGATCCCCATCTCTCCATCATCACCAGGGTGAGCTTTCCAACATTGCCCTGGCTAGTCCACCCCTTACAGCAGATGAGCAAGGACCAGGGATAGTTCTGCTGCTTTCTTGCCCTCACGTTCTATTCTCCCACACTTATACCATCAGGACCAGCTCTACTGCTTTGCCCAGGTTAGGTGCAGGAGCCACTCCCTTGACTGCTTCAGCTCATGAGGGATAGTGACAGTTCTACAGCACTATGACATCTGGGCCAACTCTCTCACCTGCCACAGGCTGCGACAGGGGCAGAAAGCAGCCTGCTTTCTTATAGAATCCAAGACCTCCACCTAGGGGTATTCCTACCCACAATGGGCTGGCACTTCCACATCAATAACTAATTGAGAAAATGCCTTGCAGCTGGATATTATGGAGGCATTTCCTTAATTGAGGTTTCCTCCTCTCAGATGGACTTTAGCTTAAATGAAGTTGACATAAAACAATTCAGCATGGATAAGCAAGGGAATTCTTGGAGATTATTTCATTATCTGCTTTAAAACAAAATAGAAAGAATATATTATCTGCCAGCAACATGGGTAAGGAATATGAATGCTATTAATTGGAGGACTTGAAATATTCACTTTTCAGGCAAGGCATAGAAAGCATAATTGTGTTCACTATGGGAGAAGTGTCAGTAGACTCTTGTTGGGTGTTTTTTACTCTTTGAATGTCCGGCCTTAGCTTTGCTTGTTTTTAGACAGCTCTTCTTAACTAATAAATTATTCCTCTACCTTTTGCCTCTGGGCTTTTATCTTTCTCCATTTCTGTGTAACTTTCTTTCCTTCTTTATCCGTATCTGGCTATTTGGCTGAGTGGCTGGTTCCTTCTTTTCTTGCTTTTTCTTCCTCTTTGCTCGTTTCTCCTCCTATTTATATTCTCTGCCTGCCAGCCTTGTCTATCCTTTTTCTGCAGCTATCGGCCACTCAGCCCTTCATTAGACCAATCAGGTGTTTTAGACAGGCAAAGTAACACAGTCTCACAGAGATAGACAAATGTAACATAAAAGAATGCAACACATCATTGCATCATTAAATAAATATTACACAGCACAGACAAATGTAATTCATCTTCAATTAATTTTTATAGCAGTTGACATTATTCAATTGTTCCTTTCTCTTGATAGCATAAAATTTGCAAGCCATTGTGATCAAAGGTAAAAAATATAGGAACAATAGTTATGGAAATGAAGTCTAAAAGTTGTCAGGTACTGTGACATCCCAGGTAACATAGTTTCCCTCGTCCTTGTACACTTTATGCACATTTTTCTTTCATTTTTAATATATCACATGCATACACTGAAATTTCACAATCAATAATACTAAATATCATTTCTTCTGATGGAAAACAGCTAGACTATAATACTATACAGCATTATAATAGGATAATATTCATTCTACTATTACCAAGCATTTATGATAACTATTAATAAAATATATTTTAAAGGTAGCAATAAAGAAAATAGTAATCTTGTTATTGTTTAGGTATTAATAAAAATGAACATTGTTTTCAAAATTGTCCCTCTTGTTATAGTAGGATGTAGGAACCAATACAGTACTGATAATAATGAATATATAGTTCTTTGGTCATTCTCTTTCATGTGATGGGTATTTAAATAATACTTTTTCATTAAATAATGGAAACCACAACTCACTACAAAATTTTCTCTGTATTATATATATGATTTGTTCTCTATAAAAACATTTCTTTGTCTTTACTCACAACTAATATCTAATTTACCAGTTAATTACAACTCCATGCACTGCTACTTCTGCACATCCTTTCACTGGCATCATGCCCTAACTTACACTCCCTTTGTGCACATACAGGACACATACTTGTATTCAAAGAGCCAATTATGCTCATTTCTTTTTTCAATTTCTAAAATCTTCCTTTTTCCCAAACCACAACCAGCAATATCACAAGATTTATTCTTAACAGTTAGATAATGTGAATTATATCTGTTTCCTCAGCAAAGCCAGTATTCAGACATAACTAAATTAAAAACAAAATGTTTAAGCCAGTTATTCCTATCCACTAATTATATATGCAGAAACCAGGAACTATTAGCCTGCTAGCTAGTGGCTCTCCTATAGACTCCATTATCTGTATCAGGGGCATGGCAGAGCCGGGACCTGCTCTAAAAGACTCCAAGTCCAGACTTCACTCAGGTGCTCAGTCTCTTTTCTTCTTAGAATCCATTCACTTGACCTTTTCCCTAAGCTCCAGACTCACTTTTATTTTAGAAAGTTGTATATTTTTTCTTAAACATTTCTGGAAGTAAGCTTTTCTTATTTCTCAATTTTGCTTTTTTCCTTTCTCTTATTTCTCAAGAATAGTGCAATTTTCTCTTGAGGTACAGCCCTAGTATTTCCTTAACACCCAAAACAGAAATCTGACCCATTCTTCCATTAACCTGGTATACTGAATCATTTACTTTAGTTGTTTTCTAGTTAAAAAACAAGTTTCTTATCCCTTTTTTCCTTTTTTTCTTCTCTTTTTTCTTTTATTGAAAATGCACCCTTTCCCCACAATGTATCCTGATTATAGTGCTGTACCTTTCTACTCATCCCACTCCTCCTCAATCCCACTCCCATTTGGGTTCACCCCATTTCTGTCCCTCGCTAGAAAACAAACAGATCTCCAAGAGATAATACTAAAATAAAATAAAATAAAATAAAAACTTACACATCTGAATAAGAAAAATCAAAGGTGCAGAAGGAAAAGAGCTCGGGAAAAAAGAACATAAATAGACAGAGAGACCCACTCTTTCAAACACTCAAGAAGCCCATAAAAACAGTAAATCAGAAGTCATAATATATGTGCAAAGGACTTGTAGGGTAAAACCAGAAAAAATGTAAATAAAATAAAATAAAAATAAAAAATATAGTAGAAATATAGAAGAATTTTAAAACAAAGAAGCCCTGCCTTGACATCATGAGACGGGAGCCTCCACAGATGCCATTGAGTCACCTTCAGTGGGCCATCGATGGTAGAACATGCAGGCTCCTTAGGAAAAGTTTGTTATCTGACTGAGACTGGCTTGGAGAAAACTAAAATTTCATTCACAAGTAGTGATGTGTGGTCATTTCTAAAACAACACCCAGGGAGGTGGAGACAGGCACATCACTGAAGATTTCTGCTTAGCTAGCCTAGACTAATCAACAAGCCCCAGGAATCAGTGGAAATATTTGTTTCAAATGAAAATTTAGATTGCTCCATTTGTGTGTGTACATACACACATATACACTTGCATGTGCACTCACATCGTTCACACACCTGTGCACAAACACATGCATACATGCATATTATGCATATAAAGATACGAATACAAAACAAAATTGAAAACTCAGGTAGGATGTCCCTGTGATCTACAGTGATCACATTCCCAGGTGGCCTGACAATACCCATGACACCCGGTGTCCTTTCTATCTTCCTCATAGCATGTGTTACCACTCAAAAGATATCTGTAATTTGGCTCTTACAGCTACTGCTGATTGGCCAACTTCTAAGCAGTGCTACAATGACCCTTCATCTTTGGGCCATCATATTTTGGATTTTCTGATCTCTGTGTCATCTATCAGAGGGTCCCACCACAACTTTGATTATTGTCTTCATGGTCATTGGAACACAAGTTTTCTTTAGCTTCTTGCTTACTTCACCCAGAATTCTTGACTGGACAACATCTATGTTAGTCCTAATTCCATAGTTTTCAGCGCTCTTGCTCACTGACAGATTCCAGCTGTCTGGGATGGTCTGGACCTCATTTTCAGCAGGAAAGAGTTTTCAAAGAATAAATCCTTATCTTATACCAGAAATCACACTGTCATTTTTCCCTCTCTCCCACATGATAAACATAATCCCTAGCATGTAGTAGAGGTTCAAAAGGTTGATTTAATTTAACCCAGAATATGACAATGTGGCTTTTTTTTTTACCCTTAGGAAATAATGTCTTTCTAGAAATAATTAAGCTATAGGGAAACTTTTAGAGAGAACACTGATTTAACATGCCCGATGTCCTTATAAAAGTGAGAAACTTGATCACATACTTGGAAGAGGGCTTTACATAGCTGTGGAAAGACACCTAGACCATATCCTTCCCATCCAGCCATCGCTCTGACTTCTGATTCTGAGCTTCAAATCTGTGATGCAAAACTCTCAGTTAACTAAATCACCCAGCCTATGGCACTTTTTTATGGAAGCTCTATCAAAGTAATAAAATGTGTGTTTTCTCATATGTGTAACAGAAACAACCCTATATCCTCATAGAGTTTGAGCATTAAAATCAGAGAGAACATGTAAAATCCTTAGCAGGATTCTGACCAAACTCAGTGATTTTTGGAGACCACTGTCACTGTCATAGTCTGAGGCTTCCTTGAGTAAAGAATGAATGCTTTGCTAGCAATTGCTGAGCTCTGAGCTCTCATTTCTTAATCTTCTTATTGAGGTGTTCTTTTAAACTAGTGTTTCATTGTTAAAAGATTATCTTTCTTTTTACATTTAAAAAATATGTTATCATATGATTAGGTTCTGAACTTTTATGCCTAAGATGAAGTCTATAATCCTAATTATTCATAGAACACACTCCAGGAAATGTCAGGTAAGAGGCATTTTAATAATTTCAGTGCATCAGTTACCAAATGATATGCTCTTAATTGTTTCATACTCCAGTTTTTTTTTAAAAAAAATCTCTCCAAATAAGTACTTTTAAAGAGAGTGGTCCCGATTTATTACTGAAAATCATTTAGTCTGATGAAAAAGAACTGGTTCAGGTACATTAGAGATGTGCTATCAAAAATTCCTCTAATATTACTCAGAGTTATCATCATAGGTGAAGATTAAAGTATATTTAAAGGAGTACAATAAAGAAACGGGCAATATCTTGCTTCAGATATTAATAAAGTGACCTATTTTTCTAAAATTGAAATAAAAGTGTATTTTATATATAAAGCCATGCAAGTGTTCTAAGAAAAATTTATCTATCATTTCCATCATCTAGAAGGCCAAAAATATTCTTCTACCAAAATTGTAACTTTAGAGGGAAGTGATAATGGTGACATTAAGAATCTGCCCCAAAGGTTATGGTTCTGATGGAAAAAACATTCAATTGGTCACCTATAGAAGGAATCCCTTTCAGGTGGCCAAGGTTTGTGAAATTTTTGCTTTTAGGCTAACATCATTTACCCATCTTATGGGTTTACAGTACAGGTTTTACAATACAGGTTTATAATACAGTGTTTGTTGAGTCATGGCCCAGATGTTGGACATGGAGAAGTTCATTCTGGGCATGAAGTATAGTACTGTGTTGGAAGCTTGTCTTATGTCCAAAGGCATAAATTACTGTTGCTGTTGTCATGAATACCTATGAGCTATTTTCCCTGCTGTGGACATGGAAATCGTGCCTACTCTGTTCTTACTAGGCCTGTTCTAAGTAATGAACAGGAGAACATATGTAACACACATGAAACAGTCATGTAATCATTAGCAAGTACACATTGTCAAAGAGCAATCTACCTTTGGTCTTGTTATGCTCAATGCCAACCTAAGTCTCTGGTTGCTATCTTTGTGAGAATGAGAAACTATTATACCAAGAGATATATTTTTGGAAGTTTAAATGAAGCCACATTAGAAGTTGATATGCCAGAAAGCCTAACTTCATGGGTTTTGGTTATCCCCTAAAATAAGTGTTATTTTCATTGAAGATGAACTGTTTTGTCACTATCAGAACTGTTGGGACCATTTGGAGTCCTGGCCTCCAGCTGTTCTTCCCCTCTAGTGACCTTTTCTTGCCCTTTTGATTTGAGCTTCTGAGAGCTGTGTCAAAGTTGTTTACCAACCCTGCTTCCTGAGCACATATTGCCCTGGCCTTGATTGAGGATCAGGCGATGAGTTCTTTACCTGTTGAGCCACCTGGCTGGGTTAGGTATAAACACCTGTTGGTCCACCTGGCTGTGATAGGTATAAAACCTCTGTGGTGCTGTTCAATAAAGGGCTTCTTCTACCAGCAGCTAGAGAGGTGTATGTGTGTTCAATCCTGACGACTTTCGCTCGGTTTTGGTTCCAGGCCATGTAGGCGCAGCACAGAACCATCGAGTGCATTGTACAGTTTATTTATGTATTTTATACTGAAATAAAAATTAAAATCCATGAAGACCTTATTTTCATTAATAGTCTTTCCTTCTAAGCAATATGAACCTTATTTCTGTGTTTGGACGCTAGTGATTTGGAACAGTGGAAGTCAAGATGGCTGGAAATGAGGGACAAAAAACTAAAATAAAATTCTTAATTTGTGAAATGGGTTAAAATGAAAATAAAATGACTTCCATTATGTCTCACTTCCTTTATTTGGTACAATAGGGTATCAGTATTTACTTCTCTCCCTGGGTGGCACACATATTAACTTGATAATGATTATAACATGCTGTGAAATTTAAAGGCCTTTTATAGATTGCTTTTGAATACAGCTCTGGAGTCATGCATAGGTGGTCCATTTTCAAGACCTACCAACACAAGATTCTATGTACATTCCACATTAAGATTCCCCCAGTTATAAGAATCAGCTTAACGGCTTTAAAAACATTTTATAAAATGTTACCCTTTTACGAGCTATCAAGAACCAAGAATATTTATTAAAATATCCAATGTGTGTATATATGTGTATATGTGTGTGTGCATGCATGCGGATGTGACTGTGTCTGTACATGTATATGAGTATACTTGTATGCATTCACATGTGTTTGTGTGTGCATCAACATGTATGTTTGTGTATATGTGAATGCCATGTATAATATGTGTGAATATGCGTGTATGTGCACACGTGTGCATGCATATGTATGTATGTGTTCATGCATGGGTGTGTGAGCATGTATGTGTGTGTGCCTATGGGTGGTATGGGACAATTCTGTATTCTGTCAATTATGTTTTAAATAAACCCTGATTGGCCAGTAGCGAAGCAGAAATTATAGGTGGGACAACCTGACAGGAAGTAGAGGTGAGACGATGAGAACAGGAAAATTCTGGGAATGAGGAAGCCCATTTCTCCGTAGTCCTGCTCAGACATGGAAGAAGGAAGATGTGACCTGCCCTGCTGAAGAATGTACCTAGCCATGTGGCTAGTATATACTAGAATAATGAGCTAATATAAGTTACAAGAGTTAACAAGAAAATGGGCCAATTAGTTTATAACGTATGGAGATCTCTGTATGATTTTCTTTGGGACTTACTGGCTGTGGGAACCAGGCAGGACATAAACCCCAACAAGCAGTCCATCACATTACATATGGGTGTTCATATGCATGAGTGTGTTTGTGCAAATATGTGTGTATGTGTTCATGTGTGTGTGTGCATATAAATGTACATGAGTATGTCTGTGTCTGTGTGCATGTGTTCACACATTCAAGATAAGGCCCTATAAAAACTCAAAGAACCAGAAGATAAAAAGGAAGAAGCATGGCAGAAGCTACTGAGAAGTGAAAGAGATATAGTATCATGTCTTCCCTCATATGACTGAGAAGGGAAAGAGACATGTTTTCCCTCATAATTGATTCAAGATTTATGTAAATACTTGCACATGTATGCATTTATATATAACATGAAAGCTAATGAAAAACTATTTGGGGGTCAAAGAAGTGAAGGACAGTGGGGGAGAGTATTATCAAATCATTATGAGATGCATGTTTGAAAATGTCATCATGAACTTCATCATTTTGTTTGCTACATAAAATACAATAGTAAAATTAGAGCTAGTGAGCTTCTTGGTGGATGGCCATGTTGAGAGGCTGGGAACACAGTGTGTCTTAGGAATGCTCCTCAGCCTCTTCTGTACTCACACCTCACCCGATGGTGTCCATTCACCAGGCGACTCCTTTGCATCTTGGGAATAAACTCGTTGCACAGTGCTTTGCCAAACTACTTTAGGCAAACCTTAGGGGAGACATGTTGTAGTTCATATGTCAGAATCTTGGAAAATAACCTTCTGCCAAAGAGATTTAGAATTCCAAATGCTGTTACCAAGTGCTACATTGTGGATGTTTCGTCTCTCTAAAATCATGCTGAATTTAAACCCCACAGAAACAGTATTGGGAGATTAAGACTAATTGGTGGTTAGGTCCTAAGCATGCTCACTCCTTAGGAAAGAGGCTTTTCAGGCACATGAGGAACAGTGAGCAAGTTCTCACCAGACATTGGATCTTGACCTATGACTTCCTCACTTCAAGGACTCAGTGCAAATGAATTTCTGTCCTAGGATGGTCTGTCACAGTTATGCAAGTTGATGAGGAAACCCAGGAAAGCATTTACTGTGCAAAACAACTTTGTCTCCTCCAATTTCCATGTCCTCCCAGATGTCAGATGAACCAGTTCTCAGCAGAGAGCAGCCACATCTGGAATTTGCTGAACACATGTGGTGGTCAAGGATATTAACCACCACAGCCAGTGTGCTTTGAGAACGATGCACATGCCCAGAAAGTGAGATGTTTATTATGTTTGGAACTCTAGCAAAAATATTATATTGTCATTCAAAAATAGTACTGTCATTGTTACAGCTTACAATGTTATTAAAATATTTCCCATTACCATCTTCCTACAGGGCAGAAATAAATAGACAAGGAAATAGGTTCTCTCAGGAATTTTCTTTTCTCATTTCCATGGAAAATTCACAGTTATTATATGAAATGTGTTTTTTTTTTTTCTGTTCAAGCTGGTATGTTTCTTACCCCAATTCACTGCCAACCTTTCTATGGACTTCATGCCTAACTGCATATCCTAAGGCCACGATAATTTACATATCCACCACCTACAACAGAGGTTGAAAGTCAAATTGTGCTTGTTGAAAGAAAATAATGAAAGGGTATGCCACTGCCATACTAATTCTATGATCAAGATCTACACCTGGGTATTGTCCTCATACATCATATTTGTCCTTCCAGAAAGATCAAAGCATTCCCAAGAGTGCCCTATGAGAGATGATGATAATGTGACCACTATTAAGAAAATAGAGGGCAAGACTGTGTCTGTATATTCTGCCTATGCCTACATACCCATTTCTAAATGTCTGATACATGTCTGTGTATAATAATTGCTTAAAACCTCCAAGTGAATGTCTTCATAAAAGAAATGCAAATTATCTGATATTTGAGGGGTAAGACACTATATTGAATTCATATTCTTCCTCTAATTACTTTAAACTCATTTTCTATTTATCACAAAATTGCATCAAGTCCTTTATTTACTTATTTATGCATGCATGTCTGTTATTCTTGGTTGCAAAATCATTTTGTTGATAGTCAAGTCCTTAGTATATAGGACAAGTTGGCCTGGAATTCACTAAGTATTAGGGCTCACCTTAAACTTGGGGTCCTCCTTCCTTATCCTCTCAACTTCTGGAATTATAAGTATGTGCCTTTGCAAAATCTATGGCTTAAATTTCATTTTTTTATGGTCCACTATGCTATCTGCCGTAATATGAACACTTTGAACCAAAAGCTTTGTCTTATTTATCTTTGCAACAACAATACTTAGGAGATTACCTGACATTTTAGGTTGACATTCGAACTGTTGAGTGGGGAAAAAAATCAAAGAAAGAGAAAGTGAATGACTGAACCTGTCTCACAGGCACAGTGGGTATTGTGTCATTATAATAAGTTGGCCTTAAATTCGATTCCAGTCACCTAGACAGCTGAGAATCAGTGTTGCCTATGAGAAGATGGAATACATTAAGTTCATTGATTGGAAACTGAAACAAAAGGAGGAAAAAAAATTCCAGGAAGAAAAAAACACATAAATTAAGCAAATTTATGGGGAAAAGATATCAAATCAGAGACATAGAAACTTGCCCAGAAGAGAGGTCAAATATTGTAGGAGTAAAAGCATTTTGTCCTGACAAAAATGGAATTAGGACAATGCGTGGGAAGTGTGGTCACAGACTAATGAATGGACATACATCAAATAGATCACACACACACACACACACACACACACACACACACACACACGCATGCACACACACAGCAGGTTAGAATGAACATCTGGGGAGAGGCTTCTATTACTTAATCTGTTACTGTGTAATTTACTGTCAGTAACCACTCAGGTTATGTACCTAGGCATGGGACAGCTTGGTCTTCTGCTCCCAGTCATAAGTTGACAGTCTTACTGTCAACATGTAAGCCACACTGGGGTTAATTATAGTAGTGCCATATAACTCAACTATCCCTTTGACACACTAGTCCCCTTCAAGACTTCTTGGGTGTCCTTCTTCAACATTTTTCAGAGCATTCCAACTGTGCCTCTGTGGCTTCCATGAGATAACCTGACATTGGTTTTGTTTCCTTGGAGGCCTGAGCTGGTAAACTAATGCTGCTGCTGCTAATCTCCTTTTTGACCACAATAAAGATAACAAAATTCCTGAGTCAAATCACCAGTGTCATCTGAGAGTGATGACCATAGATAGCTCTAGATGTACCACAGTAAAAGGGAGAAGACAGTGTGGAAAATGTGCTGCAGGAGGTGGGCAACCAGGTCTACATTCTACCTATGTCACAAAGTAAATAATACTACAGGAAAGAAAAAAGCAAGTGTATGAAAAGAAAATGAGTGATGTTTAAAAATTAGAGAGAGGACTAATGATTGTGAAAGTTTCCATAAAGGAAATATTAAGTTGAGGTGGGAGGAGGTGAACAAAAGCCATCTCTGAAGAATGATAGCAGAGACAGAAACTTTATAATTATCCAAAAGATGATTGCACCTTGTCAAGAAAGAATCAAAAGAAAGAAGTCAAGTGTTTACCTGGTAATCATGTTGGAAGAAGTATGATTATAAAATTACTGGAGGTAACTCTGAAAGACATGTTGGCAGTCATTCAGCTTCCAAAGATTAAATAGAACTTTTGGAGGTGGGATAATGGAAGATGATTTGAAAGAAATATAGTTCACCGGGGAAAAAAAGGATCCAAATTGATGGTTTTATTTTACAGAATTAAAGTAATAAAAATGATATGAACCCTATGCATAAAGGAAAGGATTCCTGGAAAAGGCATGGGTGAATGACTGAAGGTGTAGTAAAGTCATGAAGAAGGGACAGTGTGAAGTAGGACTGAAATCATGGTGACAGAGCTCAATTGTCATGCAATGCAAGGCCTGGGCAATTGCCTGCTGTGTTTCCTTGGCCACATGTGAACATCTGCTTGGTCATCCCTACCTGGGAGAGTTCACAGGCTGTTAACATGACCAGACATAGGCTCCATGGAGGGAAACAAAATGCACAGATGCTGAAAAATATCTCTGGCCAAAGAAATGACAAGCAAAGAGAAGCACACTCAGTCAACCTGCTCAGTTACATCATCTATGAAGGCTAAAAAGGGAAACAAGATCATATAGTAGCTGCGACTAAGGAGGGGAAAATCCATTTTCCCCAGGGGACACAGTTCTATGAGAAAAGCTGGTTACTCTATCAGTTGAAGACTGCTGTTTAATCAGATCCAGGATTTGACAAGGATAACAGTATATAGGCTAAGTCAAAAGCCAAGGGACTCTAGAGCTTTGTGCATTATGGAATGGTGAGTACCTCACCCACATGCAATGTTTTCTAGCTTGGAGGCTAATATTATGGAAAACACAAAACACTCAGAAGCTTGAAAAAATATAATTCAAAAGAAAAAGGAGAGAGGTCACTGGAGACACACGTCCAATTGGATGTAGTGAGTAACATGCCTTTTGCAAGTGGAACAGACAAAAATTGACAAAGATGCAAAATAACTACTATTAATGGACATTTTCAACAGGTCAGGAGCACCTAAAACAGAAATGCTAACTCTCAGAAAGAGAACATTCCAGCAAAGAGCAGCTCTTGCCCAGGGAGGTATTGTTCTTCTTACTGAGGCACCATTTCAGCTGCTTGAACCACTGAATCCAGTGACCTCCGTAGACCTGACTCCTAAGTCCTCTTTTCTAAACCTGCCTTTTTTAGCCAGTACTGAAAATAAACTGACAGGTCTCTATTTTATCAGAACTCTCTTAAAATTGGGTTTTGTTTTCCCTGTTGTTGAAAGGCCTTAGTGTGCTAATTCGTATAATGATGCTGTCTGATAAAACTCAATGTGATTTCCCCCTCAGGAAACTGCACACTATGCTAGGAGAGAGGCATTTGCTAAGGTGGGATTTTTCAGCAAACTAGCAAGTGGCTGGTCTGAGAGCTTGGGCCTTGCCATTGTATTAAAATCAAACCACACACATATCTGCAGTGTCCTGTAAGGGTACCTGTGAGGCTTTCTGAACAGAAAGCTCAGGTATAGCCCTAGCTTGGACCCTATGTGTTGTTAAATATAGTCATAAAACAAAATCAAAGCTGGTGATACAGTTTAATTCCCTGTCTTTGTTTGAGAAGCCGATTTTAACATTTACTGAGCGATTGACTATGTGTGTCCAACAGCATTTTGCTCTTAACCTTATTCTGGATTATAGTTGTAAGACAACTCAATCATGTTTTGTGCCATGTGTAGTTCACAATTTTGCACTTCAGCATGGAAGACAGGTCTATGGACCGGTACATATTTAATTAATTCTGTTTTTTGTTAATTTGTTTTTAATTTTAGACAAGCACTCTACCACTGAGCATTTGTCTAGCCCACATTTTGTTAATTTCAAAGCATATATTTTCTTTATATTCAGTTACCTCTAATAGCAAGACATCCGTGGTGATACATGCCCATAATTCCAACACTTGGCAATCTTTTGGGGAAAAGCTGCTTGTTCTCTGCAGAGCTGTAGGGGAACAGAGCTAGGCAGGAAAACTAAATGAAATGCTGGGAAGAAGAGGAAGAGAGATGCTATGGAGCAACTACCAGAGTCAGACATGCTGGAACTTTGCTGGTAGGCCACGGCCTCATGGTGATATATAGATGAATAAAAATGGGTTAAATTAAGATGTAAGCGATAGCCATTAAGAAGCTAGAGCTAATAGACCAAGAAGTGATTTAATTAATATAGTTTCTATGTGATTATTTCGGTTCTGGGTGGCCCCGGACAAACAAGCAGCTCTCTCCCAACGGATTGACACCCACATGCCCAACTAAATCCGTGTAAAATCTGAAAGAGCTTGAAAAGAAATTCTAGAATAAATAAATAAATAAATAAATAAATAAATAAATAAATAAATACAGAGTTTAACACAGCTTCTTGCTGTTTGCTGGAAGCGTGCCACAGCTCCTTTAAGAGAGATTTTCCTGATTCAACCTTAGCAGGAGAAAAACCTCACTGTTTTGAAATGCTGGCTTTCTGGGTTATGCTGCCAATCCAACCTCTGGCTCTTTCATGCCAGAGGTCCAGATACATAAAATCTGAGTGGGGTTTGTGAGCAGCGTGCTTTAACTTGTTTGATGGAAACATGGACCATCTTTGGGCCTGGAACTGGGGCAGTGTGTGTAGCTCAGAGCTGCAAGCAGCTCCGCTATGCCGGACTGTGCTGAGCTAGCAGGCAGTACCATATATATCATAGTAATAACACAGCTTAAGTTTTAGACTGCAGAGCAAGCAGACAATAGCATGAATATTATGGTAATGGCACAGATTAAGTTTTAAGAAGTACTTAGCATTTTAAAAAGTGCTCCTGTAAGTAAATAATTACAGATATGCAATAAAGACAAAGACCCATAAATGAGTCAGAGTGTTGGATAAATGTATGTAGGCTTAGAAGAGAGAAAAATATATAGAGTTTAAAAAGTAAGTTGTTTTAAAAAGTGTCTTTAAAGAGACAAGGTACAGATAGTCATAGATTGAAAAAAGTAAAAAAAAAAATAAGCCATGTAAAGATGGAATATACACAAAGATTCTCGATTATATATATTATTGTGTTTTCTTTAACTTTTTTGACTGTGAATGAGCTAAGTACAGAGAGTCATTTTATTATATTGGCTGATAAGCTAAACCAGCATGTATATTATATTTGGGTCTAAGAATATGTTGAAAAAGAGGTTTTTCTTTTCTTCACAAAAGATGAGAACCTGTGAATTGCTTTCAGACCAATGTGGTTTGGTAGACTATGTCCCTCTGAAAGGTCGCCATGAACACTCTCAAAAAATTACTTCACCTAACTGCTGATAAACCTAGCACCAGGATACACCATAAAAACCTGATTAATAGTGCCCCCAGATAGCAGAAAGCAGTATGGACAGAACTATGCCCATATTCCCAAATATTGTTTATAAGTGTTTACATTTAAAGGGGAATATGCTATAGAGATGAATAATTTGCATTGGTATGGATCATAGTTTATTAATACAACTTTAAGGTCAATTTTGTTATACTGTTTATATGTATTTCTGTTCTTGATTAAGGTATTGTGTTTATGCAGTTCATTTAGAAATGAAATATATAATTTAAAATATAGGTTAATAGATACTCATCTATAATAGTCAAGCTTGTAACCATGTTAGATATTCTAGATGTACAGAGATATATTTCAGTTAGATAGATATTCTTCAAATCTTTCAGAGACCTTCAGAATATGACATTTAAAATGTTTTAATAACTTAGAACTTTTCATGACAATGAGACGTGTCTATTCTTGGCAGCACCAATTACTTTGAGAGGAAGATGGGTACCGAAGAGGCTCCTTAGCCACTTGGGCAAGAAACTGCTCTTGCCTGGACTGCTTAACTGGAATTGCAGAACCCACAGAGAAATAACTGCTGAAAATGCCTAAATCTGAGATAGTCATTTGGGGATTCTTCTTCATGAAAGAGTTTGCAAAACATTCTGCAGGACATAGATGAAAGTGACTGAGAAACTGCCGATATAGGCAGAACTATCTTTGAAATTTCCTGGTTCATGGAAAAGTCTGCTGGACATTATGGGCATGTAGGCTAAAGATGGATGCCTCAACAGTACAAAAGAACTTTGGGTGACTATCCAGGTAGTAAGAAGTCTTTGTCAATTCTAGAGTTTTGGAAATTGCTTACAATGCACTTCCTGTTTACTTAGGAAATTTTATATCCTTCTGGAGTCTTTGATGGAGTTGAAGAATTTATAGTTATAGTTTTCCTTAGTTATAATTAATGATAAAGTAGATATAAATATTGTAACTGTAGTTCTTGCTTAATACCTGTTTTGTTATATGTAGTTTTGCTATGTTAAAGTCTTCCTTTTTTTTAAACAAAAATGGGGAAATGGTATAGAAGGTCCTTCTGTCTGTATGTTGCTTTCATTGGTTAATAAAAGAACTGCTTTGGGCAGAGTTGTAAGGGAACAGAGCTAGGCAAAGAGAAATAAACTAAATAGCATGCCTGGAGAAAGGAGGCAGAGTCAGTTAGATGCCATGGAGCTGTCAGATACAGACATTATAAAACTTTAGCTGGTAAGCCACTGTCACATGGTGATACACAGATTACTAGAAATGGGTTAAATTAATATAAGAGTTAGCCAATAAGAAGCTAAAGTGCCAAGCAGTGATTTAATTAATATAGTTTCTATATGGTTATTTTGGGGCTAAGCTAGTCAGGAGGCCCAACCAACAAGTAGACCCTCCTCCAACAGCAATCTGATGGTCTCAAATCAAATTTGACACCAGTGTGGGCAAGAGTGAGACTATCTCAAAGAAATGAGTTAGTAATAAGGAAACAAATAATAGTGGCTTGGTGGTTGAAATAACTGGATGTTCTCACAGAGGTCCTATGTTCAATTCTTAGCACTCGCATGGTAGCTCACAACCATCCTATCTGTAACTGTAGTTCCAGGGGTTCTGACACCCTCTTATGGCCTCTATTGACTCTGCACTCACATGCATTCAGACACATACTTGAAAATGAATAAAATTGAAAACAAAAGAAAACACCCATTCCAAAAGGCCAGCCCTGAAAACTATATGCAATAAAAGTATATGGATTGAACAGAATATATTTAGGAATATACATACAAACACATACATATTACATACATAAGCATATGTGCACACATATATTATATACATATGATATATATAGATATATTTCTATTAATTATAATTAATAATTAGTGAAAAACAAGCTCATAAATTTGAAGGAGAATGGTGAGGGGTATATGGGGGTATTTAGAAGGGGAAAAGCAAAGGGAGATATATTTTGATTAAATTATAATCTTAATATTAAGATAATAAAAAAAGAAATATGCACTGAATGGATTTTGTTTAAAATAAACAAAGAAAGAAGTGGAAGAAAACAGAGTTCAGCTTCATGCAACAGCTGCTTGATGAAGGTTTAAACAAACATCACCAAGCAAGAGGCTCAAAGGGAAAAGAGTTGCCTCTAGACATGAGAAACCACACAGACATGAAACTTAAAATGATTTTGTAATCCAATGTCGTCATTTATAGCAGACTTTGGGAAATGGTATAAAATGAGCCTGGAAAGCTAAGGTGATTGATTTGTTCAAACAGTTTCTTCCTGCAGGTTTCTAAGCATCCTTAGGCTACCAATTGCCTGATACCTTGAGGTCTGTTACATTTCCTTTGAGTCTCAGTGACAGTAGGGCTGTGTTCATCTTTCTGAGTACTTGCAGTTTTAACTAGCTTATGTGCTTTGTGGAAGCATTAGCAGTACTTAAAGTTAAGTTGTCTTGCAAGACAGTTATTGATTTGCTTCTGGGATAGGTGACTTCTGACTCTTGTGAGTAAAAGAAATACACAAAGGTAGAAAATCACAGTGATTTTACCAAGTGATTCTAGCAAAATGGGGCTTAAATGGCATGCTTTGCTTTCCTTTTTTCAATTATCCTCACATTAGCTGATTTGTTGGTGTCATGTTTTAATTCTTTTCCTTTTTACAGGTGTGTATTGAAAGACCCCAGTGTGGGGAGACTCTCACTCAAGTCTCAGGATAACACGACACCCCAGTAACTCACGAGAGACTGTCCTTGCTGCAATCACACGAGGTTTTAATGATGAGATGAGATGGGAACCAGTGCACTGGGGCCGAGACTCATAACCCATGTAGGGGAAGAGTTCGACCCCATGTGACCGGAAGAAGGAGTGTTTAAGGGAAGAAATCATAGCCCAGTGATCTGAAAGGGGCAGGGAGGGTGTAGAAAATTCTGAGAATACCAGTGATGATCACAAGGGGGCAACTCCCTGCCTCTCAAGACCACTCCCAGGGTCATAATCAGCTAGTTCCTAAAACACAGTATTTGAAAATACTAATGATAATCACAAGGGTGAAACTCCCTATTTCTCAAGATTATTCTCAAGATTACAATCTAACTTTATCTCCTGCTAGTTCCTGAAACACAGTCACTGAACTGGCTAATCCTAAATTTCTGATTCTTCTCTTCCTGTTTAGATTTTTGGCTATTTTCTTCCTGCTGAGGGTGTGGGAAAAACCTGGATTTATTCAGGGCTTTCTTTGGGGAGACCTTATCCAGATCTTTCAGTATCTCCTTCCCAACCCTACAAAAGGATGACTACCTAATATGGTGGAGAGCATAACCACTGAGTAGCCAATGTCTATTCACACCGGCACTCTAGGTAGCATTAACAAATATTCATTCTAGAACCCATCTGGTTTTCACCAAATATCCCCAAAGACTGTATGATAGCTATTAGACTACTATCTTTCATTTTGAAACAAAACTAAAACAGAAACAAACAAACAAAAGCCAGCCCAAAACAAAAAAACAAAACAAAAAAAGCAAACAAAGAAAACCTCCCCTAATGGTTTGGGACTCCAAAAAAAATGCTGTGTGTGTGTGTGTGTGTGTGTGTGTGTGTGTAGCTGGCATTCTATTTGACACAGCCAAAAGTGGGTTATAGAGAGAGCCTTCAAGGATGAGGGAGGAAAAAGAGGGGTTCTTCCTGCCCACTACCAGCCTGTCTGTCATTCTGTCTCATCACTGTGATGCCAGTAGTGCTCCTTTATCCCAACTGTTATCAGTTCGTCCAGTGCACCAAGTATGCATCAGGAGATTTAGGCTCAAGTACTGTGAGTTCCCTTCTCTAATTTTCTAAGTTAGGTGTCACTCCCCAACTTTTTCCCTAATGATGAAACCTTGCTGGCTGATCACTAATAACTAATACATTTTTTTGCCTATTTTAGATTGTTATTTCATAGGTTACCTACTGAATAATTTTGTACATAGTTAATTCTCTTTTGTACAGAAAAATATATATATATGAAATTCTCTCTTGTAATTTCTGGCACTTGTTTGGTCTCTTATGCCCAGATGGCAAAGTCCTCCAAAAACCAACAAGGATACTGAGTCCATCTGTAAAAGCAAAGAGTCTTTATTTTTATTCAAGTTCATACTCAGACTCTGCATGTCGAAAGCTTTGGCACTATCAGAAAGCCTCAAGTTCAGTTGGGGTGGTTTTTTTTATAATAGCAGAGGGTGAGATGACGGATTTCTAAAGTGCAGGACTCCTGATTGGCTGACATTTGTCTAAGAGTGCCTTGGTGAAAGGGGATGGGTGTGTGCTGGGCTAAGGGACATCAGGTGATCCTATCTATAATGGTTGGAATGTTAGGTATTTCCTTTGGATGTTGATTGGTTTGTTTCTGGATGGTGCCTAGGTGGTCCCATTTTGTGGTCTTCTCTGTTGCCTTAGAGTAAACTGAGAGTCAGTCCTACTTTCTGCTTGGTCTCTATAAAGCCTGTCTGAATCATGATTAATAAAAACTCAGACAGAAATTGGGGTTCTGATCAAAAGATCAGAAAAGCAAAATAGCCTGCTACTGGCTCTTACCTCTACCTCAATCCAAACTGGTGATATTGCCTACAGAAAACCTCAGAATGAGACTGAGTCTGAGAACTGTCTTCTCCCATTTTATAATCATTTCTAGGCCTAGGTTAAAAGACATGCACCACTGAGGTTAAAAACATGTACAACCAGATTTCTATGACAATTAGTGTGGCTACGGGGATTAAACGTGTGTGTTACCACTGCCTTGTCTATAAGGCTAACTGGTGTGTCTGTCTTACTCTCAGATCTTCAGGAAAGCTTTATTTTAAAAATACAAATGAAATGCCACTACACCTGTCTTGGCACGTTTGTACCAAGCTACCTGGGCCCTACTTTCTGATGCCTTTGTTATGCCCAGATCCACAAAGTCCCCCAAAACCAACAAGAAGACCAAGTCCCATATGTAAAAGCTTGGAGCCTTTATTCTACACAAGTTTGCAAACTCGGACTCCCTGTGTATTGGAATGATCAGAGAGTACTGGAGGAATCAGAGAGCGCTGAGCTCAGTTGGGGTTGTTGTTATGGTTTAAGTAAAAATGTTGCAGCTCCCTGAGTGGTGGCAGTGGGCAATGGGTCCAAAGAGCAGCCAGTCCCAGGTGCAGTACCTCAAGTGGCTGCAGTGGGCCACAAGGGGCAGCAAGTCCAAGGCAGGGAACCATGTGGTGCGTGAGAGACCTCAATGGGGCAGTAAGTCCCACAAGGAGAGACAGATGGATGGGTATGCCACAAGACCATGAGAATCAGACCATGCTGCAAGTCTCCAAAGGCAGCTGGTCCAGGGCAGGGAGCCAAGCGGCAGGCAAGAGACAGAGACTTAGATAGGCATACCATGAAGAGTGTGGTATATTTTATTTAGTGGGTTATGGAGGGGAAAAGGAGAAGAGAAAAGAGCAGAGAGACAGAGAGAGACAGAGAGACACACAGAGAGAAACAGAGAGGGGAGAGGGAGAAGTGAGAAGTGAGAAATAGAAGCTGCCTCTTAGATGGAAAAGAAAGACTCAGGCTGGAAGCTGAAGATCAGCTCGCCTTGGCAAACAGGGAAGGGTGTGGGTGTGGCTTGTCTCTTAAAGTGACAGAGCAGACCATTACAGTTGGGTTTTTGTAGTAGCAAAAGTAGGGGTGAGTGATTACTAAGGTTCAGGACCCCTGAATGCCTAACATTTGTCTACGGATGTCCTGGTGTAAAGCAATGGATGTGTACTGTCAGGAGATCCTATCTACAATGATTGGAATCCCCTTTGGATCCTCTGTTCCTAGGTGGTGTCTGGATAGTATCAGTTTGTGGTCTTTCTTGGAACCAGGGTAGACTACTGAGACTCAGTACTCCATTGTGGTTGTCATGGCTGGATCCTATGACCTATCACTGAGAGACCAACAGTGATGGAGCCTATGTGCAAGTTTACTCATTTACAGTCAAGGCAGGGCCTTGACCTTTATCAAAAGTATAATTAAGCAGGTGGGTGGAGCTGACCAGGGAAGCAGGTGGCCTGACTGCAGATCTCCCTCCTCCCTTCCAAATACATTTCTGAGTCTTATCCTCAGTTTTGTAGAAGACCATCAGCTATAGCCTCCTCATCATTCTCCAGCCCCCATCTCTAAGGGACCATACAAATCTTCCTCTCTAGACTTCTCTTCCCCCACTCATATTGCTTTATTATGGCTCCCAACTCCAGCAAGCATTCCCTGGTAACCTGCAGGCCCCTCTGGCCAGGGAACCCTAACTTCAGATCTTTACCTTTCCCTAATTACCTCTAAACCCTAATACTTTATGCTACCCACAACTCTGCAGTAGACCACATGCTGGACTTCCCCTTCTTGTCTTCCCTCCATCTCTAGTGGATCATGCAAATCTTCTCCTCCAACCTTCCTCCCTAACTCCAACAGGTATTTCCTAAGGACCTGCCAGCCACACCTGCCAGAGAAGCAAGTAGACCAGCTTCAAGATCTTGCTCCTCTCCTCCAAATCCAATCCCCCAGTCTCATCTCCATCTCTGAAACAGATTGCCTGTTCTGGCCTCTCCTCACTCTCTGCCCCCATTCCCAGGTGACTAAGCAGATCCTGGTGGAACATCCCCCTTTTCTCTGACCTGTGAACCTCCTCAGATCCTGTTCCTAGCCTATTCCCATTCCTAAATGATAGCTCCCAATATCTAGAAATTTATATATATATATATATATATATATATATATATATATATATATATATGAATGATGAACTCCAGTGGCCACACCTAGCAGAATCCTAGAAGAATTCCCTACCAATCAATATAGAGCTAGCACATCATCATAGGAAGCAGAGAGGACAATAGATACCAAGAGACAAAACACCCACCCCAAAAGACAAGATATCAACACCTAGAATCTTCCCAAACTCAGATACTCAGATGCCAGGGTTAAATTAATTAGTAACAGTCAAGGAAATATATGTCTCCCCTTGAGCCTAGCAACCCTACCATAGCAAACCTTGAGTATTTCCAAATAGTTGAAGCATAAGACAAAGATCTTAGTATGCCCTTTATGAATATGATAGAGATCTTTACAGAAGAAATGAATACATTTCTTAAAGAAATCTGTGAAAACCAAAACAATGGAAGAAAACTAATGAAACAATTCAAGTCCTCAAAGTGTAAATAGAATCAATAAAAAACCTAAACTGAGGGAAATCTGGAAATGTAAAATTTAGGAACTAGAATAGGAAATTCAGAAGCAAGTCTCACCATTAAAATACAAGAGATGAAAGACAGAATCTCACTCCTTTAAGATAGAAGAAATAAATTCATCCATCAAAAATATTGTAAATCTAAAAGGACTCCTGTCACAAAACATACTGGAGATCTAGAAAACTGTGAAAAGAAAGATAAAAAACCTCAAGTCGAAGGAACAGAAAATATTTTTAACGAACTCTTAGGAAAAAATCCTCTAACATGAAGCAGGTACAAGAAACATACAGAACTCCAAATAGACTGGATCAGAAAAAAAAAGTCCCCTTAGTACATACTAATCAATACCTTAAATTTATAGAACATCAACAACAGCAAAAGATGGTTAAAAGGTGCTAAGAGAAAAGATCACATAACACATAAAGGTAGACCTATTAGAATAACACCTGACATCTCAATGGAGATGATAAAATCCAGAAGGGCTTTAAGAGATGTTCTACAAACTCTAAGAGACCATAGATGCCCGTCTAAACTACTATACCTATCAAAACTTCTAATCACAATAGATGGAGGAGATAACATATTCCATTATAAAACTAAATTTAAGTAATATATATTTTCAGTTCTAACCCTATTATAGGTATTACTAGGAAGACTCCAATGTAAAGAGATATGCCATATCTAAGAAAACACAAAAAATAATCTCAGACCAACAAAGCAAAAGAAGGAAAATATACACACACACACACACACACACAGAGAGAGAGAGAGAGAGAGAGAGAGAGAGAGAGAGAGAGAGAGAGAGAACAATAGCAAAATAACAGGAATCAATAAATGCTGCTCATTGATCTTGCTCAATTGGTTCCCCAATATAAAAGTATAAAGAATAACATAATGGATGTAAAAACAGGATTTTTCTGCTGCATTCAGTGAACATACCTTAACACCAAGGATAGATACCACCTTTGGGTCAAAAGATGGAAAAAGATTTTCCAGGCAAATGGACTTAAGACTCAAGCTTGTGTAGCCATTTTAATAACTGACAAAATAGACTTTAAGCCAAAACTAAACAAAAGAGATTGTTGTAGGAGGAGCGGGCCACATCCGGCCGACTAGCTAGCTTAACCCCTGAAATAACCACACAGAAATTGTAAAATTGTATTAGTTAAACTACTGCCTGGCCCATTACTTCTAGCCTCTTATTGGCTAACTCTCATATCTTGATTCAACCCATTTTTAATAATCTGTACGTCAACATGAGATTGTGGCTTACTGGGAAAGATTCAGCATGTCTGACCTGGCAGCTCCATAACGGCTCTCTAGCTCTGCTTTCTTCCTCCCAGAATTCAGTTCTCTTTTCCATGCCTACCTAAACTCTTTCCTATCAAAAGGGCAAGGCAGTTTCTTTTTCTTTTTTTTTTTTTTTTTTTTTTTTTTTTTTTTTTTTTGGTTTTTCGAGACAGGGTTTCTCTGTAGCTTTGGAGCCTGTCCTGGAACTAGCTCTTGTAGACCAGGCTGGTCTCAAACTCACAGAGAGCCGCCTGCCTCTGCCTCCCGAGTACTGGGATTAAAGGCGTGCGCCACCGCCGCCTGGCGGCAGTTTCTTTATTCAACCAATGAAAGCAACACAAATACAGAAGGACTTTCTTCTACACCAAGAGATAAGGAATGACACTACATACTCATCAAAAGAAAGATCCACCAACATTGCAATTTATAACATCTATGCACCAAACAAAAGAGCACTCAAGATCATTAAAAAAAAAAATCACGCCTGGCGGTGGTGGCGCACGCCTTTAATCCCAGCACTCGGGAGGCAGAGGCAGGCGGATCTCTGAGTTCGAGGCCAGCCTGGTCTACAAGAGATAGTTCCAGGACAGGCTCTAGAAACCCCAGGAAAACCCTGTCTCAAAAAACAAAAACAAAAACAAAAAAAAAATCACAACAGCTTACATCACCATTGACCCACACACACTGTGAGTAGGAGACCTCATATCCTCATTCTTGCCAATAGACAGGTCATCCAAACAAATCAAAGCAGAGAAATTTCAGATTTAATAGATATTATAAACCAAATGGACCTAACAGATACTTTTAGGAAAAGTCACCCAAAGACAAAAGAATATGCTTTCTTCTCAGCACATTATGGACCTTTCTCCAAGACTAACCACATACTTGGACACAAAGCAAGTTTCAACAAGCACAAGAAAACTGAAGTAACCAGAATGTATCTTATCTAATCACCATGGATTAATGTTAAATACCATCAACAACAAAAACAACAAGAAGTTTACAAACTCATAGAAACTGAAGAACTTCTCTTCTGAATGAAAAATGGGTCAAGACATAACTTAAGAAAACAATGTCTTACGGAACTGAATGAAAATGAATATGCAATATATCCAAACTCATGGAATACAATGAAGATGACTCTAAGATGCAAAGACAAGTTCAAAAGTGCCTTCATTAAAAAAATTTTGCAGAAAACTTACATTAACAATTTAACAGCATGAATAAGTGTTCTAGAACAAAAAGAAGAAACCAAAAGGAGTGCACAACAAGAAATAATCAAACCTGGGGCTGAAATAAAGAAAAAAAAACCAAAAATACAAAAAATAGACTTTGTTCTTTGAGAAAATCAATAACAGTGACAAACCCTGTAGCCAATTAACTAGAGCTGTTGAGGAAGGATCCAAATTAACAGATCCAAAATAAAAAGGAGCTGGGCAGTGGTGGCACATGCCTTTAATCTCAGCACTTGAGAGGCAAAAGCAGGTGGATCCCTGTGAGTTCAAGGCCAGCCTGGTCTACAAGAGCTAGTTCCAGGACAGGCTCCAAAGCTACAGAGAAACCCCATCTTGAAAAACAAAACAGAAAAAATAAACAAAAAAGATAGAAATAAAAGTGGGATATGGGGACATAAAAACAGACAACAAATAAATTTAGAGAATCATAAGGATATTTTAAAGACATATAATCCACTAAATTGGAAAACCTAATGCAAATAGATAATTTTTTATATCAATCACTTATTAACATTAAATTAAAATAAAAAGGCAATATAACATATCTTTAAACCCCAGTAACATAGACATAGTAATTAAAAGTCTACCAACCAAAATAAGCTCACGGTCAGATGGTTTTAGCACAGAATTCTACAAGATTTCCATAGAGTTAACATCAATAGTCTTCAAATTATTTGACAAAAGAAAAATAGAGGGAACATTGTCCAATTTGTTTTACCTTGCTACAGTTTTTTTGATGCCCAAAACATAAACAGACACAGCAAAGAAAGAGAATCACAGACCAATTTACCTTATGAACATAGATACAAAAATTGTCAATAAAATACTTGCAAATCAAATCCAAAAACACACCAAAAAGATCATACACTATGATCAAGCATGCTTTATTCCAGAGATGCAGGGGTGCTTCAACATACGTAAATCAATAAATTTAATCGACCATATAAACTGAAAGATAAAAACCACAAAATAATTTTTTAATTAAATTAAATTTTTTTAAATTAAATGCTGAAAAGTTTTTCTACAAAAACCAACACCCATTCTTGATAAAGGTTCTGCAGACATTAGGGATACTAGGGACATGTCTCAACATAATAAATTCATTTTATAAAAAAAAAACATGGACAACTTCAATTTAAATGTCTAACACCTAATGCCATGATTGGTTTTCAATCAACATAAATTTGATAAATATAAATGAATAAATAAGTGAAGAAAGTGCAGTGATGGAGTGGACTTGTGGACTATTTAGCAATTACAAGAAACACTACTTGGCCCTGAGATGAGTTTTATCATAGCATTTCTGGGCAAACTGGGCAATTGGGCAACTGATGATGCTACAGAGATAAGGAAAAGGAGGATGCTCCAGGGGTTTTGTAGGACGTATTCTCAACTTCACAACTCAAACCACATTTTCCATCTCAGCCATGCATAAAGCCATGGCGACACAGAGTGGCAGCTATCTAGTATTATAGTTGTGAATGTCACTGCCTGCTTTGTTGCAGACACAAGGGCAAGTTTTCCTGGGGGAATTCCTTTTACCTCAACTAACTTGCAAATAAAACATTTGTGTCTTAATATTTATTGATCAGGCTGTCACTGGACTCCTGACAAAATAATATGAGTCATGTAATTTATCTGCTTCATCTTATTTGTAATTATTTGAGATATCTGGCATCTCTGTTAGGATTTCAACCAACCAACCAGCCATTGAATCAGCCTACTTTATCAAAATTCTCCATCTCAATTTTCTAATAAACATTCATGCTTTCACTGTTTACTTAAGGAGAAATTCTTAACCTTCTTTTCACAAGTCTACTGCAGCATAATTTTTGCACCATGAGTTGTTTACTGCTTCCATGAGACAACAAATATAAACTTCTTTAGTTAGCCAAAGAACAGAAAGCAAAGGACAAGACAGAGCACCACTTACATAAGATTTAGAGGTAATACAAATTTGGAGTTCAGATATTTTATTCTAAAAGTAAAACTATTTATTAACATAGAAACACTACTAAAATAACTGTTTTTTACTGAGAGCTACAAATTGGAATCAACTTGGCAAAAGTTTATTGCATAAACTTAAATGTCATTCTTGCAAACCCACAAAAACCAAACAGTTGCTTAATGTGTAATCTGGAAAAGAAAAATCCAGATAATAATCATGCTTAGCACTCAGCTTTGTGTTTTAAAAAGAATTTCAGCATTAGCAGTCATCGGCTCAAATTATCTGCTGCAAACATAGCAATGTTCTCTGTAATCACGTGATAAACATAATCACTAGTGTGCTCTCTCACCCGAAGACATTTCCTGCTTAATCCTGGTAGGTTTTCCCTTCAGATAGTGAGATCAAAATATCCATTTGGAGAACAATCAGAGCCCAGAGCCATTGTCCTTTGCTTCTCAGTCAGCCCGCGCTGTTGGCCACACTCAGAGAGACGGGTTTGGTCGCATGATCCATCAGTCCCATTCCAACTGGAGTTGGTGATCTCCCATTAGTTCTGTCCCACCGTTTCCATGAGTGAACGCACCCCTCTCGTTCCTGACTTTCTCCCTCATGTTCTCGCTCCTTCTGCTCCTCATCGGGACTTTGGGAGCTCAGTCCAGTGCTCCAATGTGGGGCTCAGTCACCTTCCCCATCTGTCGCCAGCTGGAGGTTCCCTCACGGTCCTGACTTTCTTTCTCATGTTCTCTCTCCTTCTGCTCCTCATCAGGACCTTGGGAGCTCAGTCCGGTGCTCCAATGTGGGGCTCTGTCATTTTCTTCATCTATCGTCAGGTGGAGGTTCTATGGTGATATGCAAGAAATTCATCAGTATGGCTATAGGAACTGGCCTTTTCAGGCTCCCTCTCCTCAGCTGCCCAAGGAACTAACTGGGGGCGTCTCCCTGGAAACCTGGGAACCCCTTTAGGGTCAAGTCTCTTGACAACCCTCAGGTAGCTCCTTAAATTAAGATATATGCTTCCCTGCTCTCATATCCACCCTTCCTATATCCCAAGCACCCCATTCCTCCGGGCTCTGATTGTTCTTCATGGACGGGCTCGGTGGGAGCCTTCTCAGCTTGGTCGATCACCTTCCTGGACCTGGGGGGAGTTGGGAGGACCTTGGTCTTAGCATAGAGTGGGGAACCCTGATGGCTCCTTGGCCTTGAGAGGGAGGGAGGGGAGGTATGGGTGGAGGGGAGGGGAGGGAAGGGGGAGAAGGAGGGGAGGGAAGGGGGAGGAGGAGGGAAGGAGATGGAAATTTTTAAATATAAAAAAAAAATAAACCATGAGGAAAAAAAAAACAAATACATATGCAATAGGCTGTAATATAAACTGTATTTTTCAGAGCAACTTTTGGGAATGTCCAAACAAATAAATATACAAACAAAAACCTGAAAAAAAAAAATATCCATTTGGGATGTTACTTTTCCCTTTTCACTTAGAAAGATTTGTTTCATTTTCAATTGTGTGTGTGTGTGTGTGTGTGTGTGTGTGTGTGTGTGTGTGTGTATGTATTTGTGTGTATGTGTGTGTGCGTTGCAAGTACAGGTGACAGGGAAGTCAAAGTTGTCAGATCTTCTCCTGGACTTAAAGTTATTGAAGGTTCTAAGCTTATCCATTTGAGTGCTGGGAAACATCTAGGGTCCTCTGAAAAACTAGAAACCTCCTAACTGCTGAGCCAGGCATCCCTCCAGCCCTTTGCTCATTTTATGGCCTTCTATCACTTGACTTTAAAAGTGCATTATTTTATGTCTTCTCTGGCTGCAGCCAGTCTTAGAGATGACTCACCCTTTTTATAATGGCTCATTTTGAAAGAGCAAACTTACTTAAAAGTCATCCCACTCATTATACCATTCCTCTAGACATTAGAGTTTATAAATATTACAATATTTATAAAATAAATATTACAATTACACACTGTTAATAGAAACTGATGGCCGAAATGACACTCTGCACACTGAAAAGCTCTTCCAGTTTGCATTGTACATCCAGCTAAAAACTGGAGTAGAGAAAGAGAGAGAGAGTACTATGTCAGAAAAGTCAAGTTAAGTAGCAATTCTAAATCTCAGTTTTCAAAAACCATTGTGAGTTGGAAAAACGAGGCTGAAAGTCATGCAGAAAATAAACACATATTTCACAAGACTCCTTTTGACCATGCTGGCGGTCCTATCTTCGATATCTGGCTATGGATGCTTGCATTGAGCACCAGGCTTTAGAAGACCTAAAATTATAAACGTGTTTCCAGAAACACGTGAGGGCATTTACAGTCGGAACTGGTGCTCTTGCTACCAGAGTACAATCTATCATCGCAAACATGAATTCCTGTAATCATTCAGGGAAGAAAAGGAATCTCTGTCCAAATGTCATGAGGGTTGATAGGCTTCAGTGTTATCTACCTTGAAACATAAAAGTATTTACCTTAAGGAAAGGAAATTAATTAACCTGTCAAATGTGTCCTCTCAGACCACACAAATGTGATAGATTCTGGATAAATAAAATATTACTTCCCTGAAGTACCCAATGTCATTTTTTTCTGCTTGTATTAAGGCATCACAATTGCAGGTGCTGGATACACAGGCATTGGAATGTTATTTGTGGTACTTGCATGGGAAGGTGAGAACTAATTTTTAGTATTTAGTAAGCCATTATTACTCTTTTTAAAATTCCCCAATACCAGATAGAAGAAGCTTTTGAATATCTTCTGGTCCCAAACTAATCTTTCTTGTGTTTGTTCCACCCATTTGATCATTGACTACTTGACAGCTGGCCACCATCACCCCCAACAGAAACTTGCCTCTTTCAAACTTTTGTGTACCACATTTGATTATGAGATAGACCCTCCCAATGAGCGGCAAACAGCCCAGTCCTTTAGGCCTCACATCATAACTGCACCCTTTATTTTCTTGTAGCCCATTGGCTCTCCAGGACACTAATTTTTTTCTTGGTCCTCAATTCTTTGACATTTTATACAATTTTCTTACACAGCATTTTTGTCCAGTGTTTAACTGTTTATGGATTTCCCTTCCCTGCTAGCCAGGGGGTTCCTGGGGGACAGATACAGACACTTCTTGATTCACTTTTATGTGCCCAGCAACTGGGGGAGCCCCCCCCCAACACATGTAGCCTCAATAAATGTTTGTGAAATTGAATCAACTCTTGTAGGGGGCATATTGGCTTAAAATTACACCAAGGGAAACATTACTAATACCAGTCTTTCCTGGGGCCTGAATGTTATTAATTTTTATTTTAGAGGAAGTATGGGAAGTGCTTGAGGGTACTAAAGGTAAAAGAAACACACAAGATAATTTATGCCATTTCGTCTCAATAGATATTTTCAATTTTAGAGCTTAATTATACAATACAAGGGTAAACATTTTTTCTTCTTTTTAATTTCACCATTGATGTAGCTCTTGACCAGCAGAGAGAGAATATTTAATACCAAGCATAAGCAGAGAGGTTTAGCTCTCTCTGTAATGTGATTTCTTTACTTTTAAACTATAGGTCAGAATATATATGACTTTATCCAAGATTACAGAGTTATCCAAATTATCTCTCTTGGCCCCCTAAATTTTGAAGACATAGCCTTATTTTTATTTAGGTTGAATGAACTCAGCAGTGTATTTAATGTGAGAATCAGTAAGCTCTCATTTGAAATTAATGAGAAATTATCCCTTTCAGAGAGAGCTTCAATTTCCAGACACTCACTCTTTATTTTTTAATTTTATTTTATTGATTTTATTGAACTGTACATTTTTCTCTGCTCCCTGAACACCCACTCTTTTTCTTGTTGGACACCAATGCAATGAACTGGGATATGTAGGCCCAGGGTATTTGGTTGAATGAGTTTGAGGGCTCTTAGCCAAAATTTGACAGTACAAAATAGAATTGCTTTTCCCATGTAAAGCAGAATGTACCTGTAAGATTGAAGGGTTAGGTAAGTAGAAAAAGTGTGCTTTTTCCTGGTGTATTGGGTATTAGTATTAAATATTTTATGCATACTCTAATGTTATAAATTAACAGTGTTTATCTCATTAAGGCAAAATACATGAATATATAACATACAAAATTAATACAAATAAAACACATGAGATGAGGCTGATGGCTCACAACTGAACTTGACTTTTTATAACAGAAATAAGAATTCATTAATGCATGCCAAATAAAATTAGAACATTGTAGCTAATTGTAAAATGTTTTTCCACCCATTGAAAAGTACTTTAATGAAAAAAAACTATGAGAAAATATTTGCAGCAGTTATAGATTATGATAAATGTACCATACTCTTGCCATTTTGGGTGTTCTATTGCTTGTTATTTTGCTAGTTTGAAAACAAGTTCTCACTATGTAGCCCAGGATGGATTCGAACTTGGAAACCTCATGCCTCTGCAGTGAAGAAATTATAAGGATGTACCAAAAAACCTGGCTGTTTCTTTCATTCTTAAACCATTCTTATTCTTTCAGACAATGTGTTACTCTAGGCTTACCCTCCTCAAAACATATCCCACACTATATCCAGTAAAATTATTAAAATATTTTAATAATTTCTGAAATTTTGGTGCCTTTAAATATTTCAGTTGTAGATTTAATTCAATTATAAGAAATAATACTAAGAAATAACAAAATAGGGCTGGAGAGATGGCTCAGTGGTTAAGAGTTCAATTCCCAGCAACCACATAGTGGCTCACAACCATCTGTAGTGAGGTCTGGTGCCCTCTTCTGGCCTGCAGGCATACATGCAGAAAGAATATTGTATACATAATAAATACAAATAAATTTTTTAAAAAATATAATAACAAAATAATGCTCAATTTCTCCCCACAGTAGCAGCTTTTAAGACTACAGTGTGATACAACAACCAGCATATCAGCCTGGCAAAGCAGGTGAGTATATTTATGCACATGAGTTTCCATGATCTTCCCTACAATAGACAATTTTCACTATCTTTCTGCAATCCTAATCTTATTTCCTTGTCCATAATTTTGTTCTTCAAATTTTATTGCATTTATTTATTTTGTGTGAGAAGAATGTATTGCTTTGAGGGAGTACGTAAGAACCATAGTACAAATAGGGAGGTCACAGGACAACTTGAGGGAGCTGTTTTTTCCTCCTAATTAGTGGGTCTAGGGGATTATACTCAGGTCATGAGGCTTGTTGGTTATTCCCTGATCCAGTTTATTGGCCCAAGAGTTCTACGTAAATTAATTAATCCCCTATGTAAACTTTGAGTGTTGTGTCTTTTTCAGAGTCAACTGGATTCACAGATGATTGGACGAATTAAAAGTATGTTTCTCTTGTTGCCCAAAATGTTTATTTAGTTTATTTTCTAAGTACTTAATAAAATAAATTTGCTTTGTTTGTGCTAATTGGCCATTGTAATTCAGCATCTATAATATTTACATAAAGGTTTCTGCGTGGTTATTTTTATTTCTGTGGCATAAATGCTTAGAAATATAAGTGCTGCATCATATGGTTGATATTCATTTAGTTTTAGAGATGATGCCACACATTTCTAGAATAGCTGAACCATTTTATATTACTATGGCAATGAGTGGTCCAATTTTTCTGCATCTTTCCTGGAATTTTGTGTTATTACTTTTTATTTTATCCATATTAAAATGTTCCATGTTCTCATCATGGTTTTAATCTATATCTTCCTAATGACTGATGATGGTGAACATCTTTCTGTGTGTTCATTCACCATCTGAAAATATTTATTCCATCAAATGTCTCCTTATTTACTTTTCCCCCAATGGTTTCAATGTTTTCTTTTGTTATTGACTACTTAGAGTTTATTACCCATTCTACATGCTAATTATGTTGGTTATGATGGTTGAAATGTTTTTCTCTGTAGCTTATGCTTTCATTTTTAAATAAGATCTTTCACAAACAATATTTAAGACTTTTTTATCATGTCAAACCTATCCTTTTCCTTATATGAAATGTGTTTTCAGTGGGAACTTCAAAAATTTTTCTAAAATATTCTAATGATTTTCTATGATATAATTTTAATAACTTAAAATTATATATAAATATAAAAGTAGCTATATGTTTTGATTCAAATACATGATCTATTTTGATGTTTTGATGCAGTTTTTGAGTAGAGTATAAGTTGAATTTCTCCTCTTCCTCCCCAACCCACATCCTCATCCTATCATCTTCCTCCTCATCCCTCCGCTTCTCTCTTCCTCTAATCTTTTTATGATAGGGTTCCAATTAACATAATTTTTGAAAGGGCAATTTTTCTGCTTTTGAATTTGTACATACAATTAAAAAAACAGGGCCTGAGGCTGTAGCTCAGACTCCCTACACTGCATGAGATCCTGGCATCAGGCCCTAGCACCACAAACAAGGCAGCAAAGGTATAACTAGGCTATGCCTCTGTGGGATTATTTCTGGAATATTTCTTATGTTGGCTTCCATATATTTATTGTTTAGCTAGTTGTATAGCCTTGATCACTCTAATTATGTAGTGAATTTTACTTAAAAAGAAAAGGGCCTAGCCGGGTGGCGGTGGCGCACGCCTTTAATCCCAGCACTCAGGAGGCAGAGGCAGGCGGATCTCTGTGAGTTTGAGACCAGCCTGGTCTACAAGAGCTAGTTCCAGGACAGGCTCCAAAGACACAGAGAAACCCTGTCTCGAAAAAACCAAAAAAAAAAAAAAAAAAAAAAAAAGAAAAAGAAAAGGGCCTTGAGATAAATAGAAGAATAACATGAAATTAGTAGACAAAATTTGGAAAAGATTTGGGCTGAAAAGCATAGAGACTATAAATAATATTTTAAGCAGTAGAGATTGAAGGAAGTGGTAATTGCTGTTGGAGGAATGTACAAAAGATGGGCACCTCTGCATCATGGTTAGCTGGCAGGAATTCTCCCCCAAACACTGCCATGCAACATCTCCCTCATGGGCCATTGTGTGGAAAACCACATCACACACACACACACACACACACACACACATGCAAGCATGCATGCTTCCTATGCCATGGCTAACAACATGTATAAAAAAACCTTTCTGGTCAAACCAGAGTTAATTAAGATGCCAACATTTTTGTCTTCTTTCCTTTCTTAAAAAATAAAATTTGAAATCTTCAATCAAATCACAAAGCAAAGCTTTCAATTACGAATTCAAGGGCAAATGTAAAGTTGAAAACAAAACAAAAAAAGACTTCTGAATGCCAAGAAAAGTAAAAAAAAAAAATGTTAAGCCTTGTAACTGATAATCTAAATTTACACTGGCTGAGCAAGAGTTGGGAATTATCATTAAAAGTGTGATCCCATTTCCCATTTCCTTGTCTCAAGAACAAAATTAATATAATTTTACTTTAGTTATATATTCCCCAACTATCTTTACACTGCTTTCACATCCATTGTTATTGCTACATTGCCTTCACCATAACTTGTCTTTTCTTGTTTTCAATAGTTTTTTGTTGTTGTTATCTATCTATCTATCTATCTATCTATCTATCTATCTATCTATCTATCTATCTATCATCTATCTATCTATCTATCTATCATCTATCTATCTATCTATCTATCTATCTATCATCTATCTATCATCTATCTATCTATCTATCATCTATCTATCTATCTATCTATCATCTATCTATCTATCTATCTATCTATCTATCTATCTATCATCTATCTATCTATCTATCTATCTATCTATCTATCTATCTATCATCTATCTATCTATCTATCTATCTATCTATCTATCATCTATCTATCTATCTATCTATATCTATCTATCTATGTCGTTATCTCTCTATTATCTATTTATCATCTATCTATCTATCATCTATCTATCTATCTATCTATCTATCTATCTATCTATCTATCTATCTATCTATGTCGTTATCTCTCTATTATCTATTTATCATCTATCTATCTATCATCTATCTATCTATCTATCTATCTATGTTGTTATATATTTATCTATCTATCTATCTGTCTGTCTGTCTGTCTATCTAAGTCATTATCTATCTATCCATCTATCTTTTTACGTCACTATCTATGTCATTATCTATCTATCATCTATGCCGCTATCTATCCATCTATTTATCTATGTCGCTATCTATCAATGTCATTATCTATCTATCATCTATCTATTCATCATTCATCTATCTATCTGTCTCTCTTCCTGCTTATTTATTGAAACAGGGTCATTAGTATATCAGAATGACATTGAGCCCATTATGTCACCCAGGCTTACCCTCACAGTCAAGGAAATCCTCTTACTTTGGTCTTCTGTGTGCTGGAATGAAGAACACTATACATCATTAAATTTTCTTACATTTACAAAGAGTAACTTGTGTCAAATCTGTGAAAGAGATCTCAGAAACCTCTCTATATGTTTAATTGTTCAGATTAAAAATTTCCAAGGCTATGACACAAATTCATCTTCAGTAACTGTAGTGATGAGGTGAGCAGGCATGCTTTTCATCCCACCCTGTTCCCACACAGCTAGCTTAGCCCTGGAAATAATAACATGGAAACTGCATTTATTTAAACACTGCCTGGCCCATTAGCTGTAGCCTCTTACTGGCTAACTCTCGCATCTAGCTTTAACCCATATCTAGTAATCTGTGTATCACCATGGGGTCGTGGCTTACTGGGAAGATTCTAACCTATAACCATCTTGGGCCAGAGCTTCGTGGCATCTGCCTGACTCTGCTTCTTTCTTCCAGCATTCTGTTCTGTCTATTCCACCTATCTAAGCTGCTGCCCTATCAAAGGCCAAGGCAGTCTCTTTATTTGACCAATGAAAGTAACACATAGACATTAGACCCACCTACATCATTCAGAAACCCAGCCAGTAGGACTTTCATGCTACAGAATGGTGCCCACATGGATGGCTGCATCCACAGAAAGCCTGAGAAAGCTTGGGAAAGAATGGAGTAAAGCATGTTTTCTTGGTAGCAGTAATTTCTAAAATCTGCTCTTCTGAGTTAAGAAAAATCAGGTTTGATCAAGGAAAACCACCTGAGAAATCTCTGGTAGGAACAGATGGCCCAGATATCAGAGTTCTACATCTAGAATGGATTCAAGATGCTGCCTGAGATAATTAAGCCTCACAGGATACTCCAGTCAGGACTTGATCATAATTCTAAATTTTCTTTAGGTCACCATAAGATTATCAGCACCCCCAACTAGCAGAAAGTAACCTGGAATACTATGCCCACATTCCCAAAAAATGGACTATGGGTATTTTCCTTTGTTTATAAAAAGGGGGGAAGTAGTGTGGGAGAATTGTGTGTATTCTGTCAATCATATATTTTAATAAAACGCTGATTGGCCAAGCAGGAAGTATAGGTGGGTCAACCAGACAAGTAGAGGTGGGGCAATAAGAACAGGAGAATGCTGGAAAGAACTTAACCCATTCCTCTGATTCCAGCCCAGACCATAGAGAAGCAAACTGTAACCTTCCTGGCTGAGAGGTACTAAGCCACATAGCTAACATAGATAAGAATAATGTGTTAATATAAGCTACAAGAGCTAATAAGAAGACTAAGCTAATGGGACAATCAGTTTAATAATTTATGGAGATCTCTGTGTGATTTTCTTTGGGGCTTGCTGGCTGTGGGGTACCAGGCAGGATGGAAACCCAACCAGCAGGACCTTCATGCTACAAATAACAGTGAATATTTTTATCCATAAAGAATCATTCTCTGAATTTCCTCTCTGTCTGTGGTTATGTCCCCCTTTTCATGTCTGATCTTATTAATTTGTGTGTTCTCCCTCTGCCGTTTATTAGTTTGGCTAAGGGTTTGTCAATCTTGTTGATTTTCTCCAAGAACCAGCTTCTTGTTTCATTGATTCTTTGGATTGTTTTCTGTGTTTCTATTTTGTTGATTTCTGCCCTCAGTTTGATTATTTCCAGTCTTCTACTTCTCCTAGGTGAGTCTGCTTTTTTTTCCAGAGCTTTCAGGTGTGCTGTTAAGTCACCAATGAGTGCTTTCTCCGTTTTCTTTAAGTGGGCACTTAGTGCTATGAACTTTCCTCTTAGCACTGCTTTCATTGTGTCCCATAGGTTTGAGTATGTTGTGTCTTTGTTTTCATTAAATTCAAGAAAGACTTTAATTTCTTTCTTTATTTCTTCCTTGACCCAGGTGTGGTTCAGTAGTTGACTGTTCAGTTTCCAAACTGTTGAGTTTGTGGGCTTTCTGGGGGTAACATTGTTGTTGAATTCTAATTTTAATCCATGGTGATCCGATAAGACACAGGTGGTTACTAATATTTTTTTGTAACTGTGGAAGTTTGCTTTGTTACCAAGTATATGGTCAATTTTTGAAAAGGTTCCATGAGCCGCAGAGAAGAAGGTAGAACTAATGGGAGATCACCAACTCCAGTTGGAATGGGACTGATGGATCATGCGACCAAACCTGTCTCTCTGAATGTGGCCAACAGTGGGGGCTGACTGAGAAGCAAAGGACAATGGCACTGGGCTCTGATTTTTCTGCATGGACGGGCTCTGTGGGAGCCTTCTCAGCTTGGTCGATCACCTTCCTGAACCTGGGGGGAGTTGGGAGGACCTTGGTCTTAGCATAGAGTAGGGAACCCTGATGGCTCCTTGGCCTTGAGAGGGAGGGAGGGAGGGGAGGTATGGGTGGAGGGGAGGGGAGGGAAGGGGGAGAAGGAGGGGAGGGAAGAAGGAGAAGGAGGGGAGGGAAGGGGGAGGAGGAGAGGAGGGAAGGGGGAGGAGGAGGGGAGGAGATGGAAGAGAAAAAGAAGAAGAAGAAGAAAAAAGAATCATATATACATATTTATACATATAATATATACATATTTACATGTGTATAATATATTTACATATATTATACACATATATGCATATATGTATATGTATATATATATACATATATATATATATGAGGTGATCTACCATTTCTACATGACTGGATAACTGGTTGATGACAGATTACATATGAGGGATATATTTGTGTGTGTGTCTGTATGTGTGTGTGATTCTATATAGTGTATAATTATATATAATATATTTAATTTTGTATATATAATATATACAGTACATAAGTTGTACTAGTAAATTGTCTTGCAATGTGGAAAATATTTAATTACATTATATTTTTCATTATCCTGGAAAAATTATAAGAGAAAGTTATCCCTAGGTGTATTAATCTTGGAAAGGTGGTTAGAAGTTTGTATATCTGCATTCATACCGTATACTCCAATGGCTGAGTGCACATATAAACATATTGATGTCACTTATAATTAATTGTGACCATGACTTGTACTACTTTTTTATTGATATTTTATTGAATTCTAAATTTTTCTATGTTCCCCTCCCTTACTTTCCCCTCTCCTTTCAACCCTCCCCCAAGGTCCCTATGTTGCCAATTTACTAGGAGATCTTGTCTTTTTCTACTTCACATGTAGATTAGATCTATGTAAATCTCTCTTAATGTCCTCATTGTTGTCTAACATCTCTGGCATTGCAGTTTGTTGGCTGGTTTTCTTTGCTTTATGTTTAAAAACCACCTATGAGTGAGTACATGTGATAATTCTCTTTCTGTATCTGGGTTACCTCATTCAAAATAATGTTTTCTAGCTCTGTCCATTTTCCTGCAAAATTCAAGATGTTATTTTTTTTTTCTGCTGTGTAGTACTACATTGTGTAAATGTACCACATTTTCGTTATCCATTATTTGGTAAAGGGGCATTTAGGTTGTTTCCAGATTCTGGCTATGACGAACAATGCTGCTATGAACATAGTTGAGCATGTGTCCTTGTGGCATGATTGAGCATCCTTTGGATATATACACAAAAGTGGTATTACTGGGTCTTGAGGAAGGTTGTTTCCTAATTTTCTGAGAAATCTCCACATTGACATCTAAAGGGGCTGTACCAGATTGCATTCCCACCAGCAATGCAGAAGTGTTCCCTTTTCCCCACAACCTCTCCAGCATAAGTTGTTATCAGTGTTTTTGCTCTTATAGGTGTAAGATAGAATCTGAGAGATGTTTTAATTTGCATTTCTTTGATGACTACAGATGTTGAACATTTCTTTAAGTATCTTTCAGACATTCTAGATTCCTCTGTTGAGAGTTCTCTGTTTAGGTCTGTACTCCATTTTTATTGGATTATTTGTTCTTTTGATAACCAATTTCTTGAGTTCTTTGTACATTTTGGAGATCAGACCTCAGTCTGATGTGGGGTTAGTGAAGATCTTTTCCCATTCTATAAGACACCAAAAGGAGATCAAGGGGATACAAATCAGAAAAGAAGATGTCAATCTTTGCTGATGATATGATAGTTTACATAAGCTATTCCAAAAATTCTACCAAGTAACTTCTTCGATTCATAAACACTTTCAGTGATGTAACAGGATACAAGATTAACTCAAAAAAATCAGTACCATTCCTGTACACAGATGATAAAGGGTTGGGAAAAAAATCAGAGAATCAACATCCTTCACAATAGCTACAAATAGCATAAAATATCTTGGAGTAACTCTAACCAAACAAGTGGAAAACTTGTATGACAAGAACTTTAAATCTTTGAAAAAAGAAATTGAAGAAGACAGCAGAAAGTGGAAAGATCTCCCATGCTCTTAAGTAGGCAGAATTAACATAGTAAAAATGGCAATCATACCAAAAGCAATCTACAGATTCAATATAATGCCCATTAAAATTGCAGCAAAATTCTTCACACCTCAAAATAATGGTACTCAACTTCATATGGTAAAGAAAAAAAAAAAAAACAGGATAGCCAAAACAATCCTGTACAATAAAAGAATTTCTGGAGTCATCACAATCCCTAATTCCAAACTCTACTACAGAGCTACAGTACTGAAAACATCCTGGTATTGGCATAAAAACAGACAGGAGGACCAAGGGAACTGAATAGAAAACTGGATGTTAATCCACACACCTTTGAACACCTGATGTTTGACAAAGAAGCAAAAAATATCAAAGGAAAAAAGAAAGTATATTTAACAAATGGTGCCGACATAACTGGATATCAACATGTAGAAGATGAAAATAGACCCATATCTATCACCATGTGCAAATTTCAAGTCCATATGGATCAAAGACCTCAACATAAAGCCAGCCACACTGAACCTTATAAAAGATAAAGTGGGGAATACACTTGAATGCATTGGCACAGGAGACTACTTCCTAAATATAACCCCAGCAGCACAGACACTGAGAGAAACAATTAATAAATTTGACCTCCTGAAACTGAGAAGCTTCGGTAAAGCAAAGGACACAGTCAACAAGACAAAATTACTTGTATTTCTTTAATACAGCATGCATCTTCTTCCTGAATTCTTTTCTAAATAGTGTTGTTAAGTGCTGGGAGACAAGGGAGAAAAATATCAATATAATATTATAAGGCCAAGATAAAGTAGCAATTGAGTATTCTGGATAACATTAGGACCATTAAAAGAGCTAAAATCAAAGTAGAATGTAGAGATATATGTTAAGAAGTTCATATGGTAGGTACTGAAGCTGAGGATGTGGGTATGTCTCAGATTTTATAATGTTTTATAGGATATGATAAAGATTTTAGTCATTGTTCAGAGGACAAGAGTAATAGATCAGCTTTAAAGATGTACAATTTCATTAATTAATAAGCTGTTGATAACCTGGGCATTTCCAAATCATTCATCAAATGATCAAATACTCATATTTTTTATCACATGTTTACAGGAATAGAAGTAGAGATAGTCAGATGGTAGAGAAAGAGAGAGACAGAAAGAGAGATAGATAGGTAGGTAGACAAATATATAGAATATAGATAGATGCATGATAGATGATATGTCAATAATATATAGAAAGATGATGGATGATAAACTTCAAAATAGATTGGCAGCCAACTATAATATTTCATTATTGTTTTATTATATGTTATTTTTGAGCTATTGTTTATCATTTTAAGTTACAAAGATGTCTTAATTGCACATTATGAGTGATTTACATTTTGTAATAGTATGTGTTTATGAACACCCACTAGGATAAACATAGAAGTGACATTAAGATAATTAGTTCATTTTGTTTATTTCTCATGTTCTTGAATTCTATTCATTGCTTTTGGGCTAATGGGAAGGGGATTTTTATGTTACTCTGTGACATTGTCTGATGGACCAAATGAAATTTTATTGAAATAATCTTGGGAAGAAGCTAAGTTGAGCCAGGTATGGTGGCACATGCCTTTAAACCTAGCACTTGGGGGTCAGAGCAGGTGGATCTCTGAGTTTGAGTCCAACCTGGTCTACAAAGTCAATACCAGGACAACCAGGGATACACAGAGAACCCCTGTCTCAAAAACCCAATGTGTTAAAAAAAAGATAATTTAAAAACCCTAAGTGTTTTGGTCATCACTATACTACACTTAATATCCCCTGTTTCGTGCTTGTGACATCCGTGAATCCTCAAGAACATAATAATAAATCAGTGTATGATCTAAATTATAATATTCTGAAACAGTATTAGTGGAGCTGGAAAGATTGTTCAGTGGTTAAGAGCACTGGCTGCTCTTGTGGAGGACTTGTGATCAGTTTCTAGCATCCACATTGCAGCTAACAACTACTTCTAATGATTCCATTACCCTTCTCCGACCTCTGTGACTACTGCAAATATGTAGTCTCAATTGAGGTATGCATATACACAGGCAAAAGACTCATATACATAAAGTAAATAAATCTTAAAGTATTTTTAATTTAAATGATTTTAGACTCATTTGTGCCACTGATAAGCACTCTTCAGTGGCCTAGCATGGTCTCTGCACTGTTGTAAAGCGGTGTAAGTATCAGCCCTACTTCAGCTATATGCAGGCAGAGATTTCATAAATGACTAGTGACATTTTGAAAGATAATAATCAAGTAACCATCACATCAAATATAGCTATTCAAACTGCAAAAAAGAAAAATAACCCAGAATTTGACTCCACATAGGTCAGAGTCTCTAAAGGAATGTCCTTTAAACCACTTTGTTGCCCATTTCTCTACATCCAGTGACATTAATGCTTTTTATAACATGCTCTTTCATCCTTACTTATATTTGAGTGGGACTAGAATCAGCATAAAGAAATAACAGAGGGGGAAAGTATCTCATTTCTTCTCTTTCCCTTGTGTAACACAAAGCTACTATTTAGTCCTTTATCCAGCCTGTGAAATTATGGATCTTAGACATCAAAGGTTGAAATGGAATGGATGAGAGATAAATTTGGTAGCTTCCCTGACTAGATAGGAGATCTCATAATTTTTTGGCTTTGTGAAAAAGGCTTAGAAGTGTAGAGTAACCATGCCCATAATTTCTGTTCATACCTTTTTATTTTTTAAGGAGAGTTTACTCCACTATTTTAAGATAGATATGTCTTTCTCACTGTGATCACCAAAAGGTCTACATAGCCTAAGCAATTCCCAGAAAAAGTGAAAAAATTCAAAAGGAGAGAAGTCAGGGATGTGTAGAGAAAGCACACTTCAGGCTGCAGTCTTGGAACTTACAATATTCAGCAATATTTGGGTAGGAGTTCCATGCTATAGCTAAATATGCATTTCCTGACATACATGTGATGGTCTGTCTTCCATTGCAGTACTTTGCACACAAAATAATTAAGGTCCACACATTCAAGCAAACCTAAACCCTGAAAACATTTTGTGAGAACTTAAAATTCCCCAAGAATCAGTGGTAAAGTTCATAGAACTAAATGCCTACATAAAGAATCTGAGAAATCCCACACTAGCGAATTAAAAGAACACCAGAAGGCTCTAGAACAAAAAGAAACAAACTCTCCTAAGAGGAATAGATTCCATGAAATAATCAAATTGAGGGCTGATATCAATAAAACAGAAACAAAGAGAACAATGCAAAGAATCAATGATCAAGTCTAGAACTGACATTCAAATTTGCTTAGGGATGTGCCTTGAGTGATAACAGTGCCTCTGTGGAATTCTGTGCAAGCAGCTCAGAAGGAAAAATTTAAAATCCGCAATGAAACTCTGTGATTATGGGGGAAATCATGACATGAAATTTGAGAAATCACAAGCCAGAGTGGCATTCATAATCCTTAGGGTCACAACTTTGCCACGTGCTCCCCCTGGTTCTGACAAGGGCAGATGCTGAATGGCTCAGGTTGTGGGAATTTGGGATCTTCTTAAGGAAACATATCTGGAGCTTAAGTTCTGGCTGTGGCTGGCCTCTTCATTTGTTCTCTACAATGAAACCTTTAGAGATTAAACAATCTAAAACCTTCCTTATTCACTTGACCTGGTTAAAAAAAATTCTAAAATTTCCTCATTCACTTGAGAGGTACTGAGATGAGATGACAAAACAATTAGATCTAGTCCTACACAGTTAATTAATTTTCCTATCTTATTCTTATAGTCCCTCTAACTAGCTACCATTGTCCTTCTTCCATGTCATAGGTTCAGAGCAGCTTCCTCAGAGCAAGACACTCCCCTTTCTTTAACAGTGATCTCACGGGGTAGAGCAGCAGCAGTATTTCTATAAAGCCTCAGGACATTCCTTCACTGTACTGTATTTGTGAAGCAAGTCTGTTGGAGGGAGTTGCTTGTTTGGTTCTCAGCTGGCAAGCTAGCTTAGACCCAAAATAATCACACAGAAACTGTATTAATTAAATCACTTCTTGGCCCACTAGCTCTAGCTTTTTATCAGCTTACTTTTACATCTTAACCCATCTCCATTACTCTCTATATCACTATGAAGTCATGGCCTACCAGCAAAGTTTCAGCACATCTATCTCCAGTGGTGAATCCATGGTGTCTCTCTGACGCTGCTCTCTTTCTCTCAGCATACAGCCTAGCTTTCCCTACCTAGTTCTGTTTTTCACTGCTTATTGCCTTGCTTCTTCTAGATTGCATAGCTTTATTTCTTATCCAGTTCTTCCACCTGCCCAGGGATGGTGCTCTTTCCAGTGGTCTGGGATGGCCACATCAATTAGTACTTGAAAAAATGGCCACAGAAATGCCCATAGGCCATCTGACAAAGGAAATTCCTGAACTGAAATTTTTTTCTTCTCAGGCATTATAAATTATAATTCAATAATAGTTGTGAAACCCCCATTTCTTTGATCCTAACAAACCATGTAAGATGTATGACTATCACATGCATTAAGAACTTTCCAAAATAACTATCGGCAGATAAACTTAAGAAAATCATTATAATATGTGTCAAAACTTACTTTTAACTTGGTATTTCTTATGAGCTTGTCCTTTTACTTTACCAAAAGTAGCATGGCAGATAATTACCAAAATGATAAATCTTAAATTAATTTCACAATCTTGACTTTGACAAAGTATGAATAGGTAAGTGGCAATGAGGTATCATCCCTAAATTAAACAGCAATAATGAATCACATACTTTTATACCCAAGGCTTAGGTAGCAAGAAAGAGGGAGCTGAAAGATTAGAAGACCATAGGATGAGGAGAACTGTTGCAAACTCACATCTTTTCAACATCACATGGATATTGTACCAGTGAACTCACAACAGCTATGGCTACCTGTACAAATCCTGCACAGGGCCATACCAGTCAACTTCCCCACAGAGAAGGAACAGGGGCCACAAAGACTCACCCATATTGAGAACTTATAGCCAGTTGATATGCAAGTGTAAAACAATAATTACGGAAGAAGAGGGCTGTAGTTTGAGAAGAGAGTGTAAGGTTGACCTGGAAGAGATGGAAGGCAAGGAAAATGTGGATATGATCAAAATAAATACCTAGGATTCATATATAAATTTCTCAGAAAATTTTGATATAGAATGTGTTTTTCTAGACTATCAAGGAATGCCTCTTATAGGTTACATTTTATATTTTATTCTTGTCTAAGAATATTATCTAAAATGTCTATTTAATTATAGGTCAAATTGTACCTGTAGCAGTGCAATTCTGAGTTACCATTTCTGAGACTAAATGTTATAACACTGTAAAAAATAAGTAGAAATATCTCATTTTTAGACAAAACTCTGAGATCTATTAATCTTCATTGTTACTATGTTGCATATTTTGAGGGTCTCTGGTTTATCAAAATCTACATGGCTATTAGCTTCACAAAATGTTTCCCTTAAAATTCCTCTGCATGAGACTTGAAAACTGAAATGGAGGCAAGGAAGAAAACAGAAACCGAGGGCCAGCTGGATAGGAAAAATCTATGTAAATGAATAGAGACTACAGAAACAAACATAACCAACAGAATACAAGAGATAGAAGAAAGAATCTCAGATTCTGAAGATACCATAGAGAAAATAAATGCACTGATCAAAGAAAACAGCAAATCCAACAAATTCTCATCACAAAACATTCAGGAAATCTGGGACACAATAAAAAGACCAAACCTAAGAATAATAGGTGTAGAAGAAGAAGAATTACAGCTCAGTGGTCCAGAAAATATATTTAATAAAATTATAGAATAAAACTTCCCAAACCTAAAGAAAGATATTCCTATTAAGGTTCAAGAAGCTTACAGAACACCAAATAGACTGGATCAAAAAAAAAAATCTTCCCCTCGCCATATTATAATCAAAACACAAAACATACAGAATAAAGAAAGAATATTAAGAGCTGCAAAGGAAAAAGGTCAAGTAACATGTAAAGGTAAACCTATCAAAATAACACCTGACTTCTCTATGGAAACCATGAAAGCCAGAAGGTCCTGGATAGATGTTTTACAGAAACTAAGAGACCATGGATGCAAGCCCAGATTACTATACCCAGCCAAGCTTTCATTCACTATAAATGGAGAAAACAAAATATTTCAAGATAAAAACAAATTTAAACAATACCTAGCCACAAATCCAGCCTTACAGAAAGTAATAGAAGGAAATTCACAAACAAAGGAGTCCAGCATTGCCCACAATAACTCAGACATCTAGCGACCCTTCACCAGCACATCTCAATGAAAGGAAACACACAATCTCTACTACCAAATAAAAAATGACAACCGGAGTTAACATCCACTGGTCATTAGTATCACTTAATATCAATGGACTCAATTCACCTATAAAAAGGCACAGGCTAAGAGACTGGATACGAAAACAGGATCCAACATTCTGCTGTTTACAAGAAACACACCTCAACCACAAAGACAGACATCTTCTCAGAGTAAAGGGTTGGGAAAAGGTTTATCAAGCAAATGGACCTAAGAAACAAGCCGGTGTGGCCATACTAATTTCTAACAAAGTTGACTTCAAACTAAAATCAATCAGAAGAGATGGAAAGGGACACTTTATACTCATTACAGGAAAAAATCTATCAGAATGAAGTCTCAATCCTGAATATCTATGCCCCTAATACAAAAGCACCCACTTATGTAAAAGAAACATTACTAAAACTCAAGGCAGCAATCAAACCAAACACAATGATAGTGGGAGACTTCAACACTCCTCTCTCACCAACGGACAGGTCAATCCGACAGAAACCTAACAGAGAATTAAGAGACTTAATAGAGGTAATGAACCAAATGGACTTAACAGACATCTATAGAACATTCCACCCAAATAGGAAAGAATATACCTTCTTCTCTGCGGCTCATGGAACCTTTTCAAAAATTGACCACATACTCGGTAACAAAGCAAACTTCCACAGTTACAAAAACATATTAGTAACCACTTGCATCTTATCAGATCACCATGGATTAAAATTAGAATTCAACAACAATGCTACCTCCAGAAAGCCTACAAACTCATGGAAACTGAACAGTCAACTACTGAACCACACCTGGGTCAAGGAAGAAATAAAGAAATTAAAGTCTTCTTTGAATTTAATGAAAATAAAGACACAACATACTCAAACCTATGGGACACTATGAAAGCAGTGCTAAGAGGAAAATTCATAGCACTAAGTGCCCACTTTAAAAAAAAAACGGAGAAAGCACACATTGGAGACTTAACAGCACACCTGAATGTTCTAGAAAAGAAAGAAGCAGACTCACCTAGGAGGAGGAGAAGACTGGAAATTATCAAACTGAGGGCTGAAATCAACAAAATAGAAACACAGAAAACAATCCAAAGAATCAATGAAACAAAAAGCTGGTTCATGGAGAAAATCAACAAGATTGACAAAAACCTAGCCAAACTAATCAAACGGCAGAGAGAGAACACACAAATTAATAAGATCAAAAATGAAAAGGGGGACATAACCACAGACACAGAGGAAATTCAGAGAATCATTAGATCTTACTACAAAAGCCTGTATGCCACAAAATTGGAAAATATAAAAGAAATGGACACTTTTTTAGATAAGTACCATATTCCAAAGTTAAACCAGGACCAGGTGAACAATCTAAATAGTCCTGTTAATCGCGAAGAATTAGAAAATGTTATCAGAAACCTCCCTACCAAGGAAAGCCCAGGACCAGATGGTTTCAATACAGAATTCTACCAGAACTTCCAAGAAGACCTAATACCTATACTCCTTAAGGTATTTCATAATATAGAAACAGAACAGTCATTGCCAAATTCCTTTTATGAAGCTACAATTACCCTGATAGCTAAACCACACAAAGACTCAACCAAGAAAGAGAATTGCAGGCCAATCTCACTCATGAACATCGATGCAAAAATTCTCTATAAAATGCTGGCAAACAGAATCCAAGAACACATTAGAAAAATTATCCACTATGATCAAGTAGGCTTCATCCCAGAGATGCAGGGTTCAACATACGAAAATCTATCAATGTAATCCATCATATAAATAAACTGAAAGATAAAAAAAATATGATCATCTCATTAGATGCAGAAAAAGCATTTGACAAAATTCAACACCACTTTATGATAAAGGTCTTGGAGAGATTAGGGATACAAGGGTCATTCCTAAATATAATAAAGGCTATTTACAGCAAGCTGACAGCTAACATCAAATTAAATGGAGAGAAACTCAAGGCCATCCCACTAAATTCAGGAACACGACAAGGCTGTCCACTCTCTCCTTATCTCTTCAATACAGTGCTTGAAGTTCTAGCAAAAGTAATAAGACAACACAAGGGGATCAAGGGGATTCGAATTGGAAAGGAAGAAGTTAAACTTTCGTTATTTGCGGATGATATGATAGTGTACATAAGCAACCCAAAAAACTCCACCAAAGAACTCCCACAGCTGATAAACTCCTTTAGTATCATGGTAGGATACTAAATGGAAGGATCTCCCTTGCTCTTGGATTGGGAGGATCAACATAGTAAAAATGGCAATACTACCAAAGGCAATCTATAGATTTAATGCAATCCCCTTAAAGATCCCATCAAAATTCTTCACAGATCTTGAGAGGACAATAATCAACTTTATATGTGTTGTATATATACATATTAGAGTACTACTCGGCGGTAAAAAACAATGACATCTTGAATTTGGCATGCAAATGGATGGAAATAGAAAATACCATCCTGAGTGAGGTAACCCAGGCCCAAAAAGATGAACATGGGATGTACTCACTCATAATTGGTTTCTAGCCATAAATAAAGGACATCGAGCCTATAATTCGTAAAAAATCCTAGAGAAGCTAAATGAGGTGAATCCAAAGAAAAACATATAGTTATCCTCCTGGATATTGGAAGTAGACAAGATTGCCGGACAAAAAATGGGAACTTGGGGGTGGGGTGGGATTGGGGATGGGGGGATGGGGAGAGAAAAGTGTGAATTGGAGGATTGGAAGAGCTTGGGGGAATAAGATGGTTGGGATACAGGAAGGGTAGATATGGGAACAAGGAATTATATATCTTAATTAAGGGAGCCATTCTAGGGTTGGCAGAGACTTGACTCTAGAGGGGTTCCCAGGTGTCCAGGAAGATGCCCCCAGCTAGGTCCTTGGGCAGCTGAGGAGAGGGTGCCAGAAATGTCCAGGTCCTATTGCCATACTCATGAATGTCTTGCATACCACCATAGAACCTTCACCTGGCGTTGGATGGAGAAAATGACAGAGCCGCACATAGGAACACCTGACTGAGCTCCCAAGGTCCTGATGATGAGCAAAAGGAGGGAGATCATGAGCAAGGAAGTCAGAACCGTGAGGGGTGCGTTTACCCATTGAGATGGTGGGACAGATCTAACGGGAGACCACCAAGTCCAGTTGGAATGGGACTGATGGAACAAGGGACCAAACCGGACTCTCTGAATGTGGCTGACGGTGGAGGAGGACTGAGAAACCAAGGACAAAGGCGATGAGCTTGAACTCTACAGCATGGACGGGCTCACTGTGAGCCTTGTCAGTTTGGTTACTCACCTTCCTGCACTTAGGGGGAGTTGGGAGGACCTTGGACTTAACAGAGTGAAGGGAACCCTGATGGCTCTTTGGCTTGGAGAGGGAGGGAGTGGAGGTATGGGTGGAAGGGAGGGGAGGGAAGGGGGAGGAGGAGGGGAGGAGATGGAAATTTTTAATAAAAAAAATGAGAAAAAAAAGAATCATCGATTGCCTCTAAAGACTGGGAATTCTCTAAGGCTGTGAAGCGGCAACAGTGTCTGGGATCCACCTCATGGTGCTGTCTCTTGGGAACTTGCCCAGCTCTTTGGAAGAGGCTCTCGAGAAGAGCACCACTGGTGTCTCTCACCAGCAGCATGTAATAAAGTGACAGCAGATGTTACCCAACCCCTACCCGCTCTGTAAGCAACCTTCATCCCAAGTTGGCCTGGAACATCATATCTCAAACTCCAACTTTATCGTTAAGATATTTCCAGCATTCTGATGACTACTAGAACATTTTTTTTCTGTGAGAAAAGTGTAAATAAAATGGCTCATATGTTTTTTAAAAAAAATTCCTCTGCATGATGCATAGTTCAGGTGCATTTAATATTGTATTATTTGTACAAAAGTTATAAAATAATAACTTGCAACTCCCTTAAGGTTCTTTTTTTCTTACTATTTTAGTTTTGTAATCACATTCAGTTTAATGTGTTTCAAAGTGATTATTTCATTTTAAAAATTTGATATTCAGAGAAACACCTCCAAAGAGGCCATGAGAGCCACTACTTGCTATCATTTTTATAGAGAAGATTTGGCATTCAGAACCATGATTTCCCCCATTATCAGTCAGTCAGTGTCATAGTGACCATGATTGTCTGCTTTCAGAGTTGTCCTGTTTGTTTGTATTTCAACACATTTTATCATAAGTTAAAATTTAAAATATCTGAGGTTCCTCTATTGTCAATATTTTTTAAATTAATTCACTATACTTCTAGATTCTTTACAAGTGTTTCTTCTCATTCAGGGACTGCTTAATTCTACATGGGAGTTCTTGTGAAATACAGGAGTTAGTTCTTTATTTTTATTAGAATATTTGTGCACATCAACTATGTGAGTCTTTTCTTATTTTAATATATACTTTTAGTATATTTTATTTTTAGAACCTTAACACCTGTTTCCAGTAATTGAATCATTAAATACAACTTTTGAAATGGCACCCAATATAGAAGAACTTTCAGTACTTTTGAGACTGAAAAGGTTTTGTATAACTATCTCCAGTAAAATCAATGTTTTCTAATTTCATTTTTAATTACTAAGTTTCCCATTTATATCAGTTTCTTGCCTGAAGATGATACTATGTTCTTTCGAGTTACATTGTTTTAAAATAGCTCCTTCCATATTAAATATTACTTGTGTGTCATCTTTAGAGATAATACATTTTATAATTTCATGCATGTTTACAGTGTAGTTAGATCACATTCACCCTTATCACCAGTTCCAACTCCAAATTCCTTGCTATTCCCCTCACAACTTCATATCTCTTTCTTTAAAAAAAAAGTATAACCTATTGTGTTCTATTAGTTTTGCTCTTAGATTTGTGAATATAGGGCCCTACACTGAAGCTTGGTAGTCTTCCAGGGCTACAGTACCTAAGGAAATAGAGGAGAGGGGGCCTGAATTGGCCTTGCCCTCTAGTCAGATCAATATTTTAAATGTCACCATAGAACTTTCACTCAGCAACTGATAGAAACAGAGGCAAAGACCCTCAGCAGGGCACTGAGCTGACCTCCCAAAGCCCAGCTGAAGACTGGGAGGAGTGAGAATATGAGCAAAGGAGTCAAGACCATGATGGGCTCACCCACTGAAACAGTTTACCTGAGCTAATGGGAGCTCATCATCTCTAAGTGGACACAGAAAGAACCAATGTGGGTCCAAACTGTGTGACAGTTGTATGGCTGGAGCAAACTGCTGGACCACTGGCATTGACACCAGGATTTATCCCTACTGCTTGTCTGGGTTTGTGGGAACCCATTCCGTTTGGATGGATACTTTGCTCAGCCTAGATTTAGTAGGGAGGGACTTGGACCTTTCCCAAAGCAATGTACCTTGCCCTCTCTGAGGTATGTGGAGTGAGGGGAAATGTGGAGGGAATGGGAGCAGGAACTGGGATTGGTATGTAAAATGAAAAAAATATAGTTTGTTTTCTTTTTGAAAAAATAGAATTAAAAAGAATGATTGCTCAAGATCCCTTTTTAAAAGTCCATCTCAAGCCGGGCGGTGGTGGCGCACGCCTTTAATCCCAGCACTCGGGAGGCAGAGGCAGGCGGATCTCTGTGAGTTCGAGACCAGCCTGGTCTACAAGCGCTAGTTCCAGGACAGGCTCTAAAGCCACAGAGAAACCCTGTCTCGAAAAACCAAAAAAAAAAAAAAAAAAAAAAAAAAAAGTCCATCTCAATGACCACCATGACACAGTAGCCCTACATGTGCAGTAATGGCACACACATCTTGGCAGTAACCAAATGCTATCTAATTGTACTGAAGACCTGCTCAATAAGAGGGAAACTATACCTAGTACTGGAAACCTAGCTACTTACTCAATATTACTGATATCACGGTTATTGGAGAAGAATAACAACCACTAATTTATTAGACCAGCACAATTCCTAACAAAAAATCCATAAAAATACACAAATACACAGGTAAATATAGCCCTGACCCCTCAGCAAAGAAATTTCTATTGTATCAGACAGAGACCATTATAGAAAACCACAACAAATCAAAATGCAGATTATGAAATCTGGTATCAACAAATATATCCACAAAACACTTACATAGTTAGGGACAAGAGAACATTGTTGAAGTGGGAACAGAAAGATTGTGAGAATCTTAGGAACAGAAAGTTGGCTTTGACATTGTATCTCCTAGTAATATCAGCTACACCCATAGTGTATCATCAGCATAACTGCTGAGATGGAAACTGAACAAGAAAGACATCAAAGAAAACACCAAGTAATACGGAGAAAAAACCATCAGGCCTTAAGGCTACACAAGGAACTATAGACAACTGAGCAAATCCAGGAATTGGAGGGATGGCTTTCTAAAGGGAAGAGCACACCAACTGATTGGCCAACACCAAACAGTCAACCTAAAAGTGCACATACAGGTAATATCATCCAGACTTAACAGGTTATACTTAAGAATATATATACATATAGATATACATATATACATACAATATCAATTTTTTAAAAGAGGCTGTGGATTTGAAAGAAAGATGGAAAAAGCATATGGGAGGGTTTTCAGGAATGGTATAGGAGTGCGAAATGTTTTAATTAAATTATGATCCCAAAACTAAAACAAAGAATAATCCATTTCATAAGTATTAAGTATTAAATATTCCTTTTTATACTCAGAATGGTTCCATAGTTTCTCATCTATGGTACTTCAACCTTCCAACTTTCCAACACAATCTATTTCACAAAAGAGGGACATATATTAGAGCAATGCAGTTTGAGTCCAGAACCATATTACTGAATTATGTACTTAGCTCACCCTCTCTTAGGCCTGAAGCAATGTGTAGCAGCTGGTGTTGTTTGTTTATTGTTTGAGACATGGTTTCACTATGGAATCTCTCACAGAGATCTGCTTGTCTTTGATTTCCTGTTTTAAAGAATGTGCCACCACACCCAGCCTTAATATAGAACTTTGAATAGTGATAAATCATCACAATTCAAAAAGCCAACAATTTTTCTCTGTTATTCTTCATACATCTAAGAGAATGGACATGTGCAGAAATATGATTACCACTGATTTGAACTGGGAATTCAGGTAACTCCTGGTCTGTGGTTCTAGTACTTTCTTCCACTTAATTCTGCTTTATCTTTCTGGTGCTTTATTTACTGGGAATAGGGTGCCAAAGAGTCAGAGTTTCTGTATTGTACAGAATAATCTGTACACTAGGAGCTTGCTAAGCGCTTTGCTCTCAGTTGCAGCAGCATTGAGAAGGAACACACTTAAGATATTAGCTAGAGGCTCCAGATGGAGTCCTCCCAAAAGGGTTCACATTCAACCCTCCCTTCAACTTTTCAGCTTTTCTTCTTCTCTATAACAGCTTTCATTGTGAGTCCTTCCTTCCATACTGCAACCAAACTATCTCTTAACGTGTCCATATAGTATTTTGTCCATGCCAGGAATGCTGAGGTGCAAATATCATCAAATGAATATGGCCAAGTTTTGAGGATTGTAGTGTTTTCTGGATTCTCTTTGTGGTCTCTTTATGTAGAAAACACATTTTCCACTTGGGTGACAGATAGACATCCTTTTCTAACTAGTCTTCTGTGCTTTCATCACAGAACATTATGTTAAAATACATCATTTAGCCATCAACTTGACTGTGGTTACTTCACATATTTCCACACATGGGCCTTCAGATTCTTTTTCCACTTCTTCCATGTGGATGACTGAGATTAATCTCTAGTGAGCTAATATACATAGCTAGCACTTATGCACTTTAACATTACAAGAGAGAAATCTTTCTCTGAGTTACTTTTGGAGATAGGGTTGCTTTTTCTCCATGTCATTAGTATAGGGCTTTGTACTTTTAAAAAGATTACAAATGCATTATGCTATTTGATCCTCACAAAAATCCTCTGAGATAGGTTGGACATTTTAAAGACAAAGAAATTGGCTCAAAGAGATTTTCTAACAAAGCTGGATAGTGAGTTGGAAATTGGCCTGCCTTATGCTAACTCTGCACACTTTCTACTACACTGAGAGCCAGTTGGAAGTGCTGAGTGCAAATTTTTCTAAAGTATTCAGTACATCATTTCAAAAATAAAAAAGTATTTGTCCTTATTTGAAGACATTCATTTCACTTTACCTATGCGTGAGACCTTGAAAACATTAGTAGGATAAAGCTCGCTGTTGGAAGGGGAAAGCTTCCCTATCTTCCACACACAGGATGACATCACATGAAGATTATAGCTCGATGTCTTGCTATGTCAGATTCTAATTATAATAAGGATATCCTTGAATGTATTTTAATATTTTCAATAAATTTAGAAGCATCTATATTACCTGGATATAACATCATAATTTTTATGTTCTTGCTATTATCAGATAATTGTGGCCTATTAGTCATTCACAGCATAAAATATCCTACTGGTGATTAATCATATCAATTTTGTACTGAAGCCTAAGAATTTCTAGCCATTTAATGGAAATTTCTTAAAAACTATTTGCTATCTTTATTTAAACTCCACTAGTGATATGGAAGATGCCTAGCATTTTATTTAGTAATTGACATTTTAAACAACATGCCACTTTCTTTTCATTTACACTTCTTTAGATTTAGTGCTTTTAGTTTACATTTTGGGAAGTCTTCAGACTGATTTTTACATAGCTTTCAGTGTTCCTTTACCTTTTGTATTCTTTTGGAGCTAAGAAAACTCTTCATATGGTTCTGAATCCTGACTGGTCACAAGGTTCTTCAGTGCTTTCCTCATGCATACATAATACGTTTTCAGGTGCTCACAGGATGAAATAACATTATCTAAACCCCAGGTGTCGAGGAGAATGAGATCTCACTAAGAAAGGGCTATAACAGTTTGATATGACAAGAAAAAACTTTATAAGATAAAAGTTACTTCAGTTCTACATCTCTTTTTAAATGTAATTGTAGGAAAGCGCTTTATTTCTGGCTAAATCGCTTGGGAAAAACAAAAATTATCTAATTTAACAGGTAATGCTATCCCACTTGCACTGAAAAAAATATAAGACCCACTATATTTCAAATTTTTTTTCTGGAACTTATTATTAAAATTAACAATGTGCAGATTTGTTTTTTTTTTTAATGTGGAAGCATTCATCCAAATTATAGCATTCTACTGTATAAAAACATGTTGTTAATTTTTCTTACTATAAACTTGGGGCTTGTTTTCAGTTATTTGCTATTAACTCCAATAGTATGGGTATTTTTGCACATGTTTCCTGATAGAGGATTACCAAATGTTTTTCCAAGAGTAAATTTGTCATGGGATTATTTCTTTGTAGCCTATTATTTTGGGGAAATCCATAAGACAAATATAAAATAACCATATTCCCATTCATACGGTGTAGTGCTAGAAATTATTTGGGGAACAAAATCCAAAACACCAATGATAACCTTTGCTGGAGAGGTTGTGGGGTAAGGGGTACACTCATCCATTGCTGGTGGGAATGCACACTTGTGCAACCACTTTGGAAAGCAGTGTGGTGGTTTCTCAGGAAATTCTGGATCAACCTACCCCAGGACCCAGCAATCCCACTATTGGGAATCTACCCAAGAGATGCCCAATCATACTACAAAAGCATTTGTTCAACTATGTTCATAGCAGCATTATTTGTAATAGCCAGATCCTGGAAACAACCTAGATACCCTTCAGTGGAAGAATGGATGAAGAAACTGTGGAATATATACATGTTAGAGTACTACTCAGTGGTAAAAAACAATGACATCTTGAATTTTGCATGCAAATGGATGGAAATAGAAAACACTATTCTGAGTGAGGTAACCCAGACCCAAAAAGCTGAACATGGGATGTACTCACTCATAATCGGTTTCTAGCCATAATTAAAGGACATCGAGCCTGTAATTCGGGATCCTTGAGAAGATAATAAGAAGGTGAACCCCCCCACCACCAAAAATATATAGTAATCCTCCTGGATATTGGAAGTAGACACGATCACCAGGCAAAAATTGGGAACTTGAGGGTGGGGTGAGACGGGGCCAAGGGTAGATGGGGAGAGAAAAGCGTGAAGGGGAGAATGGGGGGAGCTCGGAGGAATGGGATGCTTGGGATACAGGAAGGGTGGATATGGGAGCAAGAAAGCATATATCTTAATTTAGGGAGCTATCTGAGGGTTGTCAAGAGACTTGACCCTAGAGGGGTTGCCAGGTTTCCAGGGAGACGCCCCCAGCTAGTTCCTTGGACAGCTGAGGAGAGGGAGCCTGAAAAGGCCAGTTCCTATAGCCATACTGATGAATTTCTTGCATATCACCATAGAACCTCCACCTGGCAATAGATGAAGAAAATGACTGAGCCCCACATTGGAGCACGGGACTGAGCTCCCAAGGTCCTGATGAGGAGCAGAAGGAGAGAGAACATGAGAAAGAAAGTCAGGACCGTGAGGGGTGCGATCACCCATGGAGATGGTGGGACAGAACTAATGGGAGATCACCAACTCCAGTGGATTGGGACTGATGGAACATGAGACCAAACCAGACTCTCTGAATGTGGCCGATGGTGGAGGCTGACTGGGAAGCCAAGGACAAAGGTGCTGAGCTTTGACTCTTCTGCATGGACAGGCTCTGTGGGAGCCTTCTCAGCTTGGTTGATCACCTTCCTGGACCTGGGGGGAGTTGGGAGGACCTTTGTCTTAACATAGAGTAGGGAACCCCGATGGCTCCTTGGCCTGAAGAGGGAGGGAGTTGGGGTATGGGTGGAGGGGAGGGGAGGGAAGGGAGAGGAAGAGGGGAGGAGATGGAAAATTTTAAATATAAAAAAATAAACCAAAAAAGAATATATTGATAACGAAAAATAAACTAGAAATACATGATATGATTATAAAAAAGATAATATATTCAAAAGACTTGTTTAAATAGAAAGAGGAACAACATTAAATAAATAACAAAGCCATGCTCACTTTTAAACTAGTTCAGTTTTTGTTTTTGTACCAAATTTTATGTTTTGTTATCAGAGTTGTCTTATAATGCTTGCATTCTAGAAAATGGCATTAAAACAAACCCCAGGGTTTCCTTCAGCACAGCAGAAGGAACAGTCAAGGAGAGACACTCTCTGCTGCAACCAGTCTATGCACCCTTGGAAGCAGAAAGAACTGTTAGAACCCAACACAGCTTATAAATATTTATTAACTATTGTCATGACATAAAAAGTTAGATTTGGAGAGCAATCCATGAATAAAACTGTGATGCTCATGCCTGCAAACCCAAGCCTATTCATCAGGAAGTGCAATAACTTATGTCAGGTTTTGGAGTGGAGTGGAGAGAGAGTTTGTAGGAGTGTAAGGACAGGGAGGGTTCAGCCCTACAGGGGAACATGGAGAATGACCATTAGATATCCTAGAAACAGTTCTCACAAGTACAACTATAGGGGGAAAGGCACCCATCTAAGGGTCTTTTAAGAATCCTACTGCATTAGCTTGAAAGGAAAACAGTAACAATTATCCTTGGCAAAAAAAGAAAAAAGAAAAAAAAAGAAAGAAAGGGAGGAAGAAAGAAATCAGGTACTAGAGGCTTATAGGGACCACAGTTTCAGAGGAAGAAATAAGTCCAATTGTTCACAAAACCATAAGAATATTTTCTTTCTGTGTGTAAGAGACAACAAAAAGTGATTTAAGACATAAGTTTAGAAAAGGAAGAAATGTAACCGATGAACAGTACACTCGTGTCCATAGATCCTGTAACGGTTCGGCAAAAACAGAGAAATCAGTTTCTCAATTTCAATCGTCTGAAAGGATGAGTTTCAAACGGGTAGATGCGGGTGTCATCAAGACAATGTACAAATACGTGTGAGCTGAGAATGGAGACAGTGGCAAGTAACACAGTACCCTGGGTCATTCAGTCACCACAGAAATGTCTCTCCTAGTCATTCCACAAGGCTAAGCTCTCCAGCTACTCTTGCTGAGCAGAATCTATTTTTCTTATGGCAAGTGATGGAAAAGCTGTCTAGTGTTCCAAACCAGAACAAAGTTCCCTATATTAGCTACTTTTCTTGTTGCTATGACAAAACCGAGTTAAGGATGGGAGGGTTTCTTTTTTTTCTTTTTTTTTTTAATTAAAATTTTTTTTTTGCCTCTTCCCCGCCTCCCATTTCCCTTCCTCTCTCCCCACTCCCATCCCCCTCCCTCTCCAGCCCAAAGAGCAGTAAGGGTTCCCTGCCCTGCGGGAAGTCACGGTCCTCCCCCCTCCATCCAGGTCTAGGAAGGTGAGCATCCACATAGGCTAGGTCCCTCCAAAGCCAGTACATGCAGTAGCATCAAAACCCAGTGCCATTGTCCTTGGCTTCTCAGCAGCCCTCGTTGTCCGCCATGTTCTGGGAGTCCGGTTTTATCCCATGCTTTTTCAGTCAGGACGGTGAGGGAACCTTCATCTGACGATGGATGGAGATAGAGACAGAGCCCCACATTGGAGCACCGGACTGAGCTCCCAAGGTCCAAAGGAGGAGCAGAAGGAGGGAGAACATGAGCAAGGAAGTCAGGACTGCAAGGAGTGCACCCACCCACTGAGACGGTGAAGCTGATCTAATGGGAGCTCACCAAGGCCAGCTGGACTGAGACTGAAAAAGCATGGGAGGGTTTCTTTAGGCTTGGGGCAGGGAAGCTGGTGAGAAGAGCTTGTGGTAGCCAGCCAAATTGTCTTCATTGTAGAGAGAGATCAATGCTAGCACTCAGCTCACATTCTCCATTGGATGCAGCCCCAAATGCCATCCCAGGAAATGGTGCAGCTCACACTAACCAATCCTAGATAAATTACTCAGTGAGGCACAAAAGCTTGTCTTTTTTTTATTCTAAATGCTATCAAATAGTCAATAATATTAACCATCAATTCCCTTTCTGCTTAGAAAATATTACTGTGTTCCTTTGTTCTCAAAGAGATACAGTCTCTCTTTGCTCTCTCCAACATCAGCAGTCGCTTAGAGCTGATTAAAATGTTCACACTATAGTCATGTGAGCACCAACTATATATTCTAGCCAGGTATCTCAAGAGCTAACTTATAATATCTTATAATGTGGACAAGTATAATTGTTTCCATTTACATGCAAAAACAACTATTTGGAGATGAGAAGTCAGATGACCTAAATACATTCCAGTAGTAATCAGAAACAAGAAAACATATTATGTATGTGTGTCCCCTCAATCTGTGTTTATTTCATTATCATTTATTCAGCATTCTTTAAAGGATAAGCTAAATCAAATCTACCTGGAGGTGCTTAGTAAAAATAAAAATTTCTAGTCACATGCAACTGGAGAAGGGTTCTGGGACCCTTATCTTCAATAATTTCCCTAGGTGATTCTCATAGATGATGTAATTTGCAAAATAGTATCTCCATAGTTCATAGAACCTCTCTTTTATTACCTCTATTATTATATGTATTAAATTCAGTTGTGGACTAGTTTCTCCAGGGCAAAAATTATGTCTTATTTTCAAGTGTATCTGCTACAGTTCATAGCACTGTGACTTACATGCAACATATACTCAATAAATTTACTAGAATTATTGTCAATTTCTGTGTTTCATCAGGATGAAAATTATTATGAGACTATTAAGAGCCAGTAATATATTTTTTAATACGGAAGGCTAAGGGAATTATATCCAGACATACACATACTCATAGACTCACACATATTAACTATAAACATTTGGAAGAATTTAGAAAAATAAGAATGTAAAAGATGACCCAAAGGCAATGTCTTTTGTCATTTTCTTTATGAATTCCTTCTCTGTATATATTAGATTCACATATCTAAATATCATGCACATATGGATATGAATATATACAGATAAATTATATTTATTTATAAATATGTAAAACACATTTTGTCAGTTTTTATTTGATACCAATATCTACCACTGTTATTGTTTAAGGGCAAATTATCTCTATGTCAAACTTTTCTTGAAAAACTGTGTACAGATTTTCATAAAGTTTTCAGTATTTTCCTCTTCTTTCAAAAAGTGTAGATATGCAGAATTGAAGTTGACTCAATAGGAAAAATAAGATTAAAGGTTAAGGTTCTTATCAGTTTGCCATTTCCTTATTTGCTGATTACAGAAAGTTTTCTGTGACTAGCAATTGAAGGGAAATTCTCATTAAAAAAAAAAACTGCACAGATGTACTAAGCAAGACTCCATGATGGTTTCAGAAGAGAAGCAGAATCTAAGCCCAGTACATAACTGCACCTTAAGAATCTAGGCTCCTAGCTGATGGACAGTTCTAAGAGGTAGGAAATTAGAATCATCTGTGAAACAATGACTCTAGAATTGAAAGTCATTTCTTTCCTTATTCTTTCCACACATCTCAGTAAAACTATACTTTTACACATAATTTTACTACATACTAGTGGTGAAGAAGATGCATTGTCTTAGTGACTGCACATGGGGGTTTTAAGGAAAAAGATGAAAGATGGTGTAATTGAAATATTCCTTTCTCCCTTTTCTAAAATCTCCTATTAGCTCCTAAAAATGGTTAAGACACAGATTAAAAAGAAAAAAAAATAATAGAAAAGGGTGTGGTACAAAAGCTTTATGAAGAAAGGGCAGAGTCAGGGAGAAGCCATGTAACCCCACTGGAGACAAATGCTGGGAACTTTACCCAGTAAGCCACAGCCACAGGGCGATACACAGATTAATAGAAATGGGTTAAATTAAGATGTGAGAGTTAGCCAATAAGAAGCTAGAGCTAATGGGTCTAACAGTGTTTTAAATAATATAGCTTCTGTGTGATTATTTCGGGTCTGAGCTGCCCGGCCTCCGGGCCCACATTAGCGGCCTCCATACAACACATTGAGGAGGAAAACGAATGATGATCTCTTAAGCAGATACAAATAGCCAAGTACCAGGCTGGCTGGGAAGAATTAAGATGCAGCACAAACAGTACTGAAAGAAGCCAAATGTTCAGAGAATGGTTATTTCAAGTTCATTTGAAAGTAAGAAAAAATTAAATATAGAAAACAAATGGGTTGATTGAAGTCTACAAATATAGAACTTCAAAGATCCTCAACCACACAATAAGAAACACTCTTTTCTAATATCTACACAAGAAAGAGGAAGAAGCATCAAAAATTGCTGCCTCTTGCCATCCATATGTAGAAATTAACTCAAAGTAGATAGTAGTCTAAATACAAATGCCAAAGCCACACAACTCCTAGAAGACAAAGGGACAAATGTTCATGACCTTGACTTGACCTTGAATATTAGATTAACACCACAAACAAAAACAATAAGGGAAAAATACCTAGCTGGATTTCATTAAAATTTAAAATGCTCATGCATCAAAAATTTTCATTTTAAAAGTGAAAATATAGGCTACTCAATATGAAAAAATACTTTTGAAATACTAATTTGTTAATGGTTTCACAGCTAGAAAATAAAAGATGCATTTATTATTTCAGAAATGAAAAGACAATTTAGATTTCAAGTGAACAAATATGAATAAATATTTCCCCTAAGAAAATATAGCAGTGCCTAACTATCAGGCCTATTGCTCAACGCCAATAGTTATCACACATGTTGGTAAGGGGGCGGGGAAGTAAGAAACCTGAGGCATTCCCACTGAGAACTGAAAATTGTTCATCTGCTGTAGAAGACAGTTGCTCAAAGTATTCAATATAAAATTACCTTGAAACAACCAGGCCACTTCTAGCTGTGCATCAAAGTAGCTTGAAAACAAGCACACACAACATCTCAGGGCACCACCACTCACCACTGTTGAAGAGAATGTGTCCACTAAACGTTCACTGATAAATAAATAGATGAATACAATGTAACCAGATATATTGGAGGGTTATTCAGCAAGAAAAAAGGAACAAACTTCTGTTGTAATGTACAACATAGATGACTCCCTAAAATATAAAAGAAGCTAAACATAAAATGTCACATAAGTATTTCCATAAAATATCTAGAATACTTAAATTCAAGGAGACAGAAATCTGAATTTTGGTGCTACTTGCTATAGGAAAAGGGAAGGTGAGGGGAGACCATTTGATGTGTGAAGGGTTTAGTGTGCAGATAATGTCAATATTTGGGGATATATAGAAATGATGATTAAGCAATTGCGAATTCACTAAATGACATTGACCTGTCTTTGAAAGATGATAAGTTCTGGCCAAACTGAGCTAAAAATAAAACACAGGATCCCCGGAGAAGAAGGCACCAGGCACAATTACAGCATACTGTACTACTTTTGAAGTAGAGAAACTGGGTTAAAACAAATTTACATAATAAATATTGTGATGCACGGTTCTCTTTCTCCAACTGGATCCATAATTCTGGTAACAATGATTTCAAAATCTAACTCTAAAAGTAAAGGCATAAATATGCACCATGCCCAGGCTGAATTGTATGAACAGGTCATCAACAAAATCCTCAGCTGACCCCCTCATTGAGCAAGTACCAAGTAAAAACTTGCATTTCTCCTTACCATACACCAACAGTGAAGAAGGCTTTTTAACATGTAAAAGAGAAACAAACATATGAATGGCAACCTGAAGACATGCAGACCACTAGAGAAGATGAAAAGGTACCACCAACATCTTCTGGAAAACATGAATGAGAACACATAAAAACAGTGGCATTGAAAGAACTGGAGAAAACACAGCTACATGTCTTGAGAGGTATCCACACAAGAAGACTTACTAAGGCTCAAGTTTGAGTTTAAGCCAATAGAAAGTCTATATTAGCAGGCAGGATCACTGTGTGGCCCAGAGCCTTTCTCAGGGTGAGCATCTAAGCACTAAAGCCATATCCTGGGTTGACAAACTTCAGTTAACAAGAACAGTTAGCCAGAAGAAAAACTACAGAAGCCAAAAGAGCAAGGTTAGTACATTTAGAGACTTTCCCAGAACTATAGACTTTGATGGATTAGGTGTTTGTTTTGCTTTGGTAGGTGGTACTGTCTATGTGCTGAGTTTGATAGCCTGATTGGGACTTCTATCATGAAGTCAGTTGTGCTAAGGTTTGGACCTGTTACATCCCCCAGTGTTTTTATGGGCATGAGTTAAATCATGGACTCATCTGGGGACAGTGGGTTATACTGCCTTTTTATCATTAGTAGTGTAACAGAATTTAACTCTCTTTTCCATGGATGATAAGTAAGCAGTTGAGTAAGCAGGGTCCTAAAGAGAGAGTTCAAATTAAAAGGATGACTAGCTCAGCCCATCCAGTAAAAAGAATTGTTAATGGACCAAGAGAACTAATGTTGATACCAGTTGTTAGATTTTGGATGGCCCAGCCCTGTTTTTGGAAGAAAGGTTGTTTTTGACCATGGCTAAACATTTTTTAATCCCTGATTGGCTAGGATAGAAGCTACAAGATTCTACCAATGCCATGCAGAGACCTCCTTGTCTCATAAAGAGGAGGTCCTCCATTCTCAGGGACAACCGTGCCTAAGGAGTCTAACTGGGGTTCCAAACAGGAAACAGAATTTTGTAGATGGCCCAGGTCTATGTCTACTAGAGCACTGAGGGATTTTTTTCTTTTCAAAGAAGGCTTTATTCCCATAACTAGGGCTAAAGTTCCAACTGAAGTGGGTCCCACAATACTTTTCCCCACTAGCAATGGAGTGAGAATGAGCACAACTCTTCAGGCACAGGGAAGCTCAGAGTCTACACTTGTGGTCTCTGCCCTCTTTTGATTTACAAATGAACACCTGTGGTATAATATGTGAGGAGCAAAAGGAGTGGCTTCTCCTCCAATGTAAAGAGTTCAGAGGATGCACACTTGGTCAAGCCATTAGAGCAAGCAAGCCAGGCAATCTCTGGGTCCTGGAAATACATTCAGCCACTATTTCTGTGTATGGCTAAAGGAATCTGCATAAGGGAAACAAGGGTGATGTTTAACAGACATGCCACCCCTGGAGGTTCCCCTGGGTAAGCTGTTAGGGTTGGAAGTGGAATTTACTGTTTGATTTGTTTCAGTTCCAACATAATGTGGGGACATGGAGTCCAGACATAGGCAGCAGTCATGACCTATGCCCAGTTGAGACTAGCTAAGGAACTGATAAACTCTACCTAGCATCTTAAACATGGAGGGGCTGGCTTCTGCTGTCTCCTGGACCTTTATTTCAGTTATCAAAGGAATTCCTGGGGAAACTGGAGTTTTCGAATTGCATTGCCTGTGGCTGCAGGCTAATGACAATGCTTTCAGTGTGCTCTCAGGAGGACTCAGTTTCATAATTCCACTGGATACAGTAGTAGTCACTTGGCTTTTGGCATCTAAGGAGAAGGGTCAGGTAGGCATAGTACTTGACAGATCAGAGCTCTTTCACTGCAGTGGTGGTGCAAAGCCCTTTGGGTCTGTTGTTTTCCAGGAGAGAGCAAATCTATTACTAGTATTCTTTACTCCAGTCAAATGTACACATAAAATAAACAATTTCACCTACAACATATTAATACACAAATACACATCTTCATTCTGCCAAATAAAATGGACTAAAACTAACAACATCCATAGCAATGAACAAATTTAGCTTCCAGACCTTGGTTTCTAACAGTGAAAGGCACCAAGACTCATTGGATGAGTCACAGACTACAATACTGACACAAAGAATACAAGATCTCACGGTAGAACACATTATAGTGACAAAAGTAACTACGTGATTCAAAAATCAGAAGAAAAAAAAACAATGGCTATATGTCAATGTGATGAAAGAATCATTTTAAATGGTAATTGGTAAGCTGGAACAGTCTGAAAAAAGAAATAGCACTATGGAGTCATAAGCCCTGTGTAAAAAATCAAATACACTTGAGTATAGAATATTAAACCTGTATGATTTAATAAGCAGAAAAAAAGGCAAAGCTTTCTCCTAGATGAATACCCATATTGATGCATTGACGGCAGGGACCATGTTTTTACCATAGCTTCATTCTGATCACAATCATTTTTTTCAAGCTCTTTATTGCAATAAAACTACCTTTACATAACATTTTAAGTGCCTGAAGCCTGTCTTGAAAATCCATTACACCTTCACGGGTCAAAATTAATACACAGTCAGCTTTAGAAATCAAGATCTATCACTTCTTGTCTCCCGTTTTGGGAAGAATGCTGCTTTTATTTAAAGCTTTATTTTTTCTGTAAAAAATATATTTTGAAGATTCAAGACCTTCAGATCTTTCAATATAAGTTCTGCTAAGTAGTTGGTAAAGCTACTGGCCATTGGTATTCTTTTGTTGAGAGTGCAAAAGTGTTAACACCTGTCTATGCTCTCATGTGGTCCTGGACAACCAGCATTCAGATGCTCCAGTAGGTAGTCTTTTAAAAGACAGTAAAAGACAAAATGTGTTCAATCTTGGTCATTCTTACAGGTGTAAGATGGAATCTCAGAGTTGTTTTGATTTGCATTTCTTTGATGGCTAAGGATGTTGAGAACGTCCTTAGTGTCTTTTAGCCATTTTAGATTTCTCTGTTGAAAGTTCTCTGTCTACGTCTGTACCCTATTTTTTATTGGATTATTTGTTCTTTTTATGACCAATTTCTTGAGTTCTTTGTATATATTGGAGACCATACTTCTGTCTGGTGTAGGGTTAGTGAAGATCTTTTCCCATTCTACAGGCTACAGTTTTGTCTTGTTGATGGCATCCTATGCTTTACAGAAGCTTCTCAGTTTCAGGAGATAACATTTATTGTTTCTTTCAGTGTCTGTGCTACTGGGGTTATATATAGGAAGTGGTCTCCTGTGCCAAAACACTGATGACAACATATCTTGGAGAGGATGTGAGATGCAGGGAATATTCCTGCATTACTAGTGGGAGTGCAATCTGGTACAACCCCTTTGGATATCTGTTACAGGGGGATCAGGCCCCTTGTTTATCCTTGCCGCCCGCTTGGTAGGTCCAAAATAACCACACAGAAACTGTATTATTTAAAACACTGCTTGGTCCATTAGCTCTAGTTTCTTATTTGCTATTTTTTACATCTTAAATTAACCCATTTTTATTAATCTGTGTATTGCTACATGACTGTGGCTTACCGACAAGATTCTAACCAGCGTTCATCTCAGGCAGAAGATCCATGGCATCTCACTCTGCCCTTTTTCCCAGTATTCAGTTCTGTCTTCTCCATCTACCTAAGTTCTGCCCTATCAGTTAGGCCAAGGCAGTTTCTTTATTCATTAACCAATGAAAAGAACACACAAACAGAAGGAACTCCTACACCACTTCCCCTATTCTGTTTAATCAAAAAGGAATGCGTTAACTTTAACAATAGTAAAATTACATTTAACAAATCAGTTATCAAGCAAGAATTACAGTTGCAATATTTATATCTACTTTATTTTTTATTGTAACTAAAGAAAACTATATCTATTACTGTAAGTTATTCAATTCCATCAAAGACCTCAAAAGGATATAATATTACCTCAGTAAACGGGAAGTGCACTGTAAGCAACTTCCAAAACTCTATAATTGACAGAGACATCTTGCTGCCTGAACAGTCACCCAATGTTCTTCTTTACCGTTGGGGCATCCATATTCAGCCTACAGGCACATAGTATCCAGCAGTCTTTTCCATTAAGCTAGAAGTTTTAATGACAGGTTAGTCACTTTTTTTGTGTGTCCTGCAGAATGTCTTGCAGACACTTTCATGAAACAGGAGCCTGATGGAGAAGTGTTTTCTTTGACATTTTTGACTGTAAAGGAGCTAAATACAGAGAGACATTTCATTATATGGGCAGCCAGGCTAGACCAGAATGGACATTTTAACGGTATGACTTCAGAATTTGGATCTAAGAACATGATGTTTTGGAAAAGAGTTTCTTCTTTTGTTTTCACAGAGGATAACACCCTGTGGATTGCTTCTATTCCAACATGGTATGATAGACCACGCCCTCCTGAAAGGTTGCTGTGAACACCCTCAAAAAATTACTTCGCTCAACTGCCAACTGAGATGAACCTAGCAGACAGGTTATACCATGAAAGACCTAAATAACAACGCCCCCATTCAGCAGGAAGCAGTTTGGAGAGAAATAACTGCGCCCACTTTCCCAAATATTGTTTATAAATGTTCTTTTACATTTAAAGGGGAGATGATATAGAGATGAATAATTTGCAATGGTATGGATTTTAAGGTCAATTTGTTATATGTATATGTATTTCTGATCTTGATTAAGATATCGTAATTGTGTAATTCATTTAAAAAAGTAATGTGTAATTAGGAAATATAGGTTGTTAATGGATAATCATCGATAATAGTCAAGCTTGTAGTCGTGTTAGTTAGATTTTCTAGATGTGCATAGATATATTTCAGATAGGCATTCTTCATATCTTTCAAAGACTGCAGAATATGGCATTTAATGTTTTAATAACTTAGGATTTTCATGACAATGAGACACATCTGCTCCTGGCAGCACCAATCTACTTCAAGAGGATGGGCATCAAAGAGGCTACTTATGGAGTTTGATAGCCATTTGGGCAAGAAACTGCTCTTGCCTGGACTGTTGCATAAACTGGACACAAAGAACCCGCAGAGAGAGGACTGCTGAACTTGCCTAAGGGTGAGAAGGTCTTTTGGGGTTCCTGATTCATGAAAGAGTCTGTGAGACGTTCTGCAGGACACAGCAGAAAGTGACTGAACTGTCTTTGGAATTTCCTGCGTCATGGAAATGTCTGCTGGACACTATGGGCCTGAAGGCCGAAGATGGATGCCCCAACGGTACAGAGGAACTTTGGGTGACTGTCCAGGCAGCGAATTGTCTCTGTCATTTCTACAGTTTGAAAGTTGCATATGACTTGTTTACTTAGGTAATATTATATCCTTCTGTAGTCTTTGATGGAGTTGAAGAATAAATAGATAGTTATAGCTTTCCTTAGTTATGATAAAAGATAAAATAGATTTAAATATTGTAACTGTAATACTTGCTTGATAACTGTTTTGTTACATGTAATTTTACTATGTTAAAGTTAAAGCCTGCCGGGCGGTGGTGGCGCATGCCTTTAATCCCAGCACTCGGGAGGCAGAGGCAGGCAGATCTCTGTGAGTTCGAGGCCAGCCTGGTCTACAAGAGCTAGTTCCAGGACAGGCTCTAAAAAAGCTGCAGAGAAACCCTGTCTCGAAAAACCAAAAAAAAAAAAAAAAAAAAAAAAAAAAAAAAAAAAAAAAAAAAAAAAAGTTAAAGCCTTTCTTTTTTGTTTAAACAGAAAAAGGGGAAATGATGGAGGAGTGTCTATGTGTTACTTTCATTATTAATAAAGAAAACTGCCTTGGCCCTTTAAGAGAACAGAAAATTAGGTAGGTGGAGTAGACAAAACAGAATTCTGGGAAAGAGAGGGGAGACGCTTCAGGCAGTCTCCATGCTTCTCCTCTCCGAGATGGATGCAGGTTAAGATCTCTCCTGGTAAGCCACACCTCATGGTGCTACACAGATTATTAAATATGGGTTAAAGGAAGATGTGAGAATTAGCCAATAAGAGGCTGAAACTATGGGCCAGGCAGTGTTTTAAAAGAATACAGTTTCCGTGTAATTATTTCGGGTGTAAAGCTAGCCGGCTGTTCCCTTCTACAGGAGCCCAGATGGAACATCTCATCTTTAGGCAAGTTTAGCAGTCATTTCTCTGTGGGTCCTGCTTGCCCAGTGAAGCAGTCCAAGCAAGAGTAGTCTCATGCCCAAATGGCTAACCAACTCCATAAGGAACCTATTTGATGCACATCTTCCTTAGGAAGTAGCTTAGTGCTGCCAGGAGCAGACATGTCTTAGGTTTTACATGGAGTTAATTGACCATGTTGGAGAGCACCAATTGTTACAGGGGGTTGGGCCTCTAGTTTATCTCTGCCACCCAGCTTGTTAGCCCTGAAATAACCACACAAAAACTGTATTTATTAAAACACCTCTTGGCCCATTAGCTCTAGTTTCTTATTTGCTAATTTTTACACCTTAATTTAACCAGTTTTTCTTAATCTGTGTATTGCCATGTGACTGTGGCTTACTGATAAGATTCTAACCAACATTTATCTCAGGCAGAAGATCCATGGCATCTCACTCAGCCCTTCTTCCCAGCATTTAATTCTGTCTTCTCTGCCTACCTAAGTTCTGTCCTATCAGCTAGGCCAAGGCATTTTCTTTATTCATTAACCAATGAAAGCAGCACACAAACAAAAGGAACTCCTACACCAAATATCAGTATGGCAATTTCTCAGAAAATTAGGAAACAACCTTCCTCAAGACCCAACAATACCACTTTTGTATATATACCCAAAGGATGCTCAATTGTGCCACAAGGACGTGTGCTCAATTATGTTCATAGCAGCATTGCTTGTCATAGCCAGAACCTAGAAACAACCTAAATGCCCCTTGACCAAAGAATGAATAAGAAAAATGTGGTACCTTTACACAATGAAGTACTACACAGCAGAATAAAAAAAATGACATCTTGAAATTTGCAGGCAAATGGATGGAGCTAGAAAACATTATATTGAGTCAGGTAACCTAGACCCCAAAAAACAAATATCATATTTTTTCACTCATAAGTGGCTTTTAGACATAAAGCAAAGAAAACCAGGCTATAAATCACAATCCCAGAGAACCTAGACAACGAGGACCCTAAGATAGACATACATGAATCTAATCTACATGAGAAATAGAGAAAGGCCAAGAGTAAATTGGGAGCATGTGGTCCATGGGAGAGGGTAGAAGGGAAGGGAAGAAGAAGGGATGGGAGCAGAGAAAAATGTATAGCTCAATACAATCAATAAAAAAATTAAAAAAAGAAATGTTTCGAGGTGGAGGAAGAAACTATTCTGATATTAAATTTATAGATTCTTGAGAATAGCAAAGATAAAAATTGCCTAGATGAGAGTGCAAATTTAATTAATCTGTTCACTGTCTTCATACCCCACACCACTCTGAAGCTTCTCATGTTCTTCCAGGACAGAAAAGAGGACTTTGCCTTCCAGACACTATCCTGCTTATAAAACAACGTATTGGAACTACTTACATTCATCAACTTCCAGTTCTTATTCTTGTTCTGTATTGCTAAATGGCCATGCTGCTGGTCATTTAGTTCATTTTTCTATATCTACCACAGTAATAATAATCGTGAAAATTAACACATTTAGCTGCATTTTCATAAGTCGTTTTTGAAGAGAAGCATTCCCTTTATTTTTATGAGATATTTTGATGCCCATACTGTAAGGCCTGTAACAACTATGTCTTCATGCATATTCTGATTGTATCATATTTATTTTCTCATTGTGTTGTGTGTTTTCTTCCTAATTTCTCTACTGCTTCATTTACTACCATGAGCAGATTTGAGCCACTTACCCTTCCTTACAAAAAGTATTGGGGGGAAATGTTTTAAAAGCAAGTGTTTAATCTCAGCATGCTGGAGCATGCCTATAATCCTAACATTTAGGAGGTTGAGGCATGAGAAAGATTAGTCTGAACTGACCCTAGGCAAGATCCTGTTTCAAATCGCCAAGAAGAACACCACAACAGTGTCTTTATGTTTAGATTCTGAAGCATAGTCTTCGAAAGGAAGTCATAGTAACATATTCATACCATTGATAAAATAGTGTCTTAAGCATTGGCGATCTTTTAGTTTTATCAATATTTTAACTTTAAATCTATTTTAAGTATGTTACATCTCTTTCCAGCTTTCTAATTAACATTTTCTGTCCAGTAGCCATTTTTACTTTTTTCGGTTGTATCTGAACCACACCTTCTTGTTTCCTCCTGTTAACAGTATCTGAAGCAACCTCTTTGTGACTAAGTCACGTGAAACATTCTCCTCGTCACATACTCAGTGACTTGGGGTCTTCAGTCTCCTCCCACATTGTCACTTTTTCCTTCTGGGTTAATTGTATCTATCAGTGAACAAGCATGCTAACTGTTTCTCCCAAGAAAGAAAATCCCGCTTTTGATTCTCCCTTTCTTACCTACTAATGAATGATTCTTCTATGCCAGCAAAACACCCCATAAAAACTTTCTCGTTGTTTCCAATTTCTCTCTTTCAACTTGATTCCAATTAGGCCATGGGAGCAGATATTTCCAAAACTCACCCATCTTCTTTCTGCTACTTGCTCAGCATCCTTTTCTTACTCTTTATCTTTTCATGCCTTTGCATCATTTAATGGGTACTTCTTACTCTCACTATTCTGAAGTTGTTAATTGCTGTAAGAACAAATGATTTATCACTAGGGCTTTTCTATCTAAATTATCAAATTAGCAATCATTTAAGGAACTTCACCTCATCTTCTTTTCCCAATACTTTATCTTTGGATGATATGTAAGTGACTTCTTGATCCCTTCTTAACCTTTCTCTCCAGAAAGGCGTCTTATCTCAGCAATGACAGAATTGCTGTTCCATCATTCTAACATTAATTATTGTTGTTATTTACTCCTCTCACCCTGAAGATCAAATCTACCACATTGATCATCTAATCTCCCTTAAAAGCAAAAGTCTGGGTTCTAAACGCTACCTTTTCTGCCTCTACCTCCACAATTGAAGCTGCATTTCTCATATTGATTATTCCAGTGTCCTACCTGGCCTCATTCCTATTCCTACCATACTTGACTCCCTCCATCTTCTGTGAAGAAATCAGAGGAAACCTGCAACTGTAATCCTCATTACACAATTAATATATATAATAGCTCATGTAATATTTTTAAAGTATTGTTTACCTTGGATTTTTTGTTTTTTTATTCATAGGATTTTTCTACCTCAGAGACACATTTTAACTTTGCTGGGTTTTTCTTACCTTTTTATATTCTCATCAATTTGTTTCTTAGTTATGTAATTTGGCAGCCTTTGTGGTACCTTTCCTGAAATCTTATGTATACACTATTAATGCCATTTCAATTCTATTTTATTTCTTTCTTATTTATGTATTACTTTGACTTTTTAATTTTTTTCTTTATTGTTCAATTCCTTCATAATTTTATTCTGAGGTGAATTTATCACTTTAGCAAATTAATAGTTGTACAGACATGTAATTCCATGGAACACCCTCAGACTGGTAGCTTGAATATCTGGGAAGGAATTTACATGGTGATCCTTTTTTATTTTTTTAAAAAAATTACTTTTTAATTAATTTTACTATTTAAAGTGATAGATTTTATTATGTCATTTTCATACATGTATGCCACTATTTGTTCTTAGTTACACAGATTGCTTTTTCTATTACTTTTTGTTCTTTTCATGCAGATCATTAGCTTCTCCCCAACATTCCATCTTCCCCACCATGTGACCCTGCTCTTAGGCAGGATCCTGGTTTTAGACACATGGATCCTTGGAGGAACTTTTTCTCTTACAGCCTGTTTTGCAAGTAGGCATGGCTTGAGGGTATTCATGACAATCTGGATGAACGGAGCATGCAATTTGTTTTCTCCTTTTCTATGGCTTGACATATGGATACAAGGCTGAATCTTAAATTTCAAAGTTTGGATCCCTCACTATCTCAGTAGCTTCCCTGAAACACAAGATTACCTATCTCTACATAGCCTGTTTAACAATAACAATTAAGTCACTTTTAAATCCTCTATTTAGCCACTGTTATCATGAATTTGTTTGACTACAGTTGAAAACAACTCTTGTAGTCTTCTATTTTGTTTTTGTTTCAGTTTTTATTTGTTTGTTTGTATTTTAGCATCTGGATTTTCAGACCACATTATTCCCTAACTTCTTTATGTCTTTCTTCATTTGATTCTTGCTTGGCAGTGATGTGTAGGAAGGCAGACTCTGATGTTCTAGGAGAGACTTCTTTTATAGTCTTCTGAGATTGCTGGTTTCCTCTCTTAGCTGTGGTCTACTAGCAAAACTCTTCATTTTCTCAAAATGAAAATTAGAGCATGGATATAGGGTGGAAGCATCTGAGGCAAGCAAAGTGTTAGAAATGGGAAGACTGACTGTGACATCAGATGATTTTGCTACCTTTTTCTAGCATTGTAGGCATGGGCTAATTGTTTAGTTGTGCCATTATTAAGTTTCTCATTTGTAAAGGAGCAAAAGAACTGATACTGGCCTTGATGACTTTTAAAGATTAAACATGACAAAAACTAGCAAACAGAAAAGTAAGAACAAAAATTTCACCTAGTACTCCAAGAGCGCTGTGGTAGATCTATTACCATCACCACTACCGTTACCACCACTTGAACTCTGTCTTAATTAAGCTTTGTTAAATGCTGTATGTTGGTTATTCAGCTCCTAGTAAAGGACTCACTGTTCTACAGGGAAATATACCACAATTTCTGACAATGTATAACGCTGAAGATCAACCAAATTTGACAGTGAACACAGGTTCTATTCAGTGCCAACCCTTATGGGGGAAAGAACACAATGTGAGTTGAAAGCAGATTCCTGAAGGAAAGGTCTAATGATACTTTAAATGACATTGAGAGTATTAGGAGGAGTTAGTCCATGTGACCATTTAATGTGCACTTCATGTGTTCAACCGGCAATTCTTATCTTCATGACAGATAGTAGTAGGACAATCTAAAGCAGGACTGTTGAAAAGCCCCTGTCCTCTCACAGGACTTGGAGGAAAGGTAAGAGATATGCCCCTGGGGGTCTGAGTTTAGACAATCCTTGGGTCCCTGGAGAAATAGTTTTGTTTTATAGATACATAATTCTTGAGGAATGAGGATTTGTAACTCTAACCTTTCTAAATATTACTATGATAAGAGGAGGGTAACGGGACCTCTTTATCGCCACTAGGTTTTTGCTGGCACATTCAATTCTCCAGGACCTCAGCAAGATATTTTGAGGGACCTAGATGCTGTGGTTTCTTCTGATCTCTTCAAATGTTCAGCTGTACTCAGCAGGCACAGTCTTCTGTAACTGTTACATCCACCTCTGTTGGCTGGCTCTTGAAGGCATTGGCCACTCCTGGCACCTGTAACTTCTTGCACACTTACACACACATTTGGTACATTGGTCTGGGGTCATTGTTTCTCCATTCCCATCATTTAGCAAAGTCTAAGGGATACTCGCTTGCATGTATAATAGACTAGATAATTTTTCCACAATACTTCAGTGGTGCTACTTGCAAAATACCTGTTTTAGGCATGGTCTTAGCAGCTTCTTCTGTTTTTGCCTATATGCCCAGGTCATGGAATTTGCTTGATCATTTTGGGCTGATGTTATCTCTATACCAAAAAAAAAATGTTAGTATATATCATTTTCTTCTATTCCCATGGATTAATCTGTCTTCTACATTTTTATTTTCGTCTCAATACAGATACTATTATTTATTTTATGTAATTTTGATGGATTTTAACAGCAGAGAACATGGTACTTGATTATACAAACTTCATCAAGCCAGTTTTTCTGCACTTAATCAAATGATGAATTTGTAGGAAAAAGTCACCAAATTTCTCATCAGTTTTATTACCACTGTAGAGACGTTGGGAGGATTGCATTTGTAAACTATTTACTTAATCGGCAAGTTCTTACAGATTTACAGACCATAAAATGGATTATAATCCTAATAGTCACCATTAATGGTGAAATAAATTTTGTAATTATGTCATAAACTATGTGTGGATATTGAATTAATTTTAAGCATTGTGACTTAACTCTACTTCAGTAACATTTTGTAAAACACATGAAAGGACCACAGTGTGTATTTCTCTTATTTCTTCTCTCTTTCTATCTCATGATAATAAATCTGACTTGGACATCCAGGACTTGAGAGCTGTAGAGGTCACAGGCAGTTTGTGAACAGCCTATGAACTAAGTCCATATATCCTAATCCTTGTCTAGTGTTTGGTTGCTGTTAATATTGCATGGATTCTCTCTGAGGCAAGGTACAATTGTTTGACAGCTGCTGCACCTAAAACAGAGTAATAAATAGCACCATAAAATAATGATATTAAAATTATCATTTCAAATGTTAATATTTAACATGTTTTACCACTTCCGTACATACTAAAATTAGTTGGCTCTAATATATATTTTTATATTTGCTCAGGATGGAATTTTACTCCCTTTACGGAAATTCTACAGATAAACTCCAATGATCCCAAGAATAATTGGCTTAGGTTTAAAGGAACATTTGCAGTTGGGTAATTTTAAGTTGAATTTTCTCTTCACTCCATTTTTCTTTGTTTCCTGACCTATAAAATATAAACTCTTTTTCCTTGCATATTAATCTGTCAGCTTTGACACTATTTTAGAACTGGCGGTGGGATGTTGTATTGTCGTTATTTATCCACTGATTTTTTTAACTGTTAAATGAATTCTTCTATTAAAAAATTCCTATTTATGGTGGGATTCCTATTTATGAAATCTTAATAAGGACCATCTACTTTAAAATCAAATATAGAAAGTTATGAATGTTACTGTTCACCTATTCTGATAAAAATGGGGACAATTAAGGTACCTTACCCAACTGTACCTTGAATCACTATGAAAAGAAGCTGCAGGGGACAGGTGAAATTAGAAGTGCAGTTTGCCATACCTGTGCAGGCTACATCATAAGTGAGAGGAAACAATGGAGAGGAACAGAAAAGTCAATGTTTTGAATCCTGACTGGGACATTTCCAATATACTTCTGCATCTAAGGCTCAGGGACCTTTGCAGATGAGGGGGTGGGAAGACTGTAAGAGTAAGAGAAACAGAATTTTACTTTGAGATCATGTCTCCTAGAAATGTCTGAGAAGATACACCCATAAAGTCTCACCAACATGGCTGCCTAAACAGACAGTATCAAGGACAACATTGATAGACAAACTAACATGAAAGGGGGACTAGCTCACCAAACCTCGACCCTAGACAAAGAACAAGTCCTTAATGAATGCTGAAGGGGAGAAATAGTCTTCCTCTTATAAGAGCACATTAATTGCTTGTCCAATAGCAATGGTCATACCTAAAAACATGTGTGTGAAAGTAACATTACACAGATAAAATAGATTGTATTTATATATTTAGAAATATGTTTGTGTATGACTATTTCTGTAATAACAGCTAAAATAAAAGAGGCTATAAATTTGATGAGAGAAAAAAGGGGATATAAGGGAGGGATTATACAGAGGAAAAAGAAGAGGAAAACGTATGAAATTATATTTGCAGAAAATAAAAAAAATATTTAAAAACAACAGTGCTTTATCTGTGCCCTTGGCCAGTGTGGAACTAAAAGAAAAGTATATAATTTATGTACTAAGTATGTGCTTAAATTTTGTAACTTTGGTAACTATTTCAAAATCTGAGTTCCAATTCTTTTCTTGTATGAAGATACTCTGATTTGTTTTAAAGATTAGAGCATTGTCCTCTCCTCAAAGAATCAATCCAACTGGGCCTGACATTTACCTGACTAGGAGATCCCTCTCAGGAAAGATGATACTTCCCTTTTTCCCTCTTTATCTCCTTCCCTCATTTCTTTGACACTCATATTTTTGACTTTTTCTGTTTTTCCTTTTTTTCTTTGATTAGATGGGCAATCCTGTACCATAAAGAAAAAGCAGTTATAAGGTGTCCAGTTAAATTCTTTCAAAGCTTATCATTGGTATAACCACAAAGAAAAAATGAGAAAGTACCATTTCAGAGTTCCATACAATGTCTGTGGCTATTAAAATGGTCTGTCCTGTCCCTTTAAGAGACAAGCCATGTCCACTCCCCCCAGAAAAGCTGATCTTCAGCTTCCAGCTTCCAGCCTCTCTCTCTCTCTCTCTCTCTCTCTCTCTCTCTCTCTCTCTCTCTCTCTCTCTCTCTCTCTCTCTCTCTCTCTGCTTTTCTCCCTTCTCTCCTTCTCTTCCATAACCCACTAAATAAATATCTAACTTCACTCTGCATGATGTGCCTATCCATCTCCATCTCTCACCAACCACATGGCTTCCTGCCTGGGACCCAGCTGCCTTCATGACCTGTATGGTCTTGGGACCCACTGCCCACTGCCCACTGCTTGGGGACCTGCTGCCTGGTCTCATGGCCCGCTGCCCACTGCGGCCACTGGGTGACCTGCAGTGTTTCTGCCAGTGCACCCGTTGGGTAACCTGCCACATTTTACTTAAACCATTACAGCTATAAATACCATCCTTGAGAAATTCATTATCAACCTTAAAATATATTTGGAGATACAGATATGACAGAGTGGGTACAATGGGAATAGAATATATTCTAGACTTCCCTTCAATTTCTTCAAATCTATAGCAAGTCTTTAAAATAAACCATTTTCATTTTTGAAAAATTTAGATGATTTATCAACACACACATACACACATGTATCAAGTATTTATTGTAGAAAGGTTAATAGAAAGATTTCCTAGTTGTCAATTTTTTAAGCTCATCAAAACTCAACAAAGTAAGTGCTACATAAACCTCAGGAAAATATATAAAGATAAAAATAAGTACAAAAGAGAAATTATTGATGACTTAAGTTGAGTTCAGCTTTATATGTTTATATTTAGGTAAATAGCAATTATTGACATAATACCACATCCACCTATTAATTAATAATTTTTATTTTGGTTTTGGCCACATAGGAAATTTTATAAACCTGCAAACAGAACTCTCAGGTCTGCACTTACAGTTATTAATCTGCAGCTCATATCCATATTAAGATAAGTCTTTTATTACTATCCACTTCCTCTAAACAAGCATCCTGCTTGGCCTTTTTCAGTCTTGCTTCCCCTATGAGTATGATACTTATAAACCATAGTTAGTAAGGTCCCCAGAGACCTTCCACAATTTCTCTAAAATCTATCCTTGTTCCATGTGCATTTTGAATGGTTTCCACTCTAAATCTATGTAAGTGCTTGTCACATCAATAAGTTAAGTACCTGAACCTAAAGCATGTCTACGAATATGCATTACATTATGGGATATTATTTCATTGCATTTTCTGAGTCATGACATCATAAAGGTAAGGATAGTTTCTGCTAAAGTTGAATAACATCTAGCTTGCATAATGATGTAATTAATTGGTTCACATCATAGCATTCAGACAGGTGTTTTTCAGGTTTATTGACTTGGTGAGAAGTATCCAGGCCTGTGTCATTAGGTTTCTCTGCGAACCACTAAGCATTTCATTGTAAGATTATCTCCCCCCAACAGTTGTAGAGTAGCTATAATGAGGAGGAATATTTGCACATTTTCTTCATATCCATAAGGGTACAAAACTGTTTTAAGGACATCCCTTAATTGAAGTGATTCTGATCATTATGGCAACATGTTCTAGAATCTTATGGGCCAGAATTGTACCACAGAATCATTTCTGAATTATTCCAAGCAAAAGAATAAAATATTTCTCCTTTACTTTACATCTTTTAAATCCATATAAGATAATAATTTTAAAAGTGTTTATTTTCATCCATAATTTTAGTTCTTTTAGGTTCAGTTTGAATATGTGCATCATGTATCACTGTTTTAAAATGTAATCTCAAATATGATATTCTACAAGTTACCTGATAACTAGCAAAAAAAAAACCTGACTTACAGAGTTGCTTTAAGAAGGAAAAAATAAAAACAATATTCATAAAATTAAGTTCAAGGATCGTAAACTTGCAGAAATTTAAATGTGTGCTTACAAAAAGTTGATGGTGTCTTAAACTTTATTGTGTAATGAAAATGAATGTGGTAAGTATATTGTAATGGATAATAAAGGTTTGATAACTGGAAAAATTTAACAATACAGGTAGTCAAGTGTTCTACTTGATTTATGACAAAGCTAACTAAAGATAAATTACAGGTGTTTTAGAGTTTTAACCAAAAAATTCAAACCTGTAAAAAATGTACTGTGTCTAAAATGCTATGGTAATCATGCTGGCTAGTTTTATGTCAGCTTGACATAAGGTTTGGTGATCAAAGATGAGAAAAGTGAGAAAATGCCTGCCTGAGATCCAGATGTAAGTCATTTTCTTAATTAGTGACTGATGGTGGAGGGCCCAACCCACTTTGTACAGTGGCAGTCCTGGCCTGGTGGTCCTGGGTTCTATAAGAAAGCAGGCTGAGAAAGCCACAAAGAGCAAGCCAGTAAGCAGCAATACTCCCTGGCTTTTGAATCAGCTCCTGTCTCCAGGATCCTACACTGTTTGGGTTTTGCCCTGATATCCCTCAATTACCTGCACGTGTAAGCTGAAACAAACCCTTTCTTCCACAAGTTGCCTTGTTGGTGGTATTCCATCAGAGCAATATTGAGCTTGACTAACACAATGATATACTACAAATGACAAAAGTCATCAAGCACAGGTCACCATCACAATGAATACACTTCCATATTCAAAGTGAAAATCTGAAGCATGTAAAAAGTTAAAAAGAGTAAAATAATCAAAGATTGAATTCAGCCACTATAGATGCCTTGCAATTAAATATATTATAAGTTAGGGCTGAATTATATACCAATGATAATTTCTTTCAAAGGTACTGGCAAAAATAAGCAAATGATAGAAATTAAAAGGTCACTAAAAATCAAAGCATAATGTATTTTTTCATTTTTCATTTGCAATACCAGAGAACAAATATCTATAACTTAGAGGTATTAAAGAATGAGATATCATGTAATGTACATCCTTGCCAAAAAAAAAATGGCCTTTTTCGTGTCTATAGTTCATGAAACAGCAAGCAGTCTAAAACACAGGTGCAAATATCTTAAAATACAAGCCAATCTGAACATGCTTCTTAAAAATATGACATGAGTAAGTGTGCTTATTCCAGGGTATACAGATGTCTCATCATTTGAAAATCAATCAAGATAAGCTTACTACCTTGAAATAATAAAATAAAAATGACAGCAAATACAGAAAAATCCTTGTGTGTGTTTTGCTTTTTTCAGATGGTATTTCTCTGTGTAGCCCTAGCTGTCCTGAAACTGCCTCTGAAGACCAGAGTGACTTCAAAAGCACAAAGATCCTCCTGTTTGTGCCCCGAGTACCGGGATGAGAGATGTGTGCTACCACTGCCCAAAAGTCTTTTGCTAAAAATCAGACACATATGATTTGGAGATACATTTAGTTGTAGAGCACTTACAAAGGCAAGGATGCACATGTGCACACACACACATGAAATCATACACACACACACACACACACACACACACATAAATTCATGTGTATTAATGTGTTAGTATCATTAACCTGGAATATGGAGTATTTATGAGAACTCCAAAACTAGTATTTCACTTAAACAGTGTAAATTTTCTATCCTTTCTTCATTAAATTAGAAGAAAGACAAGAATGTATGCTGGCAGGTTTTAGTCAGCCTTGGAATGCTGGTTTCAGGAGGAATACTAAAGCAAGAGTAAAAACAAAAAGACTTTAGGCAATAAATAAACAAATGTTTATTTTGTTAAGAAACACTATGATTAAACAATCAAAACATGCTTTTGTGTACAAAATGCTCTACTTGGGTTTCTTATGTTTAAACAATGCTTTGTTCTATGACCTCTAAGAGAAATGGTTAGCAGATGAAATCAGTTCACAAACCCTAATATATTTAGTTCTAAGAAATATATGGTAGCTGTCTCCAACTACTATTCACTGAGGTAGAAATCTCAAGGAATCTATCTTAAAATTCATAGAATTTACAACTGAACTAAGAAATATCACAGGATACAAGGTCAATATATCAAGGTCCATTGCATTGTTGTTCCTGGCAGCAATTAGTGAGAAAATAAAATGCATGATTTCTGTTAGTTCCCAAACCCAGAATCCTTAGACATGAATTTCACATCAAAGGCTCAAGTTTCTTTCTCTGAAAATGACTCTGAGAAATTTTTCTAGTACCCAGAGTACTTTAGTCATATGCAAGATTCAGTAATTTGAAATTTGTAGTAGGGTTAATATTCATTTCTTCTTGATTTAGTGACTTAATGTAATCCAATCAATATCTCAGCTATCAGTTTTATAGAAATTGATGTGCTGAATATATGTGGAAATGTCCCAAGGAATTGTCCAAGTATCTTGAACATGATGAATTTTAAGGTCTTCAAATGCATGACCTGCAACAATACTACATTAACCAAGGCAATGTGGGTCAGTGCCACAATGGACACAGATATAAGTGGAACAAACCCAAAAGTCCAGAAATGGGTTCCAAAAGACATAGTGGATTACCTTTCACACCAGGGCACAACTATGGGGAAAGAAATTTATTTCCACAAAAAGCCTCAGCTAAAAGTGTGGAGGAAGAAAGTGAGCCACTGCTCAAGGCACACACTGTATAGTGTTATGGAAATGGGATAATTCACATGACCCCGTGGAAATACACCAACAACTACTGGAGAGAATTTTTAAAAAGCGATTTCAAGTTCTGATAGTATGAAAACTATTCTGGGCACAAAAGTCAAAAGAAAAATTGGAAAGAGAGAGAGAAAGAAGAGAGGGAGGGAAAGGAAAGAGGAATTAAGGATGCAAGAACTTATTGAATTTTAATTTTATCAAAGTTGAAATTTATGAATAAGTTTAAATGACAGAATTAAAAAAAACATTTCTAAAACATGGATTTTATGACAGAGTTAATACAAACTCTTGCAAAAATGTATGACAGGCTCTCTGAATCAATAATACAGGAAAAAGTAACCAAAATCTTAAGATTGCTTTAAAAATAAAATTTAAAAAAATAAGACTATATACCTACAATGGACTTTGTATAGGGTGGCAAAAATTATATTTTATCCTTTCCAAAAAAAAACTCTCCAGAAAATGAAAAGAAATAAAACATTTTCAATAAAAATTGATTATTTTACCATAAAGGAAACAAGAGTCAAAGATATAGCTCAGTGGATAGAAACAGTTGATATCAAGTCTAGTGCCCAGAGTTTGATTCCTGAAAACATTATGGTGGAAGACAGAATCAGCTCCTGCCACTTGTCTTCTGGCTACAACAAACATGCAAACATGCAATGCTACATGTCTATGCATGTACACACACACACACACACACACACACACACACACACTCACACACACACACACATAAAATAAATCCAATGACTTTTTTCAGATAATAAAAATACCTAATACGTCTATATATAATGTTCACTCCCATCAGCCACAGGAAAGTGGTTTAACATCTATCAAAGTGTCTCAAATTAAAAACTGGTAATGCTATGAAATTATGAAAACACCTGACACCCTATAACCTGCTGGTGGGAATACTGACTGAAAACTCAGTTCACAAAACTTTTTGAAAATATCTTACTAAGTTAAAAGCTATTTCTATTACTTAGCAGTTCTGTTGGTTACTTCCAGGAGAGGTGGGAAGACAGGCAGGACCAAGAAAACATGGTAAATCTACATAATGATGATGTGGCTGCTTATTATGGGATGTTTGCCTACTGTGTGAAGATGTATTGCTGTGAATGTTGTAATAAAAACTGAATGGCCAACAGCTAGACTGCAGGTATAGGCAGGATATCTGGACAGAGAGAAAGAACAGTGAGAGAAGCACAAAGTCACCAGATAGACTTGGAGGAAGCAGGGTGGACAGTATAGAGGTGAAGTAATACCACGTGGAAGAACATAGATTAATATACATGGCTTAATTTAAGTTATAAGAGTTAGTTTGGGACAAGCTTGAGCTAAAAGCCAAGCTTTCATAATTGATAATAAGTCTTCATGTGACACTTGTGTTGATGCAGATATATGTTATCTTTGAAAGTTTATCTGTTTTCAGAACAAAAGGACCCAATACCAAGGAAGATAATTAGCCTGGGTGTCTCAGAATGCTTCTGTTGCAATTTCCTCAAAATTCTGCATCTAGAACAACTGAAAAACTGCCAGCTGAGATGATACAGACTCACAGACAATTCCAGCCTGAACTTCAGAAAAGCTCTACATTTTCCCATCACACAGAGACTAAACAAAAAATAATACAGCTATTTTGCTGAGGACTTGATCATTATCCAATTATCAAATTTTTTTCAAGGTCCCTTAAATATGCCATCATTGCAGCTAACAGAAAACAGTCTAGAGAACATGATGTCCACGTTCCCAAGAGGTAGGATGGGTGGTTTCTGATCGTTCAGTGAAATTTTATCATTGTTTGGGAGGAATTAGTTGTAAATTTTTTACTGGTCATGGTCTGAAGGTGTAAATCACAAAACAATCCCACACCAGTTTGGAATTACAATTAATAAAAGAGTTATTTATTAAAGGGGAAAACGTGCAGATCACTGTCCTAGACAATAGCCCTCTGAGAAAACAGGAACAGAGTCTAGCATATGGAAGTGAGAGCTGGAAGTAAGAGAGCGAAAGCAGGGTTCCCACTCCTTTTTAAAGCAAAAGAGACCACACCCAAGTGGGATGGTATTTTAAAGTCTATTGGCTGAAGGAGAAGAAGGAGCTCCCACAGCACCAGTCAAAAGCAAAAGGAGGTTAGATTTAATAATCTCTTTTTGGAAAAAAAAAGAGGGGAATATAGAAATGATAGAATAAAATGATAGGTTGTTGAATCTACTTTTAAAGTAAAGCAACTATTAATCTCAAATATTTTACATTAGTGTGGATTTTTATATATTGGTATAAATTTAAGGTTATTTTTGTTATACTGTATATATGTTTCTATTCTTATATAAGTCATGTTTTGTGGGAATTTCCTCTGTATGCTGTGATTACTCTTAATAAATAAAGAGCAGGCACCAAAGCTTCAGATAAACCTTGTCTTGAAAAAGAAAACAAACACCTGAACAAACAAAAGAGAAACTGCTTTGACCCTATAGCAGGGCAGAACTTAGGTAGGCATAAAAAATTAAGTTGAATGCTGGGAGGAAGGAGGTAGAGTTAGGGTGGCACTATGGAGTCACTGACAGTGTCAGACATGGCCGAAACTTTGTTGGTAAGCCATTGCCACATGGCAATAAACAGATTTATAGATATGGGCTAAATTAAAAAATAAGAGCTAGCCAATAAGAAGTTAGAATTAATAGACCAAGCAGTGTTTTAAACAATATAATTTCTGTATGATTATTTTGAGTAAAAGCTAGCTGGGCAGCTGGGAACCATAAAGCAGCCTCACACTACACCTATGCAGATCATTTAATAATGTAATGTAAATTTTTAGTTCTTGAAAGTTATTATCATGGACTATTTAGCATAATTAAAAAATACAGGTTAGTAGTCATCTAACAGTCAAATTTAAGGTATGTTTTCAAAGTTAAATGCAAATATTTTAGATAGATGGTTTTCAAATACTTCAGCGACCTACAGAATTTGACATTTAAGATGTTTTAATAGTATAAAGCTTTTCATGATATGAGACATGTCTGCTCTAGACAACACCAATATACTTTGAAAATGGATGATGGACATCAAAGAACCTTCATATGGAGTTTACTATCTTTGTGGCAAAGTTAGCCACTTGACAACAAAACTTCCCTTGCCTCAGCTGCTGACCACATACTTTTCAAATTCGACAAGTAGTACCCAAAAGAAGGCAACAACCAAATTTTGTCAAGGAAAGATAGGATGGTTCTTCAAAACTCCTGCTTTACAGAAAAATCTGTCTCATAGTCTTAGCCTCTAGGCTGAGGATAAATGCCACAACATTGCACCTGGGGTGACTGTCCAGGCAGCCAGTTGTTTCTGTCATTTCTACAATTTTGAAAGCTGTTTGTTTTGTACTTCCTGTTTACTCAGGTAATATTATATGCTAATTGAGTTTTTTATTATATTGGAAACTAGGTAGTTATTGTTACAGTTATCCTTGTTACCAATTTCAGAAAAGAAACTTGTATGAGATATAAAGTTTGTAAGGTTGAGAAATATAAAACCTTAAGTTATTTATATAAGAAGATGTTTTCAGGTCTAAAATGATATTTTTAGGATGATAATACAAATTATTATAGAAAATGACTTTGGTTTATCACTTTGGGTTGATCAAGATAAAATAAATAATAATTTCTTCAAACTTGCCAAATACAAATGAACTGGACATTGCAAATGTAATTCTTACTAGACAAAAAGGGGGAATGATGTGGGATGTTTGAACACTGAGTGAAGATGTATTGCTGAGATTGGTGTAATAAGAAGCTGAACAGTTACACAATAAGTCAGGACTTTCAGACAGAGAGAAAGACATCTCTGAGAAGATGAAAGATTGAATGACTAGCCAGCCTTGGAGGAAGCATGATGGGAAATAGAGAGATGAGGTAACAGCACATGGCAGAATGTATATTAATATAAGTGGGTTAATTTAACTATAACAGCTAGTTGAGACAAGGCTACATTAAGGCCAAGCAGTCATAATTAATAATAAGTCTCCATTATTTGTGAGTTGGCAGTTCCAATGAGAAAATACTGCTATAGATGTTGGGTAGCTGTGTGCAAAAGTTTCCCAACTATACAATTTATAACAGTGAATTTCATTGTTTGTTAATTGTACCTTGATTTCTGAAAAACAAAATGTTTTTTGTGTGTATGAGACCTACCAAATAAAAAAAATCATAGGAGACAACACCCGAATTTCCAGCAGAACTTGACCCTTGCCAATCACAACATAGACCTACATTAAAAGTGAAGACACCTAGTTGTGCAAGTAGGTGCCAGTATTTGTTATGTCCTACAAAAGCAGCCAGTGTTTTTCCCCATTAAAATCTTTCTGCAAAATTAACATCATCAGACACAGTAGGGTTTGTGCTTACAAGAAAGTTTATCTATAAATACAAAACGTAGAAAGCATTAAGTCTTGTCCTAGTTGCAGAGTTGAAATGTTTCAGGTTTACAACAAAATCCACTTGAGACTTACTGTCCATACTGAAATGATCCTAGAGCCCCCCCTGTAGCCATGGGATTCTCAGGAAAAAAATTCAAAGTTTTGGATATGCAAGGTTATGATAATAATAATAATAATAATAATAATAATAATAAGAAGAAGAAGAAGAAGAAGTCTGATTTTTATGTAATGTGTCTTTCTTATTGATGTTTTACCCTTAGGTTGATATATCTGGATTGTTATCCAGATGTCATGATATTAAATTAAAATTTTCAGAGTGACAAAGATAAAATGAATTGACTTACTAGCCCAAGAATTTTTAGAAATCTCTGTTGAAATTTCTGTGGGGAAGCAGATGGAACAGGAAAGAACACTTTTGAGCTATTTCCTATTTTTTCTTGAGCTTCAAAAATATTGGGGCATTTTCAGAAGGCTGTAAGTGCCCCCAAATTCCACTTGGATGTGGAACAATCGATTCTGTAACAAAAATAAGGTACATAAACAAATAGCTAAGCCTTGTTACCTGGAATAAACACTTCAATAAAACCTCAACAACAGCCACTGCATAATGCAATCAGGTTTAGGGTCAAACAGAAGCTAAAGCATTGTGAATAACAGATATTTATTGTTTTTTTATAAAGTTGGGATAAATAACAAATGAATTCTTTCTTTTCTCTTTCCTACAAAGTAAACAGGCATGTAATGGATTTCACACACACACACACACACATACACATATCAAAAAGACTTAACACATCTTTATGGGTTTGCACATTTTCAGAAAATAGCAGCACATTTTGAGTTTGTAGGCAGGCAGTATGGCTACACATGTTATCAGAGAGCTCTACCTGAGTTAATTTATCACTTAGTACTGTATGAGAGTAATCCTCACAGTAAACAACATAGACTCCACAGTAAACACACTTATCTACAAGTTAAATGATGGAGTCAGCTCAATAAAAAAAGCCCTGACTGTAATACCTTCTTTTTGCAATTAAAATCTAATTATTGGTTGAAAATAAAAAGCAAGCTAATTTTATTCATTATGTGTGGCAAGCAAAGGTCTATGAATTTCATGTATTGGTGAATTTGTTTTGGTTCTGGAAAATCAATTTATTTGTGTGTGTTATATACACTCTAGTGCCTCTAAAGACCATTTCACAAAGACCATTGCAGAATTGGAGATTGTTTTAGGAATCTTATTACATGGAGATTCTTAGTAGAAAATACAGTTGGCTAACATGAATACCCCAGGAGACTACCCTCTGACCAATAAGGGCATCTGTGACTTCTGTGACCCAATAGTAAAATAAAAATGAGTTATCTATTGCTGGGCCATTTGGGGAAAATACAAGCTTCAATCGCTTTCACTAAACAGAAGTAAAAGATATCAGTGAGTTATTAGTTAGAAAATATTTTACGAGTGACAGATGCTCACCAATAAGTCAGAATATACCATGATGATTGGTTGAAAAATGTCACTGAATGGTACTGTACTTGCTCATCACAGCATAGCTAAAACCCATGTCAAAACAAAACAACAAACATGATGTTATATATGATATATATATATTTGTGTGTATGTGTTCCATTTTCATTTTTCTTCATGTCCAATGCTTTATTTACCATTTCTATTTATAATTGAGGTGCTAAATGACATAGTGAATAAGACAATAAACTAACCAATAACAAGGCACCAGCACCAGCCTTAAAACAGACTCAGACCAATGGAAAGAAAAAAAAAGCCTGGAAATAATTCTTTATACCAACACATGGCTGATTTTGGAAAAAAGTATGAACAGACTAACTTTTTAATAAATGGTGCTAGCCGGGCGGCGGTGGCGCACGCCTTTAATCCCAGCACTCGGGAGGCAGAGGCAGGTGGATCTCTGTGAGTTCGAGACCAGCCCGGTCTACAAGAGCTAGTTCCAGGACAGGCTCCAAAGCTACAGAGAAACCCTGTCTCAAAAAAAAAAAAAAAAAAAAAAAAAAAAAAAAAAAAAAAAAAAAAAAACCACAAAAAATAAATGGTGCTGGGAAATGGAGTATCTACATGCAGAAAAAAAAATGCTATACACCTCTCTCTCACCTGTTTCAAAAATAAGTTTAAAATATATTAAAGACTGAACTCTAGAACCTGAAATTATGAAATAAATATCTAGAACCAAACAGGAGGGGAAATTTTCAGGCATTGAAATCAGAAATTATTTTCTTTTGTAAAGACACCAAAAGTACAATATACTAAAGCAAAAAAAAAAGAGTCAAATGAAGTTATATCAAACTAAAAATATTTTACAAAGCTTGAGAAATAATCAACAGAGGAAGAAAAAGCATATAGAATACAAGAAAAAAATTGAAACCTTTTATCCAACAAAAAGTCAGATAAATATATGAACAGAGAGGTGTTATACACATAAAAAATATATTCTCAAGAGGTGTTATGCACATAATCAGTAATATGTTTAACAGCACTAATTATGAGAGAAAAGCAAACAAAACCATAACTAGGTATTACATTACTGAATTATGATTGCCTGTAACTTAAACAGAAGGATGTGAATAAATGAGAATCTTTGTACACTTCATGAGAATAGAAATGAGTGTACACATTGTGGATCGTAGTTTAAAGGGATATCCAAAAGTTAAAAATAAAACAATCTTGTGATACAGCTATCTCACTGCTTGATATTTATCCAAAGGAACTAAAATTCATATGTCAAATAGAGACATCTACATCCCTCAGTTTACAAAAGCACAAAAGTCAAGAAGTAGTCAAACCATTTTATCAGGCTACTGATAAATAAATGGAAATTGTGATAAAATACACAGTAGAACATTGTTTAGTCAGAAAAAGAAAGCAATCTTGATAATGTGGCTGAAGATGTGAATCACAGTACTACATGAAAAACTCAGCAAAAGAGAGACAAGACCTGCATGGTCCTTCTCATAGATGTAATTCAAAATGTTGGTCTAGGTACAAGGGTTGTTATCTAACTGAGTAGCACATGTGAGGTGGATGAGGAAATGAGTCCCGAGGAGTGACTAGTTGGACATTCTCCTGTGCTATTTTGGAGCAGAATGACCATGGTTCTCTCAAAAATCTTATGAAACAGTATTGGGTCATTTAGGTATGCCAGATTCCATTGTTAGACATTTAAACCATGAACTACTCAAGACTGGATAGATACTCTTCAATAAGATCAATGCCTACAGTATGTACCAAAAATTCAGAAAATCTGTAGTGATATTTTGTTTGTATTTTAATAAATAAATCTTGACTGAAAATCAGGGAGGAAAACAGTCACTCTGGTCAGCCTTAGAGACCAGACAGTGGTGACACACACCTTTAATTTCAGTAGCCACACTGTTTTAATCTCTGATCTTCAGACAAGCTTTATCTATTACAATCTAAATAAAATGCCACTACACTCACACACAGTCTTATTCTGAGATTCCTATAGGCAGGATCACCATTTCGGACTGGGTAGAGAAAAAAGCAGTTGGCTGACTGTTTTGCTTTTCTGAACTTCAGGTTGAAGCCCAATTTCCATCTCTGGGTTTTTATTAATTATGTTACAAATATTCATGTAATTTATGTAATAATTCACTACAGGAACGCAGTCTGATGAATTATCTCCAAGCAATTTCCACATGCTACAGGGGAGAAAGGAAATAAGCAACAAAATTGAGATGAAGTAAAAAGAGACCAGTCAGAGAAACTCATGGTAAATTGATAACACAAAGAAGTCCTCTGTGAACTAGCTACAGTTGATTCAAGGCCGATTTCAACAGATTACACCCATGGTCCATAATATAAAACACCAATAGGCACAGTAGGACCACCTAATATTATGAAATGAGAAATGTCTCTCCCAGAGGGTCTCATAAATGCCACTTTAGGATGAGCAAGAAATGATCTTCTACAGTGTGTTTACTACTCATACTTCAGTTCAAATTCAAAATCCTGATCAAGGCAATAGATCAAGAATCAATTCTACCAGGAAAATGAGCCATGATAAAGATGCATATCTCTCTGATGGTCCTGTTTGAATCACAAGCAAACTTAGAAAATATAAGGGAATGAATAAATAAGTGTGTAGTGGTCTTAAAAACAGTTGAGAAGAAAGCATAGCATCTCCAGAGATGTCAAAGAAAGAATGGAAGTTTGACAGTCACCGTAGCACATCTGGTTCTGTTGTTCAACTCTTCTCCTGTACTCCCACAAGTGGTCACTAATGGTCAGGTTTACATCAGGCTTTCTTAAAATGTTAATAGAGGAGCTATTAGAAAAGAAAGAATAATTTTAGCAGAGTATTAATTTTAGCAATGAAAAAGGTGTGACACATAATTATAAAAAAATATAGCATTCCTAGCTAATAGTGAAATTTTAGTGCTACAAACCTAGTTCTAAAAGAAGTAATGTACCTACATCATGACAATTGGGCCACAGCTTCAACTAAGATGATAACCAAGGAAAACAAAATAAAAGTCATTATCAAGATTGTCAACAGGACCTAGTATGTTTCTAGCATTGCAGGTGATAAAAATATATAAAAGATACTTAAACTATGTATGATGTGGTCATATAGACACATGGGAGTAGACACATGAATATGAAATTATGACTGTGTGCTTGTAAATCTTTCCTTTGTGCCTTTGAATATAACTTACAAAAGATAAGTAATTTTGACTACAAAAGGTTTTTAATTAAGACACCACATGATTTGAAAATTTTGCAACTGAATCAATTTTAAAATGATTGATACCTTTATTTTTAGAATTAATTATTAAGAACTAGGAAAAACAAAGAATATAAATTTTATGATTCTGCTAGTTTGGCATTCAGCCAGGTTAAAGCAATAGTAACAGATATTATTCTAGTTACAGTGTTCAAAGATTGTGTTTCCTAGCTATTTTGGAAGATACACTCATAAAACCCCACCATCATGCCGGCCTAACAGGAGCTAAATAAGGGCAACAACCAAAGACACGCAAAAGAGGATGAATGGAAAGATCATGAGGCCTCCATCCTTTTTTTTCATTGTCTAAACAGCTCATGCTGTGTATTGGGCTGTTACACAGTAAGTCCACTGACAATCCGTGTACAGAGTATTTTATAAGGTATTATTTTATTTGATATCTGTAATTGATTGAGGAAATTCATTTTAACACTAGCTCCATTTTGCATGTGAGAAAACACAGGTTCACGGAGAGTGTTACTTGTTCAAGATCACGTAGGTAGAAAAAAATCCAACTGGGCCCATGACTCGGTGATTTCCACCACTGATGTCCTTGATTTCTCTCTTCTTTTTTATATTATTTAAAATTTTTTTTATTAAAAATTTCCATCTTTTCCCCTCCTCCCACTTCCCTCCCCTCCCCTCCACCAACACCCCCACTCCCTCCATCTCCAGGCCAAAGAGCAGACAAGGTTCCCTACACTATGGGAAGTCCAAGGTCCTCCCAACTTCCCCCAGGTCCAGGAAGGTGAGGAACCAAACTGACAAGGCTCCCACAGAGCCCGTCCATGCAGTAGAATCAAAGCCCAATGCCATTGTCAGTCAGCCTCCACCATCAGCAACATTCAGAGAGTCCAGTTTGATCACATGCTCCATCAGTCCCATTCCAACTGGCCTTGGTGATCTCCCATTAGATCTGTCCTACAGTCTCAGTGGGTAAATGCATCCCTCGAGGTCCTGACTTCCTTGCTCATGTTCTCCCTCCTTCTGCTCCTCATTAGGACCTTGGGAGCTCAGTCCAGTGGTCCAGTGTTGGTCTCTGTCTCTATTTCCATCCATCACCAGATGAAGGTTCTATGGTATTATGCAAGATAATCATCAGTGTGGCTATAGGACAAGGCCAGTTCAGGCACCCTTTTCTCTACTGCCCAAGGAACAAGCTGGGGGCATCTCCTTGGACACAGGGAACCCCTCTAGAGTCAAGTCTCTTGCCAGCCCTAAAATGGCTCCCGTAATTAAGATATATACTTCCCTGCTCCCACATGTACCCCTCCTCCATCCCAACCATCCCATTCCCTCAAGATCTCTCCATCCTCTCATTCTCCCTTCTCTCCCCCCATCTCCATTTATCCCCACTTCACCCCCACACCCGTGCTCCCAACCCCTGCCTGGCAATTTTGTCAATTTCCAATATCCAGGATGATAACAATACGTTTTTCTTTGGGTTCACCTGCTTATTTAGCTTCTCTAGGATCACGAATAATAGGCTCTATGGCCTCCATCCTACATACACACACACACAAAACTGTAGTTTAAGGGCAGAGGCAGGAAGGGGAGCAGAGAAAAATGTAGAGCTCAATAAAAATCAATTAAAAACAACAACAAAAACTACAATTGACTAAGAATGATGAGAGCAAAAGAATTAGTCTTTCTCAGGTCAGAGCTCACTAATTGGATACCCAATACCAAACAGTAGCTCAGAAAACATGTATGCACATTAACATTTTACAGAATGAACATATTATATTTATGCATTTAGGAATGCACACATACAAATACCCTAACCCTAACTCTAACATGCATGACTTTAATATTGTTGTCATACTCTTATCTGCCTCACACCTAACTTTCAGACTTACCTTGGGTATCCTCATTTGATATGCTGTGTGTGTGTGTGTGTGTGTGTGTGTGTGTTTCATAGAAATTGATTATTGATGTTTTAAAAGGGTCTTAAATTCCTAGAGCACTAAATCTCATAAAGGGACACAGTCCTTTATTGTTACTTACAATACTTTTTTCTGTTAAATGTTGTTTGTAGTTGCGTTAAGAGAAACATTAGAAACATATTGTTTGTAGTGAAACATTTAAAGAAACAAAGAGATTTACAAAGATTGTGATCATTAGACATTCAACTAAAAATCAGACTTTCTGAGACATAGTACAAAAAATGTGAATGTGGCCAGTGACAGCATTAATGAAAAAAGACTTTAGCATTAGGCCTAATGTACACAATAAAGCTATAAAAGCTTAAATTGTAGGTTTAGGTATTATTTTTTGCTGAGAAAAATGCACACATGTAAGTCCCAATCTGCAGCCAAAAACTCAGTCTTCTATGTGGAGCTGCAATATGCTCCTGGACAATGGAGATTACATCTGAGAGGAACAGAGGACGTATTTAAAGAGCCTTTGTGTCCAGGTAACTCTTTAGAGTTTCTTGTAAACAAAAAAAAAATATCGTGACATGTGTACATGTTTGTGGTTGTATGCGTATAGCATTGGCAGTCTCTTTTACAGTTGACACCCAGGTAATTGAATAGCTAGAAAGTGACATATCAGAAAATTTTAAATTCAATACTGTTGCTACCTAGCAAAGAATAACAGTCAAATAATATCAACTTGAGTATTTGGCTTAATAGTAACTAAGATGGTTTTCTTTAAAACTGACTGAAATTCACAGGACAAATGAAATTTTCATCAGAAGATACATAAAATATGGGGGGTGATAGTCCACTTAACTAAAGATGTGTAAGTGATTAATTATCAACATACTTCCTTAAAACTCCACTCAATCTTTAATTTTACAGATACTGAAGCTTTCATATCAGAACTTTGTATGAAATGTAATTTCTATCTCTTTTGAGATTAAATTTAGTAAACTAATCCTAACTTTTTATATGACAGAAAACATTAGCAAAGGAATTGGAAAACCGATGTTTACTCTTTCTTGCTAACTGAAATAAAATACTTGTTCAAAACATATTTTTGTCATAAGGAGTTAGAAGATGGCTCAGTGGTGAAAACTTCTCCCTGCTCTATGGTGAGGATGAGACTTTGAATCCTAAAACCACACCAGATGGCTCATAAACACCTGTACTTCAGTTCCCAAAGAGCAAATACCCTTCTACCCTCTAGGGTGACACACACACACACACACACACACACACACACACACACACATTAAATAATAAAATAAAATCATTAAGAAATAAAATTAAGAAAACAGTGACACTTAGGATACAGAAGAAGAGCAATGTCCAATATGACCACCCAGCATCCGTAAGTTCTATTAAAGTCATGCTCACAAGCACTCCATGCACTCCTGCTGCCATGCTCATAAGCACTCCATGCACTTCTGCTGAGATAAACAACTTTCAAAGGGCTGGCAATACAGCATAGTGGCAGAGTTCTTGCCTCGTATATTCAAGGCCCTGAGTCTGACCCCAAGCATTACAAAAACAAATGATTTACATTGACTTATTTAATGCACAAAACAAAGCCTTTAGGCACAGTCTCAAGTTGATCATCCTGTGTTTTGCAGAAAATAGATTAAGCCATAAAATATTAGTGTGATTTTTCCCAAATCATTTAAATATTAGTGGGCAGACAGGCCTTGAACTCAAATATTTATTTTGTTTTAGATTGGTGATTCATGCCATGAGTTCATAGTTCATAAACCTTTTCCCCTCCCCATCTATTAATAGCATCAAGGAAATATATAGTCCACAGAATATAGACTCTTGCGTTAAATACATAAGAGCTATTCTCATGACACAACCTGGAAACATCTATGTTTCAATTCAATATGAACATTGTCTACCAACTAATCCAGTCAGAAGGAAAAAATGTAAATTTCACTATAAACCGAAGAAAAATTGGTTCAGTATTTCCTGAAAATGAATTCAGTAGAAAACACAATGGTCCTATTATGGTTGGATTTCATATTAAATTCCCTCACTTCGATATTTTCCTTCTCAAAGTACTTCGAGATAATCTCATGATTGATGTTGACTGAAATCAGAGTTTAACAAAACTGGGCTTTATGTAAAATATTACGCACACTCTCATATATCTTATGACAAAAGCCAGTGGTGACCTAGCTATAAAATTTACAGGATCATTTTGAAGCACATCCATAAAAACTGCTCCAGACTGAGCCATGGCTTTAGGTTCCTTTGTTTCTCAATACTACAGAACTACCGATGCACCTTTCTTTTTCATTGTAAATATGCCAACACAGCTCTTACTATTAAATGATTCAAGTAAAAGAGACTACATGTAAATGCACACCAAAATCAAGAATGCAATTTAAATAGTACTTGTTTTCTACATTGGAAGACAGTAAGCAACAGAAATTGTTCTATAGCTGTTTGAGGGATTTACAAATAGGTTATTCCATAAAGCCATAAACAAAAAATCTGTCTCAAGTAATATTTGACCACATACTCTATCTATCCATGTGTTTCTAAGTCTGTTCGTCAATAGGGGGAAAACAACTAGCAATATTCAGACATGGTTTCTATGGTTTTACAGCAAGAAGTTGTGTTGGTTTCCTATCACTGTGACAGAATACACATAGAAAACACAGCTTGTGTGTTGAGGGGAGATTTACTTTATCTCATGATTTCCGTGGTGGCATGTTTGGCCCTTAGATGACACTGTATCTCATGAACTCAAGCTGCTCCCCTCAAGGTAGCTGGAAAGCAAAGTGAGAGAAAGGAAGGGCTTGAGGTCCCAATTGTCCCTTCAAACAAGTTCTCCAGTGACCTAATGCCTTTCCATGATGGCCCTTCTCTAAATGTCCTTCCACCCAGTAATTCTGTAGGCAAAGGTTGTTAACCAAACCCATTTAACACTCAGGAGTTTGGGGAACATTTAAATAGTAAACAAAAAAAATTGCAATTTTCTGGTAATTTGACTAGAAACAAGTGTGTACCAATATGTTTCTGTAAGATGATAAAGTCCTGCAGGCAGTGTGGTTATAATCAATGATGGGCTGCAACACATAATGGTGATCCCAAAAGACTATGCTGGATCTCATTTCTCACAGTAGCAAAGTTAAGAAACCAGTCTAACTACACAAGGATAGAGGGACAGATAAAGCATGGCACATCTGGATAATGGAATTTTTCTGACACTGATAACTGGAATATGGTGCTAGCAGGGAAACAGTTTCAACTAGAAGCAACACACTAATAGAATTCTGCAAGTCTCAAGAAAAATTTTTGCATGTTTTCCCTGATTTGTGGTTACCAGGTTTTTTATAGACACATAAAATCATGCATGTGATATGAAAGTGGAGGTGAAACTGTATAAAGGATCAAAAGAGACTAATGAGTGGGAGTAAAAGGGGAAAAGATGGGGAAGGGATAGGCAATATGTTCAGTGTATAATATGCACTTATATGAAACTGTCTTCATACAACACAGTATCACATACAATGGCTTTATACAATGAAATTTAAAATAAAATATTTTTAATGGAATTGAAAATTTCTTATTGTGTCCTGAATGCCATAACTATGGTGAGATGGTAAAATTAATCCATTAATCCTGTTTCACATGTTTCAAAGTGTTGCTGGTAGGAACAAACCCACCACTACCAGTCATAGAGAGATGTAGCCGTGAATTTATATGTGGTACAAAGCACTGATAATAACAGACAATAACTATGTTCCTGGTTCAGATATTTACTGCACTAAAATTTCATCATAATCTTAGACTCTACATCTACCTGTGTTTTTAAAATTGTTCATGTGCAGAGTACATTGTGTTACACCAGGATCTGCTTCAGACATCTCAGGTTCAATATTTCTTATTTCTAAGTAAACCTCACATTTTTGAAATTAAAATATAATAATGCAGTTTTCCTTTCCCTATATGTCCTCAGTTCTTCCCATTTATACTTCCTTTGTTTTTGAATTCATGAACACTTTTACTTAATTTTTGCTATATATATTTTTTAAATATATAAATACAGCCTGCTCAGTCAATTTAATGTTACTGCTATCTGCATAATTTCAGGAATGATCACTTAGTTTTGGATAACCAACTGGATGTATTTTTTTGATTATGTCAAGAAACTATCCTAAGTGGCTTGCCTGCATCAGTTATTTTTGTGTACTATACACTATAATGGCCACAGAATAACAAAATATCTTAATGGTATATTCCTGAAGGCATATCCTCACCATTCAATAAGCCAAGATGAACTTAGCCCAAAAATTAGACAGTGATATAATCCCTAAGTTTATTCTTGCCAAAAAATGGACAGAATTAATAAATAAAAATCTCACAGTCAGAAAAAAGTCATTCCTACCTTGCTTCTAAGAAATCTAATCTTATAAGACTCTTAATGACCATATAACAAATAGTTAAATATTTAATGTTTTGTAACCTACTGAGCTGAGTTGTACCACAACCTCCTTCTTCCTCTCTCTGTCTCTCTCTCTTATACACACACACACACACACACACACACACACACACACACACACTACTCCTCCATGCACAATACCCCCCCACACACACACACATTTTATGAATAGAACAAAAGAAGTAATTTAGAGTGGTCATATTATCAAGAAGAAAATGAAAGCTGCAGACTGAAGAAGAATGAAAGCAGAACTACCTACATACATTGGTTCCTGTTGGCCTACATATAAGAGCCAGAGGATAATGGTTGTAGCAACAAAAAGAATATGACATTAAGATCACAAAAAAGCTGGTATTGAGACTTGTAAATAAAAGTAATTTATCAAATAACCATAATTTTTGGGAAATGTGACTAAACCATGGCTATCTTATAGCTACTTGGTGACATGAGTGTGAAAATGAGTTACAGTTAGAAGCTGAATACTTAACCTTATTGATGATAAGCCCTGGGAAATGGTGTTTCCTAAGTTCACAATTGACCTAAATATCCATTTAGGACTATTCTAACTTTTGTGCGACCACAGAAGCAAATGGGAAGTTGGTCCAGAAAGGTTATCCAAGGACAACCTGGAAAGGGATAAAAACATATTATCATGAATTCGTATTACATAAATATATTATAAGAAGAGAAATAACAATGCCTAAATCATGCTTCTTTAATCTTTGGACCTGCCTGGGTGGCTGTCTGGCTCTCATTTGCTAACAAATGTCTTTGTATGCTGTTGGGTACATGAGGCATTGTTCATTACAGCATCTGATAAAATTTGAGATGATTTACTGACATCTGTGGTACATTAATAAAATGCTCTAAGTTGCCTCAACAAATATCAGAAGATCTCCATCACACAGCCATATCCCTTGTACATGACACAGTGACATTAGCATAGGGAGAATACTTTGTGAATCCAGAGAATCCTGTTCTCACTATTGATACAAAGAATTCATAGTAAAATACATGGAAAACTTAGAACTGTCTTTACACTAATATACAAAGTTGTTGGGGGTACAATGGAGTAGGTTATTTTTCATTCCTTGAAACACAACCTGCTGCTATGTAACCCAGGCTAAAGTTGAATTTACAAATTCTCTTGCCTTGTTTCCCTGAACACTAGAGTAAATAAATCTTTAAGAAGCTTTATAACTTCATATTCATAATGTGTGTGCGTGTGTGTGTGTGCATGAGTCTGTGTGAGAGAGAGGGGGGAGGGGAATGGGGAGAGAGAGAGAGAGAGAGAGAGAGAGAGAGAGAGAGAGAGAGAGAGAGATACATTTACAGGGCTACAAAGACAGAGATATGTGTATGCTATACACCAGGATGGTGGGTATACTGCTGTTGGTGCCTCGGGGGGGGGGGGCAGAGGAAGACATAGAGTACCTTGTTCTCCTAATACATGTGAGACAAAGTCTTTCACAAATCCCAAGAAATCTTTCTGTCTCTGCCTAGTCCAACACTGTTTGAGACACAGGTTTGTGTACTATGCCTGATTTTTTATGTGGGTGTTGGGATCTGAACTCAGGTCCTCATACTTACTTGGCAAGTACTCTTACATGCCAAACCATCTTCTAGCCTTCCACATAGTTAAAATATGTAAATTTAAATAGATTTTTGGATGGCTACAGTTTAAAACGAAGTGGGAAAACCTCTGTTATAGTTCATCATTACTTTCTGGTGACATCATTAGCTTTGGGGTTGGTGAAAGCATGTTTCTTTTCATATGTTCCAAAGTTCTTACACTGAATTCCTTCAGCCAGTAGTAGCCTTTAAGATACCAGCCCACTTGGACATGGCCACTATAAATGCTAACAAAAAGCATGCATTCACTCTCTCTCTCTCCCAGTTTCTGGATTCGGTTCCTGTTCTCATGCAGAGGACTGTGATCTTTGAGTCCATCCCTAAATACATAACCTTTTATTATATGCAATTCTGGGCTAGTATGAGATTATTTTGTAACTTCCATCTTCACCTGGCATCCATGTGAATCCCAAATCCACAACTATGGGGATAGGCCAAAAAAGACCCAAAAGGTCCGTGATAAAGACAGTTTCCCACCTTGGCCACATGGCTTGATTTTATCTATTAAGTGGCTTTTTGCCAAAACCTGCCACAGCCACAGTGGAGCTACTGTGCAGTGATTTGGCAATTTTGCAGGCTTGTTCATGATCCCCACCTGATATGCAGTGACTTACACAGACTCTGGTTTGTGTTCCCTGCTCATGAGCTCTGGGATCATTGTTTCATGTACATAATTGATTTACTTGCACTACATTTGTCAAGCAAAACATATTTGTCCATATTTTACCAGGCACCAAAGCAGCACAAACAATTCCGTGCCACCAATGGTTACATATCCCCGCCATGTGGCTGCAACCATGGCACCTGCTGGACAATAAAAGTTATTATTCCTACAACAATTTGCTGAAATCTAATGGTGGTAAGTAAATTAATAAATTTGAAAGTTATATAATGGCAGAAAATAATACCATTCAGAAATTTAATAACCTTTTCACTTATACTATGGGTGGTATTCTGCAAGGCTTATGTGATTTTCCCTTATACATTCATTTATTTGATTATGGGAATTAGTTTTGTTTTTCATATTATATTACTAAGAAAGTGGTTTGATATGAGAGATAAGAATGAAGCACTTTTAGAAAAGATACAAACTTTACACACTAAAAATGAACAGCAAGTTAAAAAATTAATATTATTGAAAAGATTCACATTAATTTTACAGATAAAATCCAATCAGTGTTGAAGGGTATTGAGACATTATCTGAAAGAATTTGTGCTGTTGAATTTAATAATCAGAATCTATTGAAAAGTTGTGATAGGTTAACAGACAAGCTTAACCAAAAAAAGTTGTGATAGGTTATTTTATGTGATAGGTTAACCTTATCTCTTAAATAATTTAAATAATTTTGATGGCATGCATATTTCCAGGAACATGCAAAATTATGTTCAAGAATGAGAAGTTATCATTACTGGACAAATTTCATACCTTGTAATTATCAATGAGGGCATTAGAACAGAATACTGGAAAGTAGATTCAGACTTTACAAAAGACAGTGGTAAAGAGATTTGAAAAGATTTTTAAAAAATATCAACACTGATGAGCAGGAAAAGGTACAAGTACAGGTTTAACCTCATCAGTACATGTCAGGGTTCAGGGTGAGTTACCCAGAATTTTAGTTGTCTATCTGGCAATATCCTCTGAGAAATAATCTGGAATAAAATATCCTAAGGTAATCAAAGAATAAACATGGCAACCTATTAGTATGAGTGATTTAAAAGAAATGGAGGAAGCATAGTATCTTGTGGCCTGCATTCCCATTTGTTTGGGAAATGGTGAAAATGTGGGCTTCAAGAAATGAGGCACAATTAATTGGCTTCAGTTAATCTCAGTTGCTTTGCAAAATGGATCCCAACTACTATGAATAGGCAAAACAAAAAAAAATAGAACAAAAGGGAAAAGCAAAAGAATTTGAGGCTTCCCAAGATCAAACTCTTGGGGAGGGCCGTTACTTTGATCCTTAGGATCAGGCCCTCTATGACAAACACACCTTGTCCCCATGTAACACAGCAGCTTTAAATGTTATATCAGGGATAAACACAGCCAGAATGAACCCTTTAGTGACTTTTTACAAAGACTGACTAAGGCTTTACATGTAAGAGTAACAGACCCAGAAGCCAGACATATAATTATTGAATCTCTGGCTTTTGAAAATGGCAACTTAGAATGCAAAAAGATACTTGGACCTTTAAAGGTTAGATCAGCACCAGTGGATAAATGGATCTTGAATACATTGAACACTGAGACATTTGACTAATGTAATGAGACTTGGGTAGAAGAAGCAATTTCCAAAGCTATAAGGAGACATCAAATTACAAATATTTTAATTGTCGTAGAATAGGATATCAAAAAAGGGATTGTGGACAAGGAATTCAAGGAATAATGTCTCCTCTGGAATGACAGGAATAGGTGATCTCAGCTTTCTGGAATATATAGGAGGTGTGACAAAGACTGACATCAGACCAATGAATGCAGCTCGACAAAAAACAGACAAGGCAACCTGATTCCATCAGAAAACTCCTGGGATGGGGGTGGCCTCTCACAGGCCCCATGTCAACTGTGGTCCAGTCATTTTCAGTTACTGTGGAAATCATGTCTCACCAGGAAAATTAAAAAATCCAGTGCCTACTGTAAAAAAGAAATACTGTTCTGGATGAAGGAATAGACATATGGAGGATGCATCACAAACTGCAGTAGGAAATGAGACATATTTTGACAGACTTCTATAAATGATCAAAGACAAAAACTATGAGTCAATATAAATAGCATTGTAATTGAGGGATTGCTAGACACAGGTGCAGACATGAGTATCAATACTCCAGAATATAGGCATCCAAATTGGCCTCTTCAAGAGGCAGATATTGAATTCATAGTAATTGGAACCCTATCTCAGGTGAAACAAAGCAGGAGATGGGGTAAATACATAGGGCCAGAAGAACATAGAGGAAGGCTGAGGCCATATGTAGCTAGTATTTATGGGGTCAAAACTTTTTGTAGCAATGGAATACCAAGATTAACATTCCTGCAATACCAAAAACTCGTGTTTCTGGGGAGGATATTATAAGGTATTATAAACAAAGGTCACCAGTCATTCAGGCTATACAAGAACACAAAGCAATTAGCAAATCTTCAGGGTTACTAATAGCCCTGCCTTTAAAATGGTTAACTGAGACACCAATATGGGTTAAAATAATGCCTTTATCAGAAGACAAAGTGCAGGCTATAGAACAGCTTGTACAGGAGCAACTAGAAACTCACCATATTGAAGAATTTACCAACCCTTGGAATTCTCCTGTATTTGTTGTTAAAAAGAAATATGGAAAGTGGAGAATGGTCACAGATCTAAGTGCTGTCACCAAAGTAATTCTCCCTATGTGCCCTCTACAATCTGAAATTCCTCTGCCTTTTCTATTACCAAAAGGAAGACCTCTTAGAATTATTGGTTAAAAGATTGTTTCTTCACTATACCTTTAAATGAAAAGGACAGAGAAAAATTTGCCTTCACACTGCCTACTTATAATAATTCTTTTTTTATGGTTTATTTTTTTATATTTAAAAATTTCCATCTCCTCCCCCTTCCCTCCCATTCCCTGCACCCATACCCCCCTCCCTCCCTCTCCAGGCCAAGGAGCCATCAGGGTTCCCTACTCTATGTTAAGACCAAGGTCCTCCCAACTCCCCCCAGGTCCAGGAAGGTGATCGACCAAGCTGAGAAGGCTCCCACAGAGCCTGTCCATGCAGAAGAGTCAAAGCTCAGCACCTTTGTCCTCGGCTTCTCAGTCAGCCTCCACCATCGGCCACATTCAGAGAGTCCAGGTTGGTCTCGTGTTCCATCAGTCTCAATCCAACTGGAGTTGGTGATCTCCCATTAGTTCTGTCCCACCGTCTCCATGGGTGAATACACCCCTCACGGTCCTGACTTTTTTCTCATGTTCTCCCTCCTTCTGCTCCTCATCAGGACCTTGGGAGCTCAGTCCGGTGCTCCAATGTGGGGCTCAGTAATTTTCTTCATCTATTGCCAGGTGGAGGTTCTATGGTGATATGCAAGAAATTCATCAGTATGGCTATAGGAACTGGCCTTTTCGGGCTCCCTCTCCTCAGCTGCGCAAGGAACTAGCTGGGGGCATCTCCCTGAAAGCCCAGGAACCCCTCTAGAGACAAGTCTCTTGACAACCCTCAGATGGCTCCCTTAATTAAGATATATGCTTCCCTGCTCCCATATCCACCCTTCCTGTATCCCAAGCATCCCATTCTTCTGAGCTCCCCCCATTCTCCCCTTCACGCTTTTCTCTCCCCATCTTCCCTTGGCCCCATCTCGCCCCACCCTCAAGTTCCCAATTTTTGCCCGGCGATTGTGTCTACTTCCAATATCCAGGAGGATAACTATATGTTTTTCTTTGGGTTCACATTCTTATTATCTTCTCAAGGATCACGAATTATAGGCTCGATGTCCTTTAATTATGGCTAGAAACTGATTATGAGTGAGAACATCCCATGTTCATCTTTTTGGGTCTGGGTTACCTCACTCATAATAGTGTTTTCTATTTCCATCCATTTGCCTGCAAAATTCAAGATATCATTGTTTTTTACCGCTGAGTAGTATTCTAACATGTATATATTCCACACTTTCTTCATCCATTCTTCCACTGAAGGGCATATAGGTTGTTTCCAGGATCTGGCTATTACAAATAATGCTGCTATGAGCATAATTGAGCAAATGCTTTTGTAGTATGATTGGGCATCTCTTGGGTAAATTCCCAAGAGTGGAATTACTGGGTCCTGGGGTAGGTTGATCCCAAATTTCCTGACAAACCACCACACTGCTTTCCAAAGTGGTTGCACAAGTGTGCATTCCCACCAGCAATGGATGAGTGTACCCCTTACCCCACAACATCTCCAGCATAGGTTATCATTGGTGTTTTGGATTTTAGCCATTCTGACAGGTGTAAGATGGTATCTCAAAGTTGTTTTGATTTGCATTTCCCTGATAGCTAAGGAGGTTGAGCATGACCTTAAGTGTCTTTTGGCCATTTGAACTTCTTCTGTTGAGAATTCTCTGTTCAGTTCAGCGCCCCATTTTTTAATTGGGTTAATTAACATTTTAAAGTCTAGTCTCTTGAGTTCCTTATATATTTTGGAGATCAGACCTTTGTCAGTTGCAGGGTTGGTGAAGATCTTTTCCCAGTCAGTAGGCTGCCTTTGTGTCTTAGTGACAGTGTCCTTTGCTTTACAGAAGCTGCTCAGCTTCTGTAACATTTATTCAATGTTGCCCTTAATGTCTGTGCTGCTGGGGTTATATGTAAGAAACGGTCTCCTGTGCCCATATGTTGTAGAGTACTTCCCACTTTCTCCTCTATCAAGCTCAGTGTGTTCAGATTAATATTGTGGTCTTTACTCCATTTGGACTTGAGTTTTGTGCATGGTGATAGTATGGATCTACTTTCATTCTTCTACAGGTTGACATCCAGTTATGCCAGCACCATTTGTTGAAGATGCCCTCTTTCTTCCATTGTGTACTTTTGGCCTCTTTATCAAAAATCAGGTGTTCATAGGTTTGTGGTTTAAGATCCGGGTCTTCTATACGATTCCATTTGTCGACTTCTCTGTATTTATGCCAATACCAAGCTGTTTTCAATACTGTAGCTCTATTGACCTACTAAGAAATACCAGTAGACTTTTCTCCCACAGGGAATGCTCAATAGCTCTACCCTATGACAATACTTTGTGAGTCAGCCATTGGAAATAATATGTAAACAATTTCCTAATCTATAATTTACCATGCCATGGATGACTTTTTGCTATCTGATTCAAACATAGATAACTTTAGAAAAAAATGTTTGATGAAGTAAAGAAAGTTTTGCCTAAATGGGGCTTACAAAATACAAAGAGGAGATTTTTGTCAATTACCTAGGTTATAAAATAGGTTTACAGAAAATTAGAACACAAAAGGCACAAGTTATGAGATACTGATTGTGGAATCTTAATAACTTTCAAAGAATGTTAGGAGACATTTCCAGTCTATTTCCAGCTTTTGGGATAACACCTGATCTAATAATGCCTTTAAACAAAACTTTAGATGGTGACAAAGACTTAAATAGTCCTAGATAATTAACTGTTGAACCTGAGAAAGAATTAACTGTGGTTGAAGAGAAATTATAGGAGGCACATGTGGATTGAGTGAATCCAAATCTTAACTTCATTGTATTCATAATGCCCTCCAGAATTTTGCCTACAGGAATTTTAATGCTGATGGACGGTATTATCTTAGAAGGAATCTTTTTACCACATAAACCAGGTAAAACTTAAAAGCTTATGTGGAAAAGTTCTCTGAATCAAATATAAAAGGAAAATTGACACTTTGTCCACAAGCAGGTATAGACCCAGCACAGATTATAATGCCTTTTACTACTGGTGAAATTAAAAATTTGTGGGAAGACAATCAACCATGGCAAGGATGTGGTGCTAATTTTTATGAGAGATTAATAGAAATTTTTCCAAAAGCTATAGAATAAACTTATAAAGAGAACTACTTGGATTCTTCCCCGAATTGTACATGACACACCAATAACTGGAGCCCATTTATTTTATACTGATGCAAATAAATCAGGAAAGACGGGTTACAAACCAGAAAACTTAGTAAGGTAGAACAAAGCCCTTATAATTCTGTCTAAAAGGCAGAGATATATATTATTTTCATGGCACTAAGAGATTTTAAAGATCCTCTCATTAGAGTAACTGATTCACAATATGCAGAAAGAGTTGTCTTACATATTGAAACAACTGAATTTATACCAGATGATATAGAATTGACTTCATTATTCATTCAGCTTCAAGATATAATCAGGAATAGGCTTTTTCCCATATACATAACAAATCTGATACCATATGGCTCTGCCAGGTCCTCTAGCTCAAGGTAATGCAAAAATTGACTGATTATTGATTGGAAGTGTGCTAAAGGCCTCAGAACTTCATAAGAAACATCACATCAATAGCAAAGGTTTAAAGAAAGAGCTTTCTATTACATGGCAGCAAGCTAAGTAGAATATAAAGGCATGATCTCCTTGCTCTTTCTATAAACAAATACCTTTACCTTAAGGGAATAACCCAAAGGGTACTCAAAGGAATGAAACCTGGCAGATGGATGTGTTTACACTTTATAGAATTTTGAATTAAAAATGTACACCACATCACTGATACTTATTCAGGTTTTCAATGGTCAACTACCTTGAGCTCAGAAAAAGCTGATTCAGTAATCATGCATTTATTAAAAGTTAGGGCCATCATGCATATACCTGCACAAATAAAGACAAGCAATAGTCCAGCATATGCATCACATAAATGAAACAGATCCTGTTTATTATAATTTATTATAATATAAAGCATATTACAGGTGTACCAAACAATCCTACCATTCAGGCAGTTATAGAAAGATTAAATTGAACTAAAAGGGACATGTTAAATTGAAAGGGATGGAAAATACCCCCAGAAATAGGTTGCATAATGCTTTATTATCCTTGAATTTTCTTAACACTAATAAGAAAGGAACGATGGCAGCAGAGAGACATTGGATAATAGAAAAAAATTCTGAATTAAATCAGCCAGTGTATTTCAAGGATGTGCTGACCTCAGAATGCAAACCAGATGTGCTATGTTGGGGAAGGGGTTTTGATCTCATTTCCACAGGAGAAGAGAAGCTATGGATACCACTAAAATTAATAAAGATCCAATTTGAAAGGAGAAACCTCTTAAGACAGCTCATTCACAAAGGTGACAATCATACAGGTCATAAGGAAACCACATAAGACTTGGGTTAAGGTTCTGTTCTTGTCTTTGCAGGAAAATACACATCTTCATGTGTATTTATGGATATTTTGATGCCTAAAGAGGAAAAGATAGCTATCCAGAAAGGATCACCAAACAAAAAGGAATATGACTTATGAGGACAGGTCATCTGTAGGGTAAAATTTTATATGTAAATTCTCTGTATACATACATACATATACACATACACACACATACACATATATAATATCAATATAATATACATAATACCCAGTAGAAATATAAACTCACTTAAAAATCAAAGCTGGCTTTGGAGTTGGATAATGGCTATCTTTCTCTAAATCTAAGCATGTTGTTAAAAGAAAAGTACAGAATTTCTCTCTCATGTCAGGAGCCATCTGATATGGGACAGAAATAAGAAAGATCATAGAAAAAAATTACTTTTCTCCATACCTATTTTGTCTATATTGTATCTATTATTGAATATGTCTATATGTATAATGTTTCAGTTTTCCACAATGAACAATAGATTTTCATGCAGTAATCTTTTAATTTTCCAGGAAGAAGATGGGGTCCCAAAACAATGACTACACCTAGTTTATATGATGTTATGATGCTGATAACACTACTTTAAGACTGGTTTTTAGTACCAGCTGCTCAAGATTGTTCCAACTTGCTTAGCTGAAATAGAGTACGTTTTTACAATGTTCTATCCAGAACTCCAGATAGGAACCTCAGAAAACCTTATCAACTATTCAGAGACTATTTGCAATTATACAAAATAGTAATCTAAAACTTAACTATCATTTTACTTTTACAGGATCCCATAAAAAGAACATCACCCCATGACAGCTGGAAGTAATTCTAGTAGACGATGTCCCATCTCCCAACAAAGTTTGTCCTCAGAGTTAAGGACTTTATTTAGGGGTTGATTATAACTGGTATAGGGTTGGGAATTGGGGTAGAAATTATGTAGGCTCAGGGATCTCTTTAGGAAAAAAAGGGAAATTGGATGGGATAATAGGTAGATTAGTGTGAGCTTAGTCACACTAATAATAATAGTGAGTACTAGAGTGAATACTTGTGAGCTATTATTTATAAACAGTTTACATTGGTATAGATTCTTGTATATTCAAACAAGTTCAAATTATATTTGTTATATTGAATATGTTTCTATTTTTGTTTACAATATTTGTACACATTTGCAAATTATTTTGTCTGATTATATGCATGCAAGTTTCTACTTCTGTTTAAGGCATTTTTTTATTGAACCAATTTTAGGATATTTTTTACCTTATTGTATTATGCATTTCTACCTCTGATCAAGATACTTGTACATTGTTTAAATTTGAGGTCATTTTCCTCATTTGCTGCACAGTTGTTTAAAGGTTGTTTAATATTCTAATTTGAAGTTTTAGTCTTTAAGTTATACAGGTATTAAATATTATAGGCCAATAGTCATTCATGCTTGTCATGCTTTTAGTTAGACTACTTAGGTTCTTTATATAAATAGAGATTGTATTCTGCATAGATAGGTATTCTTTAACCACTTCAAAGAACTGTGGAACATGGCATTAAAATAACTTAGGGTTCTGTTGATGCAAGACACAATTGCTCCTGGCAACACTGATCTATTCCCGAGAGAATATTGAGTACCAAAGACACTCCAATTGGAGCTTGTTTTCTTCTTGGCAAAACTGGCATTTGAGTAAGGAACTGCCTATGCCTCAACCACTGACAAAATGCATGATGTCTGCACCGGACAGGCATGATACAAGAAAAAAGAAGACTACCAAACCTAACCAAGACAGCATAAGACAGCTTTGAAAAATTTCCTGCCTCTGAAAATGGTTTGCCAATTACTCCAGTCCTTAGCCAAGATTGGTTGCTTCAACATTACAAATGAGACTTTGAGTGATGGCCCAGGTAGCCAGTTATCTCTGTCATTTGTTGCACATTTTGGAAACTGCTTGATTGCACTTACTGTCTACTCAAGTAATATTATCTCCTCAGGCCTTTGATGAGGTTGAAGATCAGATAGTCATAGTTACGTTCTTCTTATGATTTAGCCTTGCCATTTCTAATATAAGACTTAGATTCCTCAGGATAGGATAATTACTGAAACATTTAGCATATGTTCCTTGCTTAATATTGTTTATGCTGGTTGTAATTCTAATTTTATACTTGATATTTGTTCTTTTATATATAGATTTTTATTAGGCTAAAATAAAAAAGCCTTTTATTTAAACACAAGGGGGAGGTGCTCTAGGAACCCCTTCAGCCTGTAACCTTTAAGATATCAGCTCATTTAGATGTGGCCTCTTATACTATAAATGCCGATGTAAAGCATATGCTTGTTCTCTCTCTCAGGACTTCTGCATTCTGTTTCTGTTCGCCATTTGTGCAGAGGACTATGATCTGTGAGTCTGCCCCTAAATAAATAACCTTTTACTGTATGAAATTCTGAGCTGGTATGGGATTATTTTCTAACTTCCATCTTCAGCTTTACATGTTACAGAATATTTGGTCACCAAATGACTATTCAAAGGAGAGAAATATTCCAAAATAATTTAGTTCTAAATCTGCAACATTCAATTTCTTCAAATCTCTCAAGTTTTACTCAGTCAGTCAGCCTCTATGTCATTCCCTGTGTTGGTTCCATGAAATAATCCCACAACAGTTCAGAATTAGGATAATAAAAGCGTTATTTATTTAAGGGGAAAACTTACAGATCACCATCCTAAACAATCGTCCTCTGAGTGCAAACAGGAGCAGAGTTAAGCAGCTGGAATGGGAATTGTAAGCAAGAGAGTGGGCTCACAGTTCCCACTGCTTTTTAAACTATAAGAGACCATGACCAAGATGTCTGGTATCTTAAAGTCTTTTGGCTGAATGAGCAGAATGTGCTCCCACAGTAGTCTGTAAGTGCTGCTTCTTTCTGGGAATTTTAGTTAACAGTTTTATTTGCTATTTTTCTCATTGCTGAGACAAAACATGTGAGAAGGAATCCAAGGAGGAATGGTTGAATCTAGCATACAATTTCAGTAGGCACATTCGAGCACATTATTGTGGGTGAGATCGAATAGCAGGAGAGACTAGCTGGTCACATTTTTTTTCAAGTCAGGAACCATGAATGAAATGAATGGACAGGAAGTGAAGCCAATCAATAAAATCTTAAGGCCTGCTATCAGTAATCAACTGTGTTCAGACTCTCCACAACCTTCCCAAACATAAATGTCCACAACCTTCCTAAGCAATGTGTGGTAGTCTGAATGTATTTGAACCCCATAAACCCACAAGGAGTGACACTATTAGGTGTAGCCTTTTTGGAAGAAGTATAGTCATGTTGGAGGATGCTAGATGACACTAGACTTTAATCCAGACCTTAAGGCTGGAGAGTACACCTTTAATCTAAGCCACACCTTCTGTTTCAAATGTGTCACTGTCAGGGATGGCTTTGAGCCTATTTTCCTCAAGCTTCACTCAATGTGATTGTCGGTTGATTTCCTATTGCCTGGGGGTGGTGTGGCCTACAGTGAGTTAAGCCCTCCCACCTCAATCCTTAATCAACAAATGTTCCACAGACCCTCCTATGAACCAATCTTGTGGAGGCATTTTTCTCAGTCGGGATTTCTTCTTCTCAGATGGCCATAGCTTGTGTCATGTTTACCATATGGTAATGAATATGATGATGAGTTGCACAAATTTAAAATTCTACAAAGAATATGCTTCAGAACATCAGAGTATACAAGGTAAACAGACAAAGGCACAAAATACCTTAAAAATCATAAAGCTTTTCTTCATACTTTTTAATGAAGGTCTGAGCAAGAGGTGGTGCTGTCAGCAGGCTCAGAGTGGCTTGAGCTCCAATCAGGATCATTCATTAAGGCTGTTCAACAAAATAATGTTGAAGTAGTCCACACTGTTTACAGCTCCAATAATATCAGGATCCTTAAACTGATTGTAGGCCAAGATGGTACCCATTTAAACAAGATTATTCTTCAAAAATGAGGAACAAGTTGGGTTTAATGGCACAGGCCTGCAAACTCAGATACTGTGGAGTTTGACTCAGGATAACAAGGCCAACATTTGGCAAAATCATGGAACAAGCTCAAGACCAGCCTGAACTACATAGGGAGTCTCTACCTCAAAATATCCAAAATATAAAGGAGTGAAATGGAGTTCAATGGTAGAGTACTTCTCAGTACATGTGAAACTGGATTCAATCCCCAGCACTATCAAAAAAGAAAAGCAAACAAAAACTCCAAAATCCAAAGAAACAAAAAGCATTTCATGTCTCTTGGGACTTGTGAAATTCATGTTGACCAGACCATAAATCTTTGATGGCCATGAAGCCCCTGAACCATCCACTCACCTTTCTACCCTTCTACCCATCCATATTGCCATGGATCATGGAGAAACGACAGCAAGCAGAAAGAGAGCAAGAACCAGAGGATGAAGGAGTTAACTGTAAATTGAATTACCTAAGAATGTCAGAAGCTATTTTCATGAAGACTCAGCATCATGACCACCTAAACATGTGCTAGAGGAGGACAACAGCAGGCATGTTAATGAGAATGGGAGAAAGCCTCAAACCTACACAAAAAGTGTAGACAGCTAAGGAATGCTGAGACCAAAAAAATACTCTTTCTCAGAAAAAAAACACACCAATTGATTGATTATCCAGTACCAAATCGTCCTCTCTGAAAACATTCATGAAAATAATATTTTATGGACTAGGCAGGTTATATTTGAAAAAGAACAAGAAATGATACGTGGGAAGGCTTGAAGGGAGAAAGGGGAGGGGGAAGTGTTATAATTTAATCTCGGAGAGGAAAAGAAAAATGATGTTTTGAAAGAAAAGATATAGAGGGACTGAATGTTTTCTGGAGCCTGGAGCAAGAAGTCAAGTTCATTCCCTGTCAAGCCTTCAATGTCTAAACAACGCAACAACTCAACACAAACAACAAGACATGGGCACGTTGAAAGGGAAAAGCAGAAAGTCCTTTCTCACAGATGGAGTGCCTCTCTTCTCAGAAACCTGCATAAATATTAGGAGAGTTAATAAATGAGTTTAACACCACTGCCGAATGCCAGCAAAACAAAAGATAATTGGATTATACCACACTGGCAATTAGTAATTATAAATTAGAGTGATAAAAACTCTATTTACTTCAAAATTAAATATAAATATGGCCAAATGAGTACAGAATCTTTTAGCTTTATTTTCTTTTCAAGTCAGTGAAGATGTCTGAAATTCGGAACATATTTTAATGAAAACACTTTTTCACCATCTTCATATAACGATTTACAGTTTTGTAGTCTACAGCTACTATGGTGTCAGGGGAGAACTGCTTCTTGCTCCTTGGGTTTTAGGTTTCTTTGCTCTTCCAAATGTGCTGTGCTCCATAGACATCTCAGTGAGGAGTCCTTCTGGCAGCTTCAGGGGCTGATCCCATGTCTACTTACTCTCGGGTTCCCGCTGGCCAGGGTGTCTGTGAACTTCAGGGCTATGGGCTGCTTCCCATCCATGATTCTTTGCTGCACCTTGTTAGTATTGTTTTGCACTTTTTATTCTGGAAGCACTGGTGAAGGGACTCACTGAATTTGTTATTGCCTAAAGCTGAAGGTTAAAATATTTATCTACATTTTTTTAGTTAAAAATGGCTGTACATAGAAGGGACTTTTTTTAATTTTATTTTATTAAAAATTTCCATCTCCTCCCCTCCTCCCACTTCCCTCCCCTCCTCTCCACCCATACCCCCACTCCCTCCCTCTCCAGGCCAAAGAGCAGTCAGGGTTTCCTACACTATGGGAAGTTCAAGGTCCTCCCAACTCCCCCCAGGTCCAGGAAGGTGAGCATCCAAACTGACAAGGCTCACACAGAGCCTTGTCATAATTACGCACTTCTTGAGACAGCCTGAGACTCTAAACCCATGCTGATGTCTGGAGGAGCAATTTCCCATAGAACCTATAAAAGAAGGTGGGCTAAACTCTTGATTTCTCACTTATATATGGCTTAAGATAATCACTGAAGGGACAGCTTTAATCCCAGCACTCAGAAGGCAGAGGCAGGTGGTTCTCTGAGTTTGAGGCCAGCCTGGTCTGCAGAGCAAGTTCCAGGGCAGCCAGGGCTAAACCGGGAACCCCACGATAATATTATTCATTAGATATATGATATTATTTAAAATATTTTTCTGTCACTGGATTTCAATATTTACTCATTCCTCTACAGGGAATGAAAATGTTAATTCCCTTCTCTAACTCATTTGTACCTCTCAGTTTTGTATTTTTTTATGTATGAATGCATATATATTTTATTCCCTTCCCTTTACTATTATTGCTATGAAAAGTGAAGCTAGTTGTCCAAAATGCTGCATTTGTGTCTATTTTCATAATGCTTTTGAGTTAGAAGAAATACAGAAGCCCAAATTCCCAACACTTAGAATCTACGAGTATTAGCAATAATGCAATGGCATTTCCTGCTCTTCTTCACATCTCTGTTGCATTGTTCAGAAGACCCATCTCATTGCATCATTTAAAATTTCTGAACCATTTTCTTTTGTTCTGAATTTGTTGTTTCTGAAGAAGACTTTGCAATGGCATTGATCTTCTTGTAGCAAAAGATAATCACAATCACTTCACCTAAAGGGCTCTCACTCAAGATACCTGTAAAATGCATGACTGCCCAGCATACAGTCCTCTAACCAATCATGGAGACTCAGCCAGACACATTTCTACTGCTATCAAAGTTGAATGGTGTATTGAAATCCAAAATTAGATGCTAAAGTTTACTAAGAATGGTTCCTTTAAAACTTATAAATAGTTGCATATGTGATTTTGTTTATTTTTTTAAGATTTTAATTGGAAGAAGTAGGTTACACTTTTCAAGAATCTCTTGTGACAATCCCTATGCTAGCCTGAAGAGTGTGGATATTTGAGACTGTGGCTTTGAAGTTATTATGTGGCTCAGGCTGGCTTTAAACTTATGATTCACTTTCCTCAGCTGCTCAAGTGTTGGAATTGCAGGCTGGCAAAATATGCTTATCAACTTTAGGACATGGACAAGGTGAACTATATAGCAGAGAGTGAAAGTCTTACTGGCACAAATTTAGAGTACAAAGAAATTATTTTAAAGATAGCCCTTTCCTTAATGTATTTTTGACATAAGTATCTTCCCATAACCAATGTGACTTCAGCTCATTAAATTTTAAAATTAATATATCCTGGACAGAATGTTCTTCTAAATAAAAATGACAAGAGCTAGGTCCAGGACAGGCTCTAAAAAAGCTGCAGAGAAACCCTGTCTTGAAAAACCAAAAAAAAAAAATGACCATAGATAATATTGAATTGTTTCCAAATTCTAAATTAAATAAAAATTTTATCTTCTGTTTCTAATTCCAGTTCAGCTATGGGAGTAAGAGATTTGTTCCCCACATTTTCTCTGCCCTTCACTTCTCCAAGACAGCAAATCCTAAGGAAACTACTTGAGGTATTCTGGCCTAAAATTATGTGAAATAAAAATCACTTGACATTTCTGAAGCATCCTAAAGGCTTCCATTCAGCAGGTGTCACTTCTTTCTCCTTTCACTTTCTGAGGACAATGACTTTGGGATTTTCTGACTTTAAAGCCCATCTTAAGATGTTACCAGATTCTCCCATACCTCTGTCTGTGCCTTTGTGCCAGGACTTTACAGCAATCATCCAATCAATGAAAAAATGCTGTTAGAAAATCAAGAGTTGAAGAACTAAGGGACAGAAATTAATGAATAAAGACCAGAGCTCAGATTATGTGTGGTTTCCACCTCGTTTCCTCACTTACCCATTTTTAAATTCATTTTCTTAAACACTTTCAATTACATTTATCTCAAGCTTTTCCTGGGGTGGAGTGGACATTGTGTGTGAAGTGACAGAGTTGCCCCAGGACATCTACCAATGGCCACTAGTTTATGTACATAGTAAAAAGGAATGCGTTTCAACATTCAGAAGCTTTTGTTATTGTTCCTTATGTTTTTGCTGTAAAATCTATTTGACTTCATTAGAGGTTTGGTCTCCTATTGAAGATTTCTTTCTCTTTACAGAGGCTAGTTCTGTGTGATCTTCCATCTCTTCTGCCTTTGTGAATTTAAAGGTGTTTGTGTTTATGAACCACGGAAAAATTGAAAATTAAAGTGCATATCTTTAATGTGTTTACTTCATATCTAGTCTTTGTTCATCCTTTGAATTAAAGAATGAGAACTTTGTTTCTTTTGATTTGTATATACTGATGTTCCTTCATTCTAATCTAATATTACATTCTTGGAGCTTTGTTTCAGGCTCACATCCTTACGTCATCACATGCTGTTGTTTTCAGTTTGCTTGATGGCAACTGATTAGGTACTCACTAACTTCCCTTTGTATATTTTTATAACATTTTTCATCCTCTTCTCATTCTAAATCTTTTCCAAATTCTATCTTATAGGCATTTAACTTCAATGTTCTTATTTCTAACTTTTACATGATTATTTTTATTTATGTGCACAAGTAAGTTAATATAATACTGACTTATGTATTTCTGTTTTAAATTACATACTTCCTTGGGACATATTTCATTCTGCTTTAGATTTCTTTTTCCATGAAATAGAATGGTTATAATAATATTTTGGACAAATATATAAGTTTCTGTATGTACACCTAGTTCAAACTTCCCTCGCTTATGTATAGTAGTTCACCTTAGGTATGCACTACATTTTCTTTATCAGTTCTTCAAGAATGACTACCAAGTTGGCTTCTAGTCTTTGATATAAGTGGTGTTTCTTTGAACAATGTATGAGAACTTTTCTAAAGTATAAATACACAGTCCAAAATTTCTAGGTTCTGGGGAATATGCATACCAAATTCACTAATTACTATTATTTTTCCCTAAGATGACTGCACAAATTCCATTTACATCAGCTGTGATCACATGTCAATATTAGTAATTATCTGTTTATGAAGCACTAAGATTCTCATTTTCATTATTCCAACTGAGAAGCTTTAATTTTGATATCAAATCTAGGAAAATGCTCATGTGATTATAAGCAAAAATGTGGAGGGAATATCTGTCTTGTGTAAGTCATCCTGTGGAGCCATTTTTTCCTGCCTGGGGTTCAAACTGTTGTGTGTAAGCTTACCCTCTGGAGATTTTCTTTGGGTAAAAATCCCTTTCAGCTGGAACTTTATGCTTGTTTCTTTTGCTCTGTTCTATATTTCAGACAGTGTCTCACTACATGGCCTCGACTGGCCTTTAACTCTCAATTCTCCAGTTTCAGCCTCCCTCCTGCTGGGATGACAAGCCCCCAACACCATTCATACATTTTTAAAATTTTTATTACAGTCAAAAGTTTGAAAATGTATAGCCAGTCTTAACTTTCTCACTATCATGTAAAATTCTGAAAACCAATTGGGTTTAAAATTATATACTATGTCATGTAAATACTTGATGTGGGAGGGTCTTCTGTTTTAATAAAGAAACTGCCTTGGCCAACCCTTAGGTGGGTGGAGTAGACAGAACAGGAAGAAGGAAGTGAGGTAGATTGCTCAGTCAGATGCCACGCCTCTCTTAAGTTAGTCAGACCGCTGTGCCTCTCCTCAGAGAGATGCCAGATGCGATGAAGCCAGCCATCAGGTCAGACATGCTGAATCTTTCCAGGTAAGACACCATTTGTGGTGTTACACAGATTATTAGATATGGGTTAGTAAAGATGTGAGTAATAGGTCAGGCAGTGTTTAAAAGAATACAATTTGTGTGTTGTTATTTCGGGGCACAGGATAGCCAGGAGGCCAGGAGTAGGGCCAGGAGCAGGGCCAGGAAGCCGGCCCACAGCTCCACACTACAAATACTGATATAAAAACTGGTTGGGTTTCTTTTGTTTGTTTTTATTTTTAACAGAGGTTGTAAAACATTGTTGAACCCTTTATTGGGTCTTTTTTTTTATCAGTTTTTGCTTCCAAATTTCATAATATCTTGAATAGTAAATCTCCTTTTAGGAATGTTTACAGTGGCTAGATAAATGGTTCCTCTTAATGCTCTTTTCAAAGACCTGAGTTTAGTTCCCAGTGCACACTGTAGGTAGTTAACAGCTACCTTGAAATCTGCCCCAAGATCTTCTGCATGATGATTTGTGTTTCCTACACCCCAGAATCTCCTGCAAGTTGGGCTCAGTATAGTAGGAAACACTTTTAAAAAGTAAAACTTACTGTAGCAAAATTACAAAGATAATTTTCTGTGAATTTCATCAATTTGTAGCCTATTTATTCTTCCTTCGATATGCCTTTAATACATGAGCAACATACTAGTGTCTAAGGAGGTATCTAAGTGAATGGAAAGAATGCACCTTCAAAATAACTGACATTAGAGTTGATAACAGGAAAGAAAACAGGTGTTTAATGAAGTCAAAACATGAAGAAGGAATTTTCCATGTCTTTAACAATTTGTCACAGGAAAGAATTAGGATTATTTACAATAACTTATTCAGCATTGCACACATCCTACCTAAATGGTAATTAGTTTCATAATAAAGTGCACATAATAATTTCAAATTAAAAGTCATAATAAAAATGCACACAAGAAACTGCAATGTTCATTCTCTTGCCAACTTGAGCATCAACATATTTGTATTTATCTATCTTTTGCTCACTGAATTAACAGCAGTTAGGAGACTGATTATTTAGCGGGTTATGTAAAATATTTTATTACATAAAAAGCACACATATTATTGTATAAATGTGCATTTTCTTTTCAAAAACATTTAAAATATTTACATATACCTTTTAAATTTCCTCAGTTTATTTGTGAGATATGAGTTTTTATATGACTGTATGAAGCATTGTCTTCATGAAATGTTAATTTTTATTAGATTTTTTGTTGTTTTATTTTAAGCATTTTATTTTATATATTTTATTCTTTCATTAAATAAAATTGTCAAAAAATTAATCAAAATTGATCCCCGCAACCACATAGAACTCTGAAACACAGGGTACAAATTCACAGAGAAGACCAAAAGGTTAGTGACCATCCACCTGGCCGGACACCCCACTGTCTAGGCCCTCCATACTAGGGGAGGGTAAAACCGTGTGCCCACCCCACCTGCCTCAGTTTCTCTAGCCAGCTATCAGGCAAGCTTCCTACAGGTAGGTTGCTACAATGCCCCACCCCATTAATGGACCTCGCATGCTACAAGTATCACTTTGACCCCAAACATTTCTATCACCCACAACCTCAGAGGAACTCTGAACAACAAGCTACAATTACACAGAAAGGTCCAAGAGAGGAACCATGAAGGAAGGTCATAACTTCACAGTGTGGACCAAGAGAGTAGGCCAAGAGAATTGGCCAAGAGATACCTCAGTGGCTTCCTGAGACATAAACAGGGACAAGAATAGTTCCCAAAGATATACAGCTTTTGCAAGGATTAGAACAAGAGGCAAAGGTACTGTGGCAACCACCTGGAGGAAGAGATGGATAGGTACCAATGAAAGAATTCATTCAAAAACTTAAAAAGCAACATGGTAACACTAGAACCCAGTGGTCATAAAACAGGAAGACTTAATCATCCAAACCCAGAAAAAGCTGAAAAAAAACAATTTTAAACATAACTTTTTTATTTTTTTATTATTAGTATTATTAAAAATTTCCGCCTCCTCCCCACCTCCCGTTTCCCTCCCCCTCCCTCCACTCCCCTCCCCTTCCCTCTACAGTCCAAGGAGCTGTCAGTGTTCTCTGCCCTGCAGGACGTCCAAGGTCTTCCCCCCTCCATCCAGGTCCAGGAAGGTGCACATCTAAACAGACTAGGCTTCCCCAAAGCCAGTACATGCAGTAGGATCAAAACCCAGTGCCATTGTCCTTGGCTTCTCAGTCAGCCCTCGTTGTCCACCACATTCAGAGAGTCCTGTTTGATCCCATGCTTTTTCAGTACCAGTTGAGCTGGCCTTGGTGAGGTCCCATTAGACCTGCCCCACAGTCTCAGTGGGTGGGCGCACTCCTCTCGGTGTTGACTTCCTTGCTCATGTTCTCCCCCATTTAGTTCCTCATTTGGGCCTTGGGAAGCTCAGTACTGCGCTCTAATGTGGGTTTCTGTCTCTATCTCCATCCATCGCCAGATGAAGTTTCTATGGTGATATGCAGGATATTCATCAGTATGGCTAAAAGAAAGGGCCATTTCAGGCTCCCTCTCCTCAACTGTCCAAGGAACTAGCTGGGGACATCTTCATGGATACCTGGGAACCCCTCTAGAGTAAAGTCTCTTGTTAAACCTAAAATGGCTTTATGAGGATGTGTTGGGGCAGCTGGCCCAATCCCTGTGTTCAGGGGCGTGGCTGCTCCAGCGGGGAGCATGCCCCTTAAATAGGATTGGGGAACCGGAAGGTGCCCCGTTCGTTTGCCCTGCGCTCACCTTCGGCTCCGCTGGACCCTTGGTTCTGTAAGTTCCCTTATCTCCCTTTGTATTAAAATTGAATAATTATAAAAGGACTATTTTTGGTTATTTCCAATCTTCGCCGCATCAAGGATGATGGAGGGAAAATGAAAATTTTCATTTAGAGAAATGGAGGAAAATACAAACAAAAAATTTGAAGAAATCAATAAATCTCTCAAAGAAAAACAAGAAAACCATAATAAAATAAACAGGTGACTCCTTTCTCACCAATGGACAGGTCAATCAGACAGAAACTTAACAGAGAATTGAAAGGCTTAATGGACGTAATGAACCAAATGGACTTAACAGACATCTATAGAACATTCCACCCAAATAGAAAAGAATATACCTTCTTCTCTGCGGCTCATGGAACCTTTTCGAAAATTGACCACATACTCGGTAACAAAGCAAACTTCCACAGTTACAAAAAAATATTAGTAACCACCTGTGTCTGGTCGGATCACCACGGATTAAAATTAGAATTCAACAACAATGCTACCTCCCAGAAAGCCTATAAACACATGGAAACTGAACAGTCAACTACTGAACCACAGCTGGGTCAAGGAAGAAATAAAGAAAGAAATTAAAGTCTTTCTTGAATTTAATGAACATAAAAACACAACATACTCAAACCTATGGGACACAATGCAGTGCTAAGAGGAAAGTTCATAGCACTAAGTGCCCACTTAAAGAAAATGGAGAAAGCACTCATTGGAGATTTAACAGCACACATGAAAGCTCTAGAAAAAAAAGTAGAATCACATAGGAGGAGTAGAAGATTGGAAATAATCAAACTGAGGCCAGAAATCAACAAAATAAAAACACAGAAAACCATCCAAAGAATCAATGAAACTAAAAGCTGGTTCTTGGAGAAAATCAACAAGATTGAGAAACCCCTTTCCAAACAAATCAAACGGCAGAGAGAAAACAAGCAAATTAATAAGATCAGAAATGAAAAGGGGGACATAACCACAGACAAAGAGGAAATTCAGAGAATCATTAGATCTTACTACAAAAGCCTGTATGCAACAAAATTGGAAAATGTGAAAGAAATGGACATTTTTTTAGATAAGTACCATATACCAAAGATAAACCAGGACCAGATGAACAATCTAAATAGTCCTGTTAGTCGCAAAGAATTAGAAAATCTTGATTCTTTGGGGTGAGTGAGGAGTGAGTGCACGAACCAAGGCAGCTGCCCGGAGAGGGACCACCAACATTCCCCAACCCCCCCCACCCCTGCCACCCGCACACTTCCTCCTCTTCCTGCAGGGGTTATTCTCCCCGGATACTGCCTCTCTCTTCCTGTCCCTTCCCAGCTTGCACCCAGAATCCCCCCCCCCCCTCATCCTCCCGTCTTTGGAGATACAAAATCCCACAGCTCAGCCTGTTTGGGCGCCGGGGACCTGGAATTGAGTGCACCCAGGCTGGTGGGAGGTCCCCTCCTTCATTAGACTGCCTGAGGCAAGGTAGGCCCTTTGTCAGTGAGCTGTTTGGCCTGCAAGGAGACCTGACAGTCTGCCAGAGGATCCATCATTCATTGGGGTAAGTGAATTTAATTCATTGGGTGAATTGAACTTCTAAAAGAAGACCCAAAGGGGATTATTCAGAGGAACAAATGGGCAGACGCCAATGTAAGAATTCCTCCAACAATTTGAAAAACAACATGAAAGCACCAGAACCCAACGAACTTATAACAGGAGGACTTGAACACACTAATCAAGAAGAAGTAGAAAAAAATTGACTTTATGAAAGTAATAGAGTCCCTTAAAGAGGAGGTGAAAAACTCCCTTAAGGAAATGGACGAGAAGAATAACAAAAAGTTTGAAGAATTGAGTAATTCCGTAAATGATATCCTAGGAAACCAAGAAAAAACAATCAAACAGATAATGGAAACAGTGCAAGACTTGAAAACTGAAATGGAGGCAAGGAAGAAAACACAACCCGAGGGCCAACTGGATTTGGAAAATCTATGTAAACGAACAAAGACTACAGAAACAAGCATAACCAACAGAATACAAGAGATAGAAGAAAGAATCTCAGATTCTGAAGATACCATAGAGAAAATAAATGCACTGATTAAAGAAAACAGCAAATCCAACAAATTCTCATCACAAAACATTCAGGAAATCTGGGACACAATAAAAAGACCAAACCTAAGAATAATAGGTGTAGAAGAAGGAGAAGAAATACAGCTCAATGGTTCAGAAAATATATTTAATAAAATTATAGAAGAAAACTTCCCAAACCTAAAAAAAATAGATATTCCTATTGAGGTTCAAGAACCTTACAGAACACCAAATAGACTGGATCAAAAAAAAAATCCCCTAGCCATATTATAATCAAAACACAAAACATACAGAATAAAGAAAGAATATTAAGAGCTGCAAATGAAAAAGGTCAAGTAACATATAAAGGTAAACCTATCAGACTAACACCTGACTTCTCTATGGAAACCATGAAAGCCAGAAGGTCCTGGATAGATGTTTTGCAGAAACTAAGAGACCATGGATGCAAGCCCAGATTACTATACCCAGCCAAGCTTTCATTCACTATAAATGGAGAAAACAAAATATTCCAGGATAAAAACAAATTTAAACAATACATAGCCACAAATCCAGCCTTACAGAAAGTAATAGAAGGAAATTCACAAACAAAGGAGTCCAGCATTTTCCAAAATAACTCAGACATCTAGCGACCCTTCACCAGCACATCGCAAAGAAAGGAAACACACAATCTCTACTACCAAATAAAAAATGACAACTGGAGTTAACATCCACTGGTCATTAATATCACTTAATATCAATGGACTCAATTCACCTATAAAAAGGCACAGGCTAAGAGATTGGATACGAAAACAGGATCCAACATTCTGCTGTTTACAAGAAACACACCTCAACCACAAAGACAGACATCTACTCAGAGTAAAGGGTTGGGAAAAGGTTTATCAAGCAAATGGACCTAAGAAACAAGCCGGTGTGGCCATACTAATTTCTAACAAAGTTGACTTCAAACTAAAATCAATCAGAAGAGATGGAAAGGAACACTTTCTACTCATTACAGGAAAAATCCATCAGAATGAAGTCTCAATCCTGAATATCTATGCCCCTAATACAAAAGCACCCACTTATATAAAAGAAACATTACTAGAACTCAAGACAGCCATCAAACCAAACACACTGATAGTGGGAGACTTCAACACTCCTCTTTCACCAATGGACAGGTCAATTCGACAGAAACCTAACAGAGAATTAAGAGACTTAATAGAGGTAATGAACCAAATGGACTTAACAGACATCTATAGAACATTCCACCCAAACAGGAAAGAATATACCTTCTTCTCTGCGGCTCATGGAACCTTTTCGAAAATTGACCACATACTCGGTAACAAAGCAAACTTCCACAGTTACAAAAACATATTAGTAACCACCTGCATCTTATCGGATCACCATGGATTAAAATTAGAATTCAACAACAATGCTACCACCAGAAAGCCTACAAACTCATGGAAACTGAACAGTCAACTACTGAACCACAGCTGGGTCAAGGAAGAAATAAAGAAAGAAATTAAAGTCTTTCTTGAATTTAATGAAAATAAAGACACAACATACTCAAACTTATGGGACACTATGAAAGCAGTGCTAAGAGGAAAATTCATAGCACTAAGTGACCACTTAAAAAAAATGGAGAAAGCACACATTGGAGACTTAACAGCACACCTCAAAGCTTTAGAAAAGAAAGAAGCAGACTCACCTAGGAGGAGAAGAAGACTGGAAATTATCAAACTGAGGGCAGAAATCAATCAAAAGAAATCCAAAGAAACACAGAAAACAATCCAAAGAATCAATGAAACAAAAAGCTGGTTCTTGGAGAAAATCAACAAGATTGACAAAAACGTAGCCAAACTAATCAAACGGCAGAGAGAGAACACACAAATTAATAAGATCAGAAATGAAAAAGGGGACATAACCACAGACACTGAAGAAATTAAAAGAATCATTAGATCTTACTACAAAAGCCTGTATGCCACAAAATTGGAAAATGTAAAAGAAATGGACACTTTTTTAGATAAGTACCATATACCAAAGTTAAACCAGGACCAGGTAAATGCTCTAAATAGTCTTGTTAGTCGCCAAGAATTGGAAACTGTTGTCAGAAACCTTCCTACCAAAAAGAGCCCAGGACCTGATGGGTTCAATGCAGAATTCTACCAGAACTTCCAAGAAGACCTAATACCTATACTCCTTAAGGTATTTCATAATATAGAAACAGAACAGTCATTGCCAAATTCCTTTTATGAAGCTACAATTACCCTGATACCTAAACCACACAAAGACTTAACCAAGAAAGAGTATTACAGGCCAATCTCACTCATGAACATCGATGCAAAAATTCTCAATAAAATACTGGCAAACAGAATCCAAGAACACACTAGAAAAATTATCCACTATGATCAAGTAGGCTTCATCCCAGAGATGCAGGGCTGGTTCAACATACGAAATTCTATCAATGTAATCCATCATATAAATAAACTAAAAGAAAAAAAAACATATGATCATCTCATTAGATGCAGAAAAAACATTTGACAAAATTCAGCACCCCTTTATGATAAAGGTCTTGGAGAGATTAGGGATACAGGGGTCATTCCTAAATATAATAAAGGCTATTTACAGCAAGCTGACAGCTAACATCAAATTAAATGGAAAGAAACTCAAGGCCATCCCACTAAATACAGGAATGCGACAAGGCTGTCCACTCTCTATTTATCTTTTCAATATAGTGCTTGAAGTTCTAGCAATAGCAATAAGACAAAACAAGGGGATCAAGGGAATTCGAATTGGAAAGGAAGAAGTTAAACTTTCGTTATTTGCAGATGATATGATAGTGTACATAAGCGACCCGAAAAACTCCACCAAAGAACTCCTACAGCTGATAAACTCCTTTAGTATTGTGGCAGGTTACAAGATCAACTCCAAAAAATGAGTCGCCCTCCTATATACAAAGGATAAGGAAGCAGAGAAAGAAATCAGAGAAGCTTCACCTTTCACGATAGCCACAAATAGCATAAAATATCTTGGGGTAACTCTAACCAAGGAAGTGAAAGACCTATTTGACAAGAACTTTAAGTCTTTGAAGAAAGAAATTGAAGAGGATACCAGAAAATGGAAGGATCTCCCTTGCTCTTGGATTGGGAGGATCAACATAGTAAAAATGGCAATACTACCAAAGGCAATCTATAGATTTAATGCAATCCCCTTGAAGATCCCATCAAAATTCTTCACAGATCTTGAGAGGACAATAATCAACTTTATATGGAAGAACAAGAAACCCAGGATAGCCAAAACAATCTTATACAATAAAGGAACTTCTGGAGGCATTACCATCCCTGACTTCAAACTCTATTACAGAGTTATAGTATTGAAAACAGCTTAGTATTTGCATAAAAATAGAGAAGTTGACCAATGGAATCGAATAGAAGACCCAGATCTTAACCCACAAACCTATGAACACCTGATTTTCGATAAAGGAGCTAAAAGGACACAATGGAAGAAAGAAAGCATCTTCAACAAATGGTGCTGGCATAACTGGATGTCAACCTGCAGAAGAATGAAAGTAGATCCGTGTCTATCACCATGCACAAAACTCAAGTCCAAATGTATTAAAGACCTCAATATCAATCTGAACACACTGAACCTGTTAGAGAAAAAAGTGGGAAGTAATCTACAACATTTGGGCACAGGAAACCGCTTCCTACGTATAGTCCCTGCAGCACAGACATTAAGGGCAACATTGAATAAATGGGACCTCCTGAAGCTGAGCAGCTTCTGTAAAGCAAAGGACACTGTCACTAAAACACAAAGGCAGCCTACTGACTGGGAAAAGGTCTTCACCAACCCTGTAACTGACAAAGGTCTGATCTCCAAAATATATAAGGAACTCAAGAGACTAGACTTTAAAATGCTAATGAACCCAATTAAAAAATGGGGCACTGAACTGAACAGAGAATACTCAACAGAAAATGTTCAAATGGCCAAGAGACACTTAAGGGCATGCTCAACCTCCTTAGCAATCAGGGAAATGCAAATCAAAACAACGTTGAGATACCATCTTATACCTGTCAGAATGGCTAAAATCAAAAACACCAATGATAGCCTTTGCTGGAGAGGATGTGGAGTAAGGGGTACACTCATCTATTGCTGGTGGAAATGCAAACTTGTGCAACCACTTTGGAAAGCAGTGTGGAGGTTTCTCAGGAAATTTGGGATCCACCTACCTCAGGACCCAGCAATCCCACTCTTGGGAATTTACCCAAGAGATGCCCAATCATATTACAAAAGCATCTGTTCAACTATGTTTATAGCAGCATTATTTGTAATAGCCAGAACGTGGAAACAACCTAGATGCCCTTCAGTGGAAGAATGGATGAAGAAAGTGTGGAATATATACATATTAGAGTACTAATCGGCAGTAAAAAATAATGACATCTTGAATTTTGCATGCAAATGGAAGGAAATAGAAAACACCATCCTGAGTGAGGTAAGCCAGGCCCAAAAAGATGAACATGGGATGTACTCACTCATAATTGGGTTCTAGCCATAAATAAAGGACATCGAGCCTATAATTCGTAAAAAATCCTAGAGAAGCTATATAAGAAGGTGAACCCAAAGAAAAACATATAGTTATCCTCCTGGATACTGGAAGTAGACAAGATTGCCGGACAAAAAAAAATGGGAACTTGGTGGTGGGGTGGAATGGGGGGAGGGGTGAAGGGGCGAGAAAAGTGTGAAGTGGAGGATGGGAAGAGTTTGGGGGAATAGGATGGTTGGGATATAGGAAGGGTGGATATGTGAACAAGGAATTATATATCTTACTTAATGGAGCCATTCTAGGGTTGGCAGAGACTTGACTCTAGAGGGGTTCCCAGGTGTCCAGGAAGATGCCCCCAGCTAGGTCCTTGGGCAGCTGAGGAGAGGGTGCCAGAAATGTCCAGATCCTATTGCCATACTCATGAATATCTTGCATATCACCATAGAACCTTCACCTGGCATTGGATGGAGAAAATGACAGAGCCCCACATAGGAGCACCTGACTGAGCTCCCAAGGTCCTGATGAGGAGCAAAAGGAAGGAGATCATGAGCAAGGAAGTCAGGACCGTGAGGAGTGAGTTTACCCATTGAGACGGTGGGACAGATCTAACGGGAGACCACAAAGTCCAGTTGGAATGGGACTGATGGAACAGGGGACCAAACCGGACTCTCTGAATGTCGCTGACGGTGGAGGAGGACTGAGAAACCAAGGACAAAGGCAATGAACGTGAACTCTACAGCATGGACGGGCTCACTGTGAGCCTTGTCAGTTTGGTTGCTCACCTTCCTGGACTTAGGGGGAGCTGGGAGGACCTTGGACTTAACATAGTGAAGGGAACCCTGATGGCTCTTTGTCTTGGAGAGGAGTGGAGTGGGGGTGTGGGTGGAAGGAAGGGGAGGGAAGGAGGAAGAGGAGGGAACAAGATGGAAATCTTTAATAAAAAAATGAGGGAAAAAAAACACCAAAAAAAAAAAAGAATCAAGTGTTCATAGGTTTGTGGATTAATATCCAGAACTTCAATTCAATTCCGTTGGTCAACATCTCTGTTTTTATGCCAGTACCAAGCTGTTTTCATTACTGTACCTCTGTAATAGAGTTTGATGTCAGGGGTGGTAATGCTTCCAAAAGTTCCTTTATTGGATAGGATTGTTTTGGCTATCCTGGGTTTTTTTGTTTTTCCATATAAAGTTTATTATTGGTCTCTCAAAAAAAAAAGAATTAAAAAATCTTATCAAAAACCTCCCTACCAAAAAGGGACCAGGACCAGATGGTTTCAAGGCAGAATTCTACCAGAACTTCTAAGACCTAATACCTATACTCCTTAATGTATTTCATAATATAGAAACAGAACAGTCATTGCCAAATTCCTTTTATGAAGCTACAGTTACCCTGATACCTAAACCACACAAAGACTCAACCAAGAAAGAGAATTACAGACCAATCTCACTCATGAACATTGACACAAAAATCCTCAATAAAATACTGGCAAACCAAATCCAAGAACACATTAGAAAAATTATCCACTATGATAAAGTAGGCTTCATCCCAGAGATGCAGGGCTGGTTCAACATACAAAAATCTATCCATGTAATCCATCATATAAATAAACTAAAAGAAAAAAAAAAACATATGATCATCTCATTAGATGCTGAATAAGCATTTAACAAAATTCAACACCCTTTTATGATAAAGGTCTTGGAGAGATTAGGGATACAAGGGTCATTCCTAAATATAATAAAGGCTATTTACAACAAGCCCACAGCTAACATCAAATGAAATGGAGAGAAACTTAAGGCCATCCCACTAAATTCAGGAACACAACAAGGCTGTCCACTCTCTCCTTATCTCTTCAATATAGTGCTTGAAGTTCTAGCAATAGCAATAAGACAACATAAGGGAATCAAGGGGATTCGTTTTAGAAAGGAAGAAGTTAAACTTTCGTTATTTGCAGATGATATGATAGTGAACATAAGCAACCCCAAAAACTTCACCAAAGAAATCCTACAGCTGATAAACTCCTTCAGTAATGTGGCAGGATACAAGATCAATTCCAAAAAATCAATTGCCCTCCTATACATAAAGGATAAGGAAGCAGAGAGGGAAATCAGAGAAGTATCACCTTTCACAATAGCCAAAAATAGCATAAAATATCTTGGAATAACTCTAACCAGGGAAGTGAAAGATCTATTTGACAAGAACTTTAAGTCTTTGAAGAAAGAAATTGAAGAGGATACCAGAAAATGGAAGGATCTCCCTTGCTCGTGGATTGGGAGGATCAACATAGTAAAAATGGCAATTCTACCAAAAGCAATCTATAGATTTAATGCAATCCCCATCAAGGTCCCATCAAAATTCTTCACAGATCTTGAGAGGACAATAATCAACTTTATATGGAAAAACAAGAAACCCAGGATAGCCAAAACAATCTTATACAATAAAGTAACTTCTGGAGGCAATTCCATCCCTGACTCAAACTCTATTACAGAGCTACAGTATTGAAAACAGCTTGGTATTGGCATAAAAATAGAGAAGTTGACCAATGGAATCATATAGAAGACCCGGATCTTAAACCACAATCCTATGAACACTTGATTTTTAATAAAGGAGCCAAAAGCACACAATGGAAGAAAGAGGGCATCTTCAACAAATGGTGCTGGCACAACTGGATGTCAACCTGTAGAAGAATGAAAGTAGATCCATATCTATCACCATGCACAAAACTCAAGTCCAAATGGATTAAGGACCTCAATATTAATATGAGCACACAGCCTGATAGAGGAGAAAGTGAGAAGTACTGTACAACATATGGGCACAGGAGAACGTTTCCTACGTATAACCCCAGCAGCACAAACATTAAGGGCAACATTGAATAAATGGGACCTCCTGAAGCTGAGCAGCTTCTGTAAAGCAAAGGACACTGTCACTAAAACACAAAGGCAGCCTACTGACTGGGAAAAGGTCTTCACCAACCCTGTAACTGACAAAGGTCTGATCTCTAAAATATATAAAGAACTCAAGAGACTAGACTTTAAAATGTTAATTAACCCATTTAAAAAATGGGGCACTGAACTGAACAGAGAATTCTCAACAGAAGAATTTCAAATGGCCAAAAGACACTTAAGGTCATGCTCAACCTCCTTAGCTATCAGGGAAATGCAAATCAAAACAACGTTGAGATACCATCTTACACCTGTCAGAATGGCTAAAATCAAAAACACCAATGATAACCTATGCTGGAGATGTTGTGGGGCAAGGGGTACACTCATCTATTGCTGGTGGAAATGCAAACTTGTGCAACCACTTTGGAAAGCAGTGTGGTGGTTTCTCAGGAAATTCGGGATCAACGTACCCCAGGACCCAGCAATTCCACTTTTGGGAATTTACCCAAGAGATGCCCAATCATACTACAAAAGCATCTGCTCAACTATGTTCATAGCAGCATTATTTATAATAGCCAGATCCTGGAAACAACCTATATGCCCTTCAGTGGAAGAATGGATGAAGAAACTGTGGAATATATACATATTAGAATACTACTCAGCGATAAAAAAACAATGACATCTTGAATTTTGCATGCAAATGGATGGAAATAGAAAATACTATTCTAAGTGAGGTAACCAAAGAGATGAACATGGGATGTACTCACTCATAATCAGTTTCTAGCCATAATTAAAGGACATCGAGCCTATAATTCGTGATCCTTGAGAAGATAATAAGAATGTGAGCCCGAAGAAAAACATATAGTTATCCTCCTGGATGTTGGAAGTGGACAAGATTGCCGGGCAAAAATTGGGAACTTGGGGGTGGGGTGGGATGGGGGCAAGGGGAGATGGGGAGAGAGAAGCGTGAAGGGAAGGATGGGGAGAGCTCGGAGGAATGGGATGCTTGGGTTATAGGAAGGGTGGATATGGGAGCAGGGAAGCATATATCTTAATTAAGGGAGCTATCTTAGGGTTGTCAAGAGACTTGACTCTAGAGGGGTTCCCGGGTTTCCAGGGAGATGCCCCCAGCTAGTTCCTTGGGCAGCTGAGGAGAGGGAGCCCGAAAAGGCCAGTTCCTATAGCCATACTGATGAATATCTTGCATATCACCATAGAACCTTCACCTGGAGATGGATGGAGATAGAGACAGAGCCCCACATTGGAGAACTGGACTGAGCTCCCAAGGTCCTGATGAGGAGCAGATTGAGGGAGAACATGAGAAAGAAAGTCAGGACCATGAGGGGTGCGTTCACCCACTGAGACGGTGGGACAGAACTAATGGGAGATCACCAAGACCTGTTGGAATGGTACTGATTGAACATGCGACCAAACCGGACTCTCTGAATGTGGCTGACGGTGGAGGCTGACTGAGAAGCCAAGGACAATGGCAATGGGCTTGTACTCTATGGCATGGATGGGCTCTGTGTGACCCTTGTCAGTTTGGTTGCTCACCCTCCTGGACCTGGGGGGAGTTGGGAGGCCCTTGGACTTAACATAGTGTAGGTAACACTGATTGTTCTTTGGCCTGGTTAGGGAGGGAGTGGGAGTATGGTTGGAGCAGAGGGGAGGGAAGGGGAAAGAGGAGGGGAGGAGATGGAAATTTTTAATAAAAAATGAGGAATAATAATAATAATAAAATAAACAGGTGAAACAAACATTTCAAACAGTTCAAGACTTTAAGTCTGAAATAGAGGTAATAAATCAAAAACTGAAGGAATTCTGGATATGGAAAATCTGTGTAAATTAATGAGAACTACAGAGGTAAGCATAACCAACAGAGTACAAGAGATGGAAGAGAGGCTCTCAGGAGTTAGAGATATTATGGAAAAACAGCTTCATTGGTCAAAAAAACCCCATCAAATTTAGCACATTCTTAACACAACCAGAAAATCTGGGACAGCATGAAAAGACCAAATCTTAGAATATTAAGAATAGACAAGTAAGAACTCCATATTAAAGGCACAGAAAATATATTCAACAAAAGCATAGAAGAAAACTTCCACAACCTAAAGAAGGATATTTCTAGGAAGGTATAAGAAACTTACAGAACACCAAATACACTGAACCAAAAAAAGTCCCCTCACCATATAATAATCAAAGTGCTTAACATACAAAATAAAGAAATAATATTAAGAGCTGCAATGGAAAATTCAAGTAACATATAAAGGCAGAACCTCACAGAACTATACCCGACTTCTCAATGGAAACCATGAAAGCCAGAAAGTCCTGGACAGATGTGATGCAAACACTAAGAGACCATGGATGCAAGCCCATACTATTATACCTAGCAAAGCTTTCAATCACTATCAATGGAGAAAACAAGATATTCCATGACAAACAAGATTTAAACATTACCTATCCACAAATCTAGTCCTACAAGCACTACTAGAAGGAAAACTCTAAACCAAAGAAGCTAACTGAACCCTCAAAGACACAGACCACAAATATCATCACACCAGCAAAATCCAAAGATGGGAAACACACACTACTACCAAAAATTAACAGGAATTAACAATTACTGGTCATTAATATCTCTTAATATCAGTGAACACAGTTCACCTATTAAAAAATACAGGCTAAGAAAACAGATATGAAAGTAGGATCCATCTTTCTGCTGCATTCAAGAAATACACCTTTACCAGGAAGAAAGACATTATCTCAAATTAAAGGATTGGGAAAAAAATTTCCAATCAAATGGACCAAGAAACAAGCTGGTATAGCTATTCTATTATCTAACAAAATAGACTTCAAACTAAAATCAATCCAAAGAGATGGAGAAGGACATTTTATACTCATAACAAGAACAATCCATCAAGATGAGGTCTCAATCCTGAACATCTATGCCACAAATACAAGAGTACTAACATATGTAAAATAAACACTACTAAAGCTTAAATTTGCACATTAAACCCCACACAGTAATAGTAGAAGGCTTTGACACCACACCCTCCACAATAGACAGGTCAACCAGACAGAAACTTAACAGAGAAATAAGAGAACTAACAGATGTCATGAAACAAATGGACTTAACCGACATCAATAGAACATTTCACCCAAACACGAAAGAATATACCTTCTTCTCAGCGCCTCATGGAACCTTCTCTAAAATTGACCACATTCTCAGCAACAAAGCAAGCCTCAACAGACACACACACACACACACACACACACACAAATGGAATAACTTCCTGTATCTTATCGGATCACCATGATTTAAAATAGAATTCAGTGACAGCACTAATTGTAGAAAACATACAAACTAATGAGAATTGAACAGTGCTCAATTAAATCACCCCTGGGTCAAGGAAGAAATAAGAAAAAATAAAGACCTAGAATTCATCAAAAATGAAGGCACAAAGTACCCAAACGTATGGGGCATTATGAAAGCAGTTCATAGCACTAAGTGCCCACATAAAGAAAGTGGAGAAATCTCACACTAGCAACTTAACAGCATGCCTGAGAGCTCTGGAACTAAAAGAAGCAGACTCACCCAGGAAGAGTAGACAACAGGAAATAATTAAATTGAGGGCTAAAATTAATAAAATAGAAACAAAGAAAACAATACAAAAAAATCAATGAACAAAGAACTTGTTCTTTGAGAAAATGAACAAGATAGACAAAGCCTTATCCAAACTAATCAAAAGGCAGACAGAGAGAAAGAGAGAGAGAGAGAGAGAGAGAGAGAGAGAGAGAGAACATCCAAATTAACAAAATTGGAAATGAAAAGGTGGGCATGACAACAAATATTGATCAAATGCAGAAAATCATTAGGTCTTACTATAAAAACCTATACTCCACAAAATTGGAAAATGTAAAAAAAATAGACAGTTTTCTGTATAGGTAACACATAGCAAAATTAAATCAAGACCAGATAAAATATTTAAATAGACATATAATCTACAAGAAAATAGAAGCAGTCATCAAAAGCCTCCCAATTTAAAAAAGCCCAGGGCTGGATGGTTTCAGGGCATAATTCTACCAGAACTTCAAAGAAGACTTAATTCCTATATACCTCAAAGTGTTCCACATAATAGAAACAGAAGGTACATTACCAAATTCTTTTTAAGAGGCTACAGTTACCCTGATACTAAAACCACACAAAGTCTCAATCAAGAAAGGGACTCTCAGATCAATCTCACCCATGAACATAGATGCAAAAATACTCAATAAAATACTGGCAAACTGAATCCAAGATCACATTAAAAAAATCATCCACCATGATCAAGTTGACTTCATCCCAGAGATGCAGGGATGGTTCAACATACAAAAAAAATCTATCAATGTAATCCACCATATAAATAAACTGAAAGAAAAAAATAATATGATCATCTCATTAGATGATGAAAAAGCATTTGAGAAAATCCAGCACCCCTTATGATAAAGGTCTTGGAGAGATCAGGGATACAAGAAACATATCTAAACATAGTTAAAGCAATATACAGCAAACTGACATTAAATAGAAAAAAACTCAAAGCAACTCCACTAATATTGGGACCAAACCAAGGCTATCCAATCTCTCCATATCTATTCAACATAGTTCATGAAGTCTGGCTAGAGCAATAAGACAACAAAAGGAGATCAAGGGGATTTAAATTGGAAAGGAAGGTGTCAGTCAAACTTTTGCTTTAAGTCTTTGAAGAAAGAAATTGAAGAAGATACCAGAAAATGGAAAGATCTCCCATGCTCTTGGATATATAGAATCAACAAAATAAAAATGACAATCCCACCAAAAGCAATCTATAGAATCAATGCATTCCTCATCAAAATCCCAACATATTTATTCATAGACCTTGAAAGAATAATACTCAACTTAATATGGAAAAAACAGGATAGCCAAAACAATCTTGCTCAATAAAGAAACTTCTGGAGGCATCACTATCCCTGAAGTCAAACTCTATTAAAGAACTACAGTAATGAAAACAGCTTGGTATTGGCATAAAAAAGAGACAACTGAATCAATAGAATCAAATTCAAGTCCTGGATAGTAATCTACACACTTACAAACATCTGATTTTTTGACAAAAAAAGCTAAAATTATACAATGGAAAAGAAAAAAACATCCTCAACAAATAGTGCTGGCATAACTGGATGTCAACATGTAGAAGAATAAAAATAGATACATATATATCCCCATGCACAAAACTCAAGTCTAAATGGATTAAATACCTCAATATAAATCTTACCACACAGAACATGATAGAAGAGAAAGTAGGAAGCAGCCTTCAATTTTTGGGCACAGACCACTTCCTAAATAGAACCCCAGTAGCACAGACACTGAGAGCAAAAATAAATAAATGGGACCTTCTGAAATTGAGAAGCTTCTGTAAAGCTAAGGACAAAATAAGACAAAGATAGCCTACTGAATGGGAAAAGATCTTTACCAACCTCATATCAGAAAGAAGATTAATATCCAAAATATACAAAGAACTCAAGAAATTATACATCAAAATTCCAAATAAACCAATTAAACAATGGTATTACAGAACTAAACAGAGAATTCTCAAAAGGAGGATCTCAAGTGGATGAAAGACACTTAAGGAAGTGTTTGGCATCCTTAGCCATCAGGAAATGCAAATCAAAATGACTCTGAGATACCATCTTGCACCAGTATCAAAACACCAATGATAGCTTATGCTGGGGTGGATGTGGAGTAAGGGGAACACTCCTCTATTGCTGATGGGAATGCAAACTTGTACAACCACTCTGTAAATCAGTATGGCAGTTTCTCAGAAAATTGGGAATCAACCTACCCTAGGACCCAGCAATACCACTCTTGGGCATTTACCCATAGGATGCTCAATCTTAGAACAAAGACATTTGTTCACCTATGTTAACAGCACTATTATTTGTAATAGCCAGAACCTGGAAACAACCTAGAAGCCTTGCAATTAAAGAATGGTAAAAGAAAATGTGGCACATTAGAGTACTACACAGCAGTAAAAATCAGTGACATCTTGAAATTTGCATGCAAATAGAACTAGAAAACAACACCCCGAGTAAGGTAACCCAGGCCCAGAAAGATGAATATGGTATGTACTCACTCATAAGTGGATACTAACTATAGACAAAGGATATTCATCCTATAATTCTTGATCCTAGAGAAGCCAAATAACAAGGTGAACCCTAAGAAAAACATACATAGACCCACCTGGAAAGGGGAAATAGACAAGATCTCCTGATAAAATTGGGACCATGGGGGTGGGGTAGAATGGGAAGATGAGGGGAGAAGGGAAGGGGGAAGAGAACTTGAGGGAATGGAATAGTTGAGATGGAGGAAGGACAGAGATCAAGCAAGGGAAGAGATATTTTGATTGAGGAAGCCATTAATGTGACTAATGGCTGGTACTAAGAAACCTGGTACTAGAGAAATTCCCAGGAATCCATAAGGATGACCCCAGCTAAGACCCTAAGCAATAGAAGAGAGGGTGTCAAAACTCACTAAGACCCTAAGCAATAGAAGAGAGGGTGTCAAAACTCTCCTTGTCTTGTCTCTAGTCAGTTTGATGAATATCCTAAATGTCAACATAAAATCTTCTTCCAGCCACTGAAGGAAACAGAGACAGAGACCCACAGAGGAACACTGGGCTTGAACTCCCTAAGTCCCATTAAAGAGAGGGAAGAGTGAGAATATGAGCAAAGAGGTCAAAAGTACACTCACTAAAACAGGTTACCAGAGCTAATGGGAGCTCACCAACTTCAATTGGATAGGGAAGGAACCAGCATAGGGCCAAACTTGACCCTCTGAATGTGGCTGAGAGTTGTATGACTTGGGAAGACTCTGGAGGCACTGGCAGTAGCACCACGATTTATCCCTTGTGCTTGTACTGGCTTTTTGTGAACTCATTTTCTTTGGATGGATACCTTGCTCAGCCTAGATATATTAGGAAAGGCCTTGGATTTTTCCCAAAGCAATGTGCCTTTCCTTCTCTGAGGAGTGGATGGGGGTGGAATGGGAGGCAATGTGGATGGAATGGGTGGGAGGGAGTGGGAAATGGGATTGGTATGCAAAATAAAAAAGATAGTTTGTTTTTTTAAAAAAATAAAAAAAGAGAAAGAAAAAAATGATCAAAAGACAACTGTTCTCCAGCCCACTAAAAGCATAGTATTTTTTATCTCTCTTATCATTTCCCTTAAAATGATGATACAGTAGTAAAATGGGGAATAAAATCAGAAGAACAAAAGAATACAAGAGGAGTGTTATTTTTGACAGAAATTTACATGTAAAAAACTGGGAGAAGTATACAATAATTAAAGCTTTGGAGACAACTACAAAAAATCAAAGGAGAAGTAAGCAGAAAAGAACAGGACCTCCAGGGAAAGTCCTGTTGTGAGAAAATGCATACAACCATCCCTACCCTTCCTCACCATGGTCTATAGAAAGGGACAAAAGGAAATGTACGTCAGACAAACTGTAAAACCCACTCTTCCCTAAGGCCACACCCCTTTCTAGACATATAAAATTAGTAAGGACAATTCACATATCTAGGAAGGTTGGAATAGAATGTAGTAATGAGGAGCAGCAGGGCCCCATCCCCTCTGTAGTAACAAATGGCGGCTGGCCCGTCCCACTGCCTGGCTAGCTTAACCCCGAAATAACCACATGAAAATCTGTATTAATTAAATTGCTGCCTGACCCATTAGCTCAAGCCTCTTTTTGGCTAACTCTCACATCTTGATTAACCCACTTCTAATAATCTGTATGTCACCAAGGGGTCATGGCTTACCGGGAAAGATTCAGCATGCCTGACTTGGCGGCTTCATGGCAGGCAGCTTTCTCAACCTGTTTTTTTTCTCCCAGCATTCAGTTCTATCTTCCTGCCTAGCTAACTTTCTGCCCTATCAAAAGGCCAAGGAAGTCTCCTTATTCAACCAATGAAAGTAACACATCTTACACCAACAGAATATACAAGATAGAGAATATTAGATCCCATTTTAGAGGTTAAATGCAAATTTGTCCTAATAAATACTTTACTTTAACAGTGTGTGTGTGTGTGTGTGTGTGTGTGTGTGTGTTGTGTGTATGTGTGTTGCACATGATATGTGTGGTATGTGTTTGCTATGTGTGTGTGGTATGTGTTTGTTACATGTGTGTATGTATGTGTTTGTTATATGTGAGTGGAGGGTGTATATGTATGTGTATGTGGGGGTTAGAAGGATGTGTGATGAATGTCTGTTCTTGTGTACAAGTGTGTGTGTATGTGGGGGGAGTGTGTGTTTATGTAGGATGTGTGGAGGATGGGGGGCTGTATGTGTGTGTATTCTGTCTTATTAAAAGAAGCCATGGAACCACTCACTAGAGTTTTTAGAACATCTCTCTGGCCTCTCCATGAACTTCACTCACCTGGGAATTCCCTAGAATGACTTGTGCTGATCAGCTTCTGAATCTAGAAGAGAAAGAATGCAGCCTCTGTACCTTCCTAAACATCACAGTTACTATTAACACAAATTTCTCCATTCAGATTAACTAGAAGAGTATCCATTGGTAGCTAGAAATTCCCTTGAGCATCTACTGGTTATGCTTTGCTAAGGATGATTTCACAAAATGACGGTTATCAATTGACATCTTTGCATTCTCCACTGTTGATGAAAGAGGAGTGAATTTTATCTTGTTCTCAAAGTAGGACCTTGTCTTTGCCTGTATGCAGGGGTCCTTTTATAGTACCTGCCATTTAGTAAGCAAATAATTATTGCATTAAAGAATTATTCAATCAATCTATTAACTTAAAACAATGCTATTAAAGTATATTGCTGAAAAGACTCTAAAATATTAAAATATCTTCTTTGTACTCTGCTTTATATGTCTTTTAGCTTATATTCAATCCAAAATTATTTTATGTGGTTCTAAGCTAATGAGTTTTCAATGTACATATTGTATATTAAATATACATAAAATGTGCATTGTCCAATATAAAACCCATTTGGTTATATGCATAGATTTTCTAATGAATGCTTGGAACATGATGTATAAGACATAAATCTTAGTTGATTTAATTTTGAATTAACAAGTGATTTAAAGATTGAAGGTATGTAAGCATTCAGCCTGATTTTACTTTTATCTTATTCTTACCAGTCATTTCACCATGGATCCAAATATGTAAGTTTACATATTTAAATATGTTTGTATTATTACTACCTGATTTAGCAACCTAAGATATATAGTTCTATATCTAATCATCCTCACTTACTCAGAAATATAGCACTAAAATGAAAACAAAATCAATATATCATAAAGATGCTCTGCCTAGTCTCCAAACATGTTCCCTAATGAAGTTTACTTTGCTTAAGCCAGGTAATAAACTTTCTCTGACATTCAGAGAAAATGGTGTATTACTTTTACTACTTGCTCTTAGACAAGAAAAGATTGCTTTCATTGCATTATTTGAAATTAAAGGAAATATATCCATAAGCCACGACACAAACTGGTGATGAATAGGTATGACCTAATTTGACAAAGTCTTACCATGTGGCTTTGCGGTAGGTAGGCCTAGACACAACACTGAATAGTAATCATTAGCAAATTTTACCTTTAATGATTAAAGCAGAAACCTCATTTCATAAGGAACAAAATAAAAACCACACACTTTGTAGTTCAAAATTTTCAAGGAAAAATGCATGCAGTTTTCACTGAGTAATTTTTATTTTACTATTGCTTTATTGGGTATTCTTAAATGAGGTTAATTTTTTAGCAATAGTTGTTTGATTCATGGGAATTAAAGCTGGATAGCACTGTAATGTACTTGTAAACATTTCGTGAGCTGGAGAACTAAGCAAAAGTCCAATTTAAGTATACATCTGTATAAACTATCTAAAATTTTATTGTCAGATTGAAAATATGCTCCCACCCAACTTTAAAAATTGAGATCTTTGCCCTAATATGATGGTGTTAGAGGTGATGTATTAGCCTACAAAAGAATTTCACAATAGCCCAAAATGGAGTATAACAAAGATTTATTTATTTGGGGAAAATCTCACAGAAAGACTAGGGTTCCATAGTCCTCTGCTTTCTCTGGGAACTGGAACTTGATCCAGCAACTAAGAGACCTTCAGATGCCTTTTGTATGCATTTATAGTACACGAGACCATCCCCAAAGTGGGCCAGTATCTTAAAGGCTAATGGCTGAAAGAGTTCCCACACCTCCCTGTTTTGTCTACATAAGAGAGTTCTAAGCCTAATATAAAACTATATATAAATAAATATCAGCATTGTTCAGGGAAAAGAAGAGGCTAAAAATTATATAAAAATTAGAATTACAAACAACATGAACAACATCAAACAAGAAACTTATACTAAATGGTTCAATAGTTATTCTCTCCTAAGGAGTCTACGTCTTATAAATGGCTTGGCTAAGTCATGAGATGAAAATAACTATGACTATCTAGTCTTTAACCCCATTAAAACCTGAGAAGGAAAATAACACTACTTGAGTAAACAGGAAGTGCAATCAAGCAACTTCCAAAAGTTGCAAGAAATAACAGAGATAACTGGCTACACAAGCAATCACCCAAAGTTTTATGTGCAGTGTTGGGGCAACCAACTTTGGCTAAGGCCTAGAGTAACTGACAGACCATTTTCAGAAACTGGAAAATTTTCAAAACTGTCTTACTCTGTCTTTACAAGGTTTGGCAGTCTTTTTGTTTGTATCCTGCTTGATCAGTCTGGACACCATGCATTTTGTCAGTGGTCAAGGTAGGGACAATTCTTTGCCCAAAAGCCAATTTTGCCAAAAAGAAAACAAGCTCCAATTGGAGTGTCTTGGTGCTCAATATTCTCTCAGGAATAAATTGGTGCTGCCAGAAGCAATTGTGTATCATGCCAACAGAATCCTGAGTTATTTAAGTGCCATATTCTACAGTTCTTTGAAGTGTTTGAAGATTATCTATCTATCTGAAATATATCTCTGTACATCTGGAAAACCTTGTTGATGGGGGTTGTTTGTTCATATCCTGGCTACCCAACTCTCAAAGTTATTACACAGAAATCTGTATTAATTGCAATACTGTTTGTCCAATAGCTTAAGCATATTTCTGGCTAACTCTTATATCTTAAATTAAAGCATTTCTATTCTTCTGTGTATCACCACATGGCTGTGGCTTACCAACTACTCTCTATATATCTATTTAAGCCTGGTTATATCCTGTTAAGCCATTGGCAGAAAGTAACATCTTTATTAACCAATAAAAGCAACACATATACAGAAGAACTTCTCACACCATTTCGCCTTTTCTGTCTAAATGAATAGGAAGATTTTAAATTTTAAATAGTAAAATTGCATATGACAAAATAAAACAGGTATCAAGCAAGAATTAGAGTTATAATATTATATCTACTTTACTTTTATCATAACTAAGGAAAACTATAATTGTAACTATCTCTAACTTACATAGTTACAATGTTTGATTATTACAGATGACTATTAATCCATATTTTTAACTATACATTTTAACTATACATATTTTTAAATGAGCTTCACAAACACAATACCTTGAACAAGAGCAGAAATACATATACACAGAGTAGCAAAACCTTAAATTTGTATCAGTAGATGAATATAAAGTATTCATCTCTATATATCATATCCTGGTGTGAAAAGTTCTTCTGCATATGTGTTGTTTTATTGATTAATGAATAAGGAAACTGTCTTGAGCCTGTGCATGGCAGAACAGAGATAGGTGGGGAAAACTAAACTGAATACTGGGAGAATAAAGGTGGAGTCAGAGAGATGCCATGTAGCCATCACTGGGAACAGACATGCTGGAACCTTGCTGGTAAGCCACAGCCACATGACAATACACAGATTAATAGAAATGGGCTAAATTAAGATGTAAAAGTTAGCCAATAAGAGTTAATGGGACAAGAAGTGATTTAAATAATATAGTTTCTGGGTGATTATTTTGAGAGTCTGGGTAGCTTGGAACAAACAAGTGGTCTCTGTAGAACAATATCCCATTTATTTATTTATTTGTTTGTTTGTTTATTATTTGCTTATTTATTTTAGAAATTGACCATTAATCACTTATAACCAACCATTTTAAAAGAAAAAACAGCATTTATAAACAGTTATTTTGGGAATTTATGTGTCATTTTCTCCAAACAGCTTCCTGCTGTTTCTTGTGCAAAGTAATTTTAGGGGTTCACAGAGACTGTTCCAGGGGTATTGTTCCATAAAACCACAGTAGCTTGGAAGGAAACCACAGGTTCTCATCTTCTGTGAACACAAAAACAGAACCTCTTTTCCAAAACAATATATTTTCAGGCCCAAATTTTGAAGTCAAGATACCTTTATATTGGTTTAATTTAACAATCCCCAAAATCAAATATCTCTGTGCAATAAAAAATTTAAAGAAAACATATTAATATACATAACCCAGACTCTGTGTATATTTCATTTTTACATGACTTATTTTTCTATACTCCTTTAATTTACTAGTTTATATTACTTCTACTGTCTCTTTAAGGACTTTGTTATATTTTATAAAAACCATTTACTTCTTTTTATAACTGTCTATATTCTTTTTCTTCTCTCTCCCAAGCCTACATACATTTGTTTAAAAACACCGTGACTCATTTAGAGGCCTTTTATGTCTGGATCCATCTTTATCATGCATCTGTAATCATTTTCTGACCAGGAGCACCTCTTAAAATGCTTCGTGGCATAGCTAGAACTAACACTGCTTTGCCTTTGACTCCACCCAGTCCAACATGGTAGAGGTATGTTCACCACCAGCTCTGTGAGCCATGCTCACTGTCCCAGCCCCAGGGAAGCAATGAGTCTATGTTGTCATTAAGTAACTTGTAGCACTCTGTTCACAAACCCCATTTAAATGCTCCATAGCAGGACCTCCCAAAAACCAGATCCATTCCATGATGCTGCCATGACCCAGGAAGCTTGAAGCCAACAAACAGAGCATATCTGCTTAGAACTCTGGAACTTTTTAGATGTGTCATTTGGTTACCATGTGGAACATATCAGTGGCAGGAGGTATACTTGAATTAACTTTTCATTTGGCCCTCAAAAACGTACACACTGGTTTTGCACATGAAACTATCAAGGAACAAATTTAATTTAATTACAAATTATGAAAATAAAAATTAAGATAGCACAAACTGGAAAACAATTTCTGGTTAAATAGATGAAATTAAAGAAGAAATAAATGACACTAGACTTTATAAATTAAAAAGACTCCTCATTCTCTTATATATGTGTGTGTGTGTATATATATATATATATATATATATATATTTGTAATCATTACTTTTTCAGTGTGAAATATTCTTGTACAGTGCTATCAGGCCATAAAACATAAAGGACTATGGAACACGTTACCTTTAGGTATATGTTATGGGGTCTGTGTTTAAAACAACAAGCACTTGGCCTTTTTAAAGCTATTTCTAAACACCTAAATACACACGCTCTCCAATTCCACCTGAAAAAAATCTCAGAGGCAAAACAAGCATTTGTACCTACAACTCTTAAATGAAAAATTGTGACTCTGTCAAGATCTTCAGTTAATAGTAAATCTGAAACTGAAATGACTTCTCCCAATTTCTGGGACATGTATTTTAATATACATTTATGTATATTAATTTATTCAACAATTACACTTTATATTTTAGTTGGGTAGTGATGGCACATGCCTTTAATCTCAACACTTGGGGAGGCAGAGGAGTTTGAGGTCAACCTAATCTACAGACAAAGTTTCAGGACAGCCAGGGCTACACAGAGAAACCCTTCTCACAAAACAAAACAAAACAAAATCAAAATCAAAAACAAACTAACAAACAAACAAAAAATACCAACAAAACAATCATATTTTGAAGCGTGACTTTCTAGTAATCACAGGTGCATGTGTGTGTGTGTGTGTGTGTGTGTGTAAGCTGTGAAAACAGAATGGAATGAAATTAAAATGATAAACCATAAAAGAGATTAGAGGAGACATTTTCTTCTCTATCAGTACTAGGGAAGTTCTACATTCAGCTGTACATACACATGAGAAGGAATCTGTGCTTTCAAGAACCCTGAGAAATAACACTGTCCACCTCTGGGGCAGCAATGGAACAGACACGACCTTTCTCTTCAACCAGAACAGGCCATATGTTCAAGCCAGATTCTCAACCTAATCTGCATATCTCCCTCTTTTGCTTTCTTATGTCAGGAAAAGCCATCAAACAGACTGTATAGCAAATGCCTTCCTCTTTTATCTCATGCCTATCCTAGACACTGTGATGAATTCACAAAAAAATGAGTGAAGCATAGACACCCATTCCTCTTCAGGGGAAAGTCAGATAGGAATATCACTTAAATAATAATTGATATA